>NC_137331.1:48164078-48774356 GCF_965287045.1 Carcharhinus amblyrhynchos
TACTCAACCTTTGGTCCGATTTATTGGTGTGCCTATCTTCAATTCCCAAGTACAATAAAGTGACTTGGAAGTAATAAATTACTTGTTCATAATTCTAACAAGCATTACACAAATGATGTAGGTAAGTTTCTGAAGTCTGGAACAAACGTAGTTTTCAATTCACTATTCATTTGCATCATTTGTTACTCATCAGACCATCAGTAACATTTTCTACTCTGCACACTCTCTTTTTGAGGATTGATCATTTACCTATTGAACTCCATATGGAGGACTGTAAGGCAATTGTTTGCACCTTAGTCGGTAATTATGGGAGGCACGAAGTTCATTTTGCAGTCGTATGGATGTCATTAGCTGAGTGGTCACTTTCAATTGTGCAAGTGGAAATTTTTACTATGCAACCAAAGGGTTTGTAGTTTCATAAATGAGGTTTTCAACCATAAAACAGTTGCCTCCACAATATGTTAAAACAATAGGCTTTTAGAAGTATGCCCATAATTTTTTTTTTAATTTTATATTTTGTTGCTTTCCTTCCCTGACATACATACACACACTTCAGGTACTTTAATGTTTGCAAACAATTTGGTCAGTATGGCTACTTTTGTTCCGTTGTGACACTTGTTACATTTACTGCATGCATTATTTCAGAAATCACCAGTATAATTGTCAACACAAAAGAAGACTCAAAAGCAAAACTGCTCTTGTCAGGATGGAGATGTTATCATTAGCCTCTGCCCACATATAGCTGGCTGCCAACGGTGTGTGGGAAGGCTTGGAATAAGTGGTTGTCCCAAGATTCTCAGTTTTTCTCTTACTGACTATTTGGAGGAGGTTGTTTTTTTTTAATTTGGCTCTGTATTTCAATGCACCATCACCTCAGTATGGGATAAGCCATGATGCTCACCCAAGTCCTAAGCTTTTTTTTTAAATGTATTTGTGTGAAATTTTGCTTGCAGGTACTTGTTGTTAATTATCTATGTAATGAAATGTCTTCCTCACTCCACCCCCAAGCCTGTCAGCCCTCCTATCTTCTGAAATTTAGCTGGTGAAGGATAAAAATAATTTTGAACCATGCTTGGAATTAAGTGAGTCATTTCCAGTACTTGTGAGTCATAGGATTGTTCCTTTATAATTAACCTAATGCAGTAAGAAGGCCATACATATTTTAACATGAAATTGAAAGAATAAGATCCATTAAATAGATCACACTTTTGAATTTATGGTTGTGTTTTTACTTGTAAATTAATACATCATACCTGCCTAAATTATTAATGTCACTGTAAAATGATGTAAATTCAGCCTTGAATTTTTAATAAAATCAGGCAATTGAGGGTTCATAGGACAATGGAATTGTATTTTTGACTATATAATATTCAGGTGTTGGTATCAGGGCTCAAACACTTCTTCAATGGTATTGTAAACTTCCAGTGATGCTGAAGTAGAGTTCTCTGGAATTAAGAAGATAATAGTGCTGCAGTTTGGGCTTTCTCCAGCATATTGTCTTATTTGGGCTTTCTCCAGCATATTCTCTTGTGTGCAGGCAAACAGAATGAATAGAATTCCTGATGGGTCGTCTTCCAATCTCCAATCATAACCCAATCTAGAAAGCTTCTGCAGAATTTTGGGAGCCACGGCTTCCCTAGGCAGACCAAGTCTCTTATGAATCTTAACCTACATCATTGCATTTGGCATGAGTGATCGAGCATGCCCAGTGTCATCAACTACAGCTAATTGAAGGGTTTTTTTTTCAGGAAGGTCATGTAGGATGTTCCCCTAGATTTCAAGCTATATGTGAAAAGGTTAAAATGAATAAAAGTCTTCACAGGTTTAATCAATCCAAACACTGAGTCACAACAAAGAATTTGAATTAATTTTCACTTCCATCACCTGCCATTCTGGGATGGCAATAGGTTCAAATTGGGATTGTTGGTATCACTGCCCTTAACCCTAATGATGTGGCTGATGCTATTTTGAAAGGGATCCTATACTGCTGAGTATCCAAAGAGTCTGAGTATTTCTGATAGTGGACCCTTTCTTTCCTTTTTTTTTAAATCCATTTTTACTCTGTAAATTAGGATGCTGTGACATAATTAGGACTCTGACTGCCACTTTAGCTTGGATTGGTCAGTGATGTTCCAACTGCTAAATAACTATGATTTTTCACTTAGTTAACTTGTGAACAATGCTATTGAGTCAGTGCTAAAATATACGTGAAGAATGTTTTTCACCAATTACTTATTTAGTCACTGTATTTGTAATGATCATGTCCATGGATACAATAGGCTAGCTCTTGAGCTGCAACTACTGAGGTCATTCATAAATTGGATTTAGCCTAAGAAAGTAAGAACACACCTTCTTTAATATCACATCTTTTTGTACATTTAAAAGCCAATGAAGTACAGTTTTGAAGTAGAGTCAATTTGTATACAGCAAATTGCTATGCACACAACAGCAATATAACTATGACCAGATAATCTCTAAATGACATTGGTCATCCTACCTGAAAATAGCTCCTGTGATAGTGAAGGGATAGCCTAGATTCTGGGGTGCAACTTGAACCACGACCTCCTAAGTTGAAACCGAAAATGCTACCATTGAACCATGACTGAAACGTAACTAAAATAAAAGTCATGGAATCCCTATAGTGCAGAAGGAGACCTTTCAGCCCATCAAGTCTGCACCGAATCTCTGAGAGTAACTTCTAAGGCCCCCTCCCCTTCCTTATACTTGTAACAGCACACACGATGGCTAATTCACCTAACCTACATAGCTTTGAAGAAACCCATACAGACACTGGAAAATGTGCAGACTTCATGCAGACAGCAATCCAAGGCTGGAATAGAACCTGGGTCCCAGGCACTGTGAGGCAGCTGTACTCACCACTATGCCAATTTAAGTTGCAAGTTTATTAGTGTCACAGGTATGCATACATGAACATAACAATGAAGCTACAGTGAAAATCCCCTAGTCGCCACACTCCAGCCTCTGTTCTGGTACACAGAGAATGTAACATAGCCAATGCATCTAACCAGCATGCCTTTTGGACTGTTTGATTTGATTTATTATTGTCACATGTATTAGCATACAGTGAAAAGTATTGTTTCTTGCGCGCTATACAGACAAAGCATACCATTCATAGAAAAGGAATGTAGTGTTACAGTTGTAGCTATGGTGTAGAGAAAGATCAACTTAGTGCGAGATAGGTCCATTCAAAAGCCTGATGGCAGCAGGAAATAAGCTGTTCGTAAGTCGGTTGGTTTGTGACCTCAGACTTTGTATCTTACTCCCAACGGAAGAAGGGAGAGAGAATGGCCAGGGACCATGGGAGGAAACCATAGCACCCAGAGGAAACCTACAGAGAATGTGCAGACTCCATACAGGCAGTGACCCAAGCCAGGAATAGAACCCAGATCCCTAGCATTGTGCCATCCAATCATGTTTTAGTGACTGATTTTTTTTTAAAAAGTATAATTTAGTGGGATGGAGTTTTGATGTTATACCTTAGTATTGGCTGTGCCAAATAATGCCTTCACTATCAAAGGTGAGGCTGTGCCACAAGATCCTTTTTAAACATCAAGGTCTAACAAACATTAATGGTAATTTTTTTTTTGTTTTCACCCATTTTTATTGGAGTAGATTGTTGTCTTTTCTACCTTTTGTGTTAATCCGGTAAATTGAATTACCTATCTTTACTTGAAACTGTGCAACTTTTATTCCATTTATTGTTAAAGAAAGTCTTCAGTATGTAATTTTGTTTCTATTATCTGTGCACATTAGTGTTCAAATTCTTTAATGCATGAATTAAGTGCATGTTTTTTTTTATTGTGCCAGTGTTGATTTTGAGGTTAATTGAGCTCTAACCTGCTTTTGGCTTCAGCAGCCATTACAATTTAGTAGCTCAGATAATGCAATCAACAACTGCTACTTAACGTACTCCAAATGAAACTGAACAAGATGTTTAGTTATCCTCTTGTATGTTTACGAATTCTTTGTTTCCTCGCGATTTGGAGAGATCAAATATCTCAGTACAAATGAAAGAATCAGGAATAAAATGGAACATCTGGAAATTTATAGCCCCTGAAAGTGGAAGAAAAGTAATGGGTTATGCTATTTTGGCTATTTCCAACCTTTTAGTCAGAGCTGGAGACTGAAAGACAAATAAGACATCTTGGTAAAATCAAGAGGAACATAAAAGAAAGGAAAAGATAATCAACAGACACACTAATTACAGGGAGGGGGCTAATGATCAATAAACTGCTGAACAGAAAATTTTTGGTTTGTATAAAATATCATTTATGGATGACTGTCACTAGGCTAATAATCCAGTGGCCCAAGTTAACTCTCTGGGATGAGAGTTCCAATCCCACCATATGGCAGCTAGTAGAATTTAAATTTAATTAATAAAATCTGGAATTGAAAGCATATCTCAGCAATGTTGACTGTGAAACTATTGTCAATTGTTGTAAAAACCCATCTGGTTCATTAATGCCCTTTAAGGAAGGAAATCTGTCCTTGTCAGATCTGGCTTATATGTGACTCCAGATCCACATTAATGAGGTCTAAAGAAGAGTCAAACAGACACGAAATGTCAACTCTGTTTCTCTTCACAGATGCTGCCAACATTTATCTTGAATTTTCAGCATCTGCAGCATTTTGCTTTTATCCATAGTAATGTGTTGAATCTTAAAAACAGAAAACACTGGTAAATCTCAGCAGGTCTGACAGCACCTGTGGAGAGAGAATAGAGCCAATGTTTCGAGTCAGGATGACCCTTTGTCAGAGCTCATGGAGCTTCGTTGAGCTCTGACAACGGGCCATCCAGGCTTGAAACTTTGGCTCTATTCTCTCTCCACAGATGCTGTCAGACCTGCTGAGATTTTCTAGTGTTTTCTGTTTTTGTTTCAGATTCCAGCAACTGCAGTATTTTGCTTCTTATGTTGACTCATAATTGTCCTCCTGGCCCAGTTCAAGGACCATTAGAGATGGGCAGCAAAAGCTGGTCTTGCCAATGATGCCCACATCCTGTGAAAGAAAATTTTAAAACTGAGATGGGGAGAAGTGAAAAGGAATAACAAATGTGAAAAATAACTAGATGAGAAGAAGTTTGTACCAATCTTCACTTCTAATGAAGGGTAAACATCCAAAAATATCTTCACGTTTTCTATTGTTTTTTCATGCTGTCTGACCTGCTATGTATATCCAGTATTTTCTGATTTGCTTCAAACCTCTGCTGTGATGCTTACAAGTGGGTATTAACCTCATTTTTGTGATGTAATTACTGCAGCATTATGAGGAATCATTTGCAGTAGATTACAAGGGTATCTATATATAGAGCATTTAGATTGCATAGCTATTACAAGTGGCATGCAACTGTTAACATGTTGAAGCTTCCATTAATCTGTATCTAGGGTTAAAACCTAGCTATGTTACAACATTAAAAAGGTTCCAAACATGGATTCATGTTAATAAATGCCCATAACTCTTTTTTTAAAATAGCTTTTTTTTGTAAACACCTAAATAAAAATTAACCATGTCAACTATTAAAAAGAGATTACAAATCCAGAAGTGGGAATTTCATTATATGTTTTCAATGTGATTTCAATTGGAACAAGAATTAGACAGGGACAGAACTTGTGGCTGATCTGTTGCTGCAAAATTTGTGCCCCTCTTTAAAGTTGAATTTTATCGACCTGTGTGAAATTTGAGTCTGTAATCCATGTTTTATTTTGTCATACAAGTCAGCCGCTGAATAGGATCTAGTTAAAAAGAATTGTGCTGTTACGATTAATGTCAAAGGATACCACTACACTTCATTCCGAATCCTTCAAAACATTGCAACATATTCAATATTTGAATAAAATTGACTTTTTTGGGACACCTTGTATAAATGTTACATAAAGGACAAAAGTGTTGAACCTCATTGTAGTAACTTAAAGCAGCATGATGTGGCAAGTAATCAGCTGAAGCATTTATTGATTGGGAAGAGCTATTTAGAATGAAGGATTTAACAGCACAGCAATACAGCTCTACTCCAAACAATGCCCAACTACAGTCGCAGCCTCCAGTCCCGGGAATGCATGCCCTTGCTCCTGACTGTGTCATGTGACTGGGCCTAAGGCTCATCCATTTAAAGGGGCTACAATACCAAACTGCTCACCACCATCACCCCCCCCCCCCCCCACCCTCACTGCCACTCCCCACTTCCATCGCTTTTTCAAAGGTGATGTAGGGTAACCTGAATTTTTGTTACATTCAGCAGGAACCTTCTATAGTAACTGACCGTTCCTAGGAAAGAAAGTTCTGTCACATTCCTAAGCACATGCACTCCTTTGATAGCTTTTACCTTATCTTTGAGGGGATGCAACCCTTCTTCATCCACTTTGAAACTGAGCTCCATAACCTCCTGAGTTAGAAAAGCTTCCTTAAACCTTTTAAGGACCATATGTTTTTAGGAGACAAACCTGTAATTAGAATATTGTCCAAGTATACCACCACCTTTGGGGATTCCTGCAACAGGCTCTCCATGGTGCACAGAAAAATGGTGCCGGATGATGAGAAACCAAATGGCATTCTGGTGGACTGATATAACTCTTTGTGTATATTTATTGTAACTAAGTTTTTGGAGTCCTCTTCCCATGCCAGTTGTTAATAAGCATGACTTAGGTTTAATTTAGTACATTTGAGACCCCCTGCTGACTTTTCATAGAGGCCATCTAACCTTGGAATGGAGTAATGATCCTCTGTTTACTGTTAGCTTATAGTCTCCCGTAGATCCTCCACAGTACGATCAGGTTTCAGGATGAGGTTGATGAGCACAGCCCAAGCTTGATGCCCAGGTCTTCCAGTCTTTTCCATTCAACACCTACTTTCTGGCATAAGGCATATGGCACTGGGCAAGCTGGGCGTTTTGTGTCTAAATGAACCATTGTCAGAGTTTCGTGACCCTTTGTGAACTCTGACGAAGGATCATCCAAACTTAAAATGTTGGCTCTATTCTCTCCATAGATGTTGTCAGACATCTTCCTGTGTTTTTCCAGCATTTTCATTATTTTGGGTGTTGAGGTTGTTGATCCCACAAACTTAACTGTCTCCCAATAAAAGCCTGAACACTCAGTGCTCAGCCAGTCATGGAAGCTTGGCCACAAAGCAGGAGACAGTCTCTCCTAGCTCCCTAACCGCAGAATGAAATTTGTACCTTTGATAACAGAAGGTCAGGGTTTATAGTAACCCTGAACTAAATTTACTAACCAATCCAAGATTTTTGTGTCTGGAGTTTTGGGTGACATCAAATTCCTCACCACGTTGTAAGTTTGTGGGCTGCAGATTGTGAGCAGCCTTTTTGTTTCTCCATGGCTGCTGTTTCATTTGCTATGGAAAAATACCACAGTCTTTCAATGAATTGCCCCCAACTCTTGATCTCAAGATCAAACGACTCTATTTTCCTAATGGAGTCTCTATCTTTTCTCCTTTTGAACTCCGACTTGGAGTGTTTGCTCTCCTACTCCCTCTAACTCTGCAGTGTGGCCTTCAGTGATTAAGCCGGGATTGTATATACAATGAAGGGTTTAGTAGGGCGCTTATACAAGTCTACTCCTAACAATGCCCTGACTCCGACTGCAGCCTCCAACCCTGGGAATGGGCGCTCTCACTCCTGATGGGCCTTGCCTCATGCTGCATTAGTTCTGGCATGGTACGTGGCCTGTGAAGGATTGCCTTTTAAAGGGGCTGCGCTATCTCCCACATGAAGTTTTATATCTAGTGGATTATTATTAGATTACCTATTACTGTAAATCATGATGAGTAAATGTCAACTTGCTTAAATCAGCTAAGTCTTGAAACTGAACAATATATTTTCATTTTTCATGCATGTATTGTTTTGGAACAGTGTCAAAAAAATGCTGTGCTATCCCCACTGCTGACCAACAGGTTCTATAACTGTCCTCAAACCTGAGAGTGGCACTTTGTAATTATCTGGTTGAACAGACACAACAGTCGATAACATAAATTGGACTGTTCCTTTGTAAGCAATGTTAAGAATAGAATGTGGCTCTTTTTGAAGATTGAAAGGCTTGAGGAGGCCACCTATGTTACTATCATTGATTATTATTTTCCCTGTGACTATACAGTTAAGTGTTGAATAGAGAAAATGAAAAGCTTACATGGTCAAATTTTCAGTTTTATTTAGGCTTCTTATTGTAGCTGTGAAGATCAATGTAAGGTGGCTGGGGAACTCCATTGAAGGGGACTGAAGCACAGTTGTCATTCTATTTGGTGTTTTCACCAACTATGTTTTATTAGGCCTATTGAGGGACAGGCTTGAGATTGCCTCTTCTAGGGATTGAGGCTTTTCTTCCTGCAGATGATATTGTCGTAGGAGTTTACAGCACCGAAAATGGTCCTTCGACCCATCACGTTTGCCAGGCAAAGGCAAACCACCTAACTATTCTAACCCAGCATTTGACCCATAGCCTGTATGTATTGGTATTGCAAGTACACACCTAAATACTACTTAGCTATTATGAGGATCTCTGCCTTCACCATCCTCATGGGCAGTGAGTTCCAGACTCCCATCACCCGTTCAGTGAAAATTGTTTTCCATATATGCCTGCTAAAACTCCTGTCCCTTATCTTAAATCTTTGCCCTCTCATCATTCATCCCTCTACCAGTGTGAAAGTTTCTTCTAGTCTACTCTATGTTCCATTCAAAATGACACATCATCTATCCTATTTTAGCTTGTACCATGACTAGAATGGTACAAGCTACCCAGTTAAGGTCATCCAGCACACTGAAGGCAGATGCCCTCATTGCAGAGTTGAAGAACTGAGGGATGCCTACAGACCAGTTATGAGGCTATGCCATCCTATAACTAGGCTATGGTAGGTACCATGATTCGATTTTTTTTTTTTAGAAATGAACAGGTACTGCTGAAGTTTGTCATTTCATCCACCTTTCTATAGGGTTTGGGATGTGTGTGAGTGCTGTGATTAGCAGCACCGTTTCATGGTGACGTACCATCACACTACTTACAAAGGCCAGCTAGTAGTATGTTTTTCAGTTGTCTAGTGGCCACCTAGTGACTATCCTTGGGGTGTAGAGGAGGTATGTAAAGTCTTTTTGGATTAAGCAGACTCTAAGATAATGTGCCTGATTAGTTTGAAACCAAGTTGACTCCTTGAAGGAAGCTTGGTAATTGATAACTGAGACAGGTCCATAGTATGTCAGGGTATGATTAACCAGTCAGTTTCACTGGTGAAACTTGGAATGGTAATCCTTTATTAGATGCTAGGATTTGTCCTACTTGGCTGCAGAATGCCATGATGGCCAACATCTTAATTGTCAGGTGACCCTAACCAGATGAAGAGTTAGAGCTTTGCCAGGAGTCTGTGCTGGTAACCTCTGCAGTCTTAACTTGATCCTTCAATACCCTATACAGGTTTAGAGAGCCCAAACATTTTAATACAATCAGTTTGTACCTAATCTTTTTGGACTTTGTGGGATTGTGTTCCTATGGCAGTCATGGAGGAGTGTGCCTTACTGAAAAATCAGAAATTCTACAGTTGTGAATTTCTCAGCAGCTAGCCTTGGTGACATAACCAACCCTGCATGATGCATACTTAATTAACCAACAAAAAAATTTAAGAATAGGATGGAGATTTTGCTCCATTAACAAGACTCTAAAGGGAGACTAATATGTCACCATGTTATTCTCCCTTTAGAGTCATCTCTCCTTTCCTTTGAAAAACACTCTTGGCTCTGTTAAACTTCTCTAATCCATTTCAGTTGAAGCTCAGCAAATTCCAATTGATATCCTGAATTCAGCATATCAGCCCCAATATATTGGTGAACTTGGCTAGACTTGAGTGACAACCCTTAATTTGTATAAGCTATTTTGTATGATGTATATTTAGCAATGATACAAACTGAAGAAATTAAATGTAACTTTTGCTAATTGTAAACTGAGATGGTGTGATGTAAGACGACAAAGTTGCATATGTGTATCGTATTTAATATGTCAGACAATTGTCATGCTTTGGTATTGACTTTGTCCAAGTTTTTAAATCTGTATATAAAGTGTGGTAGGTTATCAGTTTGCAAATTCTTGCAGAATTGCTTCGTCAGGAAGTTAAATATTGAAAAAGATCGTCTCCAATGTTTTGATTCAGTAATACGCTCTTGCAGTTCATTTGCTGAAACTTGACATTGCCTCCTCCATATTGTTCATGGTAAATAAAACATCTAATAAGATAAAGAAAAGTATCAGATGAGCCATTTGGGTAGTTGAATGAGATTGGTGAACTTACCATTTGTTATCAGAGTGAGTCAACTTGTGGATATCCTTTTTGTCAGCTTACCAATTCTGAAAAAAGATGTCTTAAAAATCTGTGCTGTATACGTCATCCACGTGCTCCAAAAGTCAGCTCTTTAGTGCCATCTTTTTTAGGTTGACATTTTAAATTTCTTTTGTGGTACCTGTTTTAAATGAGATGGTTGATTTGGTCAAGTAAAATAGGACACTGCTGTGAGCTGATGCTGACGTCCAAATAATTTCGTGGAGCATCTTTCACACCACGTATGATATTACATTTTGGGTAACTGAATATGTTAGCAAGTGGTAGCATTGGCTCTTAGTATACAAATTGCCATAAACCTCAAGCAATGGTAACTATGTTTCCTAGGTAACATAGTGATTGCAATTTTGCCTTCCTCAGAAGACCCACGTGTTCAAGCCCCACTCCAGTAAATCCATTTATTAATCCTTCAGTACAGTACTGAGTGAATGCTTCCCTCTCAAAGGCGTTGGTTGGGATTCTCCCAAAAAGATTCTAAGTGCCAAGTTTGCATAAAACTGGAGTAGATCTCGCTATTTTATTTTCAGCAGGATTTTCAGAATTTATCTTCCCACACTCTGTGCTTCCCACCACGCTCCAATTGCTGCCCACCCCCCGACAGTCCCAATCTCATGATTTCTTCCCCCCCTCCCTCTGTCACTGATCCCAAATGCAGAGTGGCAGTGGGACCCCCAATCTCCACCAATCTCTCTCTTTCCACCCCCGCCGCCCCACAGGTCCTGACCCCTTGAGCAATGCTAGAGGGCCAAGCTGGCAATGCCTAGGGGGCACTCCCCCTTTTTCCCAACCTCCTGGGAGAACTCCAATTCCCCCCTTCACTTAAATGGGTTCAGGCTGCCAGCTCCCCATTAGTGGGGTGAACCCCGCTGGACGGCCAGGGGTGGGGAAAGACTCTAGCAGGCCTGATGACTTTAGTCCCGGGCCTGCTAATGACATTTTAAATCAGCTTCATGCTAATTTCTGGTGCAGAGCTGACGAAGCTGAAATTCCGGTGGCCGGAGAAGTATGGAGGCTGTGGCACCAGCGGGGAATCCACTAAACACTTATGTCTCCCGGCCCACTGCGCTGCAGCAGGCTGGGACAATCTGCCCACTCCCCTACTTACCTACCCTCCCACCCCCAACCTGGTTGTCTTTTGTTGCCGTGTGAAGCTGCCTGTGTTCTTTCAGATTAATATAAAAGATTACATGGCACAGTTTGAAGAGGAGCAGAATTATTTTGGTATCCTAGCCACACTTATCCATGACCAACGCCTCTAATTAGTCATTTCCCTCCACGCTGAATGTGGGTGATGCTGTTTACAAATTAGCAGTTGTTTGTCTGCATTAAAGCACCTCAAGTAACTACACTTCAAAATCATTTCCTTGGCTCTGAATCACTTTGTAACATCCTGAGGATTTGGAAGATTGTATGTAAGTGTAATTTGCTTGACTATTTCTATATATGTTTGTAGTGTGTCATGATTAGTGAATAGCACACTTCTTCATTTTGAGCACCAAACAGAGTAGGGTTAAGTATTAGCATGGTCAAATTATCAAGTGGATATTCCTCTACCATGTACCATTTTTAAAAATGTATTTTTTACTATGGAAGATTGTTGTTCACTATACCAGTATCAAACATCGATTCTTGCCACCTGCTACCCTGGAGGATTTCCTGAGTGAGATTGTCAGCTAAGCCAATTTGTGGTTAGTTTTCTGGGGCTTGTACCCTCTAGGAATATTATTGAGATCAGTAAAATCCATTTTGTTGGATCCTGGCAGTTGGCAGAGCATGAAGACTTTCACTCCAACAGTGTAGGTCTTACCTGAATCTAGGTGCCAGGGATGAACAGTAGGGCTTCCAATCCTGATTACTGCTTTTAAAATAAATATTCATCACCCTCCAGAATGTCTTTTTGACTTCTGTATAGTGGCTTTAACTGTCCATCAGGAAATCATGGCCAGATTGTAGGGTGGCCAACCTTTTTTGCGTGCATTGATTTGAAATTCTGAATCCGAAGTTTTCAAATTTGAAAACTATGTATGGTCTTTATCTATCAAAATGGAAACAAGTGTGTTGGCCAGTTGAGTTTTTTGTGTGGCTTTTTTTGGGAGATAAATATGGAAATAAACTGTTGCTGGCTGGTTACAATTGCTCCTTCTTAACCAATTGAATTTTTTTGATCATACCTGTTCAAATTAGAATATGTTGTTGAGTGGACTCAAGGTTATGCCTGATGATAGTTTACGATAAAGAGACCATTTATTGCCAACAACTCCACCTGTTCAGAGGTTAAAGTAATATATTATGGTTCAATGTCAGCAGAATGCATTTATTATTGCAACTTTATTGCTCATTAAACTGATGGGGGAATAGTGCATTTGTCAGCAGAAGTCTCTTAATTGCAGTTAAGGGTTCCTATCTGCATCTGTTTTCCTCCCTGTCATCCACATTCCAAAACTGTAAAGGTTAAGTTCTAGAATGTGAGGAAATGCTGAGTGTGACTGACCTTATCTTCCAGAAATGACTGTGCTCAAACTTGTGGCAGAGTAAATGATAACCATATTTAGAGCTATTGTCAGCATTAAGACTTGCATACTTCAATGGAGTCGGTGAGATACGAGGGCCGTGGTGTAATTTTACATGCAGCCTTTTTTTAGGCTGCATGTAAAGGCTGGTTGGCTGTGTAGTATCAATAAACACTTAAAGTTTTTTTCGTTACCTTCTTATCAATCAGTCTTTGTCAGAGCATATGTTGTGTGATATACAATCTCTGCATTTTCATAGTGATTTGGTATACGCGAAGCCTTTGACGTATTTCCAAGAGCTATAAGGACATGGTTCTAAAAGTATATATTTTTTCAGAGAGCATAAGCAGAACATTTTAATGGAGCAGGGAAGTTATTGGAGTCTCAATAATTGAGAGACTGGTTGTATTGCTGCGCTGGACAAAGCTGCCAAATATGGCATTCCAGTTTTGAAATAAGAAAATACTATTTTGAAACTGGGTCACATCTGAAAATAAGTATGTGTTTAAAAGCATCCGTATTTGACGGAACACAAATCTTAATCACATTTTCAAAGGTTGGACCCTGGCGTACAAGTGTGAACTCATTGATCATCATTTAACTTTCCTGATGACAGGATTGGCTTGCTGCAGGTTTCTTCATTGCTGTTTTTTGTCTGTTTGGTTGCCAGAAATAAGTCGATTATTTTTCTTGATGGTACTAGTCTGTCTTGTGTTCCTCAGGACCTTATTTCTCCTCATGCCTTTTACAGTTCATTTTTAAAAAGCTATTTCTTTTTATTATTTCTATAAATCTACCTTCTCCACTATTTTCAATCTATTCAATCATTTTTTTTCTATTCAACTTTGCAAAGGTATTGATCCTTCTCTGTGTGTCTGGATTTTCTGTAATGCATTAACATCAATGGAGACTAAAGACCTGAAATGTTGTCCTTGGTGATTTCTTGAAAAAAATTGATCTAATGGCTATGATTTCTCATAGGTTTTTTGTAAATCTTGAAGTATAAAACTGAATCTCCAATTGAATTGCATTGGTGGTAATTGGAATCATAGAATCCTTTCAGTGCAGAAGGGGGCCATTTGGCCTATTGCGTCTGCACTGACCCTCCGGTATCTTAGCCAGTCCCAGCCCTACCCCATTCCCTTAACCTCATTCATTTACCCCACTAATCCCCTCCCAACCTACATGCCTTGGGACATCAAGGGGCAATCTAGCATGGCTAATTCACCTAACCTGCATATCCGTGGACTTCGAGAGGAAACTGGAGCACCCAGAGGATTCCCATGCAGGTACTAGGAGAACATGCAAACT
The DNA here is from genome assembly GCF_965287045.1 of Carcharhinus amblyrhynchos. Lineage (NCBI taxonomy): Eukaryota > Metazoa > Chordata > Chondrichthyes > Carcharhiniformes > Carcharhinidae > Carcharhinus > Carcharhinus amblyrhynchos. The sequence continues at coordinate 48,178,247 of NC_137331.1, forward strand.
CCACACACTCATCCAAGGCTAGAATTCAACTTGAGTTCCTGGATCTGTGAGGCAGTAGTGCTAATCACTGTGCCACCATACCACCATTTGATTAACTTCTTCATTTAATACCCTGGGTTCTTCAAGTTTATTGTATTTAGCTGTCCTTTACATTTTCTACACAGTTACAAAGTGACTTATATCAGTTAATCCTTTCTGTTCAATCGTATATAGATTTTGAAAACTACAAAATCTGTGGGATCCTGACTGTTTTATTGGGATTGTACCTGTGTCGAACTCTTGTCACTGGCCCCAAGTTTGAAAGATGTGGGAGTGGAGCCTCCACAATTAGACCAGTTGGATGTTTGGGGCCACATGTATATCAGCTTGCTTTGCCATGGACCCAGAATCCCTGCAGAAAGGTGTTGGCTTTCCATTCCAAATTCCTTCCACACGCCAGAAAAGGAGCCTCTGAAGCACCCGTGTTTATCTCCTTGAAGATGTGGGTTTTGAAATCATCTGTCCCAATCTTCAGAGATACATTGATTCTAGACATGTGCAACACAGGTAAGCTAGATGTTGACTGAAGGGATATGCCACTGGTTATGCCCACCCTTATTTCAAAGGAGAAGTGGAAGCTCTCCTGCAGAAGGCAATGCAGAGAAGAGCTTATGGAGAATTTAAAGTGCAGTATGGTCCCAGCTGAGGTGAGATATTCTTTTGAAATTGGTTGGAGAGCTGCTTGAATGAAGATCCAGTCTTTGGGGTGCTGCTGAAAACTGCATTACCCTGCTTGTCCAATTAATTACATTAAAAATTCAGGATTGATTTCTTTACCCAGTTGTGGTGTTGTACTTTATTTGATAGATGCACTTTGTATGGCTCCAAAACCACTTGATAACAATATGTATGTTGCAGCAAGGTGAATAGAAATCTCCTTTCTGTGACTTGACAGCACACCACTTCTAATTCATTATTGAAAGACCACAATATCAGTCATTATTATTAAATATTCATTTAAGATCTGTAAGAGGCACAGAACTGCACAAATATGAACTTGCATATTGAAGATCAAAATTCCATTTACTTCTGATTTGTTCAAGAACTGTTTCAGATAAGTAACTAGAGAGGGTTAACTTTTTAACATTCAGACAGGGAGTTGGGTGGGAGGGTGCAAGCATCATTGCCCATTCTCTCCCTCCACCTTTCCAGACAAGGTGGCCAATTATGCAGCACAGGACTCCTGCAAAATTAACCAAAGACAGTCATTTGGCTTTTAAATTCCTGATTTATGATCAGGTTGTTGTTTGTGACACCAGTGGCGATGCTGTATTGGAGTATGCTGTGGTGACTGTACTGCCAAACTCTGCAGCTGTGAAGAATAGATCTGCTATCAGGTCTGCCACGGGTGTCCGTTGTAGCCAGCGTCCGACCAGTAAAAGGTACTGTCAAAGTAGAACTTTCTTTTTTGCAGGGTGATTCCTAGTTCATATTGTTGCCTTCCTACTCCTCCTCATTTGCGTGAACTTAGTCCAAGTATGAATAGAGTCTCTGTGTTAGTGCTCAGAAACGGCACATTGCCCAAAATCTGCACAAAGCTTAATTTCATTATAACAAACTGGACTCTTTAACTCTCCATGACAATTTTTAAATACACAGTAAATTTTTTTAATACCTTGTCAGAGATGGATTTACAATGAAACATACTGTGCCTATGTCGAGAATTAACCATACGATGTACAGTATTCAAAAACTACGCCTTTATTGCTTGAGCACAAGGAGAACAACACAATGGATCTTGCTATGATATTCTGACCAGGTTCCGTAAAACAGGGAGAGTTATAGTATTTTGCAGCCAATACATGACAGTTAAAACACAATAGCATTACAGTTTGGTGACTTTTAGCCAATACTGTTCAGCATCTTTTTAATTCTTAGTTTGCATATTTATCACTATGCACACAGATGTACAGGGTCCTTGACATTTTGGCACACAACGTTCAGTAATCATCCTTATCCTCCCTAACCACAAATTGCATACAGAAGTGGGTCTCATACTTACTTATGCTGGTCAAACAGACCACATCTTGCACCTGCTAATGACTGACCCCCGACTCCCACACCTAGGCACAGCACCATGACCAATTTTGGGCAATGGAGTTGCGCCGGCACGAATCAGAGCCTGACAATCTGCAGCATGACATCAGACTCTGGAGTGGGAAAACAGCCTATCCCAATGTTAAGATGTGCCTCTAAGGAACGAGAAGCGACTAGGCAAGGAGAGAGACAGAAGATCCTGTGTTTCACTTTCATGAGAAAGGCATATTCAGCTGGTTTCTTGACCCAAGGATGAGGGCAGGCCAACCAGCAACAGTGAGGGCAAGGGGCTGGGTGAAACCCACAGGCCAACATGAGCCAGTCAGTCAACATCCAGCTGGCAGTGAGGGGGTGACTTGACCCAACCAGGGCTGAGGGCAGGACAGCCAACAAACAGCGAGGTGTGAGGTGCCGAATCAAGCCTTAGCGGCATGAGAAGACAACAAGTGAAGCAGAAAGCTGCCTCAAAAACCCCAGCAGAGTGAGGTGACTGCGCGAGTTTGAGGAAGGGGGACAAGGGGGTGCTGGGAGGAGAGAGTTTGCCAGGGTTGTAGACTGGCAGGGAAGGAGAGAGTGTGAGGACCGAGTTGCAGTTTGGTGCGTCTTTACAAGATTTTACCTACGATTATGTAATTCATTTTGTGAAGGAAAAGTACAAGGAAAAGAACACTATCTAAATTGCCATGACAGCTGGCACACCTTTTACTGAGTGGAGTATTTGCTCCTGCACTGAACTGGCTTATTCTGCCCTGCCCTGCACTGATAATCGCTGGCTGATTTTTTTTTTTCCTTAACTCATTGCCTGTCAGCAAGTTCTACATTTTCCCTCCTCAAGACTTTGCACTTTGCAATATTAACCATGTTGACTGTCACTCTGACAAGAGATAAGTTTGGACTTCAGTTCAATTATTCATGCAGACGTGCAGTGATCAGTTTGTGTATTTTGGTGGTTAGTGCCTTTTCAGTTCTGTGGAGTGAGGTCAGGAGGAGTATGACGTCATGGGATGGGCCAGAAATTGAGCTGAGTGCTGGGGCCCCACAGCCTGACTCTATACCTGCTACTTTCTGTCAATTCAACAGGCTGCATAATTCTGGTTTTACAACAGAGTAAGCAATTCCTGCTGGTTAATAAGCCCATGAGAATTTCTAAACTGGGTGGGCCAACAGGCTTGAAACTGAAGACGTTTCCTGACTGATCAGCCAATTTTATGTACCTAATTAACTTGTGTATAGGTCTGTCTGTTTATGGACTAATTGCCAAGTTGCAGAATCTAGCATAAAACTGGCAAGCTTGCTTCATTGAGAGAGAAATTTAATTTGACGTTACTCTAATGTTCAATATTTTATCTGGCTATAAAGGAAATTTTATGAAGATAAAAGCCTAATACCTCAACTGCTGGCATGTAGTAAGGATACTGAAGCACTGCTGCTAGTTATATTGTAAAACAATACCTAGCTCTGCATATTGCTGTAAATTATTTATTGGAAGCAATTTGTAATATTGTGCTTTTTAAAATACTGTGGAAACCGACCTTGAATATGTATACAGGCTAGGATGCTGGTTGTTTATTTTCATTACTATGAGAACACATTGATCCATGTACTCAGTGCTGAATTATAATGAGATGATGGTGATGGGATAATTTTATAGCCTGAATACAATTCTCTTAGCTGGTTTACTGATCATTGGAAATGAGAAGTTCCTTGTTTCTGAAGTCTTGTATGACCACTGAACCTGATTTCATGTACCAAGAGGAACCTTGAAGTATAAATACGCCCCAAGCAAATAGAAATGCATCCTAGAAAAATAGTTTGAATTCAAGATGGCGCGTGGCTTGGAAGGAAGCTTCTGGTGAAGGTGTTCCCATGCATTAGCTTCCCTTAACCTTCCAGGCATCAGGAGTGGTGGGTTTGGAAGATGCTGTGAAGAGCTCTTGCTGTAGTGCACCTTGTAATAGAGCCAAACACAGGGTGGGGGGTATTCAGCATGTGATAATGATGTTGATTGTCAGTAGATGATGATTAGATTCTCTCTTGTTGGAGATGTCATTGCCTGGCACTGTATGGTGGGTATGTTATTTGCCAAAGCTGAATGCTTTGTAAATTTTGACTTGTGCATGAGTGATACCAATATGCAATTTCATTGGCTGATCCAACATATATGTTGAAATGTTTAGGAAGGCCTTTTTAAAAACAAGTTAGTGAACACACTTAAAGTGGCTGCCACAAGTCATCTGACGTTTGGTATTGCAAGTTGACCAGTTTCTGCAAAATTCCCATGTGAACTTTTCTGACATTCCTAGATACACTGACCCATAAACAGTTTTTTTTGTTTTATTTTCTTCTTAGCTTTGAATGTTAATTTGGCTAAGAAAGCATTGTATGTAATTCTGCATTCTTGTGTGGGTGTGTTGCAAAATTTGAGATGTGAATTTATCCTTTTTAAATATTTTTATATCTTTACCTGGCTAGATTTGTAATTGCTTTTTTCTTTGTTTTAAAACCCAAGAAAAGCTGCCAGATTTGTTTGTTTTTGCAATCGACAGACAAGTGATTAAACAAAGACTTTGAGTAAATATCGTCATCATCATTGAATGTTCACAAAAATAAAGTTACAGTCAAACTTGTAGTGGTAGGATGGGGAGTCCTATTTTGCACCTCCTGTAATGAGGTTAAGCAGGATTCAAGCTGAGCATTGGTAAGCAGGTTATTCCTGTGTAAATATTGTTTGGTAGCACTGTTGATGATGTCTTCCATCACCTTGTTGATTTGGCAGTGGACTCATGCAGTGGTAATTGGCTGGGTTGGATTTGTTTTGCTTTTGTAGACAGGAGATTCCTGGGAAATTTTCCCAATTGTTGGGTAGGTACCAAGATTGTAGCTTAGCTTGGGGCATGGCTGGTTCTGGAGCACATGTCTTCAACACTACAGCTGAGATGTTGTCAGGTCCCATTGTATCCATTACCTGCAGCTGTTTCCTGATTATCATGTGGAATGAATCAAATTGCCTGATGAATAGTGTCTGTGATGGTGAGTAGATTAGGAGTAAGACAAGATGGATCATCCCCTTGGCATTTTTGACTGACAATGGCTGCAAATGCTCCAGCCAATCTCTTGCACTGACATGCTGGATTCCCCCATCCATGAAGATGGGGTATTTGTGAAGTCTCCTCCAAATCCCCCATCGTTTGCGACTGTAGAACTTTGTCCATTGGTTGTGGGACTGCTTAGCTCTGTCTATTGCATGCTGCTTCTACGGTTTAGCATGCATGCATGTAGTCCTGTGTTTCAGCTTCACCAAGTTGGCACCTTTTTTTTTTAAACATCTGGGGCTGTTTGGGAGAGCATCAGCCTGATATTCACAGTACACCTGCTGCTCCTGGCATGCTCTTTTTTGCACTTTTCAGTGAACAAGGCTTGATCCTCCAACTTGATGGTGCTGGTAGAACGAGGGAAATGCTAGGCCATGCAGTCAGATTGTGGCCGTCAGTTTCTGCTGATAGCCTTCAGCACCTTTATGGATGCCCAGTTTTGAACTGCTTCTGTTCAGAATCTATCCCACCTACAACTGCTGTGGTGCCACAGAACATGGTGGATTCTCAATGTGAAGATGGGACTTCATTCTGGCAAAGCTATGCTGGCATTCATTCCTGCCACTTCCTTGGGACAGGTGCAGCTGAGATGGTGAGGACAAAGTCAAGTAGATTCCTGTTGATTGATTCATCAATCGCACAAATGTATCCTTCAGCTCAGGCAGTAGTTATGTTGCTGAAACAGTCTTATGGAATGGGCATGGAAGTCCCACATCTAGAATACATTTTATGTTCTTACTACCCTCAGTGCTTCTTCAAAGTGCTCAACACAGTAGCGCTAGATCATCAATTGTGGGGTTGGGGGCAGTCAGTCAGTCGGTGATAATCAGCAGGAGGTTTCCTTGCCTGTGTTTGACCTGATGCCATGACGCCTCATGTGGTTAGGAGTCAATGTTGAGGACTCTTAGAGCAACCCCTCTTGACTATATATCACCATGCTGCCACATGCGGTGGCTCTGTCTTGCCAGTCATAGAGGTGTAAGGGACATTAGCTGTATGATATAAATTAGTGAGTGTGAATATATCGGGCTGTATAAGGCTGCTGCTCTCACAAACCCCCCAGACATTAATAAAGAGGACTGGCAGGGTCAACTTGGCCAGCCATTGTTGTTTCCAGTGCTGGATTCAATGCTGGGTGGCCCATCTGGTTCCATTCCTTTTTGACTTAAGTGGCTTGCTAGGCTATTTCAGCTAGGATCAAGAGTCACGAGTGGCGTGTAGGCCAGACCACACTAGAAGACTAAATTTCTTCCACAAACAAATATTGATGAACCTGATGGCCTTTACGACAAGGATGAATGTGAAACCCTTTAAATCCAAATTTATTAATTAATTGGCTTTAAATTTCTTCTACTGTGATGGGATTTGAACTCCTGTCCCCAGACCATTAGTCTCAGTCTCTGGTTTACTAGCCAGTACTGTACCACCATTCCCTGCCATGACAACTTGTGCGGTAAGTTTTTCTCTGACTGTGACGACAATCTTCCTCTCTATCTCTGGAGAAAATCCTCACCCCTTTCTAGCTGTCCTTGATTTGTTTTTAACTTCCAGTTAATGCAAGGAAAATGGGGAGGGAGCAGAAAATGCAGCTAAGATCGATTTATTGCATGTTAAATGTAGCATTAAAATGTTGAGATGTATATCAAAAGTGTAAGCAGAACAAAATTCTGAACTCAGTGTCCCACAGTGGTCTGGAACGTGATAATTGTTAACAGGTAAAGCCTTCAGAAATAGGATTGATCAGTGAGCCGCTTAAGAAACAAACAAGAGGCTGAGGGATGTCAATAAACTCCAAAAACAGATAGAAACCGCATTTTATATAGCACCTTTCACATCGTCACAACGTTTCACAAATTAAGTAGTGACTTGGGGAAGCATGGCAGCCACATAGTGCGCAGCAAGAACCCATAAATGAGGTAAACTTTGAGGGATAAATGTCAACCAAGGCACACAAAACTCCCCTGCTCTTTGAGTAGTGTCACATGATGCATTTTTATAGCATTTTTCATGACCACTAGACGTTTCCCCAAGCACCTTTTACAACCAGTGAGATACTATTGAAGTGTCGTCACTGTTGTAATATAGGGAATATATCATTTTTGTCGAGAAGGTGGTACCTCTGTCAGTGCAGCACTCTCTGTACTGTTCTGCAGTGTGAGGCTAGATTAAGAGCTCCTATTCCTGAACCAGCTTGAAGCCATGACTTTCTGACTCAAAGGCTAGAGTGCTGCTTCTAGCCGAGGGTGGTGCTCAATCAGGATGATGAAATAAAATACAAGAGATAAATAGGACCTGCTTACTTTTAAAATAAGTAAAGAAGCACATATATCAATAACCTTTGGAAGTAATTGAAATTGCAGAAGGAAGGACACCACCACTTCACCCTTTCTTTTCATTGTCATATCTACTTTGTGGGTCTGCTGAGATCTCGTAATGTGTTGCAGAACACCTACTGACTTATGTCTGGCAGTTTTGACACTTCACTGCCATATCTTAGGTAATATCTATTTTGTATTCAAATCACCAAGTGGGCTACAACTGTAAATTTCAACGTGCATCGAAAATTTCTATGTCATGCTCTTTCCATGGGGAATTAGCGTTTAGCTACTGTGCTTTGTAAGCCAGTGGTGCTGGTGTCTGTTAGCACTTTTCAATATCAGGCAATGATAGCCACTAAAAATAAGAATTTTCCACTTTGAGGAAGAGCAACAGCAGAATAAAATTTATACTGTAAATTTACACCCCTTCTCTATCCACCCTGGCAACAATCCAATGTCCTGTGTTGGGGGTGATTATGTAACAGGAGCTTGTAACAGGTTCATGGCAGGAATTCTGCAGCCGAGAGGGAGCCTGCCGGTGGTGGAATGTTGTAGTTGCAGTAAAAGCAATAAGTCCAGCCAGGGACATTACAGCTGCAGAAGCATTCTTCTGATCATCTATGACCCTAAAAATCTTTCTAATCTCTCTGGTCCTCTGTGGTAGTGTGGTCCGTTTATGATGTGCTCCTTCATTGTCCGCATGACCAGCCTGGAGCAAATGGTGTGTGAACACGTGAATCAGGAGACAGAATGAGGGTTCCTGGGGCTGGAGGGCCTCAGTTGGAGTCAGGGTGTTGTGAGGAGTGGACGGGTATTGTTGTGGTGTTAAACCCTTTGTTGTATATGGTGGCTCTTAACAATAAATCCTTGGTTAGTTTTTGCCACATCGAGTTATCACACCCTCCAATTCTGGCCTCTTGCATATCCCAACTTTCTTTCCTGTACCATTGACGGCCATGCCTTCAGCTGGCTTAGCACCTGGTTCTGACGTTCATCCTCTGTCCCTTGATATGCTCTCTCTCCTTTTTTGAATATGCTCCTTTTAAAGCTAATCTCCTTTACCAAGTATTTGATTAACAATCCCAAGTATCCCCTTATGTGGCTCAGTATCAAGTTTAGTTGAAAAATGCTCTTGTGAAGTGTCTTGCTATAAAAATTGAAGATTTTTTTAAGATTATAAGGCGTATCCCATGTAAGGCTCAATTAAATCTTGGGCCTCTGTGGAAAATCCACTGGGAACCTAGGTCCCATTTCTCCCTGTATGGCGATAGAGAATGGAGTGTCTTGTGTCTTGGGAAGGAAAATCTTGGTGTGGTGGTAGTGGTGATAGACTCTTGCTGCTCCACCTTCTTGTTGTTTTAGGTAAGATCATGGGGGAAATTTGCTGCATGCCCAATGGTATAACAAGAGTTGAAATGGAAATTCTGGCTCTATTTGTAGTTGCAAGCTTCAGAGACCAATTAAAATCCCAGCTAAATTTGTTTCTGCTGGCAGCCATGTTAGTGCAGTTGAATCGTTTGGGTATGTTACAATTTTTAATTTAAAAAGAACATCTCCCAGGCAACATTTCTATCTCTAATCATTGGGTGAATGTAAAACGGGAAGTATCGAATTTTCAGCCTACTTTATCTTGCCCAATCATCATTTTCCATTTGTTGCAGCAGTGTATAATAAGAGATGCATTATGGGGAATGGTAATGTCACTGGACTAATAATCCAGAAGCCTAAGATGATGCCTTAAGGACATGGGTTCAAATCCCACCATGGCAGTTGGTGGAAGTTCAATTTTTTAATTTTAAAAATCAAAAAAATTTGAAATAGCTTCAGTCACAATAGTGTTGGTCATGAAACTATCATTGCTGTCTAAACCCATCTGGTTTATTATTCTCTTTAGGGCAGGAAATGTGTCACCCTTATCTGGCTGGGGACTTGAGACCCTCAACAGTGTGCTCTTAAACAAGCTGCTGGGTTCAGGGGCAGTTAGAGATGGGCAATAATGTCAGTGCTGCCCACAACCCATGAAAGAATCTTGCAAGCTGTGAATTCACCATTGATCTTCTGCACAATCAACTAACCTTGGAATTGCCCCTCCTTAAAGTTGTAAGGATTTTGAATTAATTGCTGAACAGAATAGTTGATGCATTTAAAAAGGGTCTTGATTGGTATATGAGCAAGAAAGGAATAGTGAGATGTGAGGGCAGGATAAGAAAAAATAATTAGAGATACAGTGGGGAGCAGTATCAACATCTGTATAGGTGGATGAGAGGAATGGTCTGTTCCTTTACTGTACATTCCATTTAATTTGATAGTTCAGTAACAAGGTATTCACATTTAATGGCTCCTTACTGAATTATTTCTTGATTTACGATTTTCATGATTTTTATTACTGGCCTGTAGTAGCAAATTTTATGCAATATATAAATACTCTTGAACAGATCACTGTAAACCTGTTCAAGTTAGTTATCTGTATATCTTTGTGTTAAATGCGGAATAGTTTACACATTTTAAAATGAATTCCCTGGAGATTCAAGATAAAAGACAGATACTGGAAATCTGAAACACACCAGAAAATGCTGAAAAGACTCAACAGGTCAGGCAGCATCTGTGGAGAAAGAAACAGTCTTGAAGTTTTGATTTTTCTGTGTGACTCTTGTTTGGCCCCTGCTTTGCCATTCAATAAGATTGTGGCTGAAAATGCAAATGAACTCTCATTATCCTGCACTATCTGCATTGATTTAAATCCATCAATTACCATCTTGAATATGCTCAACAAATGAGTACACAGAACTCCCTGAGGTACAATGCATGCAGGAGAAATGTTGGATTAGGTTCTAATTTGAAGAAATACAGCAGGATAAAGTTCTACAGTGACCCCTGTTTTGAATATTTATCTGAAAAGGGCAGCTCTGTGTTCAATTTTAACAATATTACTTTGTTTAATTATAAAAATGTTACTTGTGAGTTAAATTGAAAAACAATTGACAACTCTTAATTTCTCATTCCAATTGTAAATGGCTAGCCCCTTGCTCTTCTCTCCTACCTCATGATTGCCATTTTCATGGTGAACAGCAGGGTGGTTGAGAGAGAACATCCCACTGTGTTTGGTAGAAATCTAATTGCAATGAGTTTGCACAAATTAAATTAAAGTGATTCAGCTTTGTATTCATTTGTAGCTTATGAGTATAAATCATGGCCATCCTTTTTGACGAAACATTGGGCAAACTGTTTGCTGTAGCAGTAATGTATGGATTTTAGAGAATTATGTCCTTAAGCCATTTGTTTTCCGTCAAATGCTGTCCAGTATTTTGGGGATAATTCTAATCATGTCATGTCTTTCACGGCCAGGAGATGTCACATTCTTAATAGAAATTGAAAATGAAAGACAATTAAATTCCTTAGTTGCTTTTATTTTTGGTTTCATTTACCAGTATTAAGTCCTTAGTGTTTATCTTTCATTCTGCCCTTGCAGCCTTTAGAGGACGTGGGTAATGTGATTATTTCACTATTACGTAATGTTTGCCTAATTTAATTTTCAAAGAAATGAAAAATGTGCCTTTGACTGGAGCGGTGTCTTTTGAGCTCAAAACAATGGAGTAATGGACTCTCAATTAGGATGTGAGTTCAAGATCCATTTTACATGTACTTTCTCAATTTGCTCAATTTAGTTGCATGTATTCTTGCTTTCTACTTTATCAACTAACATATATAGCATGAGCCAGAAAGCAGCTCTTCTGTTGAATTATTCCTTCTGATTTGTGGAATTCATATTGGGCTAATGCCTGCTTCTATTGAATAGAGTTACTGCTCTGCACTCCAGGTGTTGCTCAGACAAGAAGAGTGGGCCGTGATGGCAAAAAAGCATCAACTTTTAAGAGTCAAAAACAAAATTTCAGGATTTTTCTTGCAGCAGGTTTCTAGTAATTACCCATTTAATATTTAAAGCAACTAGATTTTTTTTATTGTAATATTCAATTAGCATGCCTTATTGAAAGCCTGATATCTTTGTCCAAAGCTTGAGTAATGAAGCCTGAAATTCTAATTTTGCATAACTGTCTAGTTTAAATGAATTCGGACTCCTGGAGTATTGTAGATATTAAAAGCAAAATATACAATATCTGACTCTACATTATCAGCAAAGTGGTAGAAAGATTCACTAAATGTGTCATCAAGTGGGACCAACTCATAAATAACCTGCTTACTGATGTTTGCTCAGCTTTAGAGCTCATTACATCTTGATATGGATTGAGCTGAATGTCAGAGGAGAGATAAGATAACTATCATTGACAGCAAGGTACCATTCAACTAAGTCTGATGTTGAGTCGCATTAGTAGAAGTGAGCTCAAAAGGGATCATGAGAGCTTTAATTGGTTCTCCAAAGCAAAATATGTTCCAGAACATTCCTTAAGGCATCGCTTTAGCTTAGTCAAATTTGAGTGTTTCATCAATGATTTTTCACTCCACCACAAGATCAGAATTGAAGCTGTTTGCTTATGATTTCATCAGGCCCAGCATCCAGATTTGAATTGATAAGCGGCAGGTAAAAATTGTGCTACATAAGTGGCAGGTAATGCCCATTGGTAGCAAGAAACTGCCCTATAACCTGACTTTTTCATTGGCACTTATTATCAACACTTGCACCACCATAAGCATTTTTGCAAGCAGGAGATAAATGTACCAACCATACCCATGCCATTGCTACAGAGCAGGGGAAAGGCTGCGTGTTCTATTACCAGTGGCTGACTTCCACTCCTGAAATATATAACAAAAGTTTACAACACTCAAATCAGGACACGGCTGCCAACTCTGGCGGGATGTAATCCTGAACTTTATGCCACATGCTCTCTCCCTAATTGTCCTGCCACCCACTTGCAGAAAAATTGGTCATCCAATGTGTCCATTCTTACTATGCCAAGCCTTCCCACACAATTTAGACAGTGAACAGACTTTACATTATCTAATTGGATGATTTTTGACACTTGTTCATACAGCCTTTACTTGCCCAATGCCAGCTTTTTTACAATTAAAAGTTTGGAAAGAAAATGTTTTTTTTCAGTGCTGCTGTGATCTCGGTCCTTATTCCTCCCACTATTACCCTGAGGATTAATCATACGTTCCTGAAGGCCCTGAAACAATCCTGTGGGGTTGGTAACACATGGGGTTAGTGTGAGACAGTACTGATGACTTGCCTGGATGGATGAACAACATTCCAGAAGCTTGGTTCTATTCTGAGCAAAGCAATATGGTTGACCACATCTCTGCCACTAAAGGGAAGCCACTGCACTGTGGCTTCAAAACGCATCATTCACAGGGTAGACCTCCACAATTTAGAAGGTTTGCCTCAACAGCACCCATAATGCATGTAGGAGACATGTTGCCAATGTTTGGACCACTGGAATTTTCTAACCAGTAACAATGCAGGAGCACCAACATCACAAGGCTGTAGTGGTTCAAGGAGAAGGCTCTCTGCAGCTTTTTTAGGGTATCCCAGGTTGAGCAATAGATGTGGCTTGCCAGTGTCATCCACGTTTCGAACAAATTGCAACAGAGCTACTTTTAGTGAGTGGTGCAAAGTCATCAATCTGGTAGGTGCTGGGCATTTTGTCTGTTTGTTAGTAAATTTCTATAGTTCACCTGATGGCTTAGCGTATGCAGTGGATAGCTGCATCATTCAGGCCAAAAAAAAAGGTCCCCTGTGTTTTAATTCTATGTTCTGGGTGCTACCAATGACCGGGAGTTCATTTAAGGAAAACAACATCAGACAATTTTACTGCTCCTTCAGGAAGAAGGTTTTTGTAAATTTCAGGTGAGAATAGAATTGTGCTGAGCTGTGTTGCGCCCTACATCTGTAACACACGGCTGGCGCATGTACACAGACCTAAACAGCTGGCTAGTTCGTGACTCCCTCATTAACTCATTTCAAGGGTATAGTTCCGTGTCTTCGATGGGGGGGAAATGAAACTCGGGCATCGAAAGAGAAGCAGACGGGAACAAACTTTAACAATTCATTCAAGTCTTCACCAGCATATGAGGAAGAAAAAGGCCAAACATGAATGACGTTTGTAACTCAAACGTTCCTCTGCCAACATACTGAGGTTCAGTATTCACCATGAGTCTGATTCCAGATGGCCATTGATTCCTGCAATTCTGTTTACAGACATGATTTGCAGAAATTGAAGGTGAATCACAATTGGTCTTTCAAAAGTTTGTAAAATAAAGTAATGAGAATAGTTTGTCTAAATAACTACTAAACATGCATATCTCTGAAAGTGTTTGATTCGACTAGAGGAAAAAATGGGAGGTAATAAGTTTCAGTTCTTCTTTGGAGCAACATTATTGGAAAAAAAATTGCAAAATTGTGGAATTCATCAAATGGCTTGACAGATGTTTTTGTTTTATGGTATAATGAAAACTAAATAGCTGCTTGAATTTTCCAGAGCAGTTGCTTTCCCTTAAAAGGATTTCCAGTCTCTATGGAACCCATCTCAATCTAGACAAAAGCTGTGACAATTTAGCTGGTCTATAATTACAAAGAAATGTGAATTTGAAACATGGTTTGGGTGTTAACTATAAACTATGACTATAAAGTTGACTTAATTGTCTTCAAAAATATTGTAAATTATGTATTTTCTTGTTCATTTGATTACATCAATGTATCATAGGTATGCCATAGTCTGTGGAAATCTAATGGACTATGTACACATTGTCTGGTGTAGTCTATGAGCAAACTACTGTGATTACCCTAAGGAAAGAGGTGACCATGTTGAGAAAAGGCAAGTCGTATAGATTGCCTAATTTGCAGCTGTACCTAGAAGGCCCTGATATTTAACCTTCTGTTTAAGTGACTGGCAAAACTGGTGAATTTTCATTCTTTCATGGGATGTGAGCATTGCGGTCAGGGCCAGCATTGTTGTCCATCCGTAACTGCCTTTGACAAGATGATGGTGAGTCACTGCTTTCAGCCTTTGCTGCTGGAAAGGGAGTTCCAGGATTTTAACCCAGCAACAGTGAAGGAATGACAAAATAGTTCCAAGTCAGGATGGTGTGTGACTTGGAAGGGAGTTGGCAGGTTAGAGTATTTCCATGCGTCACCTGCCCTTGTCACAAATTTGTAAGCTGCTATTGACAGTCTTGGTGAGTAGTACTTTGTATATGCAGTCACAGTGTGCCAAAGGTGAAGGGAGTGAATGTTTTAAGTGGTGAATAGGGTGCCAATCAAATGGACTGCTTTGTCTAGGATGGTGTCAAGTTTCATGAGTGTCTCATCAGGGTCCAAGTGGTCTCTGGCAAGTGGTAAGTATTCCATTATACTCCTGACTTGTGTCTTGTTTATAGTAAATAGACTGAGAGTCAGGAGGTGAGAATTCCTAGCTTCTGACCTGCTCTTGTAGCCACAGTATTTGTGGTTTGTTCAGTTTATTGACCAGAAGTTTGCAACGCTTAGGATATCGATAGTGGGAAACTCGATGGTAATATCAGAGGGAAATAGTTAGATTCTTGTTGGAGATGGTCATTCACATGACACAATGGTGTGGGCAATGTCCAGTCCAAGCCTAATGTTTTCCATAGGAACGCAGCAAGTGGACATAGACTGCCTCAGTACCTTGAGATGTTATGAATGGTTATAAAAACACTGTAATTACCTGCAAAACCCCAACTTCTCATGTTGGAGTGAAAGTCAGTGATAAGCAGCTGAAATGGTCGAACCTACATCATTATTATGAGGAACTCCTGCAGTGATGTCCTGGGGTTAGGATGATTGGCTTCATACACAGAACTATCTTCCTTTTGAGCTAGTTATTATTGCAATCAGTAGCAAGTTTTCTTCTGAACTCCTTTGACTTTAGTTTCGCTTGGGTTATTTGATGTTTCTTCAGTTTAAATGCTGCCCTGATGGCCACATTCCCCATATCTCTGGAATTCAGTTTTATTGTCTATGTTTGAACCAAGACTGTAAAGAAGTCTAGAGCTGAGTGGTCCAGGAGGAACCCAAACTGAACATTGATAATCAATTTATTGCTGAGTGAATGACACTTGGAAGTAACATTGGCAGAACTACCATTATGATGATTGAGAGTGGGCTAATAGAGCAATGATGGGCCAGATACAGCTTGTTCTTCTTTTGCATTTTAGAGGATGCACTTGGTGCAGATGTTGAATATGCAACTATGATTAAAATCTCATCTGGATCTAAATGGTCTAGTTAAGACCTTGGCATTTTCCTTTCAATATGTCTGTGCCCAGTGCAAGATCTCCAAATGCTAACTAAAATCCACTTGTAGAAATAGTGTGTTGTACAAATGGACCTGGTGAATAGACTGTTGCTCCAATTTGAATGCTTGTCTCATTGCCATTGAGCTCAGAGGTTACAACTGTGTGCCCTATATTGTATGAAGAATGGTTGAAAGAGCACTTTAAAAGTTCAACAAATTTAGAAAACTAAACACAACATATTGTATAAAGTACTTTTATAGCATTTTACAATTGAAATATAATTTGCAGGAGAACACATTGCTAGGAAGGTAAGTTTTTTTTTGGTGGCTTTTGAGAGTTTTAATTAAGAGGGTGTTAACAACCCAGAGAATGCCAGAGGGCTGGCATGCAGAAACTAAAAGACTAACCTCCATTGGTGAAGTTGGAGGACCACGTGAGTGAGGATGTATGGCCAGAGGAAGCCCAATGAAGTTGGGCGATGAAAAGATTTCAAATGATCTTGAAGTTGATTTGCAGGGGTTTAATGGACCTTGTTAGCAATATGGGTGATGGGCTTTCAGAGATGGGATATGCCACCGGAGTCTGAAATGCTTTCGCCAAATGTTAAGGTAGGGAGATCAGTGAGGACGATGGTGGAGAAGTCACTTATTCAGTTGATAGGTTAGGGTTTCAGCAATTATGTGGTTGTGGGCTGGGGTGCACACGGTGGATGGCAGTGGAAAGTGGAGACCTAAGTTAAAAGAAAGACATGGCAAGGATATGGAGTCCTTGGGTTTCAGCTCAACAAGGTTGACATTATTTTAAAAAAAACAAATTGCTCCATCAGATGCCACTTCATCCAGACTTCTCAATCGATACAATTTTCTTTTTTTTTTAAACCAATCCAGTTATGAGACTCATAATGCAGGATGTGTAATATTTAGTATTGTTTACCTTGAGAGCATTGAGGAATGTTAAATTTACTGCACATCTATTGGGGTGAACTAGTGTTTGACAAGAATTGGTTTTATGGGTATGTAACTAGTAGGGTCGATAAAGGAGAGCCAGACGTTGGATACAATGTTACATGAAAGGTTATTAGACATAGAGTATCTAGAGTTGGGGATGGATATTCACATGGAAGGAGAGAGTTGGGATAGAAGTAAAATACTGCGGATGCTGGAATCTGAAACAAAAACAGAAAATGCTAGAGAAACTCTTGATAGTCTGACAGCATCTGTGGAGAGAGAATAGAGCCAACGTTTCAAGTCTCGATGACCCATCATCAGAGCTGGGGTGAGGAAATGGAGCTGAGGCAGAAGATCAGACATGATTGTTTTGAATGTTAGAATAGGCTTGAGGGGCCAAATGGTCTAATGTCACTCTTTTTTTGTGTTCCATGGAGCTCTGCATTCTAATGCCATGATTGGTGGAATCCCTGATTGTAGGTGCACAAAGGCTTTCCGCTGAACTTCCAAAGTTATAGGAACAGAGCATAAGAAGCCCAGAGAAAATACACAGATTGTGTCTTAAAATAAGATTCCTGTTGTGGATCCTTCTTGGCAGTCTATTCTTGATCACTTTCCTTCATTGACCTAATCTTAGATCATATCTGCCCTCTGCATCTCTAATTTATTGGGTATATATTCTGTTTTTACCCCTAATTTATTTTAACTTCTGTGTACATAAAATTTGTATTTAGATGGAACTTATAGCATTTTTCCCGAGCAGAAGAAGCCCTCCAGCCAGTGGAATAGTTTCTTGAAGTTTTGTCACTTCTGTAATCTGGAAAGCATGGCATCCAAATTGGGTTCAGCAAAGTGCAATGAGATAGCGATCAGGCAATCTGCTTGGGAGATCAGTCGAGGGATAAGTATTGGTCAGGAAAGTGGGAAAACACCTCACTGCTTCTACGGATAAAATCTGTGTCCATCTGAAAGAGCAGGTGAGACCCCAGTTTAATATCTTAGATGAAAGATAACAGTTTCAAATGCAGCACTCCTTCAGCATTGCATTAACAGGCAGTGTAAATTAAAATGCTCCAGAAACTGAGGTTTGCTGATTTGAATGTAGTTGCAATAACTACTGATGACAAGAACAACTTTATATAGTGCTTTTTAACCTAATGAAATATGCCAAGGAGCTTCGCCAGGAGTATTAAGACAGATGGGGAGACAAAATGACCAAAAGCTTAATCAAAGAGCTACGTTTTAAGGAGGAACATGAGGTGGAGTGGTATAGATAGGGTGTACCAGAGTCTGGGACCCAGCCTTCTGAAAGCATGGCCATCAATGGTTGAACACCTAAAATTTGGGGATGCACAAGAGGCCAGAACTGGAGGATCTAACTCCAAAGGTTATGGGCTGAAGTGAGTACGGAGATGGGGAGGGGTAAGGTCATGGAGAGATTTAGAAAAAGGATGAAAGTTTTTAAAATCAAGATATTGTTTGTCTGGGAACCAATGCATGTAAGTGAACGCAGGGGTGATAGGTCAGTGGGACTTGTTGTAAGTTAAGATATAAACAGTATGGTTTCAGATGACCTCCAGTTTAGAGAGTAGAATGTGGGAGAGCATCCAGGATTGCGTTGGGCTAATCAAATCTAGAGGTGACAAAGGTTTGAATGAGAATTTCAGCAGGAGATGAGCTAAGTTGAGAGGTGTTGCTGAAGTGGAAATAGGTGGTCTTGGCAATGGCATGAATATGAGGCTGGAACTCATTTCAAGATCAAAAGTGACACTAGCTTGAGAACACTATATTAATGCCCAATGTTGCCAGGGTGAGGGATGGAGACAGTAGCTTGGGGACCATTTTTTTTTCTCTTTCAACTGTTGGAGCAGAAATTGAAAAACAATGGCTTCAGTCTCCCCTGGAGGAAACTACTTCTGTTTATCCGGGTAAGCAGTAGAATGTAGTGACAGTGGAGGAGTCCAGAGGTGGTGAGGTAGAATTGCTGACAATAATATAAATTACATTTTTGGAGCCTTTTGGTTTGTTTTGAAAGTAACTGCCTTGCTATTTATCACTGCCTTGCGGGCTTCAAAAGGCTTCATTTTTCTGCAGGTCGTGGAAGAAAACGGATGACCTCATTCTGCAGCCCACTAACAGAATAATTTTTTATTGTAATGGTTTCTCAGTGCCTGACTATCCATAAGTCTAATTTTGAGACTGTAATGGTAGTGAGTAGATGAACATTGAGATTATCTATTACATGTCTCTGGCAGGATTAAAAACATGACGCATTTTACTTGATTTGATTTGTCTCCATTTTAAAACTGATTCCTTGATAATTTTGTCCTCTTTTCTACCTCCCTCTACCTTATTGGGAATGAAGATGCGTTTCAGGAAGCCACATTTTGTACAGATTATAATACATTAATGATAATTAAGTTTACTTTTGTACAGCTCTGCGTACTGATCAATATGTAACATGTCTGCCTTTGTGTTTTGGCAGTCTGTGGATGTCTGCAGTCTCTGCAAATTGTCCTATTTCTTTAAATGGTACTGAATCACAAAAAATGCATCATTTTTTAACTAGATGCAATTTGCATTTGGGCTTTTAACTACTAGAAAGGCTCTATGTGGTGGAATAGAACTTCAGACTACCCACTGATGAGAGGTTTCACTGTCTGACAGCTTGAGTTCAAGGTTATTTTAAATATTGAGGACCAATGGCTGCACCCACCTGAACGGGAAGGGGGAAGATGTAAGATTAGTGGGAGAGGAAGGAGAAGGAATCTTTTCTACAGTAAAGCTGTGCAACTTTTCTATTATCAGTTGTTTGGCTGAAACTGATAAATTTCCAACCTCCGACCCCCATCCCACAGCTCTAGTAACCTGCGTGCCAGGGATTCTTGAACATCTGTGTTTTTTATCATTACTAACGATGTGTAAGAAAAATATATTTGTCATTCTGTTTCCTAATTCCCTCATTTGTGTCATATTATAACATGTCCCACCCAACCACTTTCTGGTCAGTACATTATGGTTCTACCTCTGAAACTGCCAGGAATTTCAATGAGGCCGGTAAGGAGGTGATACAAAGCTCTGTCCCAAATTGCAGTCCCTCCCCCGCCCTTATTTTTTTGCTGGCAATTTTTCCGACTATAATTTTCAATTTGTTGATCTTAAAACCGCTAACCCACAATGTTTCTCTCCAGTGATTGTATTATAACCCATTTGTCATGATGGGAAATTTATTCCCACTGTTTAAATGGGAGAAGCAATCATGTATTCAGACACATGTTCTGGAACACCATCCCCATCAGACAAGACAAATTCCAAATGAGGTCGGTATCAATAGGAGATCTAAGAGTGTGAGGAGGAGAAAATTTCTCCACGTATAACCTGCATAATTTATAAATTTCGATTCAATATAATGGCTAAGTAATTGGTTTCTTTAATCGCGTCCTCTATAAAGTTTTAGACAGGAAATGTCTATGGATTTCCAGAAGGCATTTGATAAAGAGGTTCATAAGGGACTGCTAGATAAAGTTGAACCCCTTTGAATTTGAGGCAAATTAGTGACCTTATTAGAAAATTGGTTGAGTGGCAAAGAGTAAGGATAATGGCTCATGGCCTGATTGGCAGGATCTAGCTGATAGTGTCCCATGTGGATCAGTGTAATTACCATATTTATTAGTGACTTAGGTGATGGAATAGCAGTCCATATATCCAAAATTGCTGATAACATAAAGATAAGTGACATTGTAAGCTGTGTAGATGGAAACATAAAACTACAAAGGGATATCGATGGCTTAATTGAATGGACAAGTGTGCAGTCATCCATTTTCTAACTAGGAAGGATAGAACAGGGTGCTTTTGATGTGAGAAGCTAAAAATAATGGGAGCCCAAAGAAACTTGAAGGTTCAGATTCATTTGTCATGAATAGAAATCATAGAAACCCTACAGCACGGAAAGAGGCCATTCGTCCCATCGAGTCTGCATCGACCACAATCCCACCCAGGCCCTACCCCCATATCCCCACATATTTACCCAGTAATCCTCTAACCTACACGTTTCAGCACACTAAGGGCAATTTTAGCATAGCCAATCAACCTAATCCAAAAGGCTAATAGAATGCTTTTGTTTTCAATCTGAAGGATAGGAATTCAAGGGGGTAGAAGTCATGCTTGAGCATGAGCTATACAAAGCCTTTGATAGGCCATAGCTGGAGTACTGTGAACAATTAGGAATGATATCTAGGCCTTTGAAGGAGTACAAGATAATTTTACCAGAATGATCCCTGGAATCAACTGTTAAATTATGAGAATAGCTGACACAAAGCATTGTTGTTTTCCCCAGAGTTTAGGGGAAGGTTAAGGGGTATTTTGATTGAGGCTCTCAGTATTAAGAAGAACAAATCAAATAGACAGGGAAAAGCCTTTTCTGCTGGTTGGGGAATCTGGTACCTGCGGCAGGTGTTGAGGGAGTGAAAATAGGGCACACTATAACACACTGTTAAAAATTTGGAACTTCTCTGCAAATCGCAATTGATGATGCATCAATTATTGATTTTCATATCTGAAATAGATAGATATTAACTAAGGTTTTATGAGGTATGGAGCAAGGATGATACACCACAGACTATCCATGATCTGGACCAATAATGATGTGGAGGTGCCAGCATTGGACTGGAGTGGGCATTGTAAGAGGTCTCAACACCACTGATTCCAAATAAATCTGTTGGACATTTTATTGGACCAATAATGGAACAGATTTGTGGGGTTAAATGGCCTGCTTCTGTTACATTTGTAGCATGTTAAATATGATTAGCACAGTGCTCAGTTTGGTTTATCTAATATTCACCTGAAAACTATACCAGTGATCAGATAATGTTGAACTGTTTATCTAACTGTAATGCAGCAGAGATTTGGTCTGAACGCTGTAAATTACTGTTTTAGTCCATGTCAGCTTTCACTCTGGTTCCAAGTATTTCTTTTAAAATTTGAGCTGAGATTGTTTAATGTGGTGACAGTATTAGAATGAAAGAAACTGTTTAACCAATTAACTGTCCCTTAATATTGGGTGCATTTTATGTTCGATATAGTGGTAAAGGCTTTTGCAGTTCTTAATAATTTATTGGTTTGCAATTCAAAGTGAGATTGTATTTGTTTGTTTAATGTGGTAACAGAATTAAGAATTAGAATGAAGGAAAATGTTTAACCTCCAAACTGTCCTTTTAATGTTGGGTGTATTTTGTTACGTGCCATTATTTTGAGCAACAGTCATAGATAAATAAGAGGCCTCAGATTCTTGTATTTTTGCACAGAAGTTTCTTTCTGCACGATGATTTGGAAAAAAATACTCCTGAAATGTAATCTTCACTTGAAACAAGGATAAACATCAATCTATTTTGACCCTTTTGTCATCCGTGCATTTCCAATTTTACTCAGAAATGCGATCATCGATGCAATTAACCACTAACTCACCACATTTGCCCATATTTGTGTATTGTCAATGTTCGACTTTTATAACTTAAATTTGGGCAAAGTATAAGTAATCAGCCATTTGTTTTTGCTTAATAAAATTAAGTGATAAGCTTGCCATAAAATCGAGCTTTATGTCCTCTGAGGAGTTTGACAAAAAAATAAAGGTTTTTTGCTGTGTGGATGTGTGTGACCAGAGGATTTTAGGCACTACTGGACACTTAACAGCATGCAACTTGTGGCATTCATACAGGAAACTGAAAACTGCTGACAGCACCAGTAGTCTTGACATAAATGGTTTCTTTTTGATCTCTCATTTGTATTCCAGAAGGGAAAGAAACAACATTTATATTTAACTCATTATTCACTGAGCAATCACTGCTTATGTTTGCAGGCATAGTTCATGCAGCTATACAAGAAAACAATAGGTTTTGGTACTTTTTAAAAAGGCATTCTTTTTGTGAACAGGCAATTCTTTCAGTATTCTGCATGTTGGCTTTAAATTCCATTGCAAGTTGTGGTGTGGCTGTCAGGTCTATATAGTGGCCATTCTTATCACTGGGTCTACCTTGTAACGTTAAGGCTAAAAATAGCACTTTATCACTTTTTGTAACCTATGAGTTCTGCTTTTATTTAACTAGGTTCCAGCATGTTAATTTCCCAGCTGTTTTCTTGTAGGGTGTCCAGAGTGCATGTGTGTGAATTCTACTGAATTAGCTCAATCCCAGAATAAATAGATTAACTTATAGTAAAAGATCTTCTTTCCTCCTAAATCTTTACGGTAAAACTAGAATCCTCTGACCTGTGCTTTTGTCAGATTGACAAACTGCACTGCAGTGACAGGTTTTACGGTGCTCACTTGCTTTATAGCTGCAGCTTTTGCTTTTTGAGTCAGTGTTATTGATTGTACAGACTGTCTAATACACAGAAATTCAACTGACAGGCATTTAAAAAGAAAGACTGCATTTTTAATGGTTGAAACATTGCTGGGTTTGTGCCTGACCACCACTTTCTTGGCTAATATTTACATTCAAAAGAGGATGTTCTGATCAGGTTGTCCTAGGTGTAGTTGTTTTCTTTTTATTCTCTCTCTCAAGTTACTGTATCTTTGTATCTGTTCAGCAGCAGGAACCAATGGAAGACTAACTATGAATCCTGTATTAATGTGATGAAGTTCTCAGTAATTTTATTACTAGTTTTCAATATGTAAAGATTTGTGGGCTGCTTCAGTATCAATTTTTATATTCCAGCCTGTAGGGCAAGAAGAATTTTAATATCCTGAAAGGATTTGTAAGATGGTTTGCCAAGAATTGTGGCTTTTCTGACAAGTGCACAGTATATTTATTGCTGTTATTTTATATGTCATAAATCGTTCATCCTCAATCTTTGATCAGGCCTGTGTTTTCAATTTCATGTGAGATTGTTCTCTTTAGGGTAATATCTGCAGTACAATTAAGGTGATAGAGGAAGGAGAAGTTGTTTGTGAATTCCTTCATGCAGTGTAGATCAAAATTCCGCCATCTCGACTGTGGGAAGACACAGTGCAGTTTGGTTGATCTGTTTTGTGGAGCAGCTACACTTCAGTCAATGGGTGTGACTCTGAAATTCCTGGTGCTTGTCAGTTCAATTCTCTGCCGCATTTTTGCAACCTCTGTCTTTTATCTCTAACAGTGGTCCAATAAAGCTCAAAATACTTCAGGAACAGGACCTTATCTTTCGAATGGGGCCTTCTGGACTTGATGTTGAGTTCAAGAATTTCAGATCGTACCCTCTGACCCTGTTTTTGGACAGGAGCTGTTGCTATTCCCATTTACTTTTCTTCTAGATCCATCTTTTTGTAGAATCCCTATAGTGCAGAAGGAGGCCATTTAACCCATCCAATCTGCACCAACTCTGTTAGAGTATTTGACCCAGACCATCTCCCCTGCCCTATTCCCGTAACCCACATACTTAGCATGATTAATCTACAATTTAGACAGCTTGGGACACTAAGATTCCTGGAAATGATCCACTATCATCTCCCATGTTTATCTTATACTATCATCTCTTTATCATTTTAATCTCTCCCGTATTCCATTTATCACAGACTTTCCATGCTGTTCTACCTCTTCGCCCTTCACAGTTATTAAAGGCCTGTTACGTCTCAAACTTTCTCAATTCTGATGGAAGGTAATAAATCTAAAATGTTAACCCTGTTTTCCCTCTCCACAGATGCTGTGTTTCTTTAGTAATTGTTTTCCGTTTTGGTTATGAATTTGAAGGAAGTGCTCTGATAGTTTGTCGTTTTGTCCGAGCTGAAATGATGCCGAGGTTCTTGATTCTTGTTTGTCATCAGAGCAGAAAGACAACAATGCAGATGCTGCAAATCTGAAGTAAATCAAAAAATTCCAGAAATACTCCAGATAATGCAGATTTTGTGGAGAGAAGGATGGTTGACATTTCAGATTGATGATCTTTCAGCAGAACTGAAAGAAGCTTGATATGTAACTCGTTTTTAAGCAAAAACAGAGGCATGGACAGGAATGGGGTGAAAAGCCAAAAGGGATTTTTTTTAACATTCGGAATGTCAGATTTCTGGTGAGGCTTGTATTTATTGCCCATTCTTAATTGCCCTTGATAAGACGCTGGAGGGCAGCACCAGGTACTCGGGTTTGATTTCTGGACTTGGGCCATTGTCTGTAGAGTTTACACGTTCTCCCTGTGTCTGTGTGGGTTTCCTCCAGGTGCTCCAGTTTCCTCCCACAGTCCAAAAATGTGTAGATTAGGTGGATTAGCCATGCTGGATGCACAGGATTATGGGGATAGGGCAGGGGGGTGTGGGTGCTAATTCGGAGAATTGATGCAGACCTGATGGGCTGAATGGCCTCCTTCTGCATTGTATGGAATCTATGATAAGCTGCTGTCTTGTACCACTGAAGTCTGTGTGGTGAATATATTCCCACAATACTGGTAGAGGGAGTTCCAACAACACATTCTAACTTGTAAAACACTCTGAGGCATTCCATAAGAGTGTTGTTCAAACAAAATTTGATGCTGAGCTACATGAGATAACAAGACATATGACCAAAAGCTTGGTTAAAGTACTCTGTTTTCATGAATGTGTTCAAAGAGGAAAGAAAGGTTTAAAGAATTCCAGAACTTAGGTCTTTGGCAGCTGAAGGCATGGTCACTAATAGTGGCATGCTTAAAATTGGAGATGTTTGAGACCTAACTTGGAAGAGTGTTTATATCTGAGAGGGTTGTGGGACTGGAGGAGATTATGCAGCTGGTGAGAATTTGATCATGAAGGAATTTGAAAATTTGGATAACAACATTCAAGCTGAATGTTGTTTAACCGCAAGTCAGTGTGAATCCACAAGCATAGGGTGGTCATGGGTTAGGATATGGGCAGTAGAGATTTTCATGACCCTAAATTTAAAGAGGATACTTGTCAGGTGCACATTGGAATACCCACGTCTAGAGGCACCAAAGGCATGGATGAGGGTTTCAGTAGTAGACGAGGCTGGGCTAGTGCTGATATTGAAGTCACAACAGGGGATTTTACTGCCAATATATAATCAGATGATCATCTTGGGGTCAAACACACCATAAGAACATAAGAAATAGGAGCAGGAGTAGGCCATCTAGCCATTCGAGCCTGCCCTGCCATTCAAATAAGATCATGGCTGATCTGAAGTGGCTCTGTTCCACTTTCCTGCCTGCTCCCCATAACCCTTAATTCCCTTGTCTATCAGAAATCTCTCTATCCGTGACTTAAACATATTCAACAAGGTAACCTCCACCACTTCAATGGGCAGAGAATTCCAGAGATTCACCCCCCTCTGAGAGAAGAAGCTCCTCCTCAACTCTGTTCTAAACCATCCCCCCCCCGCCCTTATTTTGAGGCTGTGCCCTCTAGTTCTGGTTTCCTTTCTAAGTGGAAAGAATCTCTACCTCTACCCTATCCATCCCCTTCATTATCTTACACGTTTCTATAAGATCCCCCCTCAGCCTTCTAAATTCCAATGAGTACAGGCCCAGTCTATTTACTTTCTCCTCATAAGCTAACCACCACATTTGTGAACGGTCAAGTTCACGTTAGATGGTTACTAGGGAGGAGGATGGAGTTGCTGGCTAAGGAACATCGTTTGCCATGAGGACTGAAGATGATGGCATTCGTCTTCCCAGTGCTTGTGTGGAATTGGATCACATATTAACCATTATCTCACTGAATGGTGGAACAGCTTGGGTGACTCAATGTCTCACTCTTCCTATCAGTTACAAGTTTGTGTAGCACTGATGAAGAAACAGTGACATGTTTCGAAGTTGGGTTTGTGAGATTTGGAAGGAAACTTGCAAGTGGCTGCTTTCCAATGCATCTGCTGTCTTTGTCCTTCTCGATGGTAGTGGTCACGGATTTAGGAGGGGTTGTCAAAGAAGCCTTGGGAAATTTCTGCAATGTGCCTTGTAGATAATACATATTCACAGTCAATGTGTGATAGTGGGAATGAATGTTCATTTTAGGTTGGTGAATGATTTGATTGAGTGGGCTACTTTCTCCTGAAAGATGTCCAGATTTTTGAGTGTTGTGGTAGCTGCATTCATTCAGGCAGGTAGAGAGTATTCTATTTCACTCCTGACTTATGAATTAGAGGTGGATAGGCTTTGAGGAGTCAGGAGGTGAGTCACTTTGCTGAAAGGACCTAGCCTCTGAACTGCTGTTGGTGCTGCAGTATGTATATGGCTTAAATGATTTAACCTTTTGTTGAATGGTGATCGCAAGATGTTACACTGGGGGAATCTGTTGATCGTCATGCTGCTGAATATTAAGGAGAACTGGTTAGAGAGCCTTGTTGGAGATGGACATTACTCCTGTATCATGAACGTTACTTGCTACTTAGTGGCACAAGCTTGGATATTGTCCAAGTCTTCCTGTATATTGGTACAGACTGCTTCAATATCTGAGAAGTTTCAAATGGAATTGAAAACTTTGCAAGTATCAGTCAACATCGCATTTTTTTTATGGAGTGAAAATGATTGAGGAAGCAGCTGAAGACAGCTGGGCCTAGACATTACTCTGAGGAACTCCTGGTTTGGAAATGATTGATCTCCAACAATCATCATCCTTCTTCATGTTAGGTATGACTTCAATCAAGGGAGGCTTATCCTCCTGATATCCATTGACTTTAGTTTACTGTGGCTCCTTGGTGTCACACTTGGTCAAATGCTATCAAGGTGAGACAGAACATACTCAGACGATGACTTAGGAGTTTCAGATGTTGGCTGAGAGTATGAATGGTCTGTGGCATTAATACCTAGATGGAAATGAGAACTTTTGAGTCTTGATTTAGCAGCGTGTGTCTTTGCTGCATCCAAATTCTATGATGGGTGAACTGCCTTATTTTATTCTTGGTAATACTTTGGTATGTGGTGTTCTGCGTCAACTCAGAAAACTATCTCAGGTCAGGAATTCACATGAATGAGACAACATGGGGATGGTACGTTTTCATCACCAAACGTAGTTAATTAGTTGGTACATCCAATTCATGGTCACATTAACCAGATTTATTCAATGAACTCAAATTCAGAAAATGCCATAGTGGGGTTTGATCTCTTTGCCTTGATGGTGCATCTTTCTAGTTACTAGTCCAATGACACGTACTATGCTACCACACCCAAGGCAAAAGGAGGTGGTAATAGCACAAGTGAAAAACAAAAGGTGAGTCTAGAGGAGCAGTAAGTAGAAATGCAGAGCTGTTACCTGCATTTGCCGTATAAAACAGTGGCTGGGACTTTGTGCCCACGTTTTCCATGAGTGCAAATGGTGACATGGGAGCAAAATCCTGTGAGAGTCAAAAAATGAGATTCTCTCTGCTGAGATCTGGTATCTGATCTTCCCAACCCCCCTCACCAGTGACTTAACAAGGTTTCACCCAGGGAAGTTGGGAACCTCGTTTCCATATAATTGCTGGGCTTCCCTGCCTCATCATCCTGCTCTCTCCCCGCCCAAGCCCCTGAGAGGGACATGCCCAGATAGCGCCCCCCCCCCTTTGCTGGTTTTGGGGGGGGGGTGGTGGGGGGGGGGGGGGGGGGGTTTGCCTCTGAGGCACTGCCCCCCTTGTGGAGGGCTCTGGGGAGCTCTGCTTATGTGTTTGGGGGAATTTTGTGTGTGAGAGGGCTGGCCTCCATGTATATTGTGAGGGAGTGGAAGCTCTTTCATTTTTAAGAGTTTGGGGCCTTTTTTTTCCCAAAAGGTGACCTGATTCCTGGAGTTATGGGTTTTTTCTGTCCCCAGCCACAAGCCTATGTGGGCCACGCCTGCAGATCTTTTTTTTTGCACAGAGGTAGCAAGAACATAAGAACATGATGAGCTGCATTTCACTTTTCCCACCTCAGCCAGCACCCTGTGCAGAAAAGGGACTGCTCAATGATCTGAAATTGTTGAATCCTACAGTGGGAGTACAGAATATGACACAAGTTGCGTGTAATGAAAAATGGATTCAAGGATGAATTTGGTGCAGGTTGAAATCTTTGGCATGTTTTTCCGAAGCCAGCATTTAGATTAACAGTTATAGTCAGAACTTCAAAAGCAAGTGAAGAAGCCTAGCTAAGAGAAATGGGCATCCAGCATATAGTAATGGAGGAACATTAGCCCTTGACTTTGCCCAGCAAGTATGAGGTCTGTGCTACCTTTGTGAATAAGAAGGACAACAAGATGGATGATCAAATTTTCCATGGTGCAGGGACAGCAGAAGGAATGTGGTAGTGATGGGGAAACAATACAGTCAGGGGGTGGGTACTGTTCTGTGCAACAGAGACCTGAAGCTCCAAAGGTTGTCGCCACTTGTGGTTCGTAACTGGTGCCAGGATGCAGAACATCTCCTTGTGGCTGGAGATGAATTTGGAATGTGAGAGGCTGGTTCCAGTTTTTGTGGCCTACATTGGAATATGGGTGATATATTTTTTAAAAAAGATGCAGGTTATTTTAGGAGCTGATCATGTGATCACATTCGAGTGTGTTTTGTTCTTTTGTAGTGCTGAGAGAGCAGCTCTTAAATAAAACCTGTTGTTTGTTTCAATCCACGTTCTTTTCTTTCTGTTAAAGCCCACAACCCTGAACATAATTAGGATATTTCAGTGGGTCGGCCTAGGAATGAAGTTCTGTAGAGAATTCCTGATGTTTAGGTCCAAATTAAAATGCAGAACATCAAAAGTAGTCACCTCCAGCTAACATCTTTAATCACAAGAATATTGACCTTAAAGCCAAATATGTAGGTATGAGGGACGAACTGGCTAATGTTGATTTAAGTAAGTAGACTGAAAGATAATGCTGGTAAATAGTGGGGAACATTTTGAAGAAAATTCAAGATATTCAACAAAAATGCATTCCATTGAAGAAAGATCTATCCTTGGCTTTCTTACCAGGTTAGGGATCATATCAGATTAAAAGAAGAGATAGTAAGGAGTGTTTTGGAAATCAAAAAGTTGATGACGAAAAATAATATGAGAATTAGTTAGTCAAGAATATAAAAAGGGTAGAATATAATAAGGGTAGTAAGGTTGTGGAATGCCCTGCCTGCAGCAGTTGCGCACTTGCCAACTTTAAGGGCGTTCAAATGGTCTGTGGATAGGCATATGGATAGCATTGGAATAGTTTAGGTTAGAGGGTCATTAGATTGGTTCCACTGGTCAGCGCAACATCAAGGGCCGAAGGGCCTGTACTGCACTGTAATGTTCTATGTTCTAAAAACAGATCGTACGAGCTTTGACAGTTAAATATAAAGGGAGACAGAAGTGAAAGTAAACATCTGTTCCCTTAAAAGCAGAGACAGGATAAATTATTATGGAAATGAAGAAGTGACTGAGACATTGAACAAATATTTTGCACCTGTCTTCACAGTAGAAAACACAAGTTGCATTCCAGAAATAGTGGGTACCCTTGCCGCTAAAGAGCGTTATTAAGGTATTAATATCAGCAGAGAAAAACTATTGGCAAAATTTAAGGGATGGAAATCTAACATGTTCCCAGAACCTGATGGCTACATCCCAAGGTTCTAACCAATCTAAGTAATCCTTCACTGTAGTGTCCGCAATACAATTATAATCCCTGAATCACAGAGACCAAAACTATATACAGTATTCCAGGTGTGGCTTACTAAAGCCCTGTACAATTGTAGCATTGTACCCCAATCCTTTTGCAATAAAGATCAACATACCACTTTTCTTCCTTATTGCTGGTTGACAAATGAAGAGCGTGTATAATTATATAGTGACTACATGTAGAAACAATAAAAAGGATCATGCATTTTTAAATGTTTCACTGGCTACAGTATTACATGACTATGATTTGAATCTTTGCTGCAAGGTTTTAGTCGATGCTGTATAGGGACTTGTCCTGAAATTTACGAGCAGACCCTCTTCTAACATTTCCTGTCATAAATGTGAGCTTGTAAGACTGGTGCATTAACCTGTGTCTTAACCTAAAATACTTATCACAGGTTTTATTTGCATCTAACTGAAGATAACCACATACTTGATATTTCTTCATATTTTAATTTTTGATAAAGATCAAAATGTTTAGGTACAGCAGTACCAGAGAAATCCAAACTGGAGATCTGTCTTCTTGAATCATGAGATTTATCTACTGCTTTGTGTGCATGTTAAAATGAAAGTTGCCCTTTGAAGATCAGCAGGGCTACATTGCTTGACCTGGTAACTAATCAGACAAGGAAATAACTTGTGTGAATGAGAGAGCAGGTACATCCTGACTGCCTACGCTTTTGCTGTCGGGTGGTAACTCTGCAAAGAAAGGGACATGCCTGTCCAAGAGCAGAAACATGCAGGTTCAACCTGGCTTCTTTATAGTGCTGCTTGCCAACAAAAACAACCGGAAAGCCCTCCTGACCTCAGGATAAAGTACAGAAGCAGGGAATCCTTGGCAGTGATTGTGGAAGATGTCTGGAGCAGTAGAGACCCAGACCATTTTTGTGGAGCCTGGCTGGAGACCCTCGGGAATTTTTAAAATCAAAAGCTTGAAGTTACTTGAGCCTCTTCTGGTCTGGCTGCTGTTAATGGAATGTTTGCCTTTTGTGAGGAAACTATTACAGTTCTCCAACTCTGGCCTCCAGTTAAAATGGTAGATCAGCCCAGCCCTTGACAAGGTCATTGGCGTTCAATCTGCATCAAAAATGTTTTGGCTTAGAATGAGTATCCTTAACCACCTACTGCAATCTGCATGATCTTGGTGGCAAAAGGGCATTTCCCTTCGTTCATTTGACACTCTTCCTCTTCCTGGTTTTCATCAATTGGTGAATTTAATTGAGATCATAATTTTGGCATTAATATTTTGTGACAGGTTTTGTATCTCAGTAATGCGCAGTATTTTGCAGTGTCAACTGACATTTCTCTAATGATAAACCGTCTGGACTTGGGAAACTAGTAAATTTTTTTGCTAGTTTTCATCTCTGTCTCTTGAATTGTCTCCAAGTTACTGTGTTGAGCTGCAATTGTGGGAACCCTAAGGTGCCTATAATTGCATGTACATGTGTTTTAATTTTTTTAAAAAAAGGCTAGTTATGGAAATTCTAAAATAAAATGAAGAATTTATTTGCCATTTGTTCTATAAGGTTCCCAGTTTGCTAATATACTGCTTGAAGGTTTAAAAATGTACATTGAGTTTGATTTATTCTTGCTTGTTTCCATGTAATTTTGCCTCTTCCAGTAGATTGGCTTGTTTTCAACTCGGTGTTGCTCTGTGAGTGTGGTGTTTCCCCTGTGTTAGAGAGCTCAGGAGTACACAGTGGCAGGGGCTGTATTATCTCTGGTTCACACACTGACAGTATAACAGTTCATTTGTTTGCCTTGTGGCACACTAATGCATGCTTTGGCCATAAGGTCACGCTTCAATTCATGGGAGGCATAGTCATGCCTATAGAAACTCACTTTGCGTGTTCAGAATCTGTAAAATGTATTGGGGAGGAAGTCCAAATTGCAACAACGTCCAACTATTTGTTCAAGTTCAATGAAAAAATAGTTATTAACTTGGTGCCACAGATTTATGTAATATGTTGTTCTTTTCAGGCAATTATTTGGTTACTTCTAATATGGGGATATAAAACGTATCTACTTACAGTTAACAGGGCAATTCGATTTGGGTTCAGAATGATCCTTCACGCTTTACAGATATATCCACTTAGTGAACAGGAAATTATTAAAGAGGATCTGCTTTTGCTGATCTGATCTGCTAACTGCATATCTTGCGGTTTAAGTGCTTGCAAGATGAACCAGAGCTGCTCCTTTGTTTTTATGCACAGTATTCTGGACAATCCATAATCAGTACATTATAATTACTGTTGCTTGCAATTACTGTAATTTCCAGTGACTGGAGACTGCTGCTCCAGGGGCTGGGACAAAGAGAAAATAAACCTTTTGAAATTCCAGCTTCGTGCAGAAAGATTAGTTCAAAACAACATTTGCCATTGCAGATTTTATTAGTGGAAAAAACCCAAAATGCACAGACTGTTGTCAAAGATGAGGCATAGAAGTGATAGGGTATATCCCTGTGGACAATACCACAATATCTTCATTGTCTCCATATTTAATGAATTGGACTACATTATGCCTGTTAACTGGGTGTTGAAAAAATACAAAGCTCCTAGACAGCAGTGGCCTAACCAGTGGTCCTGTATGGACCAAAGTAAATTACTTCTTGCGTATCTTTTTGATGCAGAACCAGACAGTGCAGAAGTGGCTCCACATAATTATTCTGGTCACTGCTGACCTGTGCCTGCCCCGTACCCACTTGTTTGATTCCCAGAGAACTTGGCTGTGGGCCTGAATCTAGCTGAAATTTCCAAAGGCTCTACCAGCAACTTCCATCAAGATGCATTTGTAGGCAGCCACAGTCCAGTGTAGACTAAGCTTCCAGGTGATGTCTTCAGGTATTTGTTCCAGTGTATCATTGACTTGTTGCTAATTTCGGCTATGAAACCAATTTCTTAGCCTTTGTCATTTTGACTGTGGAAGAAGAGCTTTTTTCTTCAACTCATCAATTTTCTCTGTCCATCTGATAAAGATCTTACTGAAAAAATTATTCTGTAGATGCCAGTTACTTTATGAATCACTATAAATGTCAGTAGGCAGTTCGTCTATGCAGTTATCTGTACCCAATCCTGCTTTCACCTGGCGATACACAGTTTCAGGCGAAGTTACTGGATTGTGGGAAAGCTGACCAATTTTTTTTCCCCGCCTTAACTGTTCACGGAGGCCAATTGTAATGCTTCTACTGCTATTCGAAATGTGAGCTGTTTGGCTGATCACAAACTGGCAATTGGACCTGGAATTTCTTAGTTTGTCTGCTTAGCTATTCAAATAGAATTGTTGACCCATTGGGGAATTCGCCTGATAGGAGAAATGAAGCATCAAAGCTTTTAGTAGTTGGCGATGGCAAAGTATTTTCAAAAGCCATATGAAACCATGGGGAGAGGGAAGCTAATGGAGGAATTAACAACAACTGACAACTCTGAGGAATCGAGTAGTTTTGCCAATATGTGAAATGATGCCATTGAAGTGTTTTCTATTTCTGTTTGTGCATAATTCTCTCTCTAACCTTAGCTGGTTCAGTGTCTTATTTCCCATTATTCAAATATAATCGAGTAGATTAAATACTTCAAAAGAAAAAAAATACTTCAGCTCCTTCTGCTTTTCTTCCAATTTGCTCCACTTAGTGCTTCTTGTCTGAAAGCAGTGACTTATACTGAAATGCAGTTCCACAGGTCACCTTGGACATCTGCCAACTTCCCAAAGTGGTTATTTTTCATGTGTAAACCCACGGTGAATACTAGCAGATGACTCTCACATGGAGAGAGACATTGGCCAAGCATTTGCTGAAGCAGGGGCATCGAGCGGTGAAAGTGGTGATTTTTTTTCCCTTTTACTTCAGCTCTGTTAATTCTGTGCTGCAAGTGGTAGGAAGAGTGAATTGATAGCGGGCATCTGAGACCTTGGAGAATGACTGGACCAGCAGTTTACTTATTTGACGAATTAAATTTAAGATTTAAGGTTAGCAAAGCTCTGAAGTGGAAGCTTGGATACCTGATTTATATAAATAAAGTTTATTCCTGAATTATCTGCAGGAAGATTTTTTTCCAGTCAGAAGATAGTTCTAATATTTTTCTTGTCGATGGGCCATGACACCGAAACATACATGAATACATGAATAAAACAGCCTGGAGTCCAGGGATCAGATTATTTTGGTTGTTGAATTTGTGAAATCCAGGAACTGAAGGCACACATGCAATTGATATTTTATAATTCATCTTGTGGAATCAATATAATGATTGTTGAATACCTGTGCATTATTGAACCCAGAAATTTTGGGAAAGAGTAATTCAAAATTTAGATGAGAACAACAAATGTAACATTGAACAGAATCTACAACAAACCAATTTAACAAATCCATTTAATGTGCTCTCTCCATTTTTAAATTTATTGTTTCACAGGATGTGGATGTGGCTGGATAGGCCGGTATTTATTGCCCATATCCTAATTTCCCTCCAGTGCTGTTGAGCTGCCTTCCTGAACTGCTGCAGGCCTTGTGGCATTACTACACCCATAGTGCTGGAAGGAAGGTAGTTCAAGGAATTTGATCCAGCTACATGGAACTAGATCACAGTTCATTCAAAGTCCAGATAGTGTCTCCCTAGCAGGGAAACCTGCAGACAGTAATGTTCCCATGCATCTGCTACCCTTGTCCTTCTAGGTGGTAGAGGTTGCAGGTTTGGAAGGTGCTGATGAAGGAGTCTTGATGAATTTCAATAATACATCTTGTAAATGGTATGCGTTGCTGCCAATCTGCATCGGTCATTGATGAAGTGAATGTTTAAAGATATGGATGGGGTGCCAATCAAGGGGCTATTTTGTCCTAGATGGTGTTGGGCTTCGTGAGTGTTATTGGAGCAAGTGGAGCGTATTCCATTACACTTCTGACTTGTGCCTTTTAGATGGTGGACAGCCTTGGGGGTCATGAGGTGAATTACGCCCCTCAGAATTCCCAGCCTCTGTCTTGCTCTTGCAGCCATGGTATTGTATTTATCGGCTGATCCTGTTTAGTTTGTGGTCAATAGTAAACCACAAAATGGTTTCTGTCCTGTTGGAGATGGCCATTGTCTGGCACTTGAGATGTGTAAATGTTACTTGC
This sequence comes from Carcharhinus amblyrhynchos, assembly GCF_965287045.1. Lineage (NCBI taxonomy): Eukaryota > Metazoa > Chordata > Chondrichthyes > Carcharhiniformes > Carcharhinidae > Carcharhinus > Carcharhinus amblyrhynchos. The sequence continues at coordinate 48,213,528 of NC_137331.1, forward strand.
CACTTATCAACCAAAACATGAATGATGTCAGGATCTTGCTGCATATGAACATGGACAATTTCAGTATCTGAAAAGTCACAAATGATGCTGAACATGGATAATCGTCAGTCAACATCCCAACTTCATACTTCCGATGGAGGAAGGGGATTTCAAATTTAAGGGCAGCAGTTTGCGTGAGATCTCTGAGGTCTTTTTTTGAACTTATCTCCAGATTGCAATTACCAGGTAACCACCTTGTGGCATAATCATGTTACACCTGGCTTGTCATAATTATGTCAAACCGATTGCATTTTAAACCCAAAGATCTCCCTTTTTCCTCTTGGGCAAATTTGCCCAAATCATGTTACTCACTAGACGCACACTGTTCTCATTCACAACTGGCCTAGGAGTTGGTCTCTGCTGGTTGATGACCTCTGGCTCATGCCTGTAACCCCTTGTGTTTTTTTATGGCTACATATTGATTCTTCTGGGAGTCTTTTGGGGTTGCAATGTCTTTGGGTGCCTTTTCTGCTTGCTGTTTTGCCTGGCTGTACATACATGGTTGGAGTTTTTTAATTATTTCCTCCTGGTGGTACTTGTGCAGTCTCTGAAATTTGCACAGCTTGCTTCATTGCAGTCTTCAGTTTATTCTGTGTTTTCAACGATATAGAAACATAGAAACTAGAAGTAGGAGTAGGTTATTTGGCCCTTCGAGCCTGCTCCGCCATTCATTTTGATCATGGCTAATCATCAAATTCAATGGCCTGATGCTCTCGCTCTCCCCACCCCCATATCCCTGGATCCCTTTAGCCCCAAGAGAAATATCTAATTTCTTGTTTTGGCCTCAATTACGCTTGGTAATAGTGAATTCCACACATTCACCATCCTCCTGGGTGAAGAAATTTCCCCTCAACTCAGTTCTAAAAGGTTTCCCCTTTATCCACAAACTATGACCCCTAGTTCTGGACCCCCCCACCACCTCTCCCCATTGGAAACATTCTTTCTGAATCTACCCTGTCTAATCCCATTAGAATTTAATAAGTTTCTATAATATGATATTTTCTCTCGTTCACTCTTCTAAACTCCAGTGAATATGATCCAAACCAACTTAGTCTCTCCTCATATGACAAATCTGCCATCCCAGGAATCAGCCTGGTAAATCTCTGCTGCACTCCCTGTACAGCAAGGACGTCCTTTCTCAGATAAGGACACCCAAACTGCACACAATATTCCAGGTGTGGCTTCACCAACGTCCCATACAAATGCAGCAAAACATCTCTATCCCTATACTCAAATCCTCTCGTTATGAAGGCCAACATACCATTTGCCACCTTCACTGCGAGCTGTACCTGCATGCTTACTCTCAGCGACTAATACACAAGGAGTCCAAGGTGCTGTTAAGTATCCACCTCTCTTAATTTACACCCATTCAAGTAATAATCTGCATATAATATAAACTCAGCTTGAATCCTACACTTTAAATCTTTTAGTTCAGCTCTGATGTGAACGTTTTCCTACAGAACTGCTTTATTTCCCTTTGGCTAATGCATTTCATTGCACTGACCTGGTTGGAAAACACCTGGTGGTTTACTTGAATATTGTCTTGGTGTCTCTGGGATCTTTTGCTGCCCTTCCTCTGTTGGCATGTTCAGGATTACCAGTCCAAATTTCAGCCTTGCTTCAGCTGAGATGGGTGGCCGTTCCATCCCATCTCTAATCTAGAGCTCTAGATCCTCCTCCTTGCCACTGCATTGGGCTCGCAGACTAATTTGTCCTCTCGGTATGCTTATTGTGCCAGCATATAGACTCAGCTCTGTTTTTGAGGGTTGCATTTTGGGATCGATGTGTTGTCCGCTTCACACAGGTCTCTGACGCACCAGATTCTATATGACATTTCTCGTTCACTTTGTTACAATGATAATCGCAGAGGGAGAGTATAGTCACAAATCATTTATCCTCCATAGACTTGACAGAACCAACCTGTTGTATTGTGAATAGTTTTTTGTCAGTTAGTTCCACTTTTATCTCTGTAGAGGCTTGTTTTGCTTTTTTCTAGCCAAACACTGTGTGAAATGATTGTGTTTCTTAGTTAAAATATTACTTTCCCTATGCTGGGCATGCCACCTTTTCCATTGTATGCTGTCTTCTGTAGTATTTGATTCTTGCTCTTCATCTGCATCTGCTCTGCCATACTGTTCCAGCTGTCGTTTTACAATGTCAACATTTCTGCACACATCTATCGTTTTCTTGAACATATGTTTCTTCTCTTTTAGTAGACTTGCTCTCACTGAGGGGTCCCTTGGGTCTAAGACTATTCTTTAACCATATCTTTTTGTTGTCAAATTCACATGAAACCATTGTAGCTTAGGCTGTCATAGCATTCAGACGTGACGTTCACTTGTGGGTCAAAAGTGTTCCTTTGAAGGCTTTCACAATCTTTGCCGTCTGTTCTCTTTGATCGTTGGTTAGATTAGAGTGGTATACAGCTGTACCAGTGTCTACACAGCAGTTTTAAAAGCATGGCTACTTTTGTCAGTTTTGGCTTGCTAATTAAATCTGTTACTAGCTCGTAGTTTTACATTGCAACTGGAAAAACTGCTAATTCTGCCATTTATCACCTTTAGCTTCCACAGGTGGAGGGTGAAATTTATAGCAGCAATGCTCACTTATTCAGTATCTTAGCCTTCAGTTTGTTTGCTTTTTCTCCTCCTCCTTCAGTAGCATATAGTAGATTTTAACATTTGTGTGTGCCTGGGTTTTCTGCTGCATTTTACATTTCTATTTTAGCTCCACTTTCTGACACCCGTGATTCAAAATATAAGGACAGCAGACCTTCTTGGTATCTTCTCCAAGAGATGCCTTTACTGAACTTATCTCAGGATTGCAGCCTCCAGAAAGACTGTCTCATAGCATAATCAGATATCATATCTGGCATGCTGTAGTCATGTTGAATTGATTGCATTTTAACCCCAAAGCAACTGAAGATGGTTGGGCTTAGGACACTACGCTGAGAAAGGCCTGCAGTGATGTCCTAGGAATGAGATGTTTGCTGGCAACAACCACAATCATCATCATCATCATCATCATCATCATCATCATCATCATCCTTTTGTTAGTTATGACCCCGGCAAGTGGAGACTTTGCCTTCTGATTGCCATTGACTCCAGTTTTGCTAGGACTCCTTGATAATACAGTCAGTGAAATGCTACTTTGATATCCAGGGCAGTCATTCTCACTAGGTTTAAGGTGAGAGGAGAGGGATACAAAAGTATCCAGAGGGACAATTTCTTCACAGAGGGTGCTGAGTGTCTAGAACAAGCTGCCAGAGGTAGTAGTAGAGGCGGGTACAATTTAGTCTTTTTAAAAGCATTTAGATAGTAACACAGGTACAATGGGTATAGAGGGATATAGGCCAAATGTGGGCAATTGAGATTAGCTTAGGTGCTTTAAAAAAAAAGGGCAACATGGACAAGTTGAGCTGAAGGACATGTTTCCATGCTGTAAACCTCTGACCTCAGCTCCCTTGTCCATATTTGGACCAAGGCTATAATGAGGTTATGAGTTGAATAACCCTGGTTGAATCCAAACTGAGCATCAGTGAGCAGGTTATTGCTGAGTAGCTGCTTCTTGATAGTGCTGTTGCTGACACCTGCCATCACTTCGATCAAACGTAGACCAAATGGTGCGTAATTGCCCGGGTTGGATTTGTTCTGCTTTTTGTGGACAAGGACATACCTAGGCAATTTTCCACATTGCCAGGTAGATGCCAGTATTGTTGCTGTCCTGGAGTAGCTTGGCTACTGGTATGGCTAGTTCTAGAGCACAAGTTTTCAACTACTGTCGGAATGTTGTCAGTGCCCCTAGCCTTTGCAGCATCTGTCAGATTTCTATGTTGTGTGGTATGAGCTGAACAATTATCATTTAATTGACATGAGAAATTCCATTTGAAACACAAAATGACCCTGTTAACCATGTTCTTAGATCATGAGATGTCAGTGTTAACTTTCTGCGATGCATTTAGTTCCTATTCACAGTTCAAATGCCACAATTTCTTAAAACTTGTGGGGAGACTGACTGACTGACTGACTGACTGACTGTTCTTGCATGACAAATAGTGGGGTGGCACAAACTGTGTTGGTACATTAATTTGCTGTACCATGCATCAGTAAGGAAGTGGATTTGAGGTTTTGAATCTTCACCTGATGGATTGATGACCTCCAAGAGGTTACATTGTTGTGCTAAAGTAACTTCCTCACAGAAGAAAGGCATCATCGACCTAAAAGATGATTATAAATGTACCTTCAGAAGTCTGAGGCGGTTAACCATTAAGCGAATAACTTTGTATTAACCGAGTCCTTCAATATGATTGCACGCTGTTAAAACATTCAAAAAATGAGTGAGCTAGATTGGAAGAAGATACAACAGGAAAATAGAGCTGCTGCATGTGTTCTTCATGAATTCTAACTAATTATTGGAGTTTTGTAATGGTCTTGATTTGAGAGTTGCTGCTAGAAATACATGACAAATCAGTCAGGTTCTGAAATGTAAGATGGAATTTTCTGTATATCCTGATGTGATTTTAGAGGGGCTATTTCATCAGACAGGAGGGTGGCAGTTGGGGGCCACTTGATTGTGTGGGGTGGGAAGGTTTGGACAGCCTTCCCACCCTATAATCAGTTGAGCCCCTTAAGTGGGCAAATTAAGGGCCTCATCCCACTGCTGCTTTTAATGCAGTGGCAAGTCAGGGATTTTCCATACAGGGTGCATGAAGAGCAAACCTTAGCATGCCTATTTGCACAAGGATCCCTTGCTCAAATATATTCTGTATCCGATCTAGGGACCCAGCCTCATGAAAATGTAGGGGATGGGTGGGTGGGTAGGGAGGCCGGGATGGTTACTGAAAGCCAACTCCTCACAATTCCCATTCTGGGACTCCCTTCTTGCCATCACTGACACCTGCCTGGATATCTCATTATCTGTGCCCTCAGATGGTTGTAATACCAGCTGCAGCCACTGCCTTCCTGGTGGCATAAAGTAGAAAACAGCTGCCAGTTTCTGGCCAGCAGCTCTGTTGGGAGGGGTGCTTCTGCCCAAGTAGCACAATATGTGGGGGGGACTTGCTCACTAAACTGGGGGGTGGTGGTTGGCTCGCATGCTCTGTGGCTGGTGGCTAAGACTCCCATCTGTCCTCAGGATTCTGCCTGTAATAAATACATTAGGTGAAGTTTGATCAGCTGATGATGGAAGTTGATGTGGAGCCTCTGGCCCCTCTATGCTTCTTCTAGTAACTGAAACCAGTAATGTTAGCCTGGGGTTTGGTTTACTTCACATAATTACTTGAAATAATGTTGAAATTGAGAAGTTACCCTCAGTGAATCAATGTTCCTCCCAGGGAGCGTACTATATAATCCCTCCAGGCTCAGAGAGCAATAACTTGCCAATTGGTAAACTGATGAAAGTTTCCACTTTTACATTATTAGTCTCACTTTAAAAATCCTTGAAGATTTCACTTTGTTGCAATTGGGGTTTCAATGCTGTGCTAACTACCTAACTGCTAAGCATCCTCATTGGCCCTGAAAAGTACATTTTATTTATGGAATATTAAATTTCTCCATTGATTTTTTTTTTAAATTTGTAATGTTTTTATAAGTTTGTATTTATTAATATTTTAGCTTCCATCATCATTTATTGCACTATTCAAATATTTAAAATGAAGGATAAGGTGCTTTCGACTTCTTGGTTTGTTAGTGAATATTTCAGTGTGATCGACTGCTTGTCATATTTGCTAACACAACTTCGATACATGCTTGGAATCACCTTGACTTGAATCTAGATTTAATTTGATGTTGGATGGAAAATTGTTGCTGGAAGATGGGATAACTGTGCCACAGAGACCGCTGGATCTTTCTGGTCAATGCTGAGAGCCAATTCTTCACTGCTGACCATGGAATCCAGCCCAATTTCTAATGAAAAGAAGGACTTCTGAGATGAACTGCTGTGTATATCTAATACCTTTTTCTTTGATAATGCCCACCAGAATAAATAGCTTTTGCAAGCATCTTAATATAAAATCAATTTTGTTTTTGAGACGCAGAGATTTTTCCATTTCTTGTAGCCCTCTTACATGAGCCTGCCAGCCTTCATTTCATCTTACCACCAGCTGGGCAAAATTGAAAACAAGTCCTCATTTTGTGATTTTTATATTTAAACTGACTCCATGTGGTGAATTTTCATTTTTTCAATGACCTGAACGGGGGAGGAAAGGCAAGAGGGAGAAATCAAGCCTAGCCTCCAAGCAGGACGTCCATGAAAGGAATTCATTACCTTTGTTTTGTTCTGTTGGACTGAATATTGAAAACACTGTTTTCTTTTCCAATGTTTAATTGTTTTAACAAAATAGGATTTTTGGGGTCATGCAGTTGACAAATCTTTGTTGGGAAGCTACTTGACATTAGGACCTATGCAGTCTTGTAGAAATAGAGTAATACTGGTTAGCATGCAGTTGCTGCAAGACCATGCTTTGTAGATGTTAAATTATTCACGATTTATCCTTAAACCACACCCCCCCCCCCCACCCACCCCTCGGCCAGCCTTTTTATTCAGCTTGTACAAACCACGTTTTTCGTTTGTTCATCTGCAACTATCAAGTCATCAATAAACATGTAGAGCTGGCAGCAAGGAAAGCTGTTTTGTACTCACAGATTCACCTAAGAAACCATTATTTGGTCCATTGAGTCTACAAATGGCAAGACTGATCTGCATAATTTGCTCTGGAAATGTTTGTCCAACTGTAACGCATTGCTTGCTAACTGTCTGTACTATCAGTCTGATGGATGGCTTTCGCAGCTATATCAAGTTTACTTTTACTTGAAATGAAAACTGTAAATTTTGTAAATCCTGAGAGGGTCAGGCAGCATCTGTAGATTAACAAACAGGGTTAATGGGTTGACCTTGCTGGACCAAAGTGGGTGGCTTGATTGAGGAAATTTCTTAACTCGCCAGACCTGGTTTAGGTAATAAATACCCTGAATCATGTGACTTGTGCACCAGAGAGCCAGATGCAGAATGGAGTCACGTCTGCTGACTCCAGATACTAATGCTAGCAAATTAAGTGGTGGAAGGATACTGAGATGAGCTGCTTAGAAGGCCTGCTATTGGTTCCCTGGCCCTTACTCCCAGTTGTTAAAGAAGCTGGTAATGCCCTCTCCTGTCTCGCTTCCTCATACCTTCAATCAAACATACTTCCATGACACCTCCATATCCATTGACTCATTATTCACTGTGGCAAGGTCTTGGAGCCATGTGGAGATGAAGTAAACTTCCCAAAATTTTTTTTTTCATTCATTCATGGGACATGGGCATCACTGGCTGGCCAGCATGTATTGCACAAGGGCAGTTGAGAGTTAATTGCCTTGCTGTGGCTCTGGAGTCACATGACAGCCAGACCAGGTAAGGATGGCAGATTTCCTTCCCTAAAAGACATTTGTGAACCAGATGAGTTTCTCTGACAATTGACAATAGTTTCATGGTCATCAGTAGATTCTTAATTCCAGATTTCTTTTTAATTCAATTCAAATCCCACCATCGGCCATGGTGGGGTTTGAACCTGGGTCCTGAGTTTCTGGATTAACAGTCTAGTGATAATATCACTAGGCCATCACCTCCCCAAAACATTCTGTTCCCAAACAGAAATGTAAATGAATAATTTTATCCTCAGTGTTATTCTTTGGTTTTGTTGCCCTTACAAATTGTTGATATTGCTAATGGAGTTTTTACAAACCATTCTCCAGACTCCCTGGATGCACAAAGAAACTCCATGTTTATAAAACTCTTTTCCTCTGAACATTAAAACACAATTTACATATTTTATTGATTATATGGGCAGACTTTCTAGTTTTATTATTCTAAGATAGAAAATTCTCACACCACCCCCCCCCCCCCAGCCCAATCCCACATTTCTTATGGCTTTTGTAATGTTTATAGATCATAGAACCTACAGTGCAGAAAGAGGCCCCTTTGGCCCATTTGAGTCTGCACCGACCACAATCCCACCCAGACCCTACCCCCCCATATCCCTACATGTTTTACCCACTAATCCCTCTAACCTACACATTTCAGAACACTACGGGGCAATTTTAGCACAGCCAATCAACCTAACTCGCACATTTTTGGACTGTAGGAAGAAACAGGAGGAAACCCAACAGAGACACCCACTGTTGTCTCTGATTTTGGAGATAAACATAGTTTTGTAATCAACTCCAAGCTTATTTAATTTGCGTTTACAATTTCTCTAAGGATTTTCCATTTCTTCTGCTTAACAAACCATAAACCAGATTTTTGTAACACAAGGTTCCATTCAGACCCTACGTCAGAAACAGTGAATCCTTTCATAGCCCCTTTAAACTTTCAATCAAATGATGAACTTCGAAGCCATTGCTGAGTGCTGACATAGGTCACTTTTGAAACTTAGCTAAGCCTTCATAATGACATAAGAGCCCTTGGGGAATTGTCAATAAAGAACTCCACTGAAACTACACAAAAAAAACCAAAGTTTTTTTTCTAACCAACTTGAGAGGCCTAACAGTCAAAGCAGTCCAGCAGAACATTTTTATAAATGTTCACTGAGAACAGCTGCCAGCTTCTTGAATTTTGAAGGGTGGGAATTTAAGGGGAAAGAAAAAACTCAGATCATGACTGTTAAGCAGACCTTATTTGCCTTTGAAGAGTGTTTGTCTATAACATTGATTCATCACTCCCACAGGATTAAGGTCCTTGTAAAAGTAAAATAAGATTTTTTTTGAATTCAGCACTAAATTCAAATCGTCCTATTGAGTTCAAGTTGTCTTTCTGAGACTCATACCCCTCCCCTCTTTCCCTGACCAGCAAAAATGGGAATGTGCCAGAACAGTGGGTGGGACTTCCACATCCAGGTCCTGATTGTGTTTTTTTTTATATATTGAAGTTTCCAGAGTCCAACTCCAGGAAAATCTTGTCTAATATTTCAGGTTAATGACTCTTTATCAGAACCAAGGAAAAATCCAAATGGAATAGGTTTTGAACAAGTGAGATTGTGGGATTGTGCAGGGCATGAAGAACAAAGATATGTGATAGGATGGAGGACAGGAAAGATTAAATGATATGAGGTTTCATGGTAGCAAAGCTAAAGGGAGTGGTCATAAGTAAAGGCCGAGGTGTGAACGGCTAGATCACAAAAGTCCAAATGTAAAGTAAGAAACGAAAATTGAAGCAAGGAGAAATGGAGTCAGCATTTAAAAAATAAAGTAGAGGCAGGGATTTTGGAAATACGGAAGATAGGAACAAGAGTAAGCCATTTGGCCCATTGAGCTTGCTCCAACGTTCATTATGATCATGACTGATCAACTCAATTGCCTGTTACTTCATTTTCCCCCCGCCGCCCCCACTACCTATCCTTTTTAATCTCCTTCACCCCAAAAACGATATCTAACTCTTTGAAAACATGCAATGTTTTGACCTCAACTGCTTTCCGTGATAGCAAATTCCACAGGCTTAGCACACTCCCTGGGTGAAGAAACTTCTCCTCATCTCAGCCCTAAAAGGGTTATTCTAGATGACCCCTGGTTCTGAATACCTCCACTATCAGGAGCATCCTTTCTGCATCAACCCTGTAGAATTTTATATGTTTCTATGAGATCCCATTCATTCTTCTCAACTTCAGCAAATATCATCCTAACCAACTCGATCCATCCTCGTAAGTCAGTTCTGCCATCTCAGGAATCAGTCTGGTTATGATTTAAAATTATTGAATTTTGAGTCCAGAAGGGTACAGAAGTGTCGAGTTGAAGGTTGAGGTATTGAACTTCATTTGAGCAATGTAACAATCCAAAATCTAATGTCAGAATGGGAGCAAGGTGAAGAATTGAAATGACGTGTGACAGGAAGCTAGCGACTATAATTTATTATTTATTTTAAAAATGGAAGGACAATTTAACCTAATGCATTCATCAGGAAACTAATTGAATCTGTTGCAATGCTGATCTTACTGTCCAATTATTCAACCCTTGATTGAAACCAGTGTTTCATGGGCTCCCATGGATTTTCTGTCTAGTGGTTATGTGAAAATACCTGTGTAATCTCTATGATATGACAGATATTCTAGCAAAGATGTGCAACAACATCAGATCTCTTGTCTTTTCATTTTCATTTGTTATAACAAGTGCTTTCAACAATATTTTAGAAACCATCTGTTAGATTTGCAAGGTTGCATTGAGTGTGCAAGTGTCCAAGGCAATATGAATGTTGACACTCAGAAAATAGAAACATTATTTATTTAAAATGTTATAACCAGTAAGAATTTGCTAAGGATTTCAAATTAATAATTTAGTATGTTCACTTAATTGCTTCACATCTCCTTCAATGTGCTGTGACCAAACTGATTCTCTATCTTCATTACTTTTCTGAAGTTAATTGTGGCTCTCTGGATGTTGTGAGGATTTATTTTCTAATTCACAGAATGTGCATATTGCTGCCAAGGCCAGTATTTATTACACACCATTAATTGTCCTGTGAGGAGTTGGTAGCCAACTTCTGCAGTCTGTGTGATGAAGGTATTAGCACAATGCTATCGGGTAGGGGGGTCAGAGTTTGGAACCAGTGGAAAATCAGGGAATGGAGGTACATGTCCAAGACTGGATACTATGTCTGCTGAGAACTTGGAGGGAACAGGATTCTCAGCAATCAGCATAGCCACCTTGGATGAACCTCTCTCAGGTGACCAAATTGCTGAAGATTTTTTGCTACAGGCCCACTAGTCAAGTTAATTGGCTCTTTAAACAACTTACTAGTTGAAAGGAATCTAAGATTTATTTTTGTCTCTCCTGGGTATGAAATGGAAAGCGGATTAAAGTGGAGAGGACTTGGAGCTGAAAACCCAGACATTTGAGCCATCTGGAGAAAACTGCCTGGACACTGAATCACTTAGCGAAAAATCTGAACTGCCCTGACCAAACCAGGATATCTGCTCACCGTAGTTGAGAGGCACTAGCAAGGTGGTGGGGATGGGTGCCAAAATGGAATCCATTTAGTATTTTGCCAATCCAATAGAGTTTATATGTTACAGAGAAACTTTGTTCTCATTTCTGTTGAGGCTTGATAATATTGAATTCAGGATTTCCAATTCTCTGAAAGTTAACTGTAGTTTGTTTCTCCCCTTTTCTCTCTTCACTCAATGTTCAAAATGTGACTTGGAATGTCAGTTTAAAGTAACATCATTCAAAGTCATTGAAAAGCTTGATTCTTTTGGACTATTTTCATACTATCAATGACCAGTATGAAGAAGTATTATTAATTGTCAGGGCCTAAATTGAGCATTTAACTTATTCCCAGAGTTTACATTTGGTTCCAACACTCTTCTCAATGCAGTCAGCAAAATTAACTAACTATGAATTTTATCCTTCTGAAGAAACCTTGTGTGTAAAACTTTATCATGTTTCTTCTGCATTACAGCAATTAAATGCCCTGATAAATTAGGGAATGAGTGAACTGGGTTAGTCAAACTTGCATCACAATTGTACTCTGAAGTTCAAATTACCTGGAAGTTTTTTTATTTAATGATGCAAATTGAACATCAGCATATGTCTAGTTTTTATAGTTCATTTGTGCATTATGCATTAAATGTCCATTTAATTCCATTTTATCTCCCCCCTCTGGAGTGTCTCTAAGCCAAAAGTGGCCATCTTGGTGACTTTGTACTTTAACGGTTCACTAAGAAATGTGTTAATTATGAAAGTCAAATGTTCCCCCTTTACTTCCTCCAAGGCTAAGTTTCCTCTTGACTCAGCTCGAACAGTCTGATTAAAATCTAGAAGCCACCAGGTGGGAACCAGTGGCAAAGAACAAAAAATCTAATCTTCAGTGATAAGAGTGCTGCTTTAGTTGGTTTTGTGTATTTAAAAATATAGTAATGGGCTGCCTAATCATTTGGAAGTGCATTTAAATCAATTAAACTACTGCTGTGTTCAAAAGTATGCTGGTGACTAGTAATTAGCAGGACCCTATCTCGCTGACTTTTGCCAATCATGTAAATATTAATCCAAGTAAAATTGATTAAGTTAAAGTATTACAGTTAATGAAATGATGTTGATACCCCTGCTGAGTGTGTATTTTAATTCAAAGGGTTTCTGTTTCTCTTGACCTTCTGGCTGGAATTCTCCGATCCTGCTGCAGTGAGTTTTGGCCGAACGCCAAATTCTCCATTCTCGCTAGCAGTGATGGTGGGGTGAATGAGATTGGAGAACCCCCATCCCCTCTCAAGGAGTTTGGGTGCCATAATTTTAGCTTTTAATTTTTTTTTTTTTAATTTTGCATTTCAAGTTGAGATATCTGCTGAGAGGTTTATGGGCACGTTTTCCTTAACATGGGCTTTGTAGCATTTTTATCATTGATTTGGTTGAAGATACCTGAACATTGTAACTTCAGCATTGAAATGCCTATATTTAGAAAGGTATTTGGTACCTTTTCATAGCAAACTGTCACTTTAAAACATAGTCGTGCTTTTTAAAGTCAGGAAACATGGCAAACTATTTGCTCAAAGCAAAAACTCTGAAACATCTTCAATGAACAAATAATCTGTACTGGCGATGATGGGGTGAATGATGGCCAGTACACTACAAGGACTCCCCTTGCTCTGCTCTGTATTGTGTAATTGGACTTTTCAGATTCACTTGAGGCGGCTTCTGTTTAACATTTCATAGGAGGAAGATATCTCAGAGGATAAATATTTTCCCCAATTTGGGTTTAATACGCTTTGCCAAAACAAAAATGTAACAGCAAAAGACACTGGTCCCTGCCTTGCTATAAAGTGGCAGAATTAAATCCGACAGAGCATGAGCCTCCACTATATGAAAAAATATATACTTTTGCTTAAGGATTCTGTTCATTGCATGTGTTACGCTGAATGTGGTGGGTGTTTTGGATCTTGTTGCCAGTGCTGAATTAAAGGCAAAGCTGCCCAATTTATGAAAGTTTGTGTTAATCTGATTATCAAATTTTTCTTTTGGAATAAGTAAGACCAAATGTCAAAGGAGTCAATGATGTACTAAGGGAGAAAAGATTAAAAATGTATAAGGGCTTACAAGACTTATTTTATTTCACAAGCCTGCTTTTGATATTTTCGCATATCAGTTGAATCATTGCACCCTGTAAATTTTCTGTACCTAATTTACACAACAGTAATATCACTTATTTCGTATCAGCCTTGACCCAATGGTAGCACTTTCAACTTTCAGTTAGAGGTTGTGAATTTAAAACCCCACCAGAGACTTGAGCTCACAATGCATCAGCTGCCAAAGGATATGTCTTTCAGATGAGATACTAAAGTGAAGTGCCATCAGCCCTTTCAGATAGATGTAAAAAATGCCAAGGCACTATATGGGGGGGGAAAAAATTCTAATCTTATTGATCCCTCAACTAATATTCCTACAATAGTTTATTAACCATTTGTTTTAATATTATCTGTGGGACTTTGTTGTCAGCAAATTGGCTGCTGCTGTTTCTGTATTTTACAACTGCAATTGCACTTCAGAAGTGTTTTTATTGGCTGTGAAGGACTTGCAGGACATCATGAAAGGTGCTATACAGAAGTAATTTTAATTTTGTTTGATTTTCATTCTTTAGAATTAGGCAGCTGGGGTTACTAATAATGATCTGCATCTGTTCTAAGTTGCTTACTGAATTGTGTATTTTTGACAAACTTGATATTTTATATATCACTGTCTCTGTTCTGCATTATTTTAGGCGACAGTTGAGAAAGAGTCACCATAATTGAATCAGAGATATGAATAATGAAAAGGATGAATTCACCACTGAGACCTACTTCCCCTTTTTAATGTGCACATTGCATACTGTGTAGATGAAGTTGTAGTTCACTTGCATGCTTATCAGTTCATGCAAGATTTTCCTTTTTAAACAAATTTCAGGTGTTGGAGTTTAATTGTAACTTTATAGTGAAATTCATGTTGAAGGTTATCTATAGTGATAATTTTATCTTGATGCCAATAATAAATAAATTCAGTCTTGAATCTTCATTAGGAAATTGACCATGCATACAGACTAGCTTAAACCTATGTACTGTATGTGTCCTAAAATAATTAATGGGCTGAGGTGATGTGCAATTAGATTTTGGGAAAGAATCTGACATTCTGAAGGAAAGAAATGAAAATGGAAAAATACTAGAAATGCCAGCTGGTCTAGCAGTGTCTGTGAAGAGAAGTGGCGTTAATGTTTCAGGTCAATGACCTCTTCGCTAGATCTGGAAAATGATCGGAATGTTTTTTTTAAGCAGTATTTAACTAAGGAAAGAACTAAATGGAATGGTCTTTGAGTTGGATGACAGAAATTATTGGATAGCAAAAGTAACATGCAAGACACAATGGGTTGATAATGAAACAAAAGTGATAAAAGATTGGAACATAAGTGAATTACAGCACAGCAGGAGAAAGCATGAAAAATCTGAATGATGGGTTTAAACTGATGTTTTTTATTTGTTCAAATTCCTCCACGACCACCTTCTCATGACTAACCATCTCCAGCTGTTGAGCCCCCTGAGAATTTGGCATTCCTTCACTCCAACATCTTGTATGTCCCCCATTTCTATCGCCCCATTATTGTTGCTTACACTTTCAATTTTTATGGTGGATTTTGACCTATATTTGCTGATTTTCCAGGTTGGCATAAAAGATGAAACAAAGGCCATCCAACTGCTTCAAAACAAGAAGCAGCCCCAATAACCCAGACCTACAAACCTGACCTATAGCATCACAATGTGTAAGAAACAAGGACTTAACAGAAGTTAACAGTCTGCTTGTACAGCAGAAAATTGTTGTGTAAAACAGAGCATTTTCCTTTTTTTTTTGTAAAGCAATTGCAGCCCATGGTGCAGGGAAGGTAACAATTGTTTTGTGGGGTGCAGAGAAGTAATGCTGAATGATGTGGTCTCATAATATAAGGGGCCTGTCATGGTTCCGGAAGCAAGAGACCAATTCAGCGCATGTTAAGGGATCAAATGTTGAACTGCCTGCCTTTTTCAGCAGTGACCTCTGGACCTGCTTTGGAAAATTATTTATCTGATAGGTGGTGGCCTCTTGCTAGATGCATCTATAACAGTTCAAGTTTCCACAGAAATCCTAGAATATACATTTGTCCCATCATGAACATGAGCATGTGGCCTACCTCCTCTTTAAGGCGGTCATCCCAAATGAATGAAAAATAGCTTCACTTAATATTGGGTTAATTTGTCCTTCAGATATTCTTGAGACACAGGATTGGCCCTCTTTTGCATCCGAGGTCCAATTCCTATTCTCTTTTATTAATAAACATAAATGTTGTTGCTTTTGAACGAAAACTTTAAAGAATCATGGAATCCCTACAGTGCAGAAGGAGGCCATTCAACCCAGCGACAACAATCTCACACAGGCTCTATCACTAACCCCACATATTTACCCTGCTAATCCCTCTGACAATAAGGAGCAATTTAACATGGCCAATCAACCTAATCTGCATATCTTTTGACTGTGGAATGGAACAGGGGCATTCAGAGGAAATCCACGCAGACATGAGGAGAACACGAAAACTCCATAGATAGTCACCCAAGGCTGGAATTGAACCTGGGTCCCTGGCACTGTGAAGTGGCAGTGCTAACCACCATGCCACCCTTGTTCTCTTATCCTTTAATCAGAATTGTTCTTCAGTATATACCGAAAGCTTGTTAATCAAAGATCATTTTAATTTTGGGACATATAAGGAACAAAATCATCCTCAATACAATGTCCTGTTGCTGAACAAAACTGTTCAATAGTCCAGTGACATGAGTTTGAATATGTGGCCAGAATAGGATCAGGTTTGAGAGCTCAGCTCCATAATGCAGAGCTTTATCACTACAGATATTACAGTGACTTTGATCTGGATTTTAGAAGTGGGAAATTGAAGCAAGAGAAATCATGAATGCAAAAGCAATTTAGTTGCAATATGCTTTGTGCTCCTACCATTTCCATAATTAGTGTGAAAATCTGCAACTGTTGAAAGAGAAGAAGGAAAATGGGTGAATGATTTCTTCCTTGGAAACTCTGAACATGTCTGTGGTCAATTTGAATCTAATAGGAAAGAGATGTTAGTTAATTTGCTGTCTATCTAAAAGTGTGTGCGCACAATGTGGTACCCAGGCTGTGACTACAATCTATTAATATAGCTGAAGAATGTAGGCTATCAATTACATTATTAGAGTGGGCAGAATTTAAGCTCGATTTCACAGGAGGCTTTGGCCCACTTTACCATCTTGGTAACAGGAGTCATATTTTTAAGTGACAGTTTAACATAGACTTGTGGCTTGCAAATTATCTTTTGTGTATTTTTTTTACATATTCAAATCTGTTGGTACCTGTTGAAACTTCATTCATATTATCTACTGTTTAAAGTTTTAAAGCTTATTTATTAGTGTCACAAGTAGGCTTACATTAACACAGCAATTAAGTTACTGTGAAAATCCCCTAGTCGCCACACTGGCGCCTGTTCGGGTACATTGAGGGAGAATTTAGCATGGCCAATGCACAATACTGCAGGATCATTGAAGAAAGGAGTTAATATAACTGAGAAAATAGTCTCGCTACCTATCATTAATTAATACCCTTGCTCAGAGGATCACTTTGAAATGACGAGCTGCATAATGGTTTTTCATTGAATTGACCCTGTGCTTTCAAGGGAATAGAGGAAACTGCTTATTCTTGTATTCCAACGTACTACTAATTTGTTGGTAGGTTAACGAAGCTCATTTCCTTTAAGTGCTTTGCAGAATTTGCTTTTGCAGCAACATTATGCTATTTGTGGTCTCTGCTCAGACTAGCTGTGAATACGTCATGTAACCGGACAATAATTTTATAGTTTTAAATGCCAGGCTAGATTCTTCAGAATTTTACCCAACAGCTGAAGCTGGAGCTCAATGATTGACTGCTGCTCAGACATGAAGCAAAAAGCTCTGAACCGGCCATCTTTAAATATAATCCAGAAATTTTAAACGTCAATTATTTTCTCTGTACAGAAAGTTCTGTGTGATTTGATCGCTGTTTTATTTCCATTGCAAATGAGAATAATTGTATTGACTCTTTTTTTTCTTGTGTGATGGTTGATTTTTTTTTTAACTACTTATTTATAAGTAGTTGCATTAGGTTAAATCTCATGGGACCCAGGTGAGGTAGCCGATTGGATACAAAATTGGCTTGATGACAGAAGACAGAGGGTGGTTGTAGAGGGTTGTTTTTCAAGCTGGAAGCTTGTGATCAGCAGTGTGCCTCGTGGCTCAGTGCTGGTCCACTGTTATTTGTCATTTATATTAATGATTTGGATGAGAATTTAGGAGGCATGGTTAGTAAGTTTGTAGATGACACCAAAATTAGTGGCAAGGTGGACAATGAAGAAGATTACCTAGGGTTGCAACTGGATCTTGATCGATTGGGCCAGTGGGCAGATGAATAATAGATGGAATTTACTTTAGATAAATGTGAGGTTGATGCATTTTGGTAGATCAAACCAGGACAGGGCCTACTCAGTTAACGGTAGGGCACTGGGGAGAATTATAGAACAGAGATCTAGGGGTATGTGTTCATTGCTCCTTAAAAGTGGAGTCACAGTTGGACAGAGTGGCGAAGGTGGCATTCAGCATATGTGGTTTCATTGGCCAGAACATTGAATACAGGAGTTAGGATGTCTTGTTGAACCGATACAAGTCACTGGTAATGCCACATTTGGAATACTGTGTACAATTCTGGTCATCCTATTATAGAAAATATATTATTAAACTAAAAAGAGTGCAGAACAGATTTACTAGGATGCTACAGCGACTTATTGGTTTGAGTTGTAAGGAGAGGCTGAATAGACTGGGACTTTTTATCTGTGGAGCGTAGAAGACTTGGGAGTGACCTTATAGAGGCCTGTAAAATAATGAGGGGCATAGATAAGTTAGATAGCCAACATCTTTTCCCAAAGGTAGGGGTGTCAAAAACTAGAGGACATAGGTTTAAGGTGAGAGGGGAGAGGTACAGAAGGGTCTAGAGGGGCAATTTTTTCTCACAGGGTGGTGAGTGTCTGGAACAAGCTGCCAGAGGTAGGAATAGAGGTGGGAACAATTTTGCATTTTAAAAAGCATTTAGATAATTACATGGGTAAGATGGGTGTAGAGGGATATGGGTCAAATGTGGGCAATTGGGACTGGCTTAGTGGTTTAAAATAGGGTGGCACGGACAAGTTGGGCCAAAGAGTCTATTTCTATGCTGCAAACCTCTATGTCTCTAAATAATTTAGAAATGGTCCAGACCTGAACCTAAAATTAATTACTCTGGCTTGTATTGCATCAAGGAAGCATTAAAATTCTTACCCATGTGAAGAATTTGCTTAACCACTGCCACCATGCTGCCCTTTCTGTGACTTCCAAAACGGATGAAAAGTTGGAGAAAATGTCATAAAATAGAAAAAACATCTAAATAAATACGCAAAAAATGCTACATGTAGTGTATTCGTGATACATTTCCTGGACTGAAGGTGTGCCCTAGGTATTCATAGTTATTGCAGTTTCATTTATGGGTTGGTTAGCTCAGGTAGCTGGATGACTTGTGATGCAGAATGACACCAACAGTATGGGCTCAATTCGTGTACTGGCTGAGGTTATTTATGAGGACCCACCTTCAATCATGCCCCTTACATAAGGTATGGCGATCCTCGGGTTAAGTCACCAGCAGTCAGCTCTTCCCTTTTGAGGGGAGAGCAGCCTGTGGTAATCTGGGACTATGGTGACTTTACCTTACGATGCCATACAACGGGAAATCTTTAGGTCACCATTATTGGAAAATGAATCTGAATCAAGTAGTAAATGTCCAAGTGATGAAATTGCCAAAAACGTGACAGTATTAGGCTGAAAAATGGCATTGGTGCTAGCATGTTGGCCAGGGAAGAAGGTTAGTAGATCTGCAATTCGATACGTAGGCAGTCTGCAGATAAAATAATGGGTGACGTTTAATGCTTCAGGTAATTGTAGTTTCAGGTTAACTTGCTTAATTAGGACAGATCCACACTTGGAAGAAGTTACTTAACATTTGGGAAAAATACCAGCATCAAAAAATATCCAGTAAATGGCCTAATTCATAAAAATAAGGCACATCAGTTGTACCAACACATGTATAAGTGGTAAAGAGGGCAGCAATAGTGTTACTGGTGACAATGAAAGGACCTCCTCTTCATCTTTGCAGAGGACTCAGCTCCCACAAGATGGTTGGATCTCTTTTTAAAAAGAATTTTAGTCTTTGTAATGGGAGGCTGCATCAGCTGACTTTGCAACTGCAGGAGATTCCTGTGGGTGAATACATTGAGAAGGGAAACCAGCCAGAGCACACCTTTAATGTAGACAAAACTGGCCTGTTCAGGAAGAAAATGACGAATAGGACTTGCAAATGTAAAGAATAAAAGACAGCATCCGTTTGCTCATTTTAAAGCTGCAGAGGACAGGCTAATTCTCTTATGTGCCAATGTGCCTGGTTTTAAGAGTAAACAAATGCTGAATTATAGGTAAGAAAACCCTTCAGCTCTCCCTTGTTTGCTAATGGCAAATGTCTGAGTTATAGCAGCAGCATTTGAAGACTAATTTAAAAATTGCTTTCTGCATGAGGTTTTTAACCCAAATTCAACCTTGTTCATCCTGCCAATGGAGCATGGGGTCATTTTGCCCCTGGAAGTTTCAGTCAGATTATGGAAACAACACCTTCAACCACTGTCCATGATTGCTGGAAGCAATTCAACATCCTTCTATCAATAGACATAATCAAGGACACATGGGATGAGGTTAGAGTCAGCCATAAGTGCCAGCTGGGGAAAAAAAAATTAGCCTGAGGTTCTGAATTATTTCACATGGTTCCCTAATGGGGGCACTGAAGTAACCACGATTGTCGAGATGGCAAAAAAATCTTGGAAGAGAAAGATATGAAGACCTGGCCACAATTGAACTTGTTTCAACCTCATCAAGTGGAATTCTCAATAGAAGAATTGGTCAAATCAAGTGAATGTGAAGAGGAAGAAAAGCCCAAGGCAGCTCAATTTACACATCAGATGATGACAGGCCTTACAAAGATCAGCTTAAGGAATTGTGATGGGCTATGGCACTAACATGGAATAAACATTGTCTTTCGTAAAGTGATTGACACTCCTATTGCTCCTAACTGAGAACTTCCCAAAAACAAAAGGCAAACTGCTATCACATCAATGTCTACATCAGCCACCTCTTCCCTCCACTTTCAAGTAAATTCTCCATCAATTTCACCTCTAAGTCATTACATTCTGCAGGGAAAGCTTCTAATAAGGGTAAACTTGACTCTTGTATATTTGTTATTTTGTTAAACAGGAGGGCATCTTTATATTGAAAACATTTTTATTGTCTTTTTAATTTTCTATACATAGGAAATTTTTGGATGGTATATATTTAAACTATTGCATGATTGCTTTAAGAGCTGATCACATGACTTGATGGTGATATCATTAGGGTGTTGCACAGGCTATTGTTTTGCTTTCTGTTCTGTGCAGAAAATGTCTCTTTCAATAAACCTGTTACTTGTGATTCACGTCTTTCACGTCGATTCAATCTTTTCTTTTTGTTTAAAATCCCCTAACGTAGTTTGGACATTACAGTTGAAGTCTAACTAATTGATTCCCATTATAAAATATGTTTGCAGTTTGTGAATTTGCCATCTGAGAGATTTTTTGAAGAATGTAAACCCTGTGAATGGTGGAACAGAACTATACAAAATTCTGAAGGGGCTTAACAGGGTAGGCACTGAGAGGTTGTTTCCATTGGCTGGGGCACCTAGAACAAATCAGCATAGTCTGAGTAAGGAATTGATTGTTTAGGGTGGGGAGAAATTTCTTCCCTCAAAGGTTTGTGGATCTTTTCAGTTCTCTCCCCAGAGGGTTTTTGAGTAAGTATAATGAAGGCTGAAATAAACACAGGTTGTTGGTGTTTCAGTGAATTGACAGATATAGGAAGTGAGCAGAAAGTTGAGTTGAAGCCCAAGATCAGTCTTGAGCGTATTGAATGGCAAAAGTTGGAACGGTGGGTTGTATGATTTACTGTTGTTCCTGTCTCTTGTGTATAATGACTGTGCCGAGCTTTCAGTAGCTCCCTATTGGTTTTATGTCATTCACTTAAATCACCATTGTCTCTTATTTTTGTAATTCTTCATTCAGTTCCACTTCCAGGTTCTAATTCTGACTGACGGCTTTATTAAGAGCCTGGAACTTTCAAGAATGACTTCGTTTAC
Organism: Carcharhinus amblyrhynchos; assembly: GCF_965287045.1. NCBI lineage: Eukaryota > Metazoa > Chordata > Chondrichthyes > Carcharhiniformes > Carcharhinidae > Carcharhinus > Carcharhinus amblyrhynchos. Next base: position 48,234,833 of record NC_137331.1, read on the forward strand.
CTTCATTTCACAAGTGCCACCAAATTGGCTAAACTTTACAATGGCCATCTTGGGCATCAAATCACAGCTGAATCAAAATGTCACACTTGTGAATGCGACAGATCAAATTCATGTGCGAGGAATGTCATTTGAAAATTTCTTCCAGTTATATCTTTTTGCAGGAGCATAGTGCAGATCTTAATGTAAATTTTTAGTTTGATTTATTGTCACATGTATTAGTATACAGTGAAAAGTATTGTTTCTTTCACGCTATACAAAGCATACCATACATAGGAAAGGGGAGGGTGCAGACTATAGTGTTACAGTCACAGCTGGGGTGTAAAGAAGATGAACGTAATATGAGGTGGGTCCATTCAAAAGCAGGGAAGAAAGCATTGTTACAGAGTTTAAAAGAGTTAGAGTAAAGTTTTAAAAGCATAGAACGAGCGTAAAAGGTAGAATTAGAAGGTACATTGGGCACAGCTTGCAAGAAGTCACCACGCTCTAGCACCATCTTGGAAATAAGATGATGATGAAACTTAAAGGTATTTCCTCCAGTTCTTTTAACATGTTTTAAGGTGAGTTTTATGTTTGTCTACAAATGAGATGTGTGCAATAGATTCATTCAGAAGTGGTTAGTGTTCTGTTGATTTCATGCACTCTTCAAAAACAAACCTAATGAATAACTGATAACGGTTAGAAATCAAGACTTTGACACCCCTGTGTTATGGAGGGGAAAAGTGGTTCGTGATGTCTAAATGTGCAATTCCAATGTGGAAATGTGCATCCGGATGTCAATAGCAGAAATGGCCATGGTCTGCTGTGATGGTGCTGGCACTTAGTGTCACCTGAATAATGGATAAGATATGGAATGTGGTTGGTATTTATGGAATTGTATTGCAGATAATGTTGATGCTTTCAGAACAGGCAAGAGGAGAAAGGCAGTGAGAAATGTTTAAGAAAATAATTCAAAGGTACTTGGATAAATATAGACAGCTAGAGCAGAACATAATAAGTTGCACTTCACGGTGTAAGGAAAAGAGGAGGAAGAAATTGGATTTTTGCATGTGAAGCTTCAAGGCTGGTGACAATGGCGTGATATGAAAAAAGAATGCCCTCTAAGCCTGGGTCAGGTCAGTGAAAGATTTAAAAGATGCATGGATTGAAAGACTGGAGGCAGCTACATGGATAAGAGTAGACTGATGTCCCTATTAACTGTTAGATCAGAAAGAAACTTCCCAAAAAGCCTTGTGTTTCCTTAGCTTTTGGAAAACCCATGGCAGTTCAAATTGCAAGAAGACGACTTTATGGGGTGGATACGACGGTAGATTTGGATGAGGAAGAGACTCCAGATTGGAGCATAAACACTGGTATGGAATAGTTGGATCAGATGGACTGTTTCTGTGCCACAGATACTATGTATTGGCATGTCATACAGCACCAGTTTCATCTTTTTAATCAGGCAGGAAGCTCTGATTTGGATTCCTCCCTTTCCTCTTTCTGGGGCTGTAATCAAAACATCTCTTCAAAGACAGCCTGTTCTTCTGTTACCTGTCAGTCTTTTAATTGTAATTTATCTGGGTCTGACCCATTCCTACATGACTAAAATTGGCTCTGGTCAAATTAAGTAGTTTTACTCCTCATCCTTTTCCATGGTGAAGCTAAATCTTGTAATACTGTAAACACTGTTTCCTGACTGACACTTAATTCACTTGATCCCCCTCATCCCCCAGAATCAAATAATGCAATGCCTCCTACTGGTATATTGGGGAAACTAAATGCAGATCGAGAACACCACATTTTTTTTTCTGGTCATTTTAATTCTCTACTGTACACTCATGCTGATCTTTGTACTCTGTATCATGTTTGAGGTATGATATTGAAGACTAATAAAGACCACGGGGGCAGCGATAGCAAACTAACAGAACAGTTTGTTACACGTCTATCTCTAAGCATAGTCAGCACGAGATTGCCCTGGACAAGCTCCATCCAAGCTGGGCCTCAAGTCCTGAGTTATCCTAACCCGTTCTCTTAAAGGGCATGCCCCATCATACATAATGCTCCTTTCCCTCTTGCTTCAAAATCCCCCTCCCCCATCTCTCTTGTATAGGTACACAATTCACCTATGTATACAACATGAACATCAACTGTGAAAAGCAATAGCAACACTCATTAGAAAGAAGGTCTACACAGACATAATCAGTCTCTGGAGGATGATGAATGACCGTCTCGTTGCCAACTGACTCTTCTGTGGTATTCTTCCCTACATTTCTGGAAGCTCTGTCTTCCTCTCTCACTTGGTTACTTTCATCAGTAACTTCTGCCAATGTTTTCTCTCTGGTCAGAACTCCCTCAGTTTCAGAAACATAGGACTCCATCAGTTCCTTGAGCTACTTTTGCAACAATCGCATGTCAGGGAAGACTTCCCTGTTTTGATGTGGAGCAGCCATCAGCTGATCCATGCATCTCTTCCAGACCTGCTCGCCTTGGATCTGATCAGTCTATGATACTGGCTCTGCCTGGGCCACCACTGTTGTGGGAACCCATTTTATTTTTTTTCCCCATTGTGTCGTTCCTCACAAACGCTGTTTCTCGTTTCCTGAACTTGCTTCTCTTTGCCTCTCTTCAGGCCATCTGCCCTCCTTGGATGTTTGTTAACACTTTTGGTGCCTCCTCTGGCTGCATCAGATCACAGGTGGTCCTCAATCTGTGGCCACATGTTAATGACATCAGGAAAACTTAGGTTGTTGCATGAAGTGTTACAATGTGTGCTTAAGAGTGGATTCACTCACCTTCCAAGGTATCAGGGCTTGTTTTAAGGTGTGGCCAAACCTTTTGTCCTGCTGTTTGTCGCAGGGCAGTGAGTGACAATGGCCTGTTGTCACTCACTATTTGATCAGGGCTTCCAAAATGAGAAAACAACTTGTTGAGTCATTCTATAATCTTCTCTGCAGACGTCGACTTCACATTTGCTACTCCTGGCCATTTCAAGTAGACATCAACAACCACCCAGTATTTTCTCTTCCAATGGACCTGTGAAGTCCATGTGAATCCTATGCCAAGGAGTTTCAGGCCATTCTTGTTGGTGGAGGGGCGGGAATGGTGGCATTTTCCGTACTATTGCACAGGTTTCATAAGCACCTGCCTTCTCCTTGATCTGGGAATTGCTGTCTGGCCACCAAAAATAGTTCCTGGCAATCCCTTTCACCTGCATCACACTCCTCATCTTAAAAATATTGAAATACAGTACAGAATGGACTCAGAACCGGAGGCAGCTAGTTACACAGGTCCCTCGTTGCAAGACTAAACCTGCAAACGCCCGTGCTATTGAGAATGACATTTGCAAAAACTCAAACCTGCAAAAGACATCAGGATGTACATTCAAATGGGAAGATGTTTACCAGTGGCCATCTCAGTGTTATAGTAATGCTCTTTCCCACAAATCAAAATACTCTCCCTCTATCCACGCCATCAAAACCTTGCATAATTTGAAAGACCTGTATTAGACCATCCATCGATCTTATTTGTCATCCCTTCCTGATGTGTATACCCACACAGTTCTGGTATTGTTCTTGCAAATCTCCTCTGAACTTTCCTCATTATAATATGGTAACCAGAACAGCACACCATTTACTCTTAGTAAACAAGATTCACTACAGGTTTAATGTAACATTTGTTTTTTAATTCTATCTCTCCTAGAAATGAAGCTTACTGTGCAACATTTAGGGATTGGTAGATGTGTCCTCTGAGATTCATTTGTTCCTCCACCTCACCAAAACTCTCACTTGTCAGATAATAATTGACCTGCCTGTTCTTCCTCCCAAAATGTACCATCTCCTGTTTATCTATGTTGAACTTCAATTAATTATTTGCCCATTCTGCAAGTTTATTAACATTCTCCTGTAATGCATTGCAGTTGTGCTCTGTATTAATTCCTTCCCTACCCATTTTTCTGCAAATTTAGTCCTTTTGGATTCCAAAGTCCAAATTGTTAATATAAATTGTGAACAGTAGTGATCAGACAAGATGTTTTTTTTCTATTAGAAGTGCATGTTGAAGATCCATTATACTTTTCATTTCTAGATGGTCTCTTATTATCTTCTAATAGATTCTATTATTCTTGTTAGTGCCAGTGTTGAATTGACTGGTCTATGATTCCTTGCGTATTTTCATAGAATCATTAGACCCTACGGTGCAGAAAGAGGCCCTTCGACCCATTGAGTTTGCACCGAACACAATCCCACCCAGGCCCTACCCCCATGTCCCTACCCCCATGTCCCTACATATTATACCCACTAATCCCTCTAACCTATGCATCCCAGGACACTACAGGCAACTTTAACATGGCCAATCAACCTAACCTGCACATCTTTGGACTGTGGGAGGAAACCGGAGTACCCAGAGGAAACCCACGCAGACATGAGGAGAATGTGCAAACTCCACACGCAGTGACCTGAGCTGGGAATTGAACCCAGGTCCCTGGAGCTGTGAAGCAGCAGTGCTAACCACTGTGCTACCATGCCGCCCCCTTTTGTATTTTGTATTCCTTCTTAAATTGCTAATGTAATTTCTATATTTATCAATCCTCTGACACTATATTTTTTCTAACATGATTAAATATGTCGTAATACCTTTGTTATCTCTTTTGCTCCAGTATAGTATACTGATCCAGAAAATTATCCTGAACATGCTTTTAGAAACTCTTCCCACTGCCCTGTGTCATTTACATAGTGGCCCATAATAGGATGGGTAAGTTCCCCATTATAACAACGCTATAGTTTTTGCATCTCCTCTCTAGTTTCCCTGCAAATGTGTTCCTCTGCATCTTTCCCACTAGTTGATGGCCTACAGAATGCACCCAATAATGGAATGGTTCCTCTATCATTTCTTAATTTTATCTAAATAGGTTCTGTTCTTGACCACTCCAGGACACCCACTCTCAAATCTGTAATATTCTCCATAATCAATACTGCCACCTCAAATGTTTTCCTTCCCATTTTTCTTTCATACCTTGAATCCAGAAATATTTATTATCTAGTCTTTCTTTAAACCAAGTGTAATTTATTGCCTCATTTTATTTCCATATGACTATTTGCACCCGCAGCTCAACAGCTGTTTTTCCAATGGTTTTTGTGTTTGTAAAGATGCACTGTGAACTTGTTTTAGACCACATTGTATTTCCTCTTAGTTTAACCTTAGTTTTCTGAATCAAGTGATATTTGTGTATCTCAATCCTTTGATCATCTTGTTTTGTTTAAGTAAAACTTGTCTGTCCTGTATCAGAGACATTCACTCCCAGAACTGATACTAATGTCTCTGGTATCTTAAGTCTTCTCTCCTGCACCATTTTGCCACTCACATTCATCTTCTCTGTTCTTTCTCCACTTGCTAGCACATAACACTCAGAAATGAATAACATTTGAGGCCTTGCAATACTTGTCTCCTTCCTAGCTCTTTAAAATGTATCTGCAGGCCTTCATCTCTCCTTTCTTCCTACTTCCTCTGGAGTGAATACATTGGTTGCAGACTGATAGCTGTGCTGGGGACCTCCTGAAGGAGGTAAGATTGACCATCCACTGGGCACTTTGAAGGTGGTTGCAAACATTTCAGTCTTGCTTTTTGCACTTAAGTGCTCCTTTTCAGCTTGAGTGAGGACTGGGATATTCAGTTAGTTCATCACCATTCATGACCAGATGTGATGAGATTCCATGGCTGTGGGATTCATTAGAAACAACGTGTTTGGCAAACAATTAATGTTCAGTTTGCATGGGTTTCATGTTGGAAACTTGGTTTAAATTTGGTACTGTTGCTGGCATTTTCTGAGATAGAAGTTGTCCCTGGGTTTGAGTGATGAATTTATCAGTCATGATGTTAGGAATTGTAAAATGAAATGTTTTCCTTCATTCTCCATCGGATCCTAAACATAACAGAAACACCCTGTTGATTGATCTACCCTATCAAATTTAATTCAGTTCCATGAAAATATTGGTATCACTCTATTTGAATTTGAAATGATTTCTAAACTCGATTCTTACCAAAATGAGATTCCTGGTGATTGTATAACATTGAAACAATGTAATTGAAAACAGTGCAACATCTTGACATGCCCCAAGCAGGAGGTCACCTGCAGGCTGCATATTGAATGTGTGTAGAATGCAGGTGTAACATTTGGATAAATGACAGAAAAAGTGAATCAGTCACTGTTGATTGTGAAAGTGAAGCAGCACAAATCAGAGCTGATGAAGTAGAGAAGGTACTGACCAGAAATATAAATAAAAAGCAGGGAGGGAAAAGGAGAACTCTGTTTCTTTTCATGAATACTTGGCAGTTGTTCAATGTAGAATAACTATTGATCAGTCAGAACATTCCAATAAAAGCAGAAGGCAAAGTAATTGAGTCACTGGAAACATAATAGAAATGCTCAGTAGTGGCAGCCTCTGGAGAGAGAACCAAAGTTAACATTTCAGGTCTTTGTCTTTTAGTTAGGTCTTGGAAAAGTTGGAAATGTAATAGTTATTATGGCACATGAGGAGGCCATTCTGTGCATTGAGTTTATGCTTGCTCTCTGCAGAGCAATCTAATTAGTCCCATTCCTTTGTTTATCCCTGTGGTCCTGAAAGCTTATTTAACATCAGTGCCTATCCAATTTTCTTTCAAAATCATGGATCATAATCTGCTCTAACCTCTCATATGCAGACCTGCAGGTCATTAACATTTGTTGCATAAAGAAGTTATTCTCCTGCCCAAACCCCTAGGCCTTGTGCCATTGACTAATGGAGGAGGTTTTCTTTGTCTATCTTGTCTAAACTTTTCATGACCTGGGGTGGGGGGGGGGGGGAGTTCTCTGGCCTCCCCATGGCATTTCTCACGGCGGGAAGTGGCATGCCATTTGCTGATGGCAGGGTCATCTGGTACTAGATACGAAATGGGAATTCCCGTTGACTGCACCGGTGGGACCAAAAGATCCCTGCCAGCAAGCACACCCAGTGAATTCCAACCCTCATCTATCAAGAATATCAAATCTCCCCTCAATTTGTTTGTTTATTCATGTCACAAATAGGCTTACATTAACACTGCAATAAAGTTAGTCTGAAAATCCTCTAGTCATGACACTCTGCCTGTTCGGGTATACTGAAGGAGAATTTAGCATGACAGTGACCCAAGCCAGGAATCGATCCCGAGCTAACCACTGTGCTACCGTGCTGTCCGGTGATAGTGAAGGAATGGACATCTGTCTTCATTTATGGTAATAGGCTGTCTACCAATATTCACTGAAAGCCCACTGACTCCCACAGTTACTTCAATACCACTTCTTCACACCTGCTTCCTGCAAAAGCTCCATTCTCTCAGTTTCTCCATTGCATCGATCATGATGAAGCTATCCTTTTAATGCTATTAACTTGTTCTGCAATTTTGCTTTCAGGCAGTGCTGACCTTTATTCTGCTATTAATGATTACTCTGTACCAAAGCTTTAGTCTCGTACTATACTTAACATTCCCTTTTGGTCTTGTATTCCATGATGCCTTTTGTCATTTAATCTCTCTTGCCATTGAACCTATCCCTGACCTTTATTTTTGCTCCACCTGCTCCTCCCCCACCCTTTTCCATAGCATAACACCCACCACCTTCTACTTCCCTCCAGTTCCAAAGTGGAGTCATTTTGGACTCAAAACTTGGCCTCCCTTACTTCAGATGCTGCAAGACTTGCTGGTTTTTCCAGCATTTTGTTTCTATTTTAGCTATAAGGTTAGGTTGGAGCAGCTGTGGTGGTTCTTCTTGAAGCAAAAGAAGACAGCGTGGTGGCACAATGGTTAGCACTGCTGCCTCACAGCACTATGGTCCTAGATTCAATTCCTGGCCTGGATCACTCTCCATGCGGAGTCTGCATGTTCTCCCCGTGCCTGCATGGGTGTTTTCTGCGTGCTGTGGTTCCTTCCCACAGTCCGAAGATGCGCAGGTTAGGAAGATTGTTGTTGCTAAATTATCCCTTAATGTCAGGGGGGTTAGCTAGGGTAAATGCATGAGGTTGTGGAGTTAGGCCCTGGGTGGGAATGTGATTAGTGCTGACTCAATGGGCCAAGTGGCCGCCTCCTGCACTGTAGGATCCTGTGACTGGAAGGGAAGTGTTGGAGATGGACCATGTGAAGGTGAGAAAGAGGTGGAAATTGGAAACAAAGTTTGAATGTTTCCAGTTCCAGACAAGAGCATGAAGTGGCATTGATAGTCATCAATGCATCAGAAAAAAAACTACACCTCTTCACACTTAGCTTCCTGGGAGGACAGGAGACTTCATGTCAGAAGTATGAATTGATTTGATGGAATGAAAGGAGCAAGGACAATTTGCTTGATTGGCACCCATCCACTCCTTCAACATTGACTGATTTCCCTCCACCACTGATGCACAATGGCAATAGCATGTACCATCTATCTACATGATGCACTGCAGATGCAAACCATGATCTCTTCCAAACCCACAACCTCTACTACCTAGAAGGTTAAGGGCAACAGATGCATAAGAACACCAACCTCTGCAAGTTCTTCTCTAAGCCACACACCATTGACTTGGAACTATATTGCCATTCCTTTACCATCGCTGGGCCAAAATCCTGAAAGCGTCTTCCTAAATATAGTGTACTTGCATCACACTGTTAGTGGCAGTTCAAGCCTGTTCAGCACCAGTCCTCAAGGGCAATTAGTGTTGGACAGCAAATGATGGCCTAGCCAGTGAGGCCTGTATCCCATGGATGAATAAAAAGGCAATACAGTCTAAAAGGTACAACTCAGTGGAGAGTGGTGGAGGGGCAGGTACAGTGTGACCTAGGGATGTATGTTTACAAATGATTGGAGGTGGCAGGGCAGGTTGAGAAAGTGGTTAAAAAGGGCATTTGGGATCCTGACCCTTCTAAATAGTGTCCCAGAGTACAGAAACAAAGAAAATATTATCAACCTTTATGTAACACACCATTCAGATAAAGTTTCATATTTTATCAAGGATTTATTTTCCATTCCGGAGGCAACATACTTCTAAGATAAATGTCCAAACAGAGAAAAAGGAGAATGAACATGCAAACACAGTGCAACGTGCAAAAGGAGTGTTTTTTGCAAAAGAAGTGTTGCTTTCAGAATTATTTGAAATTCTTTTGATTTCCAAAATAAATGAGTTGTATTTTGAAAGCTTTCAGATAAACAAGCTTTGATTATTAACAGCAGTGGTTTTTGATAGTGTTAAAGTAAACTCTGAAATTGGAGACAGATGGAGGTCTTTGCACTTGTGTTACTGACTGCACCTATATAATTGACAAATACAGCACTAATGTGTGATTAGTATGAAGTCCTCCTTTTTTTTATATATAAAAATCCCGCTTTCAGCTCAGATCTTTGCTAATATCCTAAGAAGAAAGTGGAGTGGTTAGTTGGTGTGGGATTTTTTGAATCCAATTCTCTATTGCTCCTGAACCCACCAACTGCAATACCTCTGGACCATGGGGTCCACACTGCAGTGTTGGAGAATTTTCAGGCTAAGGGTTTCCCTGCTCCCAATGCTTTCTGGTGCTGCACCCCACCTTATTGGGCTACCAAGAGCTGTCTGTCTGTTTTGTTCCCTGACTGGAAGAGCTAACCCCATGTCAGCTGTTCCTTTTTAAACTGAGATCTTTGGTACTCAGTCCTATCTCCAAGAACTGCTGCCACAGGCCATCCAATAGCTCTGGTTTACATTTTAAAGTTTATTTATTACTATCATATTGCTTAGGCTTACATTAACACTGCAATAAAGTTATTGTGAAAATCTCTCAGTCACTACATTCCGGTGCCAGTTTGGGTACACTGAGGAGAATTTAGCATGGTAAATCCGACTCACCAGCATGTCCTTCGAACTGTGGGAGGAAGCCAGAGCACCCAGAGGAAACCCATACAGACACAGGGGAGACAGTCCACATGGTGACCCAAGCCAAGAATCGAACCCGGGTCCCAGGCGCTATGAGTCAGCAGTGCTAACCATTGTGCCACATTTTGAAATAACAACTGCTTCAAATACTCAGCAGGTAATGTTTCAGATTAATGAATCTATCAGCCCTAAAATGGTTATTAACTTTGTTCTTCTATTTACTAGTGAGCGTGCCCAACAATTTCAATTTTTATTTTTGGTTTCCAGCATCAGCAATATTTCACATTTTTTTTTCACTTCTTTTATGTCATGGGAAAGACACAAGATTAGTTTGATTTTATTTATTTATGTCAACATGGGCATGGTTGCTTCCAGCACAAGATTGAACAAACAGTGCAGTGTGCAAAGACATTTGTGTAAATTAATCAAACATTTTGACTTCTAAATCCTATACTACTTAACGTTGGGCAAACTATTGCTGCAGAATTTGTTCATTTTAAAAATTGGGAGATATGTGAGGACCTTTTCTTCTACCTCCCTCCTCTCCTGAAGGTGAACAGTCAGTGGTGGTTGTGTTTACCCGCACCTTGCCCAAATGGCCATTGACTGTTCAACTGTGGAGTCATCACTGCTGTTCTAAAATAAAGTCTGCGCTGGCACCGTTTCCAGCAGGGAATGTTGGTTAAAGTGGAATCCTTCCTGATCTTTTTCATTCCCTAATCCAGAAGTACTGTGAAGTGTTTCACTATCCCAACTGCCATTCCTGATTCAGATCAACTAGTCTTGACTTATTCTTAAATAAAGAACCATTCAGTTCGACAGCCAGACAACATAATGAGTGTCACTCTGGTAAGTATATGGTGTGGTTGGACATAACTATGCAGGAGATCTGCACTAATACTTCCAGTTAGAAAAGTTATTTCAAGTTGAATCCTCCTAAAACACAAGTTTCTTGTTGGTAGTGGGTCTGGTTTCTCGAACCATCTGTTCTATTTTAGTAAAATTGAAGCAGCTAATGAGGAAAAGGATAAAGTCTACTAGTATAATATTTGAGCAAAAATCATTGAGCTGGAATTTGTTATGGATCTTGTATCATACTCAGAATTTAATAGCTTAACTTGTAAATGTCAAGGGAGACAGAAATCAATTTCCTAAAACTGGCAGAAGACCAAAGTAGAAATAAAATTTGGGCCCTTATCAAAACAAAATCTGAAAAAATAGCAAGCTTTTCTCTTTTGTATTTCAAAATAAAAGGTTAAATGAGTCATTCAGCCCAACTGGTCAGTTCTGGACTCCAACTAAAAATTCTAAATCTGCTTTTCCCAGCCAATCCTGTCACATTTAGCTTTCCACAGTGAGTGAATCTGAGGTTATTCATGAAGGCCCCACCTTCTCAATGTTACCCCTCACCTGAGATGTGGTAATCCTCAGGTTAGGTCACTGCCAGTCAGCTCTCCCCTTAAAAAGGGGTGAGCAGCCTATGGTCATCCGGGACTATGGCAACTTGACCTAGTGATCAGGTAACAAAGCATGCGCCTTTCAAATCTGAGTGGCCTTGGATGATGACCAGAAAAACTAAACTGAATGCTACAATAGAAGATTGTCTCTATTTTACAAAAAATATTGAAATAAACCAAGTCCTGGCTTGGATATTATTTGTTATTGTCGTCGTCAAGACAACTCGCTCTTGCCATCGATGAAGTGTTCAAAACCTTTTCCATTGCATTGCAACTTGGCATCTTATCTAATCCAGCTGCTGCGTCGTAATTTCAGTTTTTTTTAAATCTCTTGTTTTTTAATTCATTCATGGGATATGGGTGTTGCTGGCTGGTCATTCCTAGTTGCCCTTGGAGGGCAGTTAAGAGTCAACCACATTGTTGTGGATCTGGAGTCACATGTAGGTGAGACCAGGTAAGGATGGCAGATTTCCTTCCCTAAAGAACATTAGTGAATCCAATGTTTTTACTGACCATCAACAATGGTTTTGTGGTCATTAGCAGATTCTTAATTTGAGATTTTTTTAATTAAACACAAATTCCATCATCTGCCATAATGGGATTTGCACTCGGGTCCCCAGAACATTAGCTGAGTTTCTGGATTAATAGTCTAGCCCCTATTGAAAGGAAGTCCTGCCCTGGAGAGCTGCCTTTAATCTGGCTAGCAGCTATTGCAGTCCCTGTAGCACCAGAACTGGGTACTGCTGGACACCGTGGAATCCTTGGAGTGAAGCATATCGATCAGAGAGAGCTGCACAAGATGTTTATGACTGGGTGGGATTGGGGAGCCAAGGGGGAGGAGTTGGGGTTTGGAGGCCAAGTGTGGTGGTGAGATGGGTTGGAGGTGGGAGGTGGGTGGAGAATGAAAGGGAAAGTAACATCTTGGGGGGGAAGGTGCATGAAAGGGGAATATCCATGATGTGCACTTCACACCCCCAAATCTGTTTCCCAGCTGCATGTCACACCTTTTCAAGAATGTTAGTTTGAAAATTGGCCTTTCTACTCTCACCCGCCTGCCACTGTCTAGCAATTTATGGCAGTGATGGCAGACTGGGGGCTATATTTGGATGTCATTAGCCAGTTAAGGCTTGCAATAAGTTAAAGGCAGATGGGTATGTGGGCACTTTGCCCACCCCATAATATGGGAACTGGGTTGAGGATGTGTGGGAAGGTGGGCTGGCCAGCCACCTGACCATATTTACAACAATGCCCTGTAAGGGACTATAAAATCCAGCCTATAATGCACATTTAAAATAAACGGTAAAAGGTACCGATGTTCAGCTTGCTTGGATGTGTCAGTAAGAACATATTAAAATGATGTGTACAAGGGAGAATTAATTTTGCAGGAAACCAGCAGTTTCCATAGGTAGAAGAAACCTCTCAAAAATATTCTTCACGTATAAACTGGGAATTAGGATGGTAACTCAAAAGCTAATATTTTGATAAATGTAGAGGAATGATGATGTTGCTAATTTAGAGGTGAAATTAAAATTTAGGATACATGAATAAATGCAAACAGGAAAGGAATAATTCTCTGATAACCATTAGATACTCAACATTTTGGAGACCTGGTTGGTAATTTACTGAAGGAAGCATTTCAGCATGTTTGCTAGAGCTGGGTATATGGGGGATAGAAAAGGGTGTCAGTTTGAATGGAGGAAAGTGACAGAACACCAGATTTCCTCATTTGGGGTGAAAAGATGATAGCCACAAAATGCAGAAGAGTTGCAGAATTTAATTGTGCAGAGTTGAAGATAACATAGGGCGTTACAAGTCGCCTGTAGCTACCAATTGCTTTCTTTAGCAAAGTATAATTTTTCAGAGATCTAAATTGCCCTGATACCACTAATTTAATTGATTCATCAAGGGAAATTTATTATCTGGTCCCTGTTGTAAATAAATGCCAGTTGTTGATAATTAATATTTTCGTGGCTGTTAGACACCTGGTGATCTCTTGACACTGGATTTGATCTAACTTCAGCGAAGAGGAGAATCATGCCATGGTGCTTTCTTAGCCTTTTCTGAGCGATAGTGTTATGACAAGAATTCATAGACCTGAAGTGATGATTTGTCAGATTTCTCCATAGTTGTTCCATTACCTGCTGAGTGTTGCAATTACTTTTTAACTTCTCAAATCTATTTTTTTGTTGCATTTTGCTCCTGATCGAATCATTTTGGTTCAATAATCTATGATATAGGATATTACTAAGTTGGAAAGAGTGCAGAAAAGATTTATTAGGATGCTACCGGGACTTGATCGTTTTGAGTTATAAGGAAAGGCTAGATAGACTGGGACTTTTCCTCCCCTGGAGGGCAGGAAGCTTAGGGGTGGTCTTAGAGGTCTATAAAATAATGAGGGGCATAGATAAGGTAGCTAATCAACATCTTTTCCCAAATATAGGGGAGTCAAAAACGATGGGGCATAGGTTTAAGATGAGAGGAGAGATACAAAAGAGTCCAGAGAGGCATTTTTTTCACTGAGGGTGGTGAGGGTCTGGAATGAGCTGTCAGAGGCAGTAGTAGAGGTGGGTACAATATTGTATTTTAAAAGGCATTTAGACAGTTACATAGGTAAAATGGGTATAGAGGGATATGGGCCAAATGCGGACAAATAAGATAGTTTATTGGTTCAAAACTGGACTGCGTGGATAAATTGGGCCAAAGGGTTTGATTCCACCTTGTAAACCTTTATGACTCTGTAAGCCTAAAAAGGTGACTTAAAATTCAGAAGAAGGCTAATGGAACCAACTTGGGTATGATACTTAATTCTAACTAAGAGTCAAAATGATAGGATTGCCAAAAATGGAATTCCCAGGCACAAGGAAGAATTCGGGTACGCTGTTTTCAGGAAAAGTTGGTTATAATATGTTTTATAGTTTTATCCACTGGAGCAGAAGCAATTGCTGATCTTGCGCTAACACATTTGTTCCCCCTCTTTCGTCTAATGTCAGTTTGGTAGGGAAACATGAACTAGACAGAAGAGGTCTTGCGAGAATAAACATTCCCTTTTATAAACCCTCCACTGGGACTACTGTGCATACACATTCACACCCAACTTGCTTGAATGACTTCCTTCAATATTGTTTGGAGGTATTGTTTAGAGCGGCTGACTGCTTTGAGTTTGTTTACGTTTTCCATCTCGCATAAAACACTCATTTTTTACCTGCGTGTTCTCCGCAAACAGCGTGGTTGAGATATAAACACCCACCAGATTATGAAAGAGGAAGATCTGTATGGGTGAAAATACGCTTGGGACACTGAAGTAATTATTTGCCTAGCCAGTTTCACATTTAAAACGCCTCTACACGAGAATGATTTCTCATTGAGGCAGTATATTCCAATGAATTGTATTCATTGACGTTGACTATCTCTTGTATTTTAACAGGATATAGCTATTGGAGAATTAGTTATCTCCACCACACTCGCTATATTTCGGATAGTTGAGGGGAAAAAGCCGACTATCTAATTAGGAGAGCTGAGTGGGAGGAATGACTGCGCCGAATAACTGAGGGAGCTGAATGAGTGGAGGGGGGGGGGGTAGACCCAGCCTTTAGTCTGTAACCCTCTCAATTCAGCTCCGGGTCTGTTATGTGGCACGAACAACTGGCAGACACATCTGCTAAACTAAAGGTGCGATATAAAACACCTTTATGGAATGTAAATCATGCTGCATCAACAAACTGTCTGCCGCTTGTTCTGGCACTGACTTTAACCCGCCCGTCTGGCTGCGTCGTCCTGATAGATGCTTTAAGGATAATTTAAAGTTGGGAATGTAGAGTTTGCACGGGGGGTCCTTTTTTTCTGAGAATGCACATTACTCGGAAAGTTTGCTTCCATCGCCTTAAATGGTGCAGCGTTGTGCATTAAATAAACCTTAAGTGTGGCGAGGGAGGTTTAATATCCTTTCAATTCTGCTGTCCGTGTGTATGCTACAACCCATAGGTGATATTTTTGCGGGGGGGGGGGGGAGTTTTGCATTGATAAATGCAGAAGATTGAAGAGATGTTGCGAAACTGTGCAATTGAAGGGAAGTTCCTTTGGCTTGTGTAATGCTGTAGTGAAGCAATCTGTTTCTAATTAAACTGCATTATGAGAGAGAGAAGTCCCTGATTCCTAGGGCGCCTATTTGCCCCGGGAGGGAGGGGGGACATGTTTAGGTTCTGCCCCGCGGAGAAGGCGCTCCTCCCCCCGCCTCCAGTCGGAGACACTGTAACACTGCGCACAGACAAACAAGTGACGGTGCTCCCTCCCCCTTCTCTCCCCCCCCACCCCGCGCACACACACACACACACACACAGCCGGAGCAGGGCGCAGCCGCGAGGGCCAAGTGTCCGCTGGGCTTCCCGGGGACATTCCAGAGGCTGCAGGGAGCGGGAGGCCGGCGCACTGATTTGGCGGGACCCCCGGCTCGCTGACACACAGCCAGCCTCCGGAGAGAGTGAGCGCTTCGGTGTCTGCACCGGCTCCGGGGAGAAGAAGAAGCTGCTCATCACCCTCCTCCTCCCGCTCACCGGGATCGGGCTCTGCTGCAAGGACATAACCAAGGTACGTCTCCGGGCTGCAGCCTGTGCTGCTTCTCGCCGCCTCTCTGCCTGTTTGCCCTGGCTTCGGCGCCATATTTAACTTTGTTTTTAATTTCCCCCCCGTCAGTTTTCTATTTTAGTCAGCAGGATGTACAGTTAGGAGCTATCCTGAGCAGCTGCACTGTGTAAGTGTGTGGCGTGCCGCTGCTTCCCATCTCTGGTAAAAGGAGGCTGGGCTGCAGGAATACAGATCTCCTGCCCTGGCAGAGAGAGACTGGGCTGTAGGAATATAGAGATCTCCTGCCCTGGCAGAGAGAGACTGGGCTGTAGGAATACAGAGATCTCCTGCCCTGGCAGAGAGAGACTGGGCTGTAGGAATACAGAGATCTCCTGCCCTGGCAGAGAGAGACTGGGCTGTAGGAATACAGAGATCTCCTGCCCTGGCAGAGAGAGACTGGGCTGCTGGATTGAAGAGGGAACACTGCAGGAATACAGAGATCTCCTGCCCTGGCAGAGGGAGACTGGGCTGTAGGAATACAGAGATCTCCTGCCCTGGCAGAGGGAGACTGGGCTGTAGGAATACAGAGATCTCCTGCCCTGGCAGAGAGAGACTGGGCTGCAGGAATACAGAGATCTCCTGCCCTGGCAGAGAGAGACTGGGCTGCAGGAATACAGAGATCTCCTACTCTGGCAGAGGGAGACTGGGCTGTAGGAATATTGAGATCTCCTACTCTGGCAGAGGGAGACTGGGCTGCAGGAATACAGAGATCTCCTACTCTGGCAGAGGGAGACTGGGCTGCAGGAATACAGAGATCTCCTGTCCTGGTAGAGAGAGACTGGGCTGCTGGATTGAAGAGGGAACACTGCAGGAATACGGAGGAGATCTGCCCTCTAAAGCAGAGCAGTGTCGGATCGCACACTGCAGGAGCTACTTTGAGTGCTGCTTGTCGGGATGTGTGGTTTGCAGGATGGCTGAGAGGCTAGGATAAAGTAAGGTTCTGAAAAGGCAGACTTGAAATTGGAAATAGTGTGTTGTGTTGTATTTGGTCCCTTCAGAAGGGTAATTGTAAGAGCGTGCGAGGTTTATCAATTATTTTTCCTGTTTCTATGTATATATCTGTTACATGATATTTTGTGCCTGACTGCTGCTATGTCTACGTGTCACTACGCGGAAAGAGAGGGGGATCTTTGCGTGATTCATTTTCTTTGGGTGAGTCTGAGTTGCAGCTTTGATTGTTTCCCCGTTCCCCAGCAGTTCTGCAATGCGGTGGGTGTGGTGAGGAGTACATGGCAGTTGTAGTCCGCTGCAGTGACAACACACTCCGGGCCGCAACGTGAATGAGGGAATCTGCTGCCCACCCTGCCACCTCCCCTCTCTCTCTCACTTTATTCTCACTCCTGGGGTAGGGAAAGATTGAGTTGCACCTCTCCCTTCTCCTCGTTGTTTAAGTTAGTGGTCTCTAGCAACATATGGTTGCCATCAAGAGAAACCCCGAGAAGTAGCTGTGGAATCCATCTTTGGAAACTTGCAACACAGCTGATGCATTTCAACTTTAGTACGTCCCATATTTTCCCAGCAAGATTGTCTTAAATGCTCTTATAGTCTTCTGCTGTGTTTTAAAATATTATGGGGCACGTGTACTTGATAATGCACCAAATAAGTGCCAGCGATTAATTCGGGACTAATGCTATTTGCTCCAAGTCATTCTGCTACATGTAACTAACTCTATCCTGCACATTGTTTTAAATCTATCCAGGTACCTTTAAAATACTGTGAATGCTAAATCTTTACAGTCACTTAAATATTTATTGGTATCTCTAATTTACTGCTTAAGATACTAAAATTTATGCAACATTAAATTTGCCTTCATAAATACTGCCACCTTTTGTCGAATTTAAATTAAAAAAAACCCTGGAAATAAAAGCTGCTTTTGTTATGATCTTAATATTTCTGGATAATTATTTAGCCACAGCATCAATGTAAAGGTGCAGTGGTGAAATTGGCAGAATATCAACTTGGATTGTATTTACATACTCAACTCCAAATTAAGACCTTCAAGAGTAAATTTGTTCTTTCTTTACAGGGGAAAATGCAGTGATTTAGTCAGTAGAGCATTTTTGTGAGTGCTTTCTGTGCAAACAATTACTAGAGTTGTTGGTTTGGAAGCATTGTTAACATGTGTAATTTTCACAAATTGACTTGACCTTGAAATTTTTAGTTGTAAGGGTAATTCAGCCACAGCAGTAACATCAGGTCATTGAGTATTTATTTAGCTCAAACTTGCTTGGAACATTTTCTGTTTTCATGTGGTTTGTCTTGACAAATGCTTGTGTCTATTAATCTGCTGCAATGCAATAAGAAGTAAAGCAGCTGCCATGGGTATACTGCTAGAGCATCAGAGGCCACAGCGCTTCTGGCAAGATGTCTTGCTTTGACCTGGTTACTCATTGTTCTGTAAGATATTACATCTGACTGACATTCACAGACTGGAGCATTTCATTGTGGTAGTTGCCGCACACTATCCGTAGGTGCATTGCCTATTTAATCACTGCTCCTTACCTATTTCATTGCCCAGTTTCCGTTGTGTAATAGCTTGGGCTGTATTTACATAGCTCAAATCAATTTAACTTCAGAGGTGTGGAAAGCAATATGACAAGTGGTAGCCTTGTACATGATTAATTTTGTGCCCAATACTGAAATTATTTTTAAATGTATAATATTGGAAATGGCGGTATACCAAACAAAAATACACAGTACTCCTGAGGTTGGATTTTTGTTGCTTTGCTGCATAATGTTTCTGAAGATAATTGTGATACAATGATTATTGAAATGAGGTGTCACCTTGTATAACTGGGGTGAACAAATAAAAATATTTACACATCTGCCTCAAAGTAGTCACCTTGGACAATGTAAAATTATTCTCTGCATGCATTGAGTATCATCAGGAATTAGATTTTCATTGACCTGATTCAGATTTCCAGCATATAGAAGATTCTTTTGATTTTTTACAAATTATGCATATCAAGAATTACTGAATATGTATTGTGCCATTCATTTACGGCAATGTCCATACAAGGCTAGGCGGAATTTGCTTTTAGGTTTCAAATTTTTTTGAGACAAGGATGTTGTGCGTTTAATTTGGACACAGCTGTTCAGTTTTCAGCATCAAACGACATTCCCTGCAGCAGCCTCCTATCAATTTGCAGCCAGAACTCAGACTCAATACCCTTGACAGATTTATTCAGTAGATTAAAGTATTTAGTTTGTAATGATTGGTTGTTGCTGAGGCCTAAGTCCTGAACAGATGTTGAAGGAGCAGAATTACTCTTTCGGGGGAAATGTTAACCTGCCCCATGGAAATGGAACCCAAATGGGGGAGGGTGCACTGGAGCAGCCCTTGAGACTTTGCTGCCTTCCTGGTAAAGCAGCTAAATTCTGAAGCAACAAAAATGCACCCTCAGAGGACTTTTTTTGTACTGTGGTTCTTCCTATATTTGCCATTTCCAACAGTATAATTCAAAAATAATTTCAGTATTGGCCACATGAAATCTCATTGGATAGTAACCTGTTTTCTGAGGGAATGTGGGCACCCATTGGAAAACAGTGGAGTCATGCTCTTTAAGTGTGCAGATCTGGACAGACACCTGCAATTTCAGCTTGCTGCTTGAGTCAGTGAGTAGTTATGCCTTCTCTGATCGAACCAGATCTGTTGAGAGCTGTTATGAGGGTCAGATGAGGCCCGTTGATGCTATATGTATTTAAATTTCCTCCAGGTCCCATCAGGGTACCTTGAGCCACCTCAAGTCCTGGGTTCCTTCACCAAACCTGCCACCCCCAAACCCCATTCACCTGATCACCTGTTGATCTTTCAATCAAACCAATTTATTGCCAGGATTATTTTTGCAGGCATATGATGTTTGGCTGCTGCTTGCCTTGTGGTGGCTTAGGGTGGGTGACTGAGTAGCTCTATCCAAATGAGGCCTATAAAATCATCTGGCTGAGTCACAACATATAAAGAAACCAAATGCAGATTTTACACTGCCTTATATTTTAGTAGTGAAAATTTTTGGATTGAGTTATTTAGCATTTGTGTTGGTCACTTGTAATCTGTTCACCAAAATAATTGCAACAGAAAACATACAAATTGTATGTTTTTACAAAAATAAGTCAAATGGGGAAATAAAAGCGACTAGTTACTTTTGGAAATGAATGGGGAGATGGGGTTATAAATATAGCAAGTGTTTAAGACAACTGTCTGGAATATGATGGGAAATGGAATCATTGTATCAGAAATATTGCTGAAAGAGCTTGATATGTAAGGTTGCCAAAAGCACCATTCATTTTAATCTTGTAAATTTGCTTTGAAGCTATTAAATTGTTTTATTATTCTTCACTTGTATCTCCATTTGATTAGTTTGCTTCTTTACTGATCTTCTGTAGAGTGTCATCAATGGAAACTGGGATTTATAGTTTATCCTGCAAGTGCCAGTAAAATTTCAGCTGAAGGTCTTTACTGTAGGTGATATAAACTGTGTGCCATGCTATCTCAAAGACAGTGGGAGAAAAATACAAGTGGGTAATCTTGACAGTACGTGATGATTATTGCCAGTGTGTGGGTAGTCTGCTGTACATCTTAATTTTCAGCAAAGTCATTGGGAATAAAACATTGAGAAGTAAAAGGGACTGATTGCTATCTCACTACCACAGAGTCAGAATTAATCCCAGTTGTATTAATATCCATGTCAAATGGTTGTTGGCCAAGAATTTCCACTTTGAACACAGTGGACAAATTGGGCACAAATTGTATTAGTTTTCAAACTTTCCTTTATTGCTCAAGTTTCTGTCATATGCATTTGTATATTGACATATGTGAAATCTACCATAAATCAGTGCAATCAGGAAGCATTTTAAAACAATATTTTGAAGAATATTGCATTAAACGTATGTCTTAATATAGCTAAGAGTGGCAGCCTGTTGCACTTTCATTAACACTGCAGAAAATAGGTTTTTCACAAAAGGTAAGCATTTTTAATCAATGTGTAGTCACTTGAGTAACCTAAATTTAAATAATAAAAAAAACTATCTAGAACCAGTCACTCGTCACTTTAATAGTCCATTGCTCAGTAAATCAGAAGTTTTTAAAAGGTGTCTATTAGTGTCCTTATGGCAAAAGGGGACTTCCAAGGGCCTTCGCAAAGTGGGTGTAGTTAGTGGAAACTTGGGATTCTAATTAATTCAGCCTGTGGGCCAGGCCAGTTTTGTGGAGAGAGAGCCACAATTTGTGGAAATTCTTTTCCTGCTGATTGTAATTTTCCTCAATCAGTTGTGCTGCTTTGGCTGTTTCCAACTGAATTGTACTGTGGAAAAACTAGTGCAACCCAGTGAAAACCTTGGGCCTTTTTTGTTTTGTGAAACAAACTTGTCTCTGGGTTGTGGAGAAATTCACTCAAGTTACATATGGCAGAAACAGTGCTGAATATGTTTTCATGGTTAATTCTGAGTAGCAGTGAATAATTTTATGTTGATTCATATATTTTAGGCTTGCCATCAGAGTTTCCTAGATTTTTTTCCAGTCTTTTTGTCAATTTGCAGAATTAAATATAGGCTGACAGAGAATCTGACATTAACAAAATTCCCTTCCTCTATGCCCAATTGAGTGTCTCTTTTTTGTAGCTGCACCCATGACTCAAGCTCAGAAACGGTTGCAAAAGGCTACAAATAATTTATCATAAAGTCTTCATTTTTCTGTTCATTTGTGATGATTTATTCATATTGGCCTATGCTTTGTGCCTTTTTCAGTAGTCTTGTCACATAGTATTGTGTAGGTCGCAGAAATTGGGGAGAAATGCTAAAGGGCATGAGGTAAGACAAAAAAAAGTGATGCGGGAAAGAAACTGATTGGAAACAACAAAAAGAAATGAGGGTAGAGAGCAGAAAATAATGATTTGGGCATGCAATATCTCTATGGGCCCAAGTCTGAATCCAATATGATAGTACATTGGGTTTCTGTAATAGAATAAGCTTATTTAGTCCTGTAGCAGCTCAGTTGGGTGGAGGGGGCAATGTGGGGCTTAAAGAGGACAAGTGCTTGTGTGTGGGAAGGGGGCCGTGTTGAGGGGTTTGTAGAATGGAAAGAAAAAGGAAGGAAGGGTGAGAGCCCTTGTTAATGAAAAGAAAAGAGATAAAGACCACTTGGAGATTGGGTTTAGAGGAGAAAGATGTATCCTTGTTGTAGTGGTGGAAGAACATGTGTGGTCAGCCCTTTTTGAAATAGCAAGAGGGATGGATACCGTAAAGAGAGAGGAGATTATTGCTTTTCTCTGCACAAAGTGAGTTTGTTCTAAGTGCAGGATCAGCAAAGTTTGTTTGTCCCATTGGAACCTGTACCTCTATTACTTGTATTCACCTACATTTTGTTGACCGCTGATATCTTTGTTCTCCAACATTGGGATTTGGGGACCGGCAGCAGGAGATGGCTGGAGAGGAAGAATTTAGGGATAAAATTGCCACCCTGTTGAATAAAGTAGGGAAGGTGGTGGAAAAGGGGGTAACTTCTTGCATGTAGATGGGTGTTTTTTAAATTTTGCTTGGATGGAAGGAATAGTTGCTGTCTGCATTAAAACATATTGCATTCTCTAACACGCTGAGCAAGCAATGCTGGCAGAATGGGTTCTCTCCGAGAAGGTTGTGGGGGGACTGGTGGAGACGGGGAGTGGTGTTTAAGTGCACAAAGCCCTTTATCATGTGTCTAATAGAATGATCAAGTGACAGAAAATTGATAATAGTGCCTTCCTTAAAGTAGGAAAGATCCAAGGAGGAAGGAAAAATATATCAACAAATAAAAATTAATTGTTTTGAAATTGAGAATAATGAGGAATGTGTGCAGAAAACTGGGCAATTGATACTTTCATAGTTATCATTTTTTTCTGATCACTCTATCCATTTGAAACAACAGTATAAGAAATTAATTAATGTCTGAGTAAATGTATGGCTCCTAGGCCAGCCAAATGCTAATGAGTTGATTTCTATGTAGTGTTGTTTTAATTTTTACATTTTATTTGTGGCTTATCTTTGTGATACTTCAGGAAATGTACATATTTCCTTTTGTATATTTTAGTACAGAACCAGAAGAGCAGAAAAGATGGTACAATTTGGTTATTACTCAATGGTGGGTAACCATATGGATGAACCAATTATAAACAAATCATCTGGCATTTTAACACTTAAAATTATTTGTTAAACCACACAGGTCTTTTTACTTTTTTAATATATATAGTTATTTGAATAATATCAATACCTATGTTTTTAAAATCTTGAAAGGCACCCTCTATTCTTTGTGCTGTGATGTACAGAGGATAATGACCCTGTCAGTGTAGTAGACAACAATCCTTATTGCAAGCACACTCTGGGAGGAGGGGCATAACATCAAGGTCTAATGCAGACCTTCTAAACATAGCTTATTTTTTGAAGTAATGTCATAGTGAAGCAGCAATGCTAAGCTGTAGTTTTGAATATTAATGACTTTAGTTTCCTGGGTCAGGAAAATGTATGATTACATTTATATGTCTACTAAATAATGTAGAATTATCTTCAGAGTTGAATTAACCCTGGCAATTCAGTGATTTTTTTTTTCTTTTAGTGCAGAAAGTCTGTGGCTTCAGAAGTGGACGTAATGTTACAGTATTCCCATTAGTGAGTCTGTGACAGCTGGAACTGCAAATTATAGGTTGCCTGACTAAATGCAATAAAGTGCACAAGGAAGACTATAACTGACAGCTGTCGGCTCTTGAGCAAAAAAAGGTGTATGATAAGACTACGTCATGCCAAAAGGAGAAAATACCCATCCTGTATTTTTTAAGAGGAATTTACATTCATTGCAGCTTGCTTCCAATTCACATGTGAGAAGCATTAATTCATCACACATGATAACCATATTCTAATTAAAAAATGGATATTAATTTGGTGTAGGCAGATCGGATATGCACGAAGTATCTTGCTAAATTCCAGCATTAGAATACATTAAAGTTGATTTATTTGATGAGCTATTTCAATGTGTTAAGTTTGTATTTACATTTGGAGATGCTGTTAGCATGAGTTAGAATTATTTGGGCACATAGTTGCTTTCAAAAAAAAAATCCAGGGATGAAAGTACCCGTACAAGGCTGGCACTTATTGCCAGTCTTTGGTAATACTTGATTAAGTGATGGTGAAGCTTAATCTTTGAAGCATTGTGGTGAAGGTGTTCCCATTATTAGTTGGAGAGTTCCAGGATTTTGACCCTGTAAAGCTGAAGGAATGAAGTTTTCATGGCCAAGTAGGGTGTTGTGTTGCTTGTAAGGGAACTTAGTGGTGTTCCATGTATCTGCTACTTCTCACCGCTGGAGGTTGTGATTTTGGGATAAGTTGTCAAAGAAGTATTGGTATGTTGTAGCAGTGAATCCTGTAGAATAATGCGCATTATTGCCTTCTGGTGAAAGGTGTGGATGCTTAAGCACTCATTTTTCTTCCTCCTTCGCGGTCCAAATTGAGATGATGATCAGGCCTTGTGGGGCAGGCATGGAGTGCTTAATTTTCTGTGGAAATGTTAATGGAGCTGAACATTATGTAATCATCAGCAAGCAACAGCTCTACTTCCTTTATGATGGAAGGAAGTTTGTTGATGGTGCAGTTGAAGATAATTAAGCTTTATAAGCAGGCCAGAGGAATTCTTTGAGGTGTCCTGATCTCCAACAACCATGACCATTTTCCTTTATGCCAGGATGACACCAGGCGCCGAAGAATTTTTCCTTTAACTGTGATTCACTTCAGTTTTATTTGGCCGCCTTAATGCCCCACTCAGTCAAATGCTACATAGATGTTAACGGCTCTTGCCTTGGGTTTGGAATTTTGACCATAGTAATGAGGTCTGTAACCAAGTGATCCTGGCAGAACCAAAATTGAGTATCGGTGAGTTTGTGCTCATTGATAGAACTGTTACCGTCTCCTTTAATTTACTTGGCTGTTGTTTGGGAGTAGATTGATGGGGCAGTAATAGGCCGGGCTGGATTTGTCCTGCTTTTTGCAAATAGGATGTACCCAGGCAATTTTTCACTTTGTCAGCTAAATGTCAATGTTGCAATTATAATGGAGCAGCTTAGCTAAGGACTAAACTTATCTAAAATGGTGTTTAGAATAATATTGTGTCTGCCTTTGGTGGGGGGAGGGTGGATAATACCAAATGCAGAAGGGGCCAAAAGAAAATCTTTTAAATCACTAATTGTGAAATGTTTGTATTTCTTTCACTGATTTTTGTATCTGGTTTGCTTCTCTTTTGCATTCTAATGTCAGGAGAGAAGTGTTACTCGTATCTATGTCCTAACTGTTGACAAAGCTCTAGTTGTTACTAAATTTCATACCAAGTTTTTTATATATTTGCAGCTATGTGTACTCCCAGTTTCAGGTTGCATGATCTATGTTAATATACTTATTGCCCAGGTGGTTGAGTGGAATGACGAATTGATGCGACAGTAACGTGGGAACATACATCAGTAGTTTTTCACGTTCTTTTTCCCCACATTTCAGTCAAACTGGCCAGAGGGAGGCAACTGAAGGCATCATGTAGAAGGAAGTTTCTTAGTGACATTTGTATTGGTAATGGCTTGTCTTTGCAGCTGTCAAATTATGTGTATTCTTGGGAATCTAAAATGGGGAAAGTAAGAATTAATTTTGTTACTGTGGGAAATAGGAGATTTACACATTTTACAGAACCCCTGAAAAAGCACTGATGCAAACCAGTATTCATATTTATAATCCAAATCTGGGATCTTCGATTCTGGATTGCAACTGCCATCAGTAACACTACAGCAGTTATAGGGCGGTTTTAATAAAGTATTCATATTGTTAATAAACTTGATTTGTGACCATAAATATTGCTAAACGGGTAGCTGAGCACATCTAGTTGCATGAGTTATGCAGCTTGTTTCAGATAATCCTAAATTCAACAATTTATCTCGACTGGTGACCCATCAAAATCCCCTCTTTGTTAAGGTTGAAATCTATAAACCTGTTTGCTCGATGCTCTCCAGCATGCAACCTGTCTAACATAATCAGCATTCTAGTTGTGTTATGTATGCACCTTGACATTTTGCCTGGCTGGAGGGAAGTATGTGTCTGTGTAGCATTGGCTGTTCAATTGGATGAGCTGAAAGCATTGAGAAACTAACGTGTAACATGCAGGTTAACATATTTATCACCAAGGCCCGGAGTTCTGCTAATACCTTTTGATTTAAAATACCTCAGATATCTTTTGATTTGAAACACACATGATATCGTAATCAGAGAAGGTATATCATCTGATGAAAGTTTTTCTTTTGAAAGAGTAATGCATCCAAAGATTTTGTGGCCAGTGATTACCCAGAGCCACATAATTACATTGCGTAAATGGGTTGTTTTTTATTACAATATTTCTGACAGTTATGACCGCAGAGTGGGCCAACTTCATATTTCCCAACAATTAAAAGCTGGCAAATGTTTTAATTAGAACTTTTAAGAATCAGAATTAAATATTTTTTAAACATGTATATCGCTTTGGTTATGAGCTCAGTAACAGTGCATCACAAGATAATCATATGGATATATAAATATTTAACTTTGCTTATCAAATTACTCTACAAAGAAAATAATGTATAGTTGTATTTTACAGTGCACTTCATATCTTCAGGACACCCTTAAAAAGCTTCGTAGCCAGTGCATTAGATTTAAAATATGCAGAAAAGTGAGGCAACCAAAAACAATACAGAGATGATCAGTTAGTCTGTTATTGGGGACATTATTTGAGGGATAAATGTTGGTTGTGTCAATGGTAGGATTTCCCTGCTCTTATCTGAATAGAATCCTAGGGCCTATTGTATCTATCTGAAAAACTGTTCTAACATTGGAGCTGAATGATGGCACCTGTGCTTGCATAGCACACTCCTTTAGTACTGTATTGTAAAGTTTTATCCTATATGACCAAGTCCTGAAGTGAGCCTTGAACCTGTGAACTGCAGACCTGGAAAACTAAGCATTGATGTGAATTGTTGCATTACTAGATTCTTTGCAACAAATTGAATTGCTGTTTGCAGATTTGTATGCTATCTCGGATGGAGCAGTTTTATGTTGGATGCTTTGCTAGCAAAGTTAAAACTCGTAACCAGTTATTTCATCTTTATACCTACATGTTGGGTTAACTTAGTCCTTTATTTCTCTTCTCAATGCCTCAAGTACTTGAAAGCAGTAGTACTTTTGGTCACAGAATTGCAGTCACCACTTCTTTACCATTCCCACTGATCGTGCCCAGCCGTCGACATTGGGGAAATAGCACTGACCATTTGTCATTATGTTTGGCTTGCAGAGACGCCACTTAATGTCTGTTCAGTATGATGACTATTTTGGGCAGCTCGAGCAGTTGTTTGCATCTCATTAATGTAGCCTTTAAGTGTTTGTCATTAAGTCCTGTCACAATTTCTGTGGCTTAGATCAAACAGGCATGTACATTATCTTCAGTCAACCCTGTGACCTCTAAAACTGCTGTGGACCCTTCAAGCCAGCTTGGTGACTGTTTGTTGTTATGGGTGGAAGGCTGCAAGTGGTGGGATGAGGTGTGACCTCTTATTGTTATCACTGTTTCAGGTTGTCAAAGACAACTGGAATTGCAATTCTCATAATTTTGAAAATTGCCAATTATATAGTCTATGCGTTTCTGTTTGTAAGATTTTTTTATTTTATGTATTTTTGTCCCAAAATTTTAATTGCATTGCTCACTTTACATAGTAGCCAAATTGTGTTGACACCAGTGTGCCTACTATAAGCAGTGGGTGTTGTCCTGGTAATAGGCTACAATTATTTATTACTAAATTTGTAATTATTATTACTGCAGTGCGGGTGTCATCATGTGATGAAGTGCACAACACAGTATCCTTGTAGGTAGCATAAAAGAGAACTGTTAGCATTCAGTAAAATTGAACTAAATATGCTCATATAATCCCTACAATGTGGTCAGATGTTGCAAATTAGGCCCCTTGATTACTTGACTGCCTTGTAAACATTCCCAAATATATAATGTAATCTACATAATGACCTCTTGTTTATATAAAGTCAATTAACATTAACAGGTTGAGTATACAAGGCAAGGAACCCTGCATCAATAAATACTCCCATGCAAACAATGAAGTCAACTATACCACCTCTTATCGAAGTAAAGATTATTTATCTATGTATGTAATCGTTCGTTTAAGCAGAGGTGTTTAACATTAGGTAATGGATGTGATCTACCATCACAGAACTGTTCATTGGATCTATTAGGTGGTAATTTTCACTTTTTGGGTGTGAAATAGGTACAATATATATTGATTTGCAGGCTTGAGGCACTCCATCAGATCTTCAACAGCTGTGTGATTGTCACCATATTGACCCCCTGTTTTAAGGGTACCTGGCAGTCACCTGTGATCATGGTTGAGTCAGTTTAATTATGCAAAGAAGGTTCTGATGCCTGTTTAGGTTCCTTTTTGCAAATACGTGGAACAACTAAGTTGACCAGAAATAGTTCTGCAGGCTGCATTCAGACCATAAGTCATACATTTAACATTCCTGTTTTAAAATGTATGGTTAAAATGAAAACCGGCTTTCTGTTACGTCAGTTTAATAGAGCATTACAGAAACATGAATACTTATCCTTGGAATGTGGATGTCATTGGCCAGGCTGGCATCATTTTATATCTGTAATTGTGATTGTTGGTGGAGGGTCTTATGCTTGAACTGTGGTGGTTTGTGCTGAAGGGATTCCCCCACAATGTTGGATAAGAGTTCTCATCCAGGGGCAGTGAAGGAATGGCAATGCATGTCTAAATGGGGATGGTTTAACTTGCAGGAGCATCTGCAGATGATGGTGATCCTACCACCTTTGTCCTTGTATGGTAAAAGTCATAGGTCTGGGATGAGCAGTCAACTCAGTCTTCGAGTTCTTGCAGAGGGAGAGTAAACTTTTTGTATTTGTTCTTGGAATGTGGGTGTCACATGGCTGGCAAGGTCAGCTGATTGCACTATGTAATGATCAACTCCATTCGCAAATTCTAAAATAATGAACAGTCCAATCTCAGCATGCAGGAAGACCTGGAAAACTGAATTTTGTGCTGATAAATGATGAGTAACGTTCGTGTCAAGGAAGTGCTGTGCAATGACCATCTCCAACAAGAAAGCACCTAACCATAATCTCTTGATATTTACAGGCAGCATGGTGGCACAGTGGTTAACACTGCTGCCTCACAGTGCCAGGGAGCCAGGTTTGATTCTCAGCTTGGGCCTCTGTCTGTGTGGAGTTTGCATGGGTTTCCTCCAGGTGCTCCGGTTTGTCCCTTGTCCAAAGATGAACGCGTTAGATTGATTGGCTATGCTAAATTGATCTTAATGTCAGGGAGATTAGCAGGCTACATGTGTGGGATTGTGGGAATAGTGCCTGGATGGGATAGTGTTTGGTACAGACTTGATTGGTTGAATGGCCTCCTTCTATATTGTAGGAATTCTATGATTCAATGGCATTGTTACTGTCGAATCATTCACAATCAACATCCTGGGACTTTGACATTTAATTGGTCCAGTCACTTAAATACTTGCCTAGGCAGCGGGCAACCGAGAAGTCATCTGGCCTGACCATGTGCTCCTCTACCACGTCAACATTTGTGGCTGGGTGTTCCTGGAGAGGGAGGGTGCACTGTCAACGGGAGCCATTGAAGCTTTCCGTGCTCCTTATGCTCTGCAGGGACTGGGGTGTATTATTAACCCCATTAAACATATTTTGGTTTGATGTTTTAAGTTTCCTTTTACACTTTTTTTTGGTTTCAGATAGTTTCTTCCCCCCCCCCCGCCCCATTAAGGGATTGTGCCTTTTACTTTGTCCCTCAGTTTGTTTCATTTAGTTCAAATAATTTGTGAAAAAGAATGGCTGTCAGTGCACATCCCCAGTTTTGATGTTACGATGAAAGGAACATCACTGAACGATGGAGATGGTGAGGCTTAGTATGCTGCCCTGATATCCTGCAGAAATGTTTCAGAGCTGAGATAATTGGTCTCTGACAGCCACAATGATCATTCTTTGCGACATGCATGACTCCAGCAAGTGGACAGACATTATCTTGATTTCCATTAATTTCAATTGTACTCAGCTCCTTGAGGCCACAGTCAGCGGTGTCGATGGCGAGCATGTTTTCACGTCGTCTCTTGAATTCAGGTCCTGTGTTTATGTTTGGACCAAGACTAATCAGATTTGGGGCAAATAGCCCCAGCAGAACCCAAACTGAGCATTGATGAGAAGCGTAGCTTGATAATGCTACTAATTGGTCAATTTAATTTGTCCTGTACTGTTTAGTGAAGACATGCCTGGTCATGACCTGTTTGGTTTGGCTAATTCTAGAATATATTACTGCAGTGGGAGGGTGGTGAAGTCCAGAATCCTTGCTGTGTCTTAAAATTTATAACAAGTATAAATAGACTGTCATTTGACTTTAATTAAAGTAGTATTTAAATAATCAATTGCCTGCTATTGGCTTGACCCAAAGTGATTTGGAAGCTGAAACGCACAAGTACAGGAAGAGCTCTACCAATGAGCCTTGCTATGAGTGACTAACTGTTGAAGGCTGATTTTCAGTAAGGAACAATGGTGGGACAATGTTTCTGTGATTGAAATATCATACATATGTTAATTTCTTTAAGGTCCAGTGGACCATTTGATCTCTTGTGCTGTGCAGGGGATGCTGTGCCAATTTCTATAGTGCCCTCAGAAGTTAGGCAATGACCATATTCCATGTGTTTGTGTTTTTGATTTTGTTTCCTCAGTATTATGGAACATTATAGCAGCACTATGAAAATCTATTTTTTTTCACAACGTTTCTGGATTTAGAATTTTATTAGCTTGGATTTGAAGCTCGAAATGGTGAGTCATGTCCATTTGATCAAAAACTGTTCTGCATTAATGTGAAGAAGTGTTTTGCATCACTTAAAAATACTTTTGGATGGGTATAAAGCTGGCGTGGTGGCATTTACTAATTGTCCACAACTGCTGCCACTCACCAAACGGCTCTTTACTTCAGTCCAGAAATGATACCCTCTTGAACTTCAAATCCAAGCTAATGACATTGAAAGTCTAGAAATGTTGTGAAAAGGTCGTAGAATACATTTTCAGAGCGCTGCTGTAATGTCTCACAACAGCATAACGTTGAGGAAGCCAAAACACAAGGAAAAGGACCAGGGAAAAATAGGTTTCAATTTGCAGTTGTGTTGGGGAAGGGATATTTAAAAATAACAGGGCCATCAAATATAAAGGTACTGGCATTTTTCATGTGAAGTCTTCAGTTCATTGCTCCCCATTAATTTTCACAGGTTCTGCCCTGCTCGTTTTGATTTTCTTTCTATTTTAGCTCCCAAACTTCAGGAAAATTATGATTTTAAAAAAAAAATTGTCTACTGCTTAATTTGGTCACCTATGGTGTGGAGCCATCTTGGTCATGTTTCATTGTATCTTTCCAATTACATCTATATCTGATTTGTATTAAGTTGCCCAAAACATGGCATCTGTGAGCTGGTTAGTAAATACTCTGACATTGACATTGTGCAACTGGATCAAATTGTTAACCAAACTGATTTTTAAAAAAAAAACACATCCGTGGAAATTGGACAGATGGTATCCATTATTTGCTTTCATTAGAAAGGTCAAGAATTTATAATTGCAAATTGTGGGTTCTTTTTAGGCCATAGTTGTATCTATATAACTATGCTTCATAGCTTCTGATGTTTCATATGAATGTTGTTGGTGACATTTTAATACATTCTCTAATATTACAATTTATTAATCTTTTGCTTTATTGAAAATGTAATAACCATATTGGAAACTTGGAATAGATCAGTCAGCCTCTGAAAGGAAAAGGATACATTAAAGTATCCCACCAGAAATATCATATCAGAAATATGGCAATTGATTTGAATAATTTTTTGGTGTCTCCCCTCCATATTTTTCTAATCTCTATTCCCAATTACTATTTGATATCTGTTCTCCTTTAATTCTGGTGTCTTGTAAATTGCAGTTTTAACAGTTTTACCATTGGTGACCATCCCTTCAGCTCTAGAATTCCTCCTTTTTAATTTCTCCTTTTTAAAGTGTTTCTCAAAACCTATTTCTTTGATGGAGATTTTGGTGATCAGCCATGATTTCACCACTGTCAAACTTTGTAAAACTCCAATGCAGAACCTTGAGAGGTTTTATTTTGTTTAAGGCACCATATAGGTACATGTTCATATTTATTGTTAAACCCATATTTTATACTTGATTATGGATCCCACTGAATCAGCTGATAAATATGTTTACTGCACAGTAATGTGCAGTTCCAAGAATAAACTTTGTGGTGTGTCTGACTGGCTATATGTCTCCAAAAAGAATTTGACCACATTTTTCTAATTAACTACAGCTTCTACATATGGTTCTTAGCATATGTTTAAGAAAATAATGAGTAAATCCTGTACAAAGTAAGGGACTTGGAACGTCTGACCCAGATTTGGGATTGTGTTTTAGTTTTTACATGAACTGTTTCGTATGAAAGAACAGTTTGATTAATGGGAACCATGCTGCTGTTTCACTTCTTAAAAAATGTGTGCAATTTTTCATTGGTGGCCTTTGACAAGGCAAAATCTTTCCAGCATTTATTTAAAATAACTGGATTAACTTGAATGAAACAACACGTATTTTCCAAATAGGTCATCTATCTTTTACCAATTCATTCCCTAGTCAGAACATTGGAAAATGACTTTATGAAATCTCAGCAAACATTGAATGTATTATCACTGGAAAAAAGAAGGTTGTGAGGTGATGTGATTGCAGCAGTTGCGATGCTAAAACAAATAAACTATATAAACCTGGACAAGCTATTTTGCCTTGTCCAGAACAATAAACCTGAAAAACTGAAGCTGTTTTTAAAGTTGCGGGGGGGAGGAGGGGTGGGGGGAAATCAAAACTGACCTACAAAACAGTACATCAATGAGCAGTTGATCAATTTCTGGAACAAGTTTCCCAGGGGGATAGCGAAAGCAGTTGGTATGATAAAATCACATGCAAATCAGATAAATTTAAGGATAGAGTGAATAATTTGAGACATAGCATGTGGTAGGTATTGCATGCCAGGGAAGAACAGATGATTTTGGACCTCCAGTCCCCAAAGCTCTCCACACTGGGGTTTGCTTTGTGTCATGTCTGGATCTGTTGTACACTAATTGATGGAGATGGATTGCTATGATTAGTTGAACATCTTTATTGTTCTTTTGTGTGAACACTGAGCAGGTTGAAGGTGAACTAGATGAAGCTTTTGTCTTTTGTCATTAGCAATTTCTGTGTTCCTGACAAATGGAATCATAGTTTTTTGCTTAAAATTTAAAATATGGAGCTGATGTTTTCTGATATTTTTTTATTGAACAGCTGTGACTATTGGGTTTTGGAAAAGTAGTGATATAACTACTATTGTTTGGCTGGCCTTGTGCCCAATCTGAAATGCATTGCATGTGTTAAAACAGTAGAGATGTAACTGCATCTTCTTGTGTGATGTTTCCAATTTAATTTAGTTGATGCTAAAATGAAATAGTTTGTGGTCTCCTTTTGTTCGCCATTCAAATCCACAACAGAAAAATTGTCGGTTTCCATCTAACCCACGAGTAGTTTTTCTAACTAAAGCTCAGCCCTAATATCAACTGTAAAAGCTGATAATCTTTTTAATAATCTTGCAAACCGATTAGGCAAGTGGGTCGGAGTATGTCTAGCTTTTATGTTTTTCAGCAGCTAGTGCTGCAAGATTTACCAGTCTCCTCTTTTCACAAGTCAACATCTTGGTGGCTTTTCTTCCCATTATTCTGATCTTTCTGGTTGAGCTCCTAATCCTTGAACATGTTCTTTTTTTTTGATGCATTCATGGGACATGGGTGTTGCTGGCTAGACCACATTTATTGTCCATCCCTAGTTACCGAAGAGTAGTTGAGAATCAACCACGTTGCAGTTGCTCTGTAGTTACATTTAGGCCAAACCAGGTAAGGATGGCAGATTTCCTTCCCTAAAGGACATTAGTAAACCAGATAGAGTTTTCAGACAATCATCAACAGGTTTCATGGTCATCAATAGAAATTCCTCCATTTGCTGTGGTGGGGTTTGAACTTGGGTCCCCAGAACATTAGCTGAGTTTCTGGATGAATAGTCCAGTGATAATACCACTAGACCATTACTTCCCTTACAGGTGGACAGCGTGTTAAAATCTGCAGTTTACATTGTGCATATGTAGCTTACGAGATGACTGCATGCATTGTGCAGTGGTACAAATTTTTCTTTGGTCATTTGTCCAGTTTAAATGGAGCAGATGCGAATTTTGCTCTAATGTGCTTCATATGCTTATTCTTGTACAGTATTGAAAATGTCAAGTAATAACTGCTCTTTCCAAAATCGGACAATTGCCATGAGTTTAGATGAATTTGAATGACAAGATTTAATTCACAGAAGTGCATAATTATTACAGCAAAGGAGGAAGCCATTTGGCCTGTTCCTGGTTCTCTATCGGGACAGTTGATCTTATGCCACTTTCTGGCCCGCTCTCTGTAGCCCTGCACGTTCTTCCTTTTCAGAATACAATCCAAAACCCTCCTGAATGTTTCTAATTGAACCTACTTCTTCAGCACTGCATTCCAGATACTTACTGCATGAAAAGGGTTTCCCTCCCCCAAGCCACTATTGCTTTTTTTGCTTTTTTTTTGTAGAAAGCCAGTGACCCATATACAATTTTTACTAAAGCTTTTTGATGGGATTTTTTAAGTTGTGTGTTTCAGCATAATGGTAACTGAAATTGCAATGTGCAATACCAATGTATGAATCTCAAATTCCATTTCCTGCTAATTTGGGGGAGGAATTAATGAATTTATTTCAAACAGCAGCATGTTTCCATTAAAATAGTGAGAAATGTAACCCACAGTGTAATTTTGGGTTGAAAATGCAATCTTTTGTTCCAAGAGTACACCGAAGAGGTTTTTTTTTAAACTGAATTCGGATACTATAGGAATGAACGGGGGCAAATGTGCATTTTGAGATCTGGTCAAATGCTGGAAATCTGTGCTGATCTGCTGGCACAGAGCCCAGTTCCTGCAGCAGACCAGTGACTGGAGTGTGATTGGCTGTCCACCAAAATGCTCACTGAACTGTTCTCCCATATACAGACTCTTTAATGAGGGCTTTTTGCAACCTACTTTCAACAGATGCCTGTGTGGAAAGGTACAGGCCTATGCTGTAATGTTTTAACAAATTAAAGTCCTCTGCTAGCCTTGCAGTCTGTAGTTAGGCAGCCTTAAGTTCAAGCTCTTCACTTGATCGGTCAATGAGTGCATGGATTATGCTCCAGCTACCACTACAATTATTTGTTCGTCCAGAGTAAAAGATTGTTTCCTGTACTTCAGATCTTTCAGTAATCCATTCGAGTCTCAGAAATGCAGAAATATGATTAGCATAATATCTCAACGATTCATTGATCATATTGTGCAGAGTTTTTTAATTCTTTCATGAGATGTGGGTGTTGCAGCACTTACTGGCCCTACCTGATTGCCTTCAAGAAGATGGTAGTGACTTGTCGTCTTGAACCACTGAAGTCTGTCTAGTGCAGGTAAACCCATTGTGCTGTTAGGCAGCAAGTTCCAGGTTTTTGATCCAGCAACATTTAAAAGGATGGCGCTATAATTCCAAGTCAGGTTTAGAGGGTAACTTGCAGGTGGTGGTGTTCCTATGTATCTGCTGCCCTGGTCCTAGGTGGTAGAGGCCACTGGTGTTTGGAAGGTGTTATAGAAGGAAGCTTGGCGAGTTGTTGCAGTATCGTGTATACGGTACACACTGCTTCCTCTGTGCCCTCATGACAGAGGAAGCAAATGTTTAAAGCAATTGCAGAGGTTCTGAACAAATGGGCTGCCTTGTCCTAGATGGTGACAAGCATGGGGCATCTGGGCAGTCTATATTGTTTGTTAGTAATGCTAGATGAGAAGTGAAATATTTAACCATCAGCATTTTTGTTACTGTTTATTTAAGGTTTTGTTTTGTGGATAATTGAGTAATAACTAGCAACTCAGTATGCCTTAGACCTATGCCTTAATCTGGTGCTAACTGTGTGAATTATATTGGGAGTGAGATATTGTTGCAAACTCATGAAAACATTTGCTGTGAAATCCTGGAAGTTATTAAATTATTTTTATTTATTGTAAATGTTGGCAACAGCTCTATTCTTGTTTGTTTGGGAGGATTAAAATGTTGAGAGGTGCAATCTGATGTTGGTTTATTGTTTTTTGCAAGCATTTTGCTAATTGCTTCTCCCAGACATTGATATCAAGAGTGTATACCGTTCATCCATATCTGTCAAGTGATACTTGAGCAGAAAAAAAATTTCAAGTTTATTTATTTATCACAAGCAGGCTTACATTAACATTGCAATAAAGTTACAGTGCAATACTTTGTCACAAAGTACTTGGAAAAGTATTTAGATTTTACAGTGTAAACTTTTTAAAGAATAACATTTTGTGATTCTTTTTTAAACTCAGCTTTGCAAGATTAATTTCTGACTTGTAGTTAAGGTGAGTGCTACCAGCTTTGCTTCAAATGAACAAGCCCATGACAATGAGAGAGGTTTGAGACAAAGCTGTTTTAGATGTCTATGGGCCTTGGGGCATAAATGATGCTGCATTATTTTAAACTAACCTTGGGGACGCTTGCTAATAATGTCAATATTAATTGAAGTTCACTGAGGTGTTTTAACTGGATTGTGGGGCATTTAGGAGATTGGACTGTGAACTGCCTTGTAAAGATGTTGGAACTTAATTTTCTTGCATTCATTTGTGACAGGAATTTGTTGCGCAAGTATTTTTGATGATGGTGTTTGTTTCCTGTACTCTTGTGATATCATGAAACTAAGACTTAGTTCCTATTAGCAAATTTGTACTTTCAAGCACTTTTTGTGCCGTGTCATATGTTCAACACTCTGCAGTTATGTGCAGTTTATTTTTTAATCCAACTTCACTAATCCTTCAAAGATGACTTTTCCAATTACTTTCATTTGAGAATGCAATGCTAACTATTTGTTTGAACTCAAAAAGAGACCACAGATCTGAACTCCCTTTTGTTGGGTAGGCTTCTAAGTCAGTAGGTATTTTTTTCCCTCTGTTTGCTTTGATAGACTTCATGGGTTCCAATGATGTCTTCAATTTAAATTTGTGAAATAAAATGTCAAGACTTTACTGATGCATATTGTGGGCAGCTATGTTTATTCTGAAGGACTAATTATTGGATGAAAATAAATCCATAGGGACTTTGACCACAACGTTCCTTTTCTGATCTTTGGAAAAATTTAGTCTTCACTTACCCTTCTGAAAGGTGAGAGAAGGGATTTCAATTTTAGTCCTAGAGGAGAATCAGGCTAACCCCATCAGGCTGGAATTCTCTGGTTGTTGATAACGACAGGATTCTCTGGTGCTGCTAGTGGTGCACGCCCTGCTGTGGTTTCCCAGTGGTGTGAGGTGGCTTCAGTGGGAATTCCCATTGACAGCAATGGGATCAGACAATTCCAGCACCAGCAAACGGTGCAGCATTTCCCACCGTGTAGAAAAATGCTGAGAGGGCGCCAGAGAATCTCAGCCCTGGTCTTTTCACAACCAGGTGACTTATGCTTGACTTTGTATCCCTGAGGGGGAGGGGAAAAAAACAGGATTTTGAGTGTTAGCTTTGATTCAGTGGTAGCATTCTTGCTTCTGAGTCAGATACTGTGACCTCTGTCTCCAGTAGACTTGAGCACGCAATCTTGGTTGGTGGTTCTTCAGTGCAGTACTGATGGAATGCTGCATTATTAAAATTATTGCCCTTTAGCGAAGGTGTTGAACTGAGCCCCTGACCCCTCAAATTTGTTTAACACTATTGTGAAGAGCAGGGGAATGTGACTGTTGTTTCCCTACATTATTATAGTGACTATATTTCAGAAGTTCTTTGTTATCTTTTATAGTGCTTTTGGATGTCCTGGGGTGGTGTGATACAAATGCATGGTCTTTGTTTCCTTTCATGAATAGAAAGCACTATGTCAAATTGAAACCAGCAAAAAGGTTAATCTGTGTAGCAACTTCAGGGGGAAAAAAAGGAAGCAGTATCTTTAAATTGATGTCTCACATGGTTGGAATGTTTGGCTACTTAGACCATATTTTGGAAGGGGATGAATAGATAAGATGGGAAAAAATAGATATGGGGAGTTGATGACAAAGTGGTAATGTCACTTGACTAATAATCCAAATGCCCAGTCTAATGCTCTGGGGGCACTGATTCTAATCCTGCCATGACAGCTGGTGGAATTTAAATTCAATTAATAAATCTGGAATTGAAGTCCTGTCTCAGATGGTAGCAAAAACCTATCGGGCTCACTAATATAATTGAGGGAAGGAAATCTGCTGTTCTTTACCTGATCTGCCCTAGCCTACGTATGATTCCAGACCTATGGCAATATGGTTGACTGCCCTCTGCAAAGGATGAACAAACCACTGAAATTAGGGATAGACAACAAATGAGGCTTAGCAGCGACACCCACATCCCATGAAAGAATAAAGGAAGTGTTACGTGATTACTGCACTTAAATAGGAACACGTAACTGAGTATGCTGTAAATGCCAATGACTTGTGTAAACATAGAGGCTCATCTAGCTTGTAATGGCAGAAAATGATTTGGTAATTGCTGATTTTTCTTTTTTTTTTGTCTGTGAAATGTAAGGACAGATTCAATGAGGCCGTGTTGAGCCTTACTAAATTGGAATATACAAACTTCGAACCTTATCAGCAGCTCGTAAAACTGGGAGTGTAGTTTTTCCCATATAAAATCCTGTTTAATCACTATACTTTTACTAATTATTGTCATTTAACTTTGCAATTGCTACCTGGTTAATGAAGATTTTGGTGCTTGAGATAGAGGAGTGCATTTTCTGCATTTGAGTTTTTTTTTCCCATTCAGCAGTGTTTTACATTTATTCGTCAGAATGATGCCAATAACATGCATCACTCTGAAAAAAACGCTTCCTCTGAGTCAGCAGGCTGTAGGTTTGAGACAAGTACACGCACAGAATCTAGACTGCCACTGTGGTGCAGTGCTGAAAGTATACTGCATTATCTGAGATGCTGTCTATTGAATTAGAAATAAATCGCCGTATGTGATTGTATCTGAGTTATGATAGAATATTATGCAAGTCCAACTCATGTTTTCAAATGTCCTCATGTACGTAATTATCCAAACACATCTTAAATAAATGTATATTCTTATGGAGAACCTCGGCCGGCATGGGAACAGGGCTGGAGGCGAGAACTATATCTCTAATTGCCAGAATTGCTCTACTTCAGTTTTCACAGGATCTACACAGCTCCCTTTTGGCAAAGCTCCCCTTGCACTCTCCAACATCTTTTGTTGCTTGGTAACACTAGGGTGTTGCCTTATCTAACAAAGAGAAACACGCTTCTGCAGTTGACAGATTTAGTTTCGTGTGTTGTCTTGCACATGACTGGTTAGGAATCTTTTGTGTTTGAGATTTTGTGTATTTCGCTTCATTCAATTTGTTACTTGCCTCAAATAGGTGTTTCCAATTTATTAGAATGCTGTAAAATATATTTAATTCATGATCCATTTTCTGACAAACAAGAAAATTAATCCATTTTAAAAAAAGGGATTTCTGTATGTTTTCATTTTAGGGAAGTTTCCAAGCTATATTTTGGTTGGTTCAACAGATCAGCAACTGAGTCATTCATTGCCCTGTATCTGCTGTTCTCAGCAAATTATACATTTGACAAACCATTTCTGCTCTTATTTAGAAGAAACAACTCTACCCTTAACAAGATAGGGAGATATTGGATTTAGCAGAAACCATTTTTATTTTGATCCATTTCTCTGAACCTTTTTTAAAGAGTTAAAGAACCTTTTTTAGTGCCTTTCATCATCTCCCGTTGCCCCAAAGTACCTTGCAGCCAGTGACACTTCATGAAATATAGCCACTATCATATTGTAGGAAGCACAACTGCCAATTTCTGCACAGCAAATTGAACTCATGAAATCTGGATTCCTACTCCAGTGCTGTAACTGTGACATGAGCATATGTGTATAAAGTAAGAAATCTACATTTTGGTTTGCTCACCTTTAGTGATGGATTTTGTACCTGTCAGATTATCAATCAAAATAAATTGGCTATTACAACCTTGGATCAAAATTTGCATTATAACTAAAAACTCCTCGCTTAGAATGCATTAGTAACACTCTCTTTCTTGAATTGCAATGTAAAATGTTTCAAGTTTGTCAATTTGGAAATATGTTTTGTGTTTCCTTCCATACTATTTACCACCAAGTTTTAAACAATTTAATCTTGATCCACAATATATTCTGACTGCCTCCAAAATCCAATTCTCAATATGCCTGAATCATTTGATCTTTTAAGTTAAAACTTCTATACATGTGGTTCCATTCACAACTCACAGGACATAAAATAGCACTTTAGAGACAATTTAGGTGTAGTCATTGTGGCAATGTTGGGAGTATGCTACCATTTTATACCCACAAACCTTCTGCAAACAGCAGTAAAAATTTTTTTGTTTGCCTTTCTCATTTTCAAAATAGGTACCATTTTGCTTCTATCTGGAAAGGCAGACAGAGCCTTGGTTTAATGTTTGATCAAAAAAAAATCACAACTGTTAAGTGTAACCCTCCCTCTTCGCCGTGCTGAAGTGTTAATCTAGTTCATGTACTCAGGTGCCTAGAGTGGAATCTGGAACCCCAACTTTCTGACAGTGTTAACATTTCTACCATTGAGTTGAAGAACTGGCAGATATTTTGAGACCTCATTTCAATGAAATTCATTAAACAATAACATTTCAGTAAAATATAATAATGGCTATGTGAATTTTTTTGTTGTTTCCACTTGAGCTGTGAAGGATGCACACACACCTTTTGTTCTTCCAGTATTGGGTTAGAACCATAGAACCCTACAGTGCAGGAAGAGGCCCTTCGGCCCATCGAGTCTGCACTGAACACAATCCCGCACCAGGCCCTACCCCCATATCCCTACATATTATACCCACTAATCCCTCTAACTTACGCATCCCTGAACACTAAGGGACAATTTCTTAGCATGGCCAATCAACCTAACCTGCACAACTTTGGACTGTGGGAGGAAACTGGAGTACCCAGAGGAAACCCACACAGACACGAGGAGAATGTGCAAGCTCCACACAGACAGTGACCCGAGCCAGGAATAGGACCCTGGATCTATGAAGCAGCAGTGCTAACCACTGTGTTACCGTGCCGCCCAGAATAGCTTTACTTCATTATTTCTGAAGTTTGGAACTAAATTACAAAAGCATGGCCACAGTGGTTAGCACTGCTGCCTCACAGCACAGGGACCTGTGTTCAATTCCCAGCTTGCGTCACTGTCTTGTGGATTTTGCACATCTCCCATGTCTGTGTGGGTTTCCTTCCGGTGTCCTTCCACAGTCTGAAGTTGTGCTAGATGCATTGGTCATGCTAAATTCTCTGTCCGTGTACCCGAATAGGCGCCGGAGTGTGGCAACTATGGGAATTTCACAGTAACTTCATTGTAGTGTTAATGTAAGCCTTGTGACTAATAAATAAGGTATTAGGTATTACTGGGTTAATTACTCATAGCTCCCATGAATGTAATTTCAATTACAGAATGAAATATATGGCAAAAGAAATATGCTGCTTAACATTAAAATATAAGGGTTTTATGTGTAATTGTTTCGTTAATGCCAATAGATTAATTTTGCCATCAGACTTATTTGCATGATTCTCCAGACGTGGAGAGATTTCATTTGGTTTGCCAAGTAGTATGGTAAGTGCTATCAATCATGTCAATGGAGGGAGAATGCAGAGTTGTTCCATTACACTGCACTGAAGGAAAGACCTAAACCAATGCATTAAATCACAGAAGAGCACTGAGAGAAATTGAAACCTGGGTTTTCTCTGTTCCTTCAGAAACCAGAGAGGATAAGTAGCACCAGAAGATTTACAGATGAGGATATGAATCAATTTAGCTAACAAATGTAATCATTTTTAGGTAGATTCCATCGGATATGCAGCAGAGGAACTACGGTCTATGCCTCTGATTACGCTCCAATCAAGCGTTCTATCTTTTGTCACCTAAATCTATTATTGTTACTCTCCTCTCTCATGTTCATGTTATTTTTAATATTCGTTCTGGGGATGTGGTCACACCGACTAGGCCAGCATTTATTGCCCATCTCTAATTACCCTCGAGAAGTTGTTGGTGAGCTGCTTTGAACCCCTGAAGTCTGAGTTGTTGGAACACCCACAGTTCTGTTAGGACAGGAGTTCCAGGATTTTGACCCAGAGCCAATGAAGGAACATGTGCATGTCTAACTCCCCCCTTAAATGCATCTATACCAAGTGTTCCACCCACTGCCAGTGGTGGTGAGTGTCACATTCTCACCATTCTGGATAAAGAAATTTCCTCTGCATTTCCATATCTGTCAGAACATAAAGATTAAAGGACTGCTCTAATTGATTGTACGGTCCTGGGTGCAATTTCTAAACTGAGGTTGTTTTCAATGTGGATGACGTTATTAAACAAATAAGACTCCCACATGCAATATTAATGTACAAAGATGTTGCAAAGATGCACTGATGTGGTGTCAAGTTATGACCGGTTTCATTTGCTGCTGATTTCCATTTAATATGTGCTGTAGGTGGAATTTCAGTGCAATAGAGTTGAATAACAACAGTAGACTAGTGTGTTGGGCTTTCATTTCAGCCTTTTGACCTTTTACCATTTAAGAAATGGCAAATTCTTCCAAAATACTGGTAGAATTCCTTCATTGTCATTGAAGGGAACACTGGAATGGCCATTGATTTAAAAAGTCTTGTCAATATTCACAAACCAGATTGATGGATTTCCAGACTGTGTTCCCCATATGTCAGTTTTTGTATTCTAAGAAACACCCGATCACAAATTTTCATTGATCGGGTTTTGTTTTGAAAGGTAAAAACCTATTCCTAATTGAAGATTTCATTATATAATAGCTTTTGTGCTTGTGAGAGAAAGTGTTACATATTTTAATTAAGGAGTAGGTATAGAGAAATGGTCGAAATTTCCTTTAGTCTAATCCCCCTGGAGAATTTCTTAATACTATAACATGGTGTACTCGATGAAGACAGAAGAATAATATTATTACAGAGATGGCATGAGCAGAGACTTATCACTTCATTGCACAGTTTTCCACTAAATAAAAGTTTGTCAGATGTGACTTCTGGTTGTCAAGTCATGTGCGCCTTTATTTAATGACATTCTGAGAATCATCCTTAATTTAGCCCTGCATCTTTTCATCCGAATGTGTCAACTTGATGGTTCGAAACAATTCTTGTACTTGATTTCACCAAACCTTATGGGATTTTCTCAGCAATCTCGTGTTTTCTTTTGAAAATCACCCATGTCTCACTGTCGATTTCAAAAATGGGTTTCCAGGAAATTGGTGCATCTGGTTTGCTTTTTAACAGTGATCCCATGTGGGGGACAGTTTGTCAATGTGACAAAACTACTTGAGCTACCATGCAGAAATGAAAAAGGTTGTTATATTAAAACTGCCTATGATGAATATGTGGAAACATAAGAATGTAAAAAACAGGAGCAGGAGGAGGCTCTTTTGAGCCTGCTCTGCTATTGATCATCATGGCTGACCGTCCAACTCCATAGCCTGATCACACCCCCCACCACCACCCTGCTATTCTTTGGTCCCCTTTGCCTCAAGTGGAAATGCTGCAGACGATCAAAATTGTTCACTTGATTGCTATTAAGTAATAAAGTGTAAACTTTCTGCTTTTATTAAGACCAGAAAAAAATCCTCTTAAATGTCTGAACTTGTTAGGTGACCATTTTGCTGTTTCAGTGATTAATCAGTTAAAGCTTTTAATTTGCATTTCATGGCATTGGTGGACAACAGAACTCTCTCTTCAATCCTGTTTATCCCTTCAATTAGGAAGGTGCAAGGAAAGTACAAGCACAAAATAGTATTGGTGTGCTACTATCTTGTTTGCTCAATTTCACAGCAAATTCCACTCACCAGCTGTCCCAAATAGGATAAACTGGTGAGTGGAGGCTCTTGTGGGAAGTCGGTGGACTATAGATTTGCTAAACTGCATTTGTAGCAATGTTAGCTGTATCTACAGGGACAATTACTCAATACTCGCATATTTTTAGATTGGTGTTGCTGTTTGTTGACAAATAATGCCTGCGTAATTGTCACTGCTCTTGGCTATGATTAGTTGAGATATTAATCAAAACTGTGCAAGATACTTTACCGTCATAATTATATTTAGTAATATAACTAAAATACTGTCGGAATGGCATTTGAAGGCCCTTCCCCATTAGTTGTGA
This sequence comes from Carcharhinus amblyrhynchos, assembly GCF_965287045.1. Lineage (NCBI taxonomy): Eukaryota > Metazoa > Chordata > Chondrichthyes > Carcharhiniformes > Carcharhinidae > Carcharhinus > Carcharhinus amblyrhynchos. The sequence continues at coordinate 48,279,200 of NC_137331.1, forward strand.
AAGGAAAACCGTAGGCATTGCTTTCACTAAACAATCACATTTAATGTTCAAATATTCTCCATGAAAATAAACATGTAGATTTGTGGTTGGAATTTGGTTTTGGTTGTCGACGCTAGTGCGGCTTGCTCCCTTCCTTTCAGACTGTGGTGAACTAATTCAACTTATAACATGGATAGCCAATCTAAAATGCATAAAACTCTTGATGGTCATTTCAGAATGGATGTTCTTAAGCTGATACGGGCCAAATACATACCAAATAGCTAAAAGAGAAAAGGACTTGCATTTTTGTCTAGCACCTTTCATAACCACCGGACCCTCAAAGCGCTTTACTGCCTACAAAATATTTTTATAGTGCAATTACTACATAATGGCAGCCAATTTGCCCACCGTAAGCTTCCTCAAACAGCAGTGTGATAATGACCAAATAATCTGTTTTGGTAATATTGGCTGATGGGTACATATTGGCCAGGATGCACCAGGAATAAATCCCTTGCTGTTCTTGGAAATAATGTCAAAGTATAATTTATGTCCACCTGAAAGGGCAGACAGGTCTTGGTTTAACATCTTTACTTAGTTGAAAAAAGTTTTGTGAAAACTGGCAAGTGAGGTATAAAATAGGTTAATTAGACAAAATTGTTGGACGCCTTTTGCTCATCAAAAGAAGTCTGTGGTGCTTGTGCCTTAATATTAAAAAAATTGTACTGTGTAATTACATAAACTTTGCTGTTTGTTTTGTGAAGAACAGTAAGGATTAAGTATGGTAGGGATTGTAGCGATTTATATAGCCTAGTTTTGCACAGGGGCAATAACAACCCAAAATTTTTCAGTTTTGAGGACAATTTCCCTGTATAGTAAAATCATCTCATAAGACTTCCCATGTGCAGAAACTGTTCATGCTTTTTGCACCAACTTTGTGTCTTGTAGGAACTGTAATCTGGTGATGTTCTGTGTCAACCAGAACATGTTGCCTTTTAAGTCAAAAGATTGACAGACCAGGACTGGAAAACAAAATTAAGGCTGAGATTGTGGAATTTGCTCCTCTTCCCTACCGGATCTATATAACCCTGGACTCCCTTGTCAGTCAGAAATTTGTCGAACTTGGCGTTGAACGTATTCAATGATCCATCTTCTGGGGAAGGGAACTCCTACCACTGATGACCCTCAAAAGAAATTTCACCTCTTCTTAGTCTTAAATGGGAGACCCCTTATTTATAAACTGTGCCCCCAATTTTCTCTTAAGTTTATTAGACTTGCATTAACACTACAATAAAGGTACTGTGAAAATCCCCTAGTCGCCATACTTTGGCACCTGTTCAGGTAGGGAGAATGTAGCATAGCCAGTGAATCATAGAATCCCTCCAGTGCAGAAGGAGGTCATTCAGCCCATCAAATCTGCACCAACCACAATCCCACCCAAGTTGTATTCTCATAACCCCACATATTTGCCTTGCTAGTCCCTCTGACATTAGGGTCAATTTAGCCAGGCCAGTCAACCTAATCTGCATATCTTTAGACTGTGGGAGGTAACTGGAGCACCTGGAAAAAACCCCCACAGACACGGAGAATGTGCAAACTTCACACAGACAGTGACCCGAGGTGGAATTGAACTTGAGTCCCTGGTGCTGTGAGGCACCAGTGCTAACCACTATGCCACTGTGTTAGAGTTCCCCCATGAGAGGAAACATCCTTATCCTCTCAGCATTTACATTGTCAAGACTCCCCAGAAGACCTCTTTCGTTCTTGTAAACTGAGTTTAGCCCCAACCTGCTCTCATTTCCTCGCAAGACAGGCCCTCATCCCAGGGATCAGCCTAGTAGAAATTTTCTGAACTGCTTCTAATGCAATTATGACCCTTCTTAAGAAAACCAAAAAAAAAGTATTGTCCCGCCAATGCCCTGTACAGTTGTAGCAAGACTTCCCCACTTTCATGCTCCATCCCTCTTGCAGTAAAGGCCAACATTCCATTTACCACTTAATTACTGACTATGCCTACATGCTGACTTCTGTGATTTGTGTGCAAGGGCAGTCAGGTCCTTCTGTACTTCAACATTCAGTAATCTCTCTCTTTTATTTTTTATTCTAAATAGCTTGTTCAGCAGTGACTCCAATCATTAGCAAATATGTGTCCTGCTGCAATAACTTGCTTTCTCTGTGGTTTTGAATCACCCTTTGGAATTTGATTTATTTTAACTTTTGTAATGAGGCAATCTGGCTGCAGGGTTAGTAAATACAATGTTTCCGTTTTCTTATGCCAGTAAAACCAGGGCCTTGGAGAATATCCAATCAGTATGAAAATAATGTTAGTTCAGCCATAACTGTAGAATGTTTCAGTAATACTCTCTTTACCTTCCAGGTAATTGAGATACCTGTATATTTATACATAGTTCTTTGGAGGAGTACTGACAGTTTATAATTGAGATGCAGGATTTCAACAACTGCCATTAGAGTTAAGCAAGACTTCCCACAATATGTTATGCTCCAGGAGGGAAATCAATACTGGTTATTAAGTATTATCTGTAACTTGTTGGCAGCATTGGTAGGCTGTATGTAAGTGTTGCTTCATTCTAGGGACCTGAACACTTTTTAGATGTTACTTTTCAGCCATTAGTCGTTACCTGAATAAATAGTGACAGATTCTTTAAAATGGGCAGTAATCCAAGTTGATTAAGAAGTCACACTGCACATAAATGATATAGTGTAAAAAATAAAATGGAAGAATATTTAATGAGTCTTGCAGATTTGCAGCTTTAACAATAACCTTTCTGTACTTGGGAATTATCTATAAATATTATAATTCTCATGAATATTAAAATGCTCAATAAAAGTTAGATTCCTGCAGGAATAAATCAGAATTTAGTTTAACACTCTACTTTTGGAGCAGGGTAAGAAAACAAGCATACTTATGAAGATAACCGGAAGCTTTGATTAGCCTTTCCTTATCACCACCTTACCATCTATAAGGAAAGGGCATAGGGTTGAATTTAGTCTTTGTGGCGTGGGCTCTGCTGATGGGCCCAAAAGCAAGAGAAGAAAGGGGCCAAAGGCAGGTTGCTGAGGGGATAAGTGCTATTGCCACAGGTGTGGCCATTGCTGCAGGCACTAGGGAACCAAGGCACGATAAATGGAAGCCCCACCCAGGAGAGAAAGAGATGCCACCAATTTACCTGATCGACTCTCAGCAGAATGAAGGTGACTATGCTGTCTGTAAAATTCCAAGTATTCCAGGAATAGCCTCCGAGGTGGGTGAGCTGGCTGGCACTGGCAAATTATATAATGGCGGGCAAGCCTCCTCCAACCCCCACCACCATCCCCCGCAACCTTTTGCATAGACTAGGAAGATTGGGGATCGGAAAACTGCTCTGTGCTTATTCCACTGTTCGCTGTATTGGGTTTCACTATCACCCGCTATCTCGGTGGCATAGCACTGCTGCCTCACAGCTGCAGGGACCTGGGTTCGATTCCCAGCTTGGGTCACTGTTTGCACAAACTCCGCACGTTCTCCCTGCGTCTGCATGGGTTTCCTCCCACGCTCCAAAGATGTGATTGGCCATACTAAATTGCCCCGTAGTGTCCCGGGATGCATAGGTCAGAGGGATTAGCAGGGTAAATATGTGTGGTGACGCGGATAGAGCTTGGATAGGGTTGTCGGTGCAGAGTTAGTGGGTCGAATGGCCTCCTTCTGCAGTGCAGGATTTCTTTGATTTCACCGGGCATTAAGAGTCCTGTGATGTTTTGGTATGACCTTGTTTGCTTCATGCTAAGATTGTTTCAGTAGCATCTCAATTATCATTTTTCAGGCTTTTAAATTGTACAGAATGAAAGTAGTCATTTGTTGCTGCCTTTATCACCAGATGAAGAAACTTTTCCCTCGAATAATTTAAGTTCACTTTGTTGTGCTACATCTGTGCAATCCATGTGTGTTCAGTAACTTGATCCTTCTGCTTCTTCCAAGTCGTGTTGCATGTTTTATATACTCCCAAATTCCCAGTAGCAGAACAAAGTGAGAATTAAAAAGAACTATTCCATTCTTCAAGTTATAAAGTCGATGTGCTTGCTCCAAAAATAACCAATTCAAATTGAATCAATTCATGGCCCCCACAAGACATACATTTCCAAGATGACAAGGTAAAGCCTTTGCACCTGATCTTGGGGTTTGATCTGATGCTTGGTCAGAGCCAAAAGGCCAAGAACAAAATGAGAATGCTTATTGCTGTGTGTCAATGGGAATTTGAGTGGCCACCTGCCTCCTCGTTGTGACTCGTGAGATCACTCCGCAGCTACGCATGTCGTGCATTCTGCAGCAGTTTTGCATTGTTTGTTTTCTGACCCATGGTCTTCTACGGGGAGTAGGTAAACGATAGGCAGAGTGGTAGGGCCCTAAAAAGCATCAGACAGCGCTTTTCTCAGCATGACCAGTGATTTGCATGGAGCAAATCTCTGAGCAGCAACAAGTACAGTGAAACTTGCGCAAGCACTTACTCTAATCAATGAGCACATTGAAACTGGAGAAGACGGTGTGGAGGGGGATTAAAACTGAAAACCCATTAGTCACAGCTTGAGCATTCAGAAGAAGTTATCCAACTTGGATTTGGTCCACTGCTGATAGGTGCTGCATTGCAGATAGCCTGTGATTTTTGTCTGCATTTTTGCTGAGCATTCGTTTTGGTTTACTGCAGTTCTGTTAAATTATCAGTCATCGTTTCACAAATACATGTGATGAACTGTTTCACATATATTTAGAGAATATTTGTGTATTCTTATGCCCGTAGAAATGTTGGAGTTGAAATAGTATTTTCTTTTCAAATGTTGAGTTTTCCCCAAGGTCCAATTTCTGATACTCTGCAGTTGCAGTAGGATGCAGGCATACTCCTCCACTGCCACCATCTATGACTCACTGCTCTCTTGTGTATCACCCAGTGCCCCTATTTCAAATTAACTGTGAAATCTGTTGCACAGATGTGCCTGTGTTGGCCCTTCTGATGGGTGAAATGAACAACACAGATGCTGGCAGCCAAGAGAAACTGCTTATGAGGCATCTATAGTAAAGCAGAAAGAAATGATTTATGAGTGTGTCACTACACGATGCCCATATGGGAGAACTGTTGAGCAGTAGGTTGACAGAACATGTGAACTGGTTGCCTGAGAGGAGTAAACACAGTAAGAAGTCTCACAACACTTCTTACTGTGTTTACCCCAGTCCAACACCGGCACTTCCACATGATACCCGAGAGGATGCAGCAGTGTAATATAAATGGCTGGACTGCATTCATCCGAGTAAATGAGTTGTCTGCTGAAATGGGCATCCTTTGGAAGTTTGCCAGGTTTAGCCCAGTGCCATATTGGGCAGCAAGGTAAGTCACTGGGATGTGGAGTTGTGTGTTTGGGGAATGCAAGAGATAGGGGTGATCGTGATGATCCCCAGCTGGCAGTAGTTCAAGGCATTAGGCAGGATTCTCCAATTTTGTCTGTTCCTGCCCTGCTGCAGCAAGAATGGAGAACTTGGTGCTCGGTCAAAACTCTATTGCAATGGCACCAAAGAATCCCAGCCACGTTGGAGGCTTCTGGCGACTATTTTTGTTGTCTCCAAGCACTCCTGGAATGCTTGATACACAAAAGTAAGATGTGTTTTTGTTTCGCTTACCTTAGAAGGCCTCTGATTCTAGTCTAAAGGCTTGTACTGAATGATGCACCCATAATGTGTTCTCTGCCCAACAGAACATAAAAATAACTAGGCATCCCATCATTTTGAATAGGAGTCTTATTAGCTTAGATTCATGTGATTCCTATCTGACTTGGATTGGTACAATTCCTTTGGAAACTCTTACATTATTACTGAAGTTTACAGTGTGGTATTAGAAGTGAATCAGATTGGTGGTGTTTATCTTAATCTGAATTGTCTTGTGGGAAACCCATGGAATAGACTTGGAATGACTGTTATAGACTCTACAAATATTACTCCATTGACTTTCAATAGGTTAGGTGTAATTGAGCACCATGGTGTTTCATCAGAATGAGCAGAATTTCAAAACCTCTATTTTGTTATGTTTAATTTTGCCAATGTTTGCATACATGTCTAAACTGAGACAATAAGTAAATACATCAACATAAATTGAAAGATGAGGGCCAGACTGGCAAAGAGCTTCCAAAAGTGTAAATAAGACTTATTAAAGAAAGATGCAAACACAATCTTTTCCAAATATTGAAACCTTATTTCAAAATGTCCACTGGAGAGCTGTGATGTTTTCAAGAAACGTGACTGGGCGCCTAATCTGAGATGCTTTTGCTGTGCTACCTTTGTTTTGTCAAGTCTGTGTAAATGGGGCAAGTCTATACATTTCTGCTGCATTTCTGGGAAACTAATGCCATCCAAGTGAGGAAACTTTGACATGGAATCGTTTTTTTTTTAAAAATTCAAGATGATGTTGAAGCATGGTGACTTCTTGTGAGCTGTGTCCAGCATACCCTCTAATTCGATCTTTTAGTCTCGGTTAATGCTTGTAAAACTCTACTCTAACTCTTATGAACTCCATGACTATAACACTACATTCCGCACCCTCTCCGTTCCTTTTCTGTGAATGGTATGTTTGTCTGTACAGCGCGCAAGAAATAATAACTTTCACTGTGTAACAATACATAATAAATCAAATCAAATTCTTTGTCTAAAAAAAAGCTGTTGATATGCAATTAGAGATAAAAGAAAGAGTGAAGTGAAGAAATGTGTCAGTTATGTCTGAATTTGTGTTAGGACTATGACATTGGCAAAGAAGCTCAAAAGGTTATAAGATTTTGCTAAGTTAAATTTCCAGTTGTATACTTTGAGTAATATTACAAAATGCATCAAGGTTTCTTTGCATTGTATAATTCTCATACACTAATTGCAAATGTGATCTGAAATCTCAGCTCATGATTAGCAGCCCAGGTCTATTAAAATATCTGTATTTCAATCTCCAGAGTACAAAGTAAGGTAAGTTTGTCTAGATCTAGAATTAATTTTCATTTTGTATTGTATTATTTTAACAGCTGAGAATGCATAACTCTTTCTTGGAACATATATTTTATTAAAAACCTAATCTGGGGAGCATCTATTTATTTCTCTTCACTGCTTATTTGTTTTCATTGTCTATCTCGCTCAAATGCTTTTGTTCTGCTGGCTTTAACGTTGGTCATATGCTTTGATTTCATACTTTGCTAGATTGTCAATAACTTGAGCAAGCTAATGACCCAATACGAGTAGAAGGAATTAAAGGTTTTAGCATGGTGCTCTTTATTTACACAGATTAGCACACCTAAGAACTCTAGATTATGGTCTTGGAATTGTCTTTCCATAAGATCCCTACGGTGTATGAGGAGGCCATTTAGCCCATCGGGTCTACACTGATTCTCCAAAAGAGCATCTTATCCAGGCACACCTCCCCGTTCTATCACCTTACCCCGTGCCTTATCATGGCTAATCCACCTAACCTGCACACTTTTGGCTTGTGGGAGGAAACCTGAGCAGACATGGAAATGTGCAAACTCCACACAGTCACCCAAGGCCGGAATTGAACTGGGTCTGTGAGGCAGCAGTGTTAACCACTGTACCACATCACAAGCTGAAACTATCTGGCCCTGATTTTTGAGGTTAATGGTGAATCAATGACATTTGCTGTTAATCTCAGAAAACTGCCTACAAAGATCTGGTGATATCTGCAGCGTGGACTTTCTCTTTCTCAGTGGCAATCTTGTCACTAGGTGAATCTCCTGGTGTGTATCAGCAAGCAGGATAAGCAGCCAGTCACATTGTACCATGCTCACAGAGAGCAATGTTGTGGAGATGACGGTGTTGGACTGGGGTAAACACAGTAAGAAGTCTGACAACACCAGGTTTAAGTCCAACCGATTTATTTGATCAAATAAATAAATCGGTTGGACTTAAACCTGGTGTTGTCAGACTTCTTGCACAGAGAGCAAGCCAGGAAGCACTTTTTATCCTTCAATTTTAATGGAAGTTTTCAAAAGTACAACAAATGATTATGGTTCAATTTAGGTAGAAGCTAAAATAGCAATGCTAACAAAGTTTAAAAAAAGATTGCTCTGAAAATATGTGGTCTTTATTCACAATGGAGAAATATCACATTCTACAAATATAGGGTTAGCTATTCAGGATCAATTGCGGTATTTAGCAGTAATTATGAAGTTAATACATGATTAAACCTAATTACATCTCATTCAATGTTGATTTTTTTTTTGTCAAAACAACTGACAATGCCAGAATGAAAGTGTTTGTCTATTCATAGATTTTCCATTGATTGCAGTTTGCAGGGCCATCAATAGTGCACCCTCTGGAAAAGTGTGAAATCATTGACAAATTTGTCTGGATTTCAGCGCTGTTCTGCAGATGTATGGACTCCCAAAGTTACTATCTTGTTTTGGTGGAGTTTTGCCAGCAGCTGGTGGCAGTTTTGCTGTCATTGCCACTGCAAAATCCATGCTATTCGTTTTATCGATTTTGCTGTTTTGTTTTTAAGCTGTGTGATACGTGTCATAACAAGTCCCTTTTTGTCTTTACTGGCTAACCCATTTATGGGCAATTCAGGGCAAGTAGAATGTTTTTCTCTATCATGTGGATATGTGTTGTTTGGTGAACAGAAATGGGGTTTATGGAATTGGATGTGTTTAGTTGAGCTCTTTTAGTACAGTGGGAATTGAGTTTGGAGGATATTACATCCTAAGCTTAGTTTCACAAATAATGTTGAATGAACATTTTTTATGATATTCTTGTTGATTCATTTGAGCAAAACATAAAATGGTTTACAGTCTATTTTGATGTTGTCTTATGCATGACTTTGGACCATGGCTCAGTTTGCGTAACAATTGCAAATACGGCGCGTGAAATCAATGTTGGAGGGAGGAGTTGACTTTGAGCTGCACTTGCTTCTCCTAAAGGCACTGAACCCTTCAATTGTCTGATGACGGAGACATCTCCGTTTGGATTATTCATGGGTTTTTGTTTCTCACATATTGTGATCCAGTTTGTAAGCTTTCCAGATTATGTATCGAAGTTTGGAATGTCCTGTGGTACGGGTTCCTGTGCTCAGCTGGGGGTTGTCGAGTACTGCCTTTGATATGCAGCTATCCTCCATGAAAGCCAGAGCTCTGCTGAGCATTCACTCAATGTCCAGAATTCAACACTCCGTCAGAATCACAGCGCTGGGGATTTTGTCCTGCTGTCTGACGTTACAAAAATATCTCAGACAGCAAAGATGGAACACTTCTAGTTGTTTTAAGTGATCTTGATGGCTTGTCCAAGGCTTACACCCATATAGAAATAATACAAGAACCACTTCCTGCTGGTCTTTTATCTTTGGTTTGAGGTAAATTCCACGTTCTTTCCAAAGTCTGTGAGTGAGCCTGCCAAACTCTGAGCTTGCTTTTGCCAGGCGTTGTTTGATTTTTCCATCCCCTCCAGAGGAGGTGCTGTGAGAGCACAAGTCATCCGTAAACAAGAGTTCTCTCAGTAGCTGTTTAGTAACCTTTGTGCAAGCTTTGAGCCTTTGCAAGTTGAAGAGCCTCCTGTCTGCCCTGAATGAAATGTGTTGTCCTGTGTCTAGATATTTGAGGGCATACTTGAGCATGGCTGAGAAGTATATAGCAAACTAAGCTGGAGTCAATACACAACCTAGCTGGGTGCCATTGGTGATGGGAAAGGCACACAGTGAACCACTTTGGAAGAAGCTGGCCATTATACCATTGGGAAATGAGAAAAATGATTTATAGAATAAACTAAGAATTTTTAACAAACAGCAGCACGGTGGCACAGTGGTTAGCACTGCTGCCTCACAGTGCCAGGGAACCGGGTTCAGTTCCTGGCTTGGGTCGCTGTCTGTGTGGAGTCTGCATATTTTCCTCCTGTCTGAGGTTTCCTCTGGGTTCTCCGGTTTCCTCCCAAAGTCCGAAGTTGTGCTGGTTAGGTTCACTGGCCATGCTAAATTGCCCGTCAGTGGGATTAGCAGAATAAATACGTGGGTAACTGGCATGTTACCTGGGTGGGTTTGTTGTTGGTGCAGACCTGATAGGGTGAATGGCCGCCTCCTACACTATCGGGATTCTATGATTTTAATATACATCTCTTAAAATGTTATATTCCTATAGTGCTTATCCTTTACAGAAAGAGATCAAAGTGGAAGTTTAGAGGAAAGGAAAGAGGGGGCTTTTGAAAGTATTATTATAGGAGGTAATTAGGTTAGGTTGAGAGCTCTAGAATGCTGAGACTACAGTGATTGAAACAATGGCCAACGTTGGGGAACTGAAGATAGTTGAAAGTCACCAATAAACTATAGTTGAAGGAATGAGGACCTTATTGGGACTTGGCGAACATCACTGAGGTATCGCGATTTGGAGACCAGGGTGAAGATTTAGAAAAGCGGTTTACAGTGCTTGACTGTAAGTGGTGATGCAGTGATGAGGATAGCAGAGGTGGAAGTGCAGAACTTTGTGTGGGAGGAAACATGTATCACAGTTTCCTAATGGGTTGTACTTTGTTAGAGTGGAATGGGCGTTAGGACACAGGTTTGAGATGCTAATCTTCGACAGGATAAAGATACAGATTAAAGTATCAACACAATACATTGGACAAGAGTAGGTTGAAAATGAAATCTGAAATTTGGTGGTTTCTTGCAGGGAGGAGGTTCAGATCAGGACCTGACTTCAGTTTTGCGTTGGTAGGTGCATAAATTGGTAACTGTTTTTGGGAGAAATTGGAGTGGAGTTGATGGCATGCTAGTTAGAGAACCTGCCTGCCTTGTGTTCTATATGAAATACCAGATTCTGTTAATGCTTTGCACTGGATTTTGTCCTTTGCTCACCCAAAAGGTGAAGATAACTATCTGTCCTGTTGTGTCCTTAACAACTAATTGTAAACGGATTTTTTCCCTAATGGATCTGTCTTTCAGGATTAATTTACAATCATGACAACAGAACCGGGTTCAGACTCGGAATCAAAGCAAGATCAAGAACAGAAGGAGGCCTCTGAAAAGAAAGAGGAGGCAGCTGAACAACAGCAGAACGTCGAGCATCAGCAGGAAGACGGTATTGACGGGCCTTCTGCAGGAATTGGCAATTCTGAGACAAAGGAGCAGGTATGTCAATTATATACCACCTTTCGATAAGTCAGCCCAATGGCACAGAGGTTAGCGCTGCTGCCTCAGCTCCAATTCTGGTCTTGGATGGCTGTCTGTGTGACATTCTTCCCATATCTCCATCGATTTCTTCCGAGTGCTCCGGTTTCCTCCCACAGTCCAAAGATGTGTAGGTTAGGTGAATTGGCCATGTTAAATTGTTCCAAGATGTGTAGATGGATTAGCCATAGTAAATGTGTGGGGTTACGGGTACAAGACAGGAGAGAGGGCGTGGGTACGATACTCTGTCAGAGAGTTGGTCCAGACCCAATGGGCTGAATGGCCTCTTCTGCAGTGTAGGGATTCTATGATTCTAAATCAAGTCAGATGAAAATCACTAAGTCTTGAAATACTTCATAATTCTTGACTGTGGAGCCACTGTAATTGCAGGGAATGTGTTAATTGTCGATTACAGTTGAAGTTAAAACGGAAGTTGTCTCACGCTCATGCCATGTCACTGAAATATCCAAGTCTGCTGTTGGTTCAGGGCTATGAGCATGAATACATTATTACAAGGGCAGTTGGAGGGCTGGAATGATCTTGGGTTGTCAAGTTGAACTGGTTCTCAATCTGATGGAAAACAGCTGACTCCTGTAATGTGACTTCAGCTGTCCAGTGAAGATTTTGTGGATATATCTAGCAGACGGAGAAGTAGCTGCATTTATAGCTTGTGGCAGGGGATATAACTTCCAGAATGCCTGAGAATAGATAAGATGTATTGTAAAATTCTCCTTGATTCATAATCTGTTATATGTAGATCATGTTGTGAGAAATAAGGCATTTTTTGATTAATTGATCTCGTATCATAAGAACATAAGAAATAGGAGCAGGAGTAGGCCATCTAGCCCTTCGAGCCTGCCCCGCCATTCAATAAGATCATGGCTGATCTGTCGTGGCTCAGTTCCACTTTCCCGCCCTCTCCCCATAACCCTTAATCCCCTCTCTTATCAAGAACCCATCAACCCGCTTCTTAAAAATATTTAGCGAGGCAGCCTCCACCACTTCAACGGGCAGAGAATTCCAGAGATTCACCACCCTTTGAGTGAAGAAGTTCCTCCTCAACTCCGTTCTAAACCGCCTCCCCTTTATCTTGAGGCTGTGCCCCCTAGTCCTACTGTCTTTTTTGAGCGGGAAGAGTCTCTCCACCTCTATCCTATCCATCCCATTCATCATCTTATACGTCTCAATGAGATCTCCCCTCATTCTTCTAAACTCTAACGAGTACAAGCCTAGTTTATTCAGCCTCTCCTCATAGCTCAATCCCCTCAACTCCGGTATCAGCCTAGTAAACCTCCTCTGCACTCCCTCCAGGGCCAAAATATCCTTGCGCAGGTGCGGCGCCCAAAACTGCACACAGTACTCCAGCTGCGGCCTCACCAATGCCCTATACAGCTGCAGCAAGACCTCCCTACTTTTATATTCAATCCCCCTCGCTATGAAGGCCAGCATCCCATTCGCCTTCCTGACCACCTGCTGCACCTGCAAGCTGGGTTTTTGCGACTCATGCACAAGGACCCCGAGGTCCCTCTGCACCGTCGCCTGCTGCAGTTTTTCGCCACGTAAGTAATAGTCCTTCCTACCATTCTTCCTACCAAAGTGGACCACCTCACACTTGCCAACATTAAATTCCATTTGCCATTTCCTGGCCCATTCGCCCAGCCTATCTAGATCCTTCTGCAGACTCTCCACACCCTCCGCACAATTTGCCTTTCCCCCAATCTTGGTGTCATCAGCAAATTTCGACACCCTGCACTCGGTTCCCTCCTCCAGATCATCTATATAAATGGTAAATAGCTGAGGCCCCAGCACCGACCCCTGGGGCACCCCACTAGTCACCAACCGCCAATCCGAATAGCACCCATTGACCCCCACTCTCTGCCTCCTATTTGACAACCAATCCTCTATCCACGCTAACACCCTACCCCCAACTCCATGTCCCCTGACCTTCTGCAATAACCTCTTGTGAGGTACCTTGTCAAACGCCTTCTGAAAATCCAGAAAGACCACATCCACCGGCTCTCCTCTATCCACTGCCCTAGACACATCCTCATAGAACTCCAGTAAATTTGTCAGACACGACTTCCCTTTAATGAAACCGTGTTGCGTCTGCCCTATCAAGCAATTCCCTTCAAGATGCCTCGCAATTTCCTCCTTAATGACGGATTCCAACATTTTACCTACCACAGACGTTAAACTAACCGGCCTATAATTCCCCGCCTTTTGCCTGGCACCCTTCTTAAACAACGGCGTAACATTAGCCGTTTTCCAATCTTCCGGCACTTCCCCGGAATCCAGCGACGTCTGGAAAATAACCACCAAGGCATCCACTATAACCTCCGCCATTTCTTTCAGAACCCTCGGATGCATTCCATCCGGTCCTGGGGACTTGTCCACAATCAGCCCCTCCAGTCTGTCGAGCACCACCTCTCTAGTAACAGTAATGTCATTAAGACCCTCCAGTCCTACCACCTTTCCATCGCTAACACCCGGCAAATTATTCACGTCCTCCTCCGTGAAGACAGAAACAAAAAAGTTATTCAATACCTTCGCCATATCCCCATCCCCTACCACTAGCTCCCCTTTCTCATCCTCTAAAGGACCAACGTTCACCCTAGCCAGCCTCTTCCTTTTTATATATTTATAAAAACTCTTGCTATCCTTTTTTATATTAAGCGCTAGCCCAGCTTCATAGCTTCTCCTACCCTCCTTTATCAACTTCTTTGTCAATCTTTGTTGACATTTAAACCTTTCCCAATCCTCTTCTCGCCCACTGCTCTTAGCTACTCTAAATTCCTCCGCTTTTAATTTAACACTTTCCTTCACCTCCTTTGTTATCCACGGCTTATTACCTCTCCTCCTACTGTCCTTTTTGACCATCGGAATAAATTTCTGCTGAGCACCAAGAAAGATCTCCTTAAAGATCCTCCACTGCTCCTCAGCAGACCTACCTTCCAACGCGCTCCCCCAGTCCACATTCGCCAATTCTTCTCTCATCCTACCATACTCCCCTCTATTCAAACAAAGGACGCGTGTCCGGGAACCCACTTTCTCCTCCTCCATCTGCAACAGAAACTCCACCATGCAATGATCACTCTCTCCAAGAGGATCCTTCACCGCAAGGTCCCTAATTCTACCCGCCTCATTACATAGCACCAGATCCAAGATAGCTCGCTCCCTCGTCGGCTCCAACACACACTGTTCAAGGAAATTATCCCGGCAGCATTCCAAGAACTCCTCCTCGAGCCCACCTCGTCCAACATGGGTCGACCAATCAATATGCAGATTGAAATCTCCCATAACTACTGCCGTCCCATTCCTGCACGCCGCACTTATTTGCGTGTTAACAGCCCGCCCCACCTCCAGATCATTATTCGGGGGCCTATAGACGACACCCACCAGCGTCTTCCTCCCTTTGCTGTTCCTAATCTCCACCCACAACGATTCCACTTTCTGCTCTTTGGCTCCGATATCATCCCTTGCTACCACCTTGATACTATCCTTAATCAGCAGAGCTACGCCACCCCCTCTTTCCTCCTGCCTATCCTTCCTAAACACTTGATAGCCCTGTACATTCATCTCCCAGTCCCTGTCACCTTGCAGCCACGTCTCTGTAATGGCCACCAGATCGTATCCATTTGTGTCGATCTGCGCCACCAGCTCATCCACTTTATTCCGAATGCTTCGTGCATTCAGATAAAGCGCTTTCATCCCAGCCTTCACCTGGACCCTATTTGCCGTAACGCCACCAATTGGGACATCCTCGGCCTCTTCCCTTACCTGTACCCTATCCTTAACTTTAGACCTCGTAGCGTCACCTACCCTCGCACCCTCCCCCCCCCCCCTAATTAGTTTAAAGCCCTGTCTACAGTCCTCTTTACTCGATTCGCCAACACTCTGGTCCCAGCACGGTTCAGACCCACCCCATCCCGCCCGAACAAGTCCCACCTACCCCAATACTGGTGCCAATGCCCCATAAATTCGAACCCATTCCTCCCACACCAATCCCTGAGCCACCCATTCACTTCCTTTATCCTGTCAACCCTACGCCCGTCTGCACTCAGTTCAGGCAGTAGCCCAGAGACGACCACCTTGTCGGTTCTACTTTTTAATTCCATTCCCAGCTTTTCATACTCCCTCCCCAGATCCTCAGTCCGCACTTTGCCTACGTCGCCGGCACCCACATGTACTACAACGACCGGGTTCTCACCCTCCCACTCCAGATTCCTCTGCAGCCCAGCTGCGACATCCTGTACCCGAGCACCAGGCAGACAACACACCCTTCTGTGCACTTTGTCATTGTGACTCACTTCACCATCTTCCATTATTATTCAGTGGTACCTAAACAGGAGATGGGATTATAGATTTCATCCCAGTTTGTAACATTAGTGGCTTAGTTGAGTCAATTGCAATTTAAGTTTGAAGACCAAGTGAGTTTTTTTTTTGCAAAAGCAATTCTCAAGTTATACCTTTTTAAAAGAAACTTACTACTTACTTTTATCTAACTTGCGTATGAATTTAGTAAGGTATTGAAGGTGCAACCAGGTACTTGAAAACCCCTAGATTTATTCTGCCAGTTGTCTCTTCAGCTAGTGCTTGTGGTCATGTACCTGCTTTGGCCAGAGACTAATAACTGCTGAGAGCAATCTGGAAAGGTGACTTCTATACTTCAGAGTTGTCCATGCTATAAATTACATTTCCACCACTTTAAGCAAAGATCGGTGTGTCAGTGATTGCATGTATGCAGAACTTCCAAGATCAACTCCCACCAAATGAATGTGTTTGGGAGCAAGAGATTAATTAGCTGCTACACTCTCAAATCATTAAAGGCAAAATCTGTTTAAGTTATAAAGTGCTCAAGTGGTCTGTCAAATAGAACCCTCTTCGTTCTTCTCCAGGTAGTGTCTCCTCCTACCACCCATCTGTAAACAAAGGCATTTTTGATTTCCAGTTTTATAAGTGGCACTCTACCTCCCAACCCCTAGATTTGATATTATCTAATTTCTGCTGATAACTCCACAGCGAACTTGAGATGGAATAAACTTTGAGGGTTAGTTTATTTACACACACTCAAATATGAGAGGAGGGTAACAACGTGGCCTCCTTTCCAATCATACAATAAGAGAGGATGATAGCGAAAGGAAGTGATTTGTTTTTAAGTCACTGCATCCCAAGAACACAAGAAATACAAGTAGGGGAGGGTTACCAGGGCCTTCAAATCTGCCCCATCATTCAATACCATTGTGGCTGATGTATGCCGTTCTCGACTCCTTTTCTGTGCCATTTCTCCATTGCCCTTTAAATATTTGATGGATCAAGAAATATCTACCTCCATTTTAAATACTCCTAATGAACCAGCCTTCACTATCCTTTGGGGCAGAGAATTTCAGAGATTCGCCAAGCTCTGTGAGAATAAATTTTTACATGCATCAATTTTAAATGACTGCTCCTTTTATCTTGGAGCTATGTCCATTTGTCTGAGATTCTTCAACTAGTGAAAATATTTCACCAACTTCCCCATCAAGTCCCCTCAGGATCTTATGTTTGAATTAGGTCACTCCTCACTCTTCGAACTCCAAGGAATACAGACCCAGACTATTTAGTCTTTTGATAGGACAACCGTCTAATCCCAGGAATTAGCCTGGTGAATCTCCTTTGGACTGCTTCCAATGTTACTACATTGTTTTTTAGGTAAGGGAAGTAAAACTGTAGGCAGTATTCCAGGTGGACCAATTGACGGGCAACATGACAGTTCGGTGACTATCACTGTTTGTTCTGCAGTTACATGGACCTGGGTCAGTTTCTGTGGGAATTTGCACATTCTCCCCGTGCTTGCGTGGGTTTTTTCCGGGTGCTCCGGTTTCCTTCCACACCCCAAAAACGTGCTTTTAGGCTGATTGGTGTTAATAAATTGTCCCTAAATTGGATCTCCTTTAATCTGGCGCACCTATAATTCTCTAAATTTGTATCCCTTTATTGTGGAGCCCCTGAGATGTAGACAAAAGTCGTAGGTAGAAGAAAGATTGGAATGAGGCACTCACTGAGTGTTAAAATGGGCTTGTAGGGCCAAAGGGCCTGTTTCCTGTGCTGTGTTGCTCTTTGTTCTTTTGTGAGGTCTCACTAATACCCTGTACAATTGCAAAAGAACCTCTCTCTTAAATTTCAACCCCTTTGCAATAAAGGCCAAATGCCATTTGCCACCATAACTATTTGGTGGACCTGCTTGCTAACTTGTGATTCATGCACTAGAACACTTAGATCCCTATGTACCTCACTCACCTGCAGTCTCTCTCCATTTAGATAACAATCTGCCTTTTGATTCTTCCTGCCAAAGTGCATGACATGTTTTCATCCAGTCACCTAATCTACCTATATCCCATTGCAGAATCACAATATCCAGATCACAACATGCCCTTCCACCTATTTTTGTATCATCAGCAAATTTGGATACCTTACATTCTGTTCCTTCCTCCAGGTCATTAATGTAAATAGTGAACAGTTGAAGACCAAGAACTGATCCCTGCGGTACTGCACTAGTTACAGCTTTCCACTCTGAAAAGGATCCATTTATTCCAACTCTGTTTTCTATTTGACAGCCAGTTTTCACTCCATGCTGACACACTTCCTCCAATTCCATGGGCTATTACTTTATGCACCAGCCTCTTATGTGGCACCTTGTCACATGTCTCTTGGAAACCTAAATATACTATCAGTTTTTAATTTTTAGAAATTAGGTCTGTAATATATATTTCATAAAAATAGAGTATGGGGGTTTCAGCTCTGTATAGGGATGAGTAACCAATGTTATAAGGAATGACCTTTGTTCCTGAGGATATAATTCTAGAGTCAGAGTGGGCTAAGAGGCTGTTTAGAATTGCAGAATTATAACAGCATAGGAGGCTGTTTGACCTATGGTGCATGTGCTGGATTTAAATTGTAGCTGAGTCAACTGCTTTTCTCTCCCTTGACTGATTCTCAGTCAGTTACTGACTTCTTTAACTTGAAAAACTTGGTTGGATGTGTCTGTCAACTGAGCCACGGATGATAAAACTAGAGTGTAGTCTATAAACCCAACTGATGTTTAGATGATAGTTTAATGATAAAGAAAGGTGAGGTGAGATATGACACTAAATAGTTTATTACTTCTCATAACATGGTCTGCACGACCAGGAGTAAACAGAACACATAAATCATAAATTATGAAATACAGTTTATATATAAGCATTTAACATTATGGGCTGCACAGTGACAGATGTTAGCACTACTGTCTGATAATGTCAGGGATCCGGGTTCATTGTCAGCCTTGGGTGTCTGTCTCTGGGGAGTTTGCACATTTTCCCCATATTTGATGAGTTTCCTTTGGGTGCTTTCCAACCACAGTCCAAAAATGTGCCGGTGGATTGGCTATGCTAGGTTGCCCCTTTAATGTCTATAGATTATGGCGATTAGTCGGGTAAATGTGCAGGGTTACAGAGATAGGGTGGGGAGTTGTCCTGGCTGAGATGCTGCTTGGGATACCTGGTGCAGACTCAATGGGCCCAATGGTGCCTTCTGTACTGTAATGATTCTATGATAGGATTTCTACAGGGCAGAGAGGCTATTCCCTCATCATATAATCAGTAGCAAGAGGTTATCAATTTAGAATTGACACTAAGCAGATAGAGTTTGCATCCTTTAAGGGATAAGTGGATAAACATTGCGACAGGAAGATAATGAAACTATGGGTGAGAGTAGGATGATAGGAATAATTTTATATTGTTCCAGCAGAAAGCTGGCAAAATCATGTTGGGTCTCAATATCCGTATATGCGCTTCCACTGCTATGATTTTCTAAAAACCTCTTTGTAAACTGTGTTCCTAATTTAATAGTATAGAATAAGTTGCCATTGAAATGTCATAATTTTTTCTTAGTTAAATATTACCTGAAGATTAAGTTGCATATCGTGATTATTGTTTGTACTAAATGTTAACTGTTGAATGGAACTTGTTCCTGTAAGACTAATTGTTTGAGTGTTTCATTAGATTGATGAACAAGTAAAGGAGGTAGACGGAGCTTCTGGTAAACTTACTGTGGGTCAACAGGACGACCACCAGGCTGAGGACGACAAACTGTCCCAAAAATCCTCTTCCAGCAAGTTATCTAAATCTCCTCTCAAAGTTGTAAAAAAGCCAAAGAACATGCTGTGCAAAGTGACCCTTCTGGATGGCTCTGAGCACACGTGTGAAGTTGAGGTAAGTTGACTGATCACATGCTCATTAGTAACTGATTCAGAGTTCTTCTTTTTCTGTATATCTAATGTCCTAAAAGCCACAAATCAAAATAGCTTCCATCTGTTCTTCTGGGTCAGTGAATCCGTTTAAGCAACAAACCTGTTTTATTTTGTCCAGAAATGATTTGGATGAAATTAAATGTACATCTCCAAATTTATAGATGATACAAAATTGGGTGGGCAGTTGAACTGTGAGGAGGATGCCGAGATGCTTCAGCATGATTTGGACAGGCTGAGTGAGTGGGTATATGCATGGCAGATACAGTATAATGTGGATAAATATGAGGTTATCCACTTTGGTAGCAAAAGTAGGAAGGCAGATTATTATTTGAATGGGTGTAAATTGAGGAACATGGATACTTAGCTAGACCTTGGTGTCCTCATGCATCGATCACAAAAATAAGTGTGCAGGTACAGCAGGCAGTAAAAAAGGCAAATGGTAAGTTGCCCTTCATAGCGAGAGGACTTAAGTATAGGAATACTTTACTGCAATTGTATAGGGCATTGGTGAGGCCACACCATAGAACATTACAGCACAGAAACAGGCCTTTTGGCCCTACTTGACTGTGCCGAACCATTTTTCTGCCTAGTCCCACTGCCCTGCACCTGAGCCATATCCCTCCACACCCCTCCTATCCACGTACCTGTCCAAGTTTTTCTTAAAAACTGCAGTACACTTGCAGTATTGTGTGCAGTTTTGGTACTCTTAAAGGGAATGCAGCCAAGGTTTGTTTATTCCTGGGATGGCAGCACTGTCAAATGAGGAGAGACCTGGTCGGTTAGGATTATATTAATTGGAGTTTAGAAGAGTAAGAGGGGATCGCATAGAAACTTATAAAATCCTAACAGGGTACATTTGGAAGGAATGTTCCTGATGGTGAAGGAGTGCAGAACTAGGTGTCATAGTTTGAGGATAAGGAGTTATCCTTTGAGGATTGATGTGAGAAGAAATTTCTTCACCCAGAGAGTCGGTGATTCTGTGAAATTCATTAACATGGAAAGTAGTTGAGGCCAAAATGTTGTGTGATTTTGAGATGGAATTAGATACAACTTTTGGGATATTGAGGGGGAAGGCGGGATCAGGGTATTGAATTTGATAATCAGCCGTGCTCCTACTGAATGGCAAAGCAGGCTCGAAGGGCCAAATGGCCTACTGATTCTGCTTCAATTTGCTGTGTGTGTTTCCATGTATATCCCCTGGTGCAACGTCCAGAAGTTTTATGTTGAAGCTCTTTTGCTTTAAAATTGCTTATTAGAAGAAGCCTACTGCCTGAAACCTACTGGTAAATGTACAGAGAAAGCACAACAACTTTTAAACTAATTTTAAAGATTTACTTGGGGACTAATGTGCTGCTTGGAATTTGCTGTGCTTGGTGACAGCTGGTGCTTTGAGAGGTGCTATCTGAAATGGTAAGCCTCTTGCCAAATATGTATGTATAAGCAATCAGTGGATGTTGTAATGACCTTCAATAGTACTTACAAATATGCTGAAAATAGCTGTTCAGAATAGGAAATCTACAGGAAACCAGTGAGACATTTAAAATGTGTAAATGTCTGTCTCTGATTTTAAATGAAGTGTTGTCATTAGTGATGAAGAATTTTACTTGCCATAACAGTGGCAAAAAGAGCAACATTTTATATAGTTCTCTTTAAATGTGCAAATTATGTAAAGCATGGTCACTATCTGATTAAGACTGTGGGCACATTTTATTATTTTAAAAGAATACAACTTGTAATTGTGCAAATTACTTGATTTAAAATAAGTAATGTTGCTGCATTCTCTTTCATTACCTATTCCCTGTGATAGTTTGAAATCACCAATTTTTCTTTTTACTTAGACCATTCAGTCCATCATGCATGCACTGACATTCTGTCTCTAATTTGGAGAGCAAGATTCTGTCCACAACTGGCGCCACTTCCACAAAAGTGAAAGAAATACATAGCACCAAATGGCTCTGCTGCTTGTATCTGAGTTTGTTATTCATTCTCTATGCAATGCTAGCAAGGACAGCTTTTTAGTACCCTTGTAAAGGTGGTGATGAACCCCTCAAATGAACAAATGTGAGTGAAGGCTGCTGTGGATCCAAATTCTCAGCCTCCTGTTTAGGAGTCATACATAACCAGGGGAAATGACTGCAGCGCTCAGGACTTTAGCAAGGTCTGTAGCAAGTTGGTAGAGATTCAAAGGTTGTATTTTATCCAATTGAATGAGCCACGTCAACTTTCCAGATCAAAAGTGAAACTTTTGTAATTGTCAAGGAACTTCATTTATTTTTATACCACGTGTTTGGGTTTATATAGTACCTTTTTCATGGCCTTTTGAATATCTCAAAAGCTAAACAATATAGTCACTGCTGAAATGGAGGGAAATACAAACTTCAGTGAGATGAATGGAAAATAATCTGTTTCCTTGTTTAAGGACTAAATTTGGCCAAGAACCCAAGAAAGCTCTCCTGCTCATCCTCAAATAGTACAGTGGGATTTTTTGCATCCATCTGAAATGGCAGATGGATTCTCCATTTAGCTTCCCATCCAATATATGGCATCTCAGAAAATACTGTACTCCCTTAGCCTTGATTGGGCATTCAAGTGTCGTGTGAGAGGCTTGAAGCCCAACTGTCTGACTCAGATGTCTCTGCACTGACGTTGAACCAAAGTTGATTCAATGTTCTAACTCTATATAAAAAAAATATAATTTAGCTCCAGTATGTTATCAAGTGATTAAAAATAAATATTTTGGTAATTTAGATCTTCTGTCTCTTGAGTGTTATAAATAAAAAGAAAACTGTACTATGATGCAATTCATTTTCAAAATCTCTTTGCGAGCTATTTCAAAATCCCTTGAGAGCAGGTAGTCGAGTTCTGTATTATTGAACAATGTTGGACCTGGGAGCTGAATTGAAGTGCTGTAAATAGAGTCCAGGGATTGGAGTGTGCTGGGTGCTGAACAAAGGGAGTCAGGAGTGGGGAATGCCATAAATTGTGCCTGGTGGATTGGAGTGCGGCCTTTCCTACCTTGGAGCTGAATGTTGAGAGTTGGGAATGCCATAAGTAGCAGTGGGGAATCGGAGTCGGGAGCTGGGAATGCCATGTCAGCTGTTGAAGAGATTGAGTGGGGGGGGGGAAATTGTGACATGGCAGGAAATTAGTAACCTGATTGGCCAGTAAGCACTTGGTGTAAGGGACAGTGCATTAATAGACAGCTTAGGACACTGGAGGTCAAGTAGATCTATCAGTAACAAGAGCTAAAAATAGTTAAATACCTAATACAAAAAATGGGCGGCACGGTAGCGCAGTGGTTAGCACTGCTGCTTCACAGCTCCAGGGACCTGGGTTCGATTCCTGGCTTGGGTCACAGTCTGTGTGGAGTTTGCACATTCTCCTCGTCTGTGTGTGTTTCCTCCGGGTGCTCTGGTTTCCTCTCTCAGTCCAAAGATGTGCGGGTTAGGTTGATTGGCCATGGTAAAATTGCCTTTGGTGTCCTGAAATATGTACGTTAGAGGGCTTAGTGGTTAAATATGTGGGGATATGGGGGTAGGGCCTGGGTGGGATTGTGGTCAGTGCAGACTCGATGGGCCAAACAGCCTGTTTCTCTGCTGTAGGGTTTCTATGATTAAAACACAAGTGTAATTAAGAAATTTGTAACTTTTAGTTTTGTTTGGGGGGGGGGGTACTAGCATTTAATAAATACAGTAAATAGGTGCATATGTAAGAATAATTCTAATTAAGAAATTACTACTGCAATAAACATTTTGTATAAAGTTTAAGGTGTGTCATTGCAGCTCAGCCATGAGAAATGTGCACCCTGCAGGATGTGGAAAGTTTGCAGGCACCAAGTGCTCTCGATGACTACATCTGCAGGAAGTGTCACCGGCTGCAGAAACTTAAGCTTCAGGTTGTGGAGAAGGATAGTCTTCTGAAGCACATATATATGTTGGTGGATTGGGCAGACACTCAGTACGTGAAGTTTAATGCAGAGAATTGTGAGATGGTTCACTTTTACAGAAAGAAAATGAAGAGACAGTATAAAACAAAAGGGAGAAACTCTAAAGGAGGTATTGGAGCAAAGAGACCTTGGTGTATATGAGAGTACTTCATTGAAGGTGACAGATTATGTTGAGAAAGCAGTTAAAGCATGTTGTATCTTAGGCTTTAGTAATGGGGCATTGAGGACGAGAGGGAGGAGGTCATGTTGAACTTGTATAAGACACTAGTTAAGGCGCATTTGAAGTTATGCACCCATTCTGGGTGCCGTAGTTGAGGAAGGATATGAAGGTTTTGTAAAGAGGAGATTCAGAAGGAGGACCCCAGGAGTCAAGAACTGCAGCTATTAGGAAAGAATGGAGAGGTTGGAATTGTTTTCCTTGGAGAAAAGAAGGTTGTGAGGAGAATTGATAAAGATATCCAGGATTCTGAGAGGTATAGATAAAGTAGAAAGTAAGAAACTGTTTCCATTCGTAAGAGCAGCAAGAACGAAGAGGGCACAGATTCAAAATAATTGGCAAAAGCGATGTAAGGGTTTTTTTTCCCACCCTGTGGGGGGCTGGAGTCTGGAATCAATTTTGAGAGAGGGTGGAAGAGAGTTCGATGAGGTCTTGAAAAGTAGTTGCTATCTGGTAAGAAACCATGTGTGAGGTTATGGAGAGCCAGTTGCGGATTGGGCCAAATGACAACCTCCTATCCTGAAAAGATTCTGTGATTGAGTTGGTGCAATGCACCAACAATACAATTATCAAGATTGTATGAATAAAGATCATAGGATTTTTGAAAGCATTTATGAGAATACAATTACCAGAAGAAAGCTCAAACTCAAGATTATATGCAAATAATGTGATATTAATTTATATTTTAGTACATACTTTATTTTGCTTAGATGAATATATTATACTCCTAATTATGGTCGGTTCATTTCTAATGGAGCAGTTGCAATGTTTTACTCACTGGATCAAGCTTTTGTTGATATTTACCTTGCAAGTTTTAAAAATTAGTCTGAGTAGAGTGGGATTTGCCTTGGCTCTATTTTGTTGTTGAAATGGCCAATATATGTCCATTTTAGAGTTCTTCAGTTGTTACGTACAGTAATGCTTCAGGACATGAGTGTTTTTGTAGTAGAAATTACTTTCTTTACTTGAAATAAATTCTGATGGTTTGAGGCACCACTGTAATTGGTAGCTCGCTTTCATTTTTTTTAACCAGTTAAAGCTTTGATTGGATTCAGTGGTTTTTTTTTTGTTGAAAAGCTTCAAGTTATTCCCTTAAGGAATTCAGAATGTGTTGCATAGCACATGTGAGAGCTCAGTCTGACTTAGAAGTTCTATTAGAAACCAATTCAAAACAGCCAACCATTATTGTTTCAAGAAGATAACCATATATGTGTGTCACAGGACCATTCTTTACTCTGTAACCAAGCATAATCTTGACAGCAAGATATGTTTGAATTCTGTTGCTGTCTGAATGAGTTACTTGCAACTTGCTCTGTGTAAAGGTGGGTGAGAATGTAATTAGAAGATGATGAATGGCCAGCTGGAGTTATAAGTAAAAGAATTTAAAAAAACCCTCATCCAAGACTACTTTTTCAATCTATCCATCAAAACATGTGAAAGATTTCAGCACTAGACGAGCAAAAAATTAGTTTTGGCGACCATGGTGGCAGTTATGGTACTGAATTTTCATCTCAAGACATTCAATTTCACTGTATAAAGTTATGAAATTAATTTTAATAAGAAATTTATGAACTGTGTCAGGAAAATCTTACTGACTAAGTAACTCCTCTGCTGCTCTTGAAACTAATGCATGATGTGGGGTGGGAAGATTCAGCAAAGGGTGAATTCAAAAGCAGTAAGAGAAGCTACAGGGCCCCAGAGCAGAATAGTGAATTAGTTTTAAAAAAAAAAATGTGGAATGGGTCAGGAAGAACTTAAAAGTAATGGGTGTAATGATATCAGGCGGACAATAAAACTATAGGCTCTATTTTTGAATATGTGAAGCATTCACAGTAAAATAGATACATGAATAACAGAAAATTCAATTGGGGTAATCTTACAGTCATTCAGCAAAGCAGTTGCAGAATAATCGAGGTTGGAAGTTATTCCAAGGGTCATGTGGTGGCACAGAGATTTGCGTTGCTGCCTCTCAGCGCCGGGACCCGGGTTCAGTTCTGGCCTCAAGTGACTGTGTGGAGTTTGCACCTTCTCCCTGTATCAGTGTGGGTTTCCTCTGGATGTTCCGGTTTCCTCCCACAGTCCAAAGCAGTATGTGTTGGATTGATTGGCCATGTTAAATTGCCCTTTTAGTGTCAAGGGGACTAGCTGGGTAAATATATGGGGTAGGCCTGAGTGGGAGTGTTATCAGTCCAGGCTTGATGGGCTGAATGGCCTCCTTCTGCACTGTAAGGGTTCTATGATACTGTGATACTTGACTTTTTGAAGAAATGGCTAAGATGGAAAAGGCTGTCTCCCAAACCCTGACAGATAAGACTGCCTAATGATGAAGAATGGAATAACAGCAGCAGAGAGAAAGGATCTTGGCTTGGAAAATCAACTTATAGAATAATTTTGGGTGGAGCTAAGAAATATTTTAAGGGGCAGGGCATAATGCTTCAAGTAACATATAGGCTCCCTAACAAAATCATGCAGACTGTAAGTCAGGAGATTAGAGGTGTGTGTATATATAAGGGTAATACTGTAACTAAAGGTTACTTCAATCGTAATATGCACTGGTCAAACTAAATTTTTAGCAATAGCGTAGAGGACAAGTTCATTGAATTCAAGCTAGTTTTCTACATCAGTATGCCAAAGAATGTATGTCAATAGGATAACTGGCCTTTTTAGACTAAATATTGTGTAGAGAGAAGGTTAATTACCTATCTGGGGAGGAGTGACCCATGTTTGAATTTCTAAAAATAGAATTAATAGAATTTTATATTGAGAGTTTTAGAATGAATGAATGAATTTGTTAACTAACTAGCATTTTACCAAACAAAAAAGACAATTTCTTGTTGGACAAGCTTCTTTTGGGGCAATGACATTTGTCACTGCCAGCAATAAGTGTACCCGATTGTTCTTTATGCATCCTCTGTTTGTATTTCAGGTTTTCAGCACCCAGAGTATTTTGATTTTTGTTTTTATGTATTAAATCCACTGTGACAATACTAACAAGACTTTAAGAAGGATATAGATATAGTTCTGATTTTAAAAAAACAGGTTAAAGGGATATGGGGGAACAGGTAGGGAGGTGAGACCGGGAAGAGGTCAGCCAAGTTCTAATTGAATGGCAGCGCAGGCGAGAAGGGCTGAATTTGCCTACTTCTGCTCCAAATTCCAATGCTCCAGTGTAACCTGCCAACCCATCCACACCTCCACAGTGAGTGGTTTTCTGGCTGTGTTTTGTGTAAAAAGAAAACTAATGTTGTCTGAAACAGGAGAGAAGGATTTGAGAAGTTAATTCCTTCAGTTAGGTGTGGAATGGGTTGTAAGGACTCTTTCTTTGCAGTTTACTCTGAAGGTGTTAGTTACTGGGCTGGGGCCCAGGCTTGTAGCAGCCCAAATTCGTAACTCATTGCAAACAGCACAAATATCAATGATGAAGTGGATTTACCTAACAATTGCTGTTACCAACAAAAAAACTTTTAATAGTTAATAAAGAAGATAAAGGTATAAAAGAGAAAATTGGTTTGAATAAATTTGACACAATGTTAGTGTTAAGTAACTTGGAGGAACTAGTGGTTTACCACACTAGTAAGACATGGATTCACACTTCACATATAATTCAGACTGTCAAATGTGCACCAGGTGAAGGTAAGGAACTTTGCCCACAGGGAGGAAATAAATCGGTGATTTAGCAGGCAGGTCTGTCTGGGCTGATCTTGTACTAGGTCAAACACCTGGATCAAAAGCATAACTGTTAGACAGTGAGCAGTAAAATGTTTGCTGCTTTCAAGGAATGTATCTGCACCCAAAAGGTAGATTTTTCACTCACCAACCTAATGTAAACTCAAGGGTGAGTGGGAAATCAACCCTGGATGGGATTCCCCGGTCTCATCCATAGTGGGACCCGTTGCGAGCAAGAATGGAGAGCCAAAATTCCATTCACTTTCAGTGGCACTGGAAAATCCCAGCTGCGAACGATGATGGAAGATTTCGACCCCTTTATCATGTTCCATGGGAATTTTAATGCTTATGTTGTTGGCAGCTGATGAACCCTCTGCCCACATCAGGTAGGAATAGACTCGACTGTCCTTTTAATTGCTGGACGCCCATCCTAGCTGTCCCTTTGAATAATATCTGATCAATAAGCATTTAAAATGTTTCTTTTGGAGGAGCAGGGATGTTTGTCCAGGTCCTACAAGAAAACGAGCTTCTACAAGAAAACGAGCTTCTACAATTGGCGTCTGTCTCTCACCCATGAGACTCTGAATAACTCCTCCCTTGCAAGCATCTTCTTGCTAACAGTTGACCTCCAGACTATATTTTAACTTACTACCAGCTGCCTCTTTCCACCAATTTTAGATAGGCAGTTATAGAATCTCTACGGAGCAGAAGGAGACCATTCAACCCATTGAGGCTACACCCACCCTCTGACAGAGTATCTTACCCAGGCTCTCCTCCACCCTATTCCCATAACCTCATGTGTATTTACTCCACTAATCCCCCAACCTACACATCTGGGGACACTTGAATGGCAATTTAGCATGGCCAATCCACCTAATCTCCACATCTTTGGACTGCTGTTGTCTGTTGGGATTTGTATGACGCCAGTTAATATATCTGGGCTTCAAATTGATGTTGTTGCAGGGTGGTGATGTTGTTTGACACATCTAGCAATAGGGTCTATAATTAACAAAATAATATAGCATTTCTATGAAAAATGTAATGTCAAATCAAGTTGCTTGATCTGTTTATTAGAAATGCAGATTGCTGCTTTCTCAATGCTTTGAGACACCCCAGTTAAACATGTGATCGCAGCTGCAGCTATTTGGGATCTACATATTTTGCACCATTCTAAAAATGGATACAAATAAAGCGTATATTACATTCTACTCCTGATAATTCCATTTTAAGAACTGAATTATCTAATAATTTCATTGAAGTAATAGCAATGGAAAGCAAGAACTAAGTGCCAAAAATTAATCAAAAGATATTTTGAAATGGTGAAATTGAATTAATAGTAGTTTATAAATTGTTCATACATTTCTAGATGTTCGTTGGTGTGACTTAGTTACAACAGGGGACGTTGCTGTTGGCCCTGTTTGGAACCCTACATCTTTCAGTTGTTGGAGGTTACTCTAAATAAATCGATATGGGTTTTTCTGCACCACTGTAAGTAGAATTGGTGCTGGCTCAAAATTTACATGATGCTTTATTTAGGGAGCATTGTATGGTTGACAGCCACTTGAAACAAACCCTAAATCACTAACGAATCTGTGTTGAGTGGAAAATGGTGCGAGGTTTTGCAAATTACTCAGGATGAGCTTTAGATTGCTGTTGGTTTGAATCATCATCAAATCCCTACAGGATAGGAGGAGGCCATTCAGTCTGTTGGGCCTGCACTGACTACAATCCCACCCAGGCCCTATTCCTATAACCCCTCATATTTAACCTGCTAATCCCCTGACACTAGGGTCAATTTAACATGGTCAATCAGCCTAAACCGCACATATTTGTGGGATGGAAGGAGGAAACTGGAGCACCTAGAAGAAAAGCACGTCAACATGAGGAAAATGTGCAAACTCCACACACGCAGTCACCTGAGGCAGGAATTGAACCTGGGTCCCTGGAGCTGTGAGGTCTCAGTGCTATAACCACTGCGCCATAGTTTCATTCTGGCTCATCTGGAAGAAAGCTTGAGTTGAATTTTTCAGAAGTCTTATTTTGTGATCTTGTTTCTGGTCTAGATCATCATCATTATTTGGGGGGAAAAAACTCCTGTCAGTATGATGATTTTACTGGGACTAAGTTGGATCCAGGCCCTATCATGTTTGGAAAGGATTCTGGAATTTTTTTATCGGTTTTCAGGCGGGCAGTCCATGATTTTGCCTGTTTATAATTAGATTTATTGGTTTGTGGCAGTGGAATAATGCAACTTCTATTTCTGATCATATGGGATTATGTAATTTTCCACAATTTCTTTTTCTGGTGTCTGAGGGACCATATTCTGCAAATTTCTGTTTTCCATAAATTTGCATTCACCTACATTTTGTTTCCATTCAATAAGGACATTCCAAAACATTTTTCCATTTCCTGTCAGACATTTCCTTTGCTTGGATTCATAGTATATCTTAAAGGAAAGCAAACTTCTTTGGGATTTTTTTCAGGTTTGCTTCATGTTGATCTAGTGGCAGCTGTGAATTGTGCAAAGGCAGAGAATCTTTGTCTTGGTTGGCTAATATGATAGGAAAGATAATATTTACTTCTGGCTGGCAACCCCTAAAGTCCATATAGAAATGGAAAGCTTAATCTTTGCAGAAGGATTTGGTGAAAAACAACTGGGCTCTACGGTACTGAAATATTCTATGTCTGATGAACATCTTTTACATAAGCTTTCTTGTAATATTTAGAAATAAAAGCGCCAACAGTTTAGTGCTATTCTGCAGGCATCCCATTAAACTGTTGGCTTTTGTGATTTGCATTAGAATATTTTTGTTCAGCTGCTTTAGTTTCATTCAACTTTGTCTAAAATCATTGTTGCCACAGAATGTTTTTAACCATCAACTTCAAAATGGCAATTTTTTTTTATTGAGCCACACCTGATGACTGAGTCAGACCCATTGTCTGAACAACTAATTTTAACTAGTCTCTTTCAGAGCTGCATAAATATCAACAGTCACTGTCATCAACTCGGGTTACTTTAATAGTCAGGTAGCTAGCTAGGGATGGCACAACGGTTAGCACTGCTGCCTCACAGTGCCCAGGGACCTGGATTTGATTCCCTGCTTGGGTCACTGTCTGTGCGGAGTCTGCATATTCTTCCTGTGTCTGTGTGGGTTTCCTCCAGGTGCTCCGGTTTCCTCCGACAGTCTAAAGACATGCTGGTTAGGTGCATTGGTCATGCTAAATTGTCCGTCTGTACCCGAACAGAGACTGGAGCGCGGGGATTTTCACAGTAACTTCGTTGTAGTGTTAATGTAAGCCGACTTGTGACACAAATAAATAAATTTTAAGTTTCAAAAACTTTTAACAGCTTGTGTTAATTTGGGAACCATAAATCCTTTTTTTTTGCCTGTTCAGTGTTTTACGTGTATTTTGTGTTGTTAAAAACATAATCAGAACAGTATTGACTTAAGGGTATACATATATTTTTCAAATGAAAAGCTTGCGAGTTCAGACACCAGATTGACTTTGTAAGCTATGATTATTGTTGTGCAAACATAAGGTACTGTTTAGTTTAGAAGGCTGCAGGTTTTAGCATGACAGACATCATATGCTATTATTTAAATGTGGACTGTATATACTTAATTTGGTTGAGGGAAATGTAATCTTTGAATTTCAAAGGGATTTGAATTACATTTCCATAGGGAGATAGCTTACCTTAGAGTCGCCCTTTAAGCACCTGCTTATCAGCCGATAGGAATGTTTTGTTTAATGATGTGCCAGCTGAGACACAAACTAGGCTAGTTTTGCAACTGCCACTTATTGCATAGTATAACCAGTGAGTTACTGTTTCAAATGTAGTGGATAGAGCAAGAGTGATTGACATGTTTATAATTGTGTACCAAAAAACATTCACTGCTGATTATTGAACTGCTCTTATCTAAATGTACCTTTTGATTTGGAGTCTGACTCTTGGTTCAATAATTATATTCAGTTTGATTTTTTGAAGAGATGGGGATTATGTGGTGACAGATGATACATTCCATAAATTGATTTACAGAGTAAGGTTTTCTGTTGCAATCCCCGAGTTTTGCAGTTCATCTAATTCTTGGTTGAAAAATGGTGTATTTAAGATGGTAGCAATTTCTGTTTATTAGTAGTAACGAATAACTCTGAACCCAAACGAATTTCTAGTGTAAAAACCACACAACACAATGGTGCTTCAGACAAATTTCATGATCTCCTTGACAAAAGAAGAAAAAATCTTAATTAGCTGCTACGACAATAACATCTTGTATTTCCATTAACATAATCCTTTAACATAATAAAATGCTCAAAGTACTTCACAGGAGCATTATAAAACCAAAGAAGGTTTCAACAGCTGACGAACTAAGGCGGTGGTATAGTCAAATGACATTGGGAAGGTAGAAATATGCAGTTCCATAGATGCGGAACTATGGTTGCTGCTGGTGAGACTTGTTTAAATAAGTTACTTTGAAATCATGTTGCCAGTTCCAATTTAGCACCACTTTTTATTTGCTGTTTTTAGACAATACTCATGAATGAAGAAGTAATAATCATTTGTTGTACGTTTTTTAATTTGACGCAGAGGGGAATGCCTTAAGGTTTAGGTCTGAGAAGATTTTTAATCCTTGAACATTTTTCTCATTGATCTTTGATCTCTCTGGAAACGGTTACTATTTACAGGAATCTGTCATCCGCTGCAATGTGGTATTTACATTAGCAGCAGTCTGTAATGGGACCAAACCTTAGCTGCTATGCACAGCTGCTTGGATGCTTAAAGGCTGCTTGAAAATAGCACTATAATCAAATGCCACACTGGTAACAATCACTATTTGAAATGTCTTTTAACGTTGTACTTATAGTATTATCTCAAATGTGAGGATAAGTTATAAATACATATTGTGTTGTAAGTTTCCTGCAAGTAGAAAGGCTGGTACTGCAATATCCAAATGTTTAAATCAGCATTGAGCTTCGTGCTGTTACTCTTTGGCTGCATCTCCCCAGTTCATAGCTTTAAATATAAAAACAAAAACAGGTCAGACAATATCCGTAGAAAGAAACCAAATTCATGCTTCATTTTTGTGCAGATGCTGCCTGAGCTTCTGTGTATTTTCAGGATTATCTGATTTTATTTCAGATTGCTAGCATTCGCAGTAAGTATTTCGCTTTTGCATTTTACAGGGTTTTAGTTGCATTTGTAAATATGAAATATAACCTGTTTTGCTTGATAGTAGAGTTTGGGTAAGGAATTGCAGAATTAATCTCATTCACCTGGTTTCCAGGCCAACTGCATAATAGACATAAAAACATTTGCTACCTAGGAAACCAGACCATACCACAGATGGATGAAATGACCCTAATGGTGCATGCAACAACAGTATGTTGGACTTGAAATGAAAGTGGGAGTCGTTTTCCTGTTCTAATTAAACCTATGTATAATAAAAGATACTAGCAGAAGATAGCAATGTCATAGTGCCCTGAACTGTGAACTAATTCATAACAGTCATCATAACAGGAATTGACTGATGTATTGAAATCAGTCTTGCCATTTACTGTGTTGTAAACCGTTTTTCCCAGTTGATGACAGGATATGATGATGTCCACAGCACACCACTTAGCAGCTCAAAAGGAATGTTTAC
Organism: Carcharhinus amblyrhynchos; assembly: GCF_965287045.1. Taxonomy (NCBI): domain Eukaryota; kingdom Metazoa; phylum Chordata; class Chondrichthyes; order Carcharhiniformes; family Carcharhinidae; genus Carcharhinus; species Carcharhinus amblyrhynchos. The sequence goes on from NC_137331.1 coordinate 48,312,093, forward strand.
TTTTAACTTTAGCAAGGCCTTTGATAAGGGTAGGTTGTTGCATACAATTAAATCTCACGTGGTCCCAGGGTGAGGTAGCCAATTGGATACAAAATTGGCTTGATGACAGTAGATAGAGGGTTGTTTTTCAAACTGGCGGCGGTGTGCCTCCAGGATCAGTGCTGGTTGCACTGTTGTTTGTCATTTATATTAATGATTTGGATGGGAATTTTGGAGGCATGGTTAGTAAGTTTGTAGATGACATCAAGATTGGTGGCATAGTGGACAATAAAGGTTATCTAGGATTGTGACAGGATATTGATCAGTTGGGCCATTGGGCTGATGAGTGGCGGATGAAATTTAATTTTGATAAATGCGAGGTGATGCATTCATTGAACCAGGGCAGGACTTAGTTAATGATAGGGTGTTGGAGAAAGTTATAGAATAAAGAGACCTAGGGGTACATGTTCATAACTGTTTGAAAGTGGAGTCACAGGTGGCCAGAATGATGATGAAGGCATTCGGCATGCTTGGTCTCATTGGCCACAACATTGAATACAGGAGTTGGTGTGTCTTACTGAAGTTGTACTAGAAGTTGTAAGGCCACACTTGGAATATTGCATATAGTTCTGGTCATCTTGTTTAGAAAGGATATTATTAAACGAGAAGGAGTGCAGAAAAGATTTACTAGGATGCTACTGTGCCTTGATGGCTTGAGTTACAAGAAGAGGTTGGACAGATCGAGTTTTTTTTCCCTGGAACGCAGGAAACTTGGGGGCGATCTTGTTGAGGTGTATAAAATAGTGAGGGGCATAGATTAGCTAAATAGTCAACATCTTTTCTCAATGGTAGGGGAGCCTAAAATTAGAGCATAGGTTTAAGGTAAGAGGGCAGAGATACAAAAAGGTGCGGAGGGGCACTTGTTTCACACGCAGGGTGGTGAGTGCATGGATCGAGCTGCCAGAGGCAGTAATATAGGCAGGTACAGTTTTGTCTTTTAAAAAGCATTTAGATAGTTACAAGGGTAAAATGGGTAAAGAGGGATGTGGGCATTTGCATTTTAGTTTAATGGTTAAAAACTGGGTGGCATGGACAAGTTGGGCCGAAGGGCCTGTTTCCATGCTGTAAACCTCTGACTCTATAATCTACTGCTAATTAGCACAAAATAATATCATATATAATAAGCTACTTGTTAGATTTATACTGCACTTTTAATTGGATTCCAGGACCCTGCTCCCAAGTGCAAATTAAAACAAGAGTATAAAAACAGCTTTAAGGTATTTGAGGCAGAGAAGTGAGTCCATCGTAACCCAATGTTAAACATAATGACGAACTCAAAGCCATTGATCATGGGTACTTCATGTTTAGCTTGATTTATTAGGTAAGACATTGAGTTCTGTCAACCTCTTGTGAAACCTTGGTGCAGGTGTCTTAATTGAAAGTAGAAATCTTTGTGCAATATTCCTAATCCAAGTCAACTGTGTATTTGGTAACAAAATGTTTTAAAGTTTGAGGTAATTAGAATGAAATTCATTGCGCGATTGAAAATAGATTGTGTTACCATACCATATCCACAGCATGGGCATATCCTCCAGCAGAATGATCTACTAGTCAGTTTACACTTTATGGAAAGTAGGCACAAAGGAGCTGTTGTCAGACACTTCAGTAGTTTGGTCATGCAGGGCTGTCCAGCAACTGGGCAATGATGAAGCTCTGCACATTTTTTCAGTTCACTTCAGTATTTTCTAAATGGCCAACCGTATATTCGTGATACCTTTTGCTTTTCATTTTACAGAAAGTAATCGTAAGACACACAGGATGATTTATGCAACGTGCAATTTAATGAAATTAATGTCATTTCAAAGGGAATTCTATTTACTGTTAACTTTGAGTTTTCTAGCAAAGTCCAATGGCTTGTTGAACTTTCTTTCTGGAAAGAATTGTCCAGGTCACTTCAATGTACATGGCAAAGTCTCTTAAATCATTTCCTTTGGCTTATCAAGTTGAATGTGAAAGCACTAAGTCATTAATTATATGATGTGAATTGCTGGGTTGTGAAGCTCTTTGTGTGAAACATTGAAGACTCTGTTGGAATCCTTTTGGCCCTAGGCCACACCACAAAGCTGATAATGTTCTTGCCAAATTCTGCTTTTCTTAATGAAGTCTGTCCACTGCACTTGTGGCTTCAAAGCCAAAGCCAGCCTATGGATTTTTAAAATGCTATAATATTCTTCTTTATCCCAATTGTCACTTGTTTGAAGTTTTTGGAATTTGTCGACTTTCTCAGATTGAAACATCAGAGCTTTGGTGACACAATATAACCACGCGCTGCAACATTAATTCGGATGGCATTGATTTGATGAGAAGGTATTTGATGCATGCTCTTAATGGCATGTGCTGTGACCTTAATTTTTATTCACATAAAAGAGATTTGATTTTGATTTGATTTATTATTGTCACATATATTAACATAGAGTGAAAAATATTGTTTCTTGCACTAGACAGATAAAACATACCGTTCATAGAGAAGGAAACCAGAGTGCAGAATGTAGTGTTACAGTCATAGCTAGAGTGTCGAGAAAGATCAACTTAATGCAAGGTAAGTCCATTCAAAAGGCTGACAGCAACAGGGAAGAAGCTGTTCTTGAATCGTTTGGTACATGACCTCAGACTTTTGTATCTTTTTCCTGAAGGAAGAAGATGCAAGAGAGAATGTCCCGGGTGCATGGGGTCATAGAATCATAGAGGTTTACAGCATGGAAACCTTAATTATGGGTCCTTAATTATGCTGGCTGCTTTGCTGAGGCAGGAGGAAGTGTAGACAGAGTCAATGGATGGGAGGCTGGTTTGCGTGATGGATTGCACGACGTTTATGATCTTTTGTTCCTTGAGGTTTTGGGCAGAGCAGGAGCCATACCAAGCTGTGATACAACCAGAGAGAATGCTTTCTATGGTACATCTGTAAAAGTTGGTGAGAGTTGTAGCTGACATGCCAAATTTCCTTATTCTTTTGTGAAAGTAGAGGTGTTGGTGGGCTTTTTTAAACTACAGGGGGACCAGGACAGGTGATCTGGACACCTAAAAACTTGAAACTCTCGACCCTTTCTACTTTGTCCCCGCTGACGTATTCAGGGCCATGTTCTCCTTTTCACTTCCTGAAGTCAATGACAGTCTCCTTTGTTTTGTTGACATTAAGGGAGAGATCGTTGCTGTACCAGGTCACCAGATTCTCTATCCCATTCCTGTGCTCTGCCTATCATTTGAGCCAGAAATCCCATGTGATCAAAAGGTTCAAGGTTGTTCACACCTTATTGTGCCTTTGAGATCTGACCTACTATGGTGTTGTCGTCAGCAAACTCAAAAATTAAATTGAAGGGGAATTTGGCCGCACAGTCATAGGTGTATTAGGAGTATAGTAGGAGGCTGAGAACACAGCCTTGTGGGGCACCAGTGTTGCGGATGATCGTGGAGGTGTGTTGTTGCCTATCCTTATTGATTGCGGTCTGTGAGTTCGGAAGTTCAGGATCCAGTCGCAGAGGGAGGTGCCGAGGCCCAGGCCACGGAGTTTGGAGATGGGTTGGGAATAATGGTGTTGAAGGATGACTGTAGTCAATAAATAGGAGTCTGACACAAGTATCTTTGTTATCTTGGTGTTCTAGAGTTGAGTGCAGGGCCAGGGAGGTGGCATCTGCTGTGGACCTGTTGCAGTGATAGGCAAACTGTAGTGGATCCAGGTAGTCCAGGAGGCTAGAATTGATTCGTGCCATGACTAGCGCTTAGAAGGACTTCAGAATGATGGATGCCAGAGCCAAAGGCCGATTGTCGTTAAGGCACGCTGCTTGGTTTTTCTTGGGTACCAGATGACAGTTGAAGCAAATAGGGACCTCAGATTGTTGCAAGAGATGCAAGTTTCCTGAAGCTGATTGGGTGAGAGACTGGTATTTCAGAATTGCAATAAGGTAGTATCATAGGTTACCTAAAAGTTGCCTTTTACGAAAGTTTGGCAACATAAATGCTCACAGTCCTACTTGCGCCCATGTGCTCTCTTGATCTGGCCTCTGCTGTCCACTATTTTAAACAATTGTTAACCTGTTTTAAAATGTTTTTCTCTGAAAATATACATCTATTACTCACACCTCTGAACAAAATGTTAAAGTCCCCTTTGGCAATTAAGCAGTTTGAAGTTCCTTTCCTAGTGTTCCTAGTTATGATGCTAGTTTTTTAAAAAAGAAAAATTATTCTAAAAGGTCGCACATTTCGAAAACATTGGGCTGAGCTTAAAGACTGATCCCAAAATGGCTCCAGGCTACCAGACAGAATGTGGATTTTAATAGTCTTTCCCGTGCCCCCCAAGGAAACCTGGATGCATTCCTCAGACATATACATTTATAATTTAGTGAGTGTTCGAAAGGAGTAAACAGAAATTCATTGATTTCATAGCTTTTCCTCCAAAAGACACCTAACTGAAAAGGCACAATAAGGTGTAAACAACCTGACCCTTTTGATCATTGCACAGGGTAAGAAGACTTTAGATAACTGTAATGGAATCACTACTTGCCTTATATTCAATGTGACTAGGCAATGTTGTGCAGGTCACATGATAATGGTGGCCATCTTGTTACCTGCAATAAAAAAGGGCAGGGAAAAGGCAGAAACACACAGAACCATACTGAAAACCCTCAGTGCAGGGAGAGACCAAGGAAGACATCTAAAAACAGCCACTTGTCTGCTATAAAGTAACTAGGTGGCTAAGAGTGCCATGCCCTGCAGAACAAAAGTAAGGAATTTTTTCTGCTGCCTGCAAGCTCTGATTCCACCTACAAAGCCCACTTGTAAGCCACCTCCAGTAATTCAACAGAGGAAGCCATGGCAACAGCAGAGACAATCCTACATCCTCAAAACCTTCACTCCTGACAACATATTTTGACTTCTGAAAATTACCAGGCCTGCATCAAACAATACAGGATGAACTTGCTCTTCATCTGTAACTAGTCTTTGTGTGCATGTGTTCTAATAATTTCCAGAGCTGTAGTGCAAAATTAACTTCAAGTAAAAATGCTTTGCTGTTGGGTTATTTTAACTTTAATTTCTCACTTGAGTAAGAAAATATACACAAGTTGGTTGTGGGTGACTTTTGAGGACACACTTTTCTAAAGTGTCTGTGACACGAGAAATAAAAATGCTCTGCAAAATTAATAACCCTGGAGCAAGATCTTCCAATGTGTGTTTTGGCTGCAAGAGATTGTGGCACAGTGGTTACCACTGCTGCCTCGCAGCACTGGGGACCCAGGTTCAATTCCGGCCTTGGGTCACTGTCTGTGTGGAGTTTGCACATTTTCCTTGTGTCTGCATGGGTTTCCTCTGCATATTCCAGTTTTCCTCCCACAGTCCAAATACATGCAATAAATTGGATATGTTAAATTGTCCCTTAGTGTCCCAAGATGTGTAGGTTAGGGGAATTAACAGGGTATATAGGTGGGCTATCGGAATAGGGCCTGGGTGAGATGGTCTGTCAGAGCTGGTGCAGACCTGATGGGTTGAGTGATTTCCTCCTTCGCTGTAGGGATTCTTTGAGTCCATGAAATTGATCTTCGGTCGCAGAAACAAATGTTAACAAATTGGCAATCCATTTGACACACCATGCCATTTGCTTTTCTACTCCATTGTGTATTTTTACACCACCCCTGAAAGCTAATTTTACCCCTTTGATGTTAATTCATTGCTTGCCAAGAAAACTCAGTGCTCTCTTTTCTATTTATTTACTGACGCCTGCTTGGGAATATCATCATTGAAAAAACTTCCAAATCTCTCACCATCTTGGCATATATCATAGTTATTCCATTATCGTGGTGTGGAAATCCCCCAATTCATTATTTAATGCTCTGATAGTAGTTGAAAGACGGCAGCCCATTATTACTGCCAAGTCAGTACAATTAATGTTGGATAATGTCAGGATGAACAAAACAGGTATATATGTGCTATATGAATGGCCCCCTGGTTACCTTGGATTTTTTTCCCTTTCCAATGTGTCTGTTCTGTTCATTCAGGCCCTGCATGATAACTATCCTTATCTGAACTTGTTGAAATAGAAAATTAAGGTAAACATTGTCTGACTTTATTGTAAAAAATTTTTTCCTTTCTGGAGTCTGATTATTTTGGAGAACTCGCAATGGTTAGTATAGATTTCAATTTATTTATTTGCGCAAAGATATCAGTTTAATAATTCAATCCTCCAGCTGAAAATAGGTTGGGGACCTGTTTCAAGAACCTTGGGACTGAATTGCAGTTATCCCCCTCTCCCCTTCAGCATGATAAATGATTATAATAACTAACCTCAAGTTTTACCATATTATTTTGTTCTAGACAAATATTTGAATTGTTAGACAATAAATTTTAAGTTCCTCAGAGTGTACGTAACTAGAAATCTGAACTCAAAATGCTTATATTTTTATTTTAAAATACTCTCATTCATTGAGTGAGAATTCTAACTTTTTTTGAGAAGCTAATATTCTGCTTTGGGACACAGCTGGCTGTATCTTGCTATTTGTAGTTTGATTTGTGATCAGTTTTGAAAGGAAATTTGATGATGTTGCTATAATGGCATCTCGTATGAGATCACTGGTGCAAAAGGAGAAAAGCTGAGTTAAGCTTGGTGGTGATATGGTAATTACAGGCTTTGTTTCAAGAGTTTCGAGGTGATGATTAGGTTTGAGGGAGGTATCAGAATTTTGAGGTCTTGGGAATGATTCCAGTAACTTTTCATTTAAACATGTTGAGAATGCAGGAAGGAAGAAGAGCATTGGTGGAAAATATTGCAGAACAGTGTAGTAGTACTGATCGGAGAAAAATGAAGATGATGATTCAGCTCTATTAGAAATGAGAAGAATAATTGATTATCAGATAATCAGTTGCTGCTCAAATTCTACCCAAGTGAGAGAGAGATGCTGGAAGAGTGCCTCCAGGTTTGGAAGCAGTTTTCAGTGCTTGACTTGTTGAGCTTTGAGAATGATTGGGTGTGGGTGGACTGTTAAAGGTTTTGGCATGCCATAAGAAAGCTGAGTTGTTCCTATTCCCAATATAATTTGAGGAACGTAGCATTGTTTAACTGAGAATTACAGTTTCTTTAATCCTGACAGAATTAGAACATAGAACATTACAGCACAGTACAGGCCCTTCGACCCTTAATGTTGTGCCGAGCTATGTCCAAACCCAAGATCAAGCTATCCCACTGCCTATAATTCTGGTGTGCTCCATGTGCCTACCCAATAACCACTTGAAAGTTCCTGAAGTACAGGCAAAGGCCCTGAAATTCCAGCAGCACCATTGTGACAATAAAAGTGGTGTGGGCAGGACTTCTAACTGAAATGATGTTTCAATTTTAAGCCCCTTGCCTTAAAAGTATAGGACCTGGTAATTAGCATTTGCAGTGTGCAATGCCCCACATGTTTGGTAGAGGAGGGAGGGGGGATAGAGAATTGAAAGGGGTGGGTTCAGTGAAGGAGACCAACTGCAGTACCAAGGTATAAAACCTTGTTAATGTTTAAAGGACTAGTGTACTATTTGTGCATCTTTGAAAGCTACTTTGGTTGCACTCAAACCCTGAAAATCTTTCAATGTGGTGGGAAGTTGAAATTTTAGTAGGATAGATGGATTGTAATCTTACTGGTTTTGCAACAAAAATTATAACACTGTGCAAAGTCTTGAGAACCGATCTACAGTGGCCAGGTTGGCTGACGTGCACCAGCAGCCCTTTCTTCTTCTACTACTTGGGGCCCAAGTTATCTCACTCCTTGAACCCCTCTGAATGTTTCAACACATTCTTGCTTCTGGATCCTGTTCGTCTGACTATCTCTCTAAACTCCAACAAAGCCTCTTTCTTATTATGGGCAGGAAGAGGAGGTGAGATAACTTTTCTCCTTTTCTGTCACACTTCAACTTGCAGCAAGATGCATATTTTTTAGAGGGACTGTTTTTAAACCCCTTTTGGGTATTTTGATTTTTCATAATATAAATGAAACAGACTTCCTGGTAAGTTTAAATGAGGAAAAGAGAAGCATGTATTCATACAGCACCCCAAAATGTAAACTCAGCTAAAACACTCCTTCAAACACGTAGACAATCAACCATGAAGAGCAACTCGAGATGAAGCATGCACCAAGCTATCCACAGAATAACAAGAAGCAAATCACATGCTTAATAATTTTAAGATGCAAGTGTTGCAAACCTGATGGGTTTTCCCTCAAGGTTCTTTGAAGGTAAAAATGAAGGAAGTTTCTGGGTTTTGTATGGTGTTGTGGTTGAGTTTCTGTAAAGTGCAGATGTAACTAATTTGAAGACAAATTAGTTCCTCTCTCTGTGCCAAGGATGATTGGGTGCTGGAGGATGATCACTCTTGTCTTGTTGGTCTTCAGACTGACTTGTTCTGGCAAGTCCTTGCAATAATAAGGTATCATCTAAAGTCAGTTTTCATCAAATGACTGTGATCGATCAGTTTGAAGAGCTATTGTTCCTGTACAAAGCCCAACAGGTGGGGCTGTAAATTTTGCAAGTAGTCTCACTTTTTGACTGTCATTTCAAGGGCAGGTTCTCCACCCACGGATATTTACATTTTAATGATTTTCCAAAAGTATGCTCAGATATAAGTTGATTCTTATCTGTCTACTAACCACAAACCGTTGTCACCTTATTTTCTGGCAGGCATTTTGGGAAAGTACAGTGTCCATTATTCCATGTTACCTTTTTTTAAAAGCAGGTAGTAAGTTGGTCCCGGTTTTCTATTGGCTTTCTCTTTAGCAATTGAACAATACTTAAACGTGACAAGATACAAGTCTAAACTGCTAGTCTATTGCTATGAGTTTCAATTCGAACAATATTCCTCTTTACAGACTTAAAAAAAAAACCCTTTTTAAAATTAGTAAACCACAGGTATACTTGCTTGTCTTAGATTAACAGTCCTAGAGCTTTCAGATCACCTCTGGCGAGAGACACTGCTTCCTTCCTGGTAACCCAGGCAGCAACTGCTTGTATTTGAAAATGAACCTGAAAACAATATTTCTTTCCTGCAAGCTTAGCTCCTCCCATAAGGCACGTGATTCTGCCCCAGTCTGTCAACCTTATCACAACTCTACTGTGGAACCCAAGGGGTATCCAAGTTAAACACAAATACATTAGCTTTGCCTAAATGAACACCCCATATCTAAAATGAGTACTTATCTTGTTTTTTCAGCCACTAATTTAAAGGTTTTGCTGAATCAATTGGCACCCTGCAAAACAAATATGAATTCTAAACATACCCCTTACGCAGTTTCATAGCAATCTAAAATGCTGGATTCTGAGCGGCATCTTTGCAATTCATTCCATGTTTAGAAGGGTGGCTAGTGACTTGTAGTGAAGTCTATTTTGATTTTGAAATGCAATCCCATTACATAATTTGAAATGTTTTTGCAAGTCCACATTGCTGCTGATGCATATTTTTCTATCGTGGTATATCCCTGTTCTGTCCCTGTTAGTCACAATAGACTGGTCTCTGAATTTGAAATAATACTGCCCCCAGGTATATAGATGATGCATCTGCTGCTGCTATGATCGGTAATTCTGCATGGTAATATGTCAAGATTTTGGAAGACATTAAAAGTTGCTTAATCCTTTTGGAAGCAGTTTGGACCACATTCCAGCACCATTGTTGAGCCTGTCTGGACAGCCATCTCGAGACTTTTTGACCTCTGCTAAATTTGGCAGGAACTTATCTACTTGGTTGACCATCCCAAGGAATCTTTGGAACTCAGTTGTGTTCCTGCATTGTGCAAATTGTTTGATTATTGTGTTTTTTTTGTGAATCAACTGTGATTTCAGTGGCATGCATTATGTGACCTAAAATCTTGATCATAGATTTGGCAAAATCACATTTTTTTTGTTCAATGTTAGGCCTGCATCCTGGAAGATGCTTGAGATTGTACAGTCTCTCTCATTGTAATCTTTTTAAGTCTGAGTATGTTTCCTGTATGGCATATTACTCCTGTTATGACTTCTAGAGTGTGAGACATTGTTCTCTGAAAAGTTTCTGGAGTAGACACTGTGCCAAACAATAACAACTGAATTGTGTTATAAATGTGGTCTGCAGTTTGGTTTCTTTCTGCAGAAGTAACCGCCAAAATCCACTGTTTTCATCCAATTTGGTAAAAAAAAGTACGCTTGGTCAGTTTTGTAAAACATACTATGCATGCACATAGTGGGAAAGCCTCAATCTACAATCAAACGAGTGCTCTTGATTCCCATACCAGTTTCTGAGAAGCTGTTTAGTAGCATATTAGTAGACTATGCGGGACCTCAGGACGCCAGTGTATCCTTGCTATTGTGGACGTGACAAATCTATTTCCAAAGGCTATCCCTTTAAGAGCAATTACAGCTTAGGTGTTGATAGAAAAGTTAACCCAATTTTTTGGATTATCAGTAGTGATCAAATCAGACCAAGGTTCCAATTTTGATTAATTTTTTCAAAACCTAATGGGTAGTTTAGGTACAAAACAGTCCACAGCATACCATCCACAGACATTGAGCTTTGGGGCTGTATCATCAAATTCTGAACAATGATTATGGAGTATTGTCATGTAGTTCCCCATGGTTGGGTCAAAGACTGAACTTCTGCTTATTCGTTACCCAAGATTCACGAAATGAATTTACCACCTTTAGTCCTTTTGAATTAATTTCTGGACATAAGAGGTCCTCCTGAAGTTGATCAAACAAAAATCTTTAGGAGAGCGTTGAATCCTGTAGGTTAGATTGTGGTCCATGTCCTAGGAACAGCTTGCAGGTATCTGCAAAGTGGCTCAAGAACCTTGTAAAGTTGATCAAAGGTGAAGGAATGGGTGGATAGGTAAGCAGTGGCTCAGACATTGCCATTAGGGGATCAATTATTAATAGAATCCCTACAGTACAAAAGGAGGCCATTTGGTCCATCATGTCAGTACCGACCACAATCCCACCCAGGCCCTATTCCCGTAACCCCATGTAATTACCCTACTAATCCCCTTGACACTAGGGTCAATTTAGCATAGCCAATCAACTTAACCTGAACATCTTTGGACTGTGGGAGGAAACCCATGCAGACACAAGGAGAATGTGCAAACTCTACACAGACAGTGAACCAGGAAACCTGGCGCTGTGAGGCAGCAGTGCTGACCACTGTGCCACCGTGCTGACCCATGATATTGTCTTTACAGAGGGAACCTCTGAAAGCGGTTCAGAGGTCCATACAAGGTAATTAAGAGAGTTGATACAGCAAGTTATTTGATAGACATGCCAGATTGCAGGAAAGAAATTGGCTGTGTCACATCAATATGTTAAAACAATACCATCGAAGGGAGGAAGATGAGGAGCAAGCCTGTCAGGTAAAGCACAGTAGATGAGTGGCGAAATTCACAAATTGTACCTCCTGCAGTCTGGTTCGCTGACACTAAAATGTTAAAGTTCAACACCATATGTTCATGCTTGGAGACCCTATTGAAACAATTACAGTTAGCAGATTTAGTAATATCTCTTGCCAAGAGTGAGTTTGTGAAAGCATAAGTAACTTATCTAGTATATATTGTAGGGCAGGGGCAAGTATATGGCCAAGCACAGCAACTGATGGAATTCCTTGTCCCTAAAACTAAATGTGAAATCCTACTTTTTTAATGAATGTGCAGCTTCTATTCTAAGTTTGTGCCGATCTTCAGAATTAAAGCTGCCCCACTAATGGATTTATTGTAAAAGAAAGTCAAAGTGGTATGATGGAGAGTGCCAGGCAGCTTTTGAGAAGCTGAAGGTGAACTTGACTAGCGGATTGGAGTTAGCTGCCCCTGATTTCAATAAACCAAGGTGGAAGTCGATGATGGTGGCTGAGAGGTGAGTGCAGTCTTATTATAAGAAAATGAATCTGGCTTAGAGAAGCTAATGGGGTAAAAATTAAATAGTCACCAAATGATGGTAGAAAAGGAAACCTTGGACTGTTACTTGCTCTTAAACAGTTTGAAGCATTTATCTGTCATGGCTGTAAAGAAACATGACTACATACAACCATATTCCCATGGCCTTTTTGAAAAATTGAAGACTCACAATGATAGTGTTCTAAAGGAACTTGGTGATAGTCTTATAACATGGAACATTCATATTGCTGGAAAGGACAATATAATTCTTGATACATTATCAAGAATGTATTTTCTATGAACTTATCTGGAAATTGAGAGAGTCAAGAGAAAACAAGTTCTGTGTAAAGGAATGGATGACTGAGTGTTGGTGTTTTGTTATATATTGTGAATACCATGTACACGCTGAAATGAAATGCATTTGGAAATGATGCTTCATTCCTTGAGGGTGGAAGTGTTGCAAAAATCATATTTTTCAAAATTATGGGTGCAATCATTGCAGCCCACCGCACCAGTCAATCATTGGGGCGAGCCACTTGAATGAGAAGTTGGGATTGGTGATATGGTTCACAATAGTGTCCAGTGCCTCTGTCAGTTTCTGTGCAAGTTTCTAGATACTGTAGTCTTACCTGGCATGAATGGCAGCATCAGGGATGTTTGTATCAGTCCCAGCTGATGGAGAGGTATTAAGACCCATCACCACATCCAAGAATGATAGCCACTTGTTTCTGAGTGCGTAAGGCCTGCATTTTTTTTGGTGTTAGCAGTGTCCTGGCTAATAACAGCAGGAATATCCTCCTAGGTGGGCACTCCAACCCAGAACCCAGCACAAACATCATGGCTGGAATATATTTCTTGGTGCCCTCCTCTTGATGAATGCTTCTGTGACTTTTCCAGCCAGCCCAAACAAATGCCTGCGCCTCAGAGGGAGGGGAACAATGGCTTGTGTGGTTTGAAAGTGGAGCCTGTAGGAGCACTCCTGCTTCTACTTCCATGTTCAGGTAAGTATATTTTAAACAGTGGTTGGGTGCAGTCTACAGCAATCCCTTTTAAGGAACACATGTTGGGCTGCATGTTTCTGAAAACAGCTGATGCGCTATTTCAGAAGGGATCTGAAACCTGCATGGGGTCCCTTATTTAAATGTGAGAAAGAGTATATAATATCTGTTTCAGTTGACGTTTGGGATGCCTTTTCTTTTTTGCTTTAATATGACAGATGGTGCATTTCAGGCTCATATCAAGTATGTGCTTCCCTCCTGCCATACTGGAGGCTTAAGCACCTGTTTAGCACCCAAGGAACAGAAGTGTGCCATTCAGTTTTGAGGCACATGTTTTCCTTTACTGTCATTGCTGCCTTACTCAAAAGGTTTGACTTTAACCGCGCCAGCCATCTACTCTTCCACTGTAATGTTTTCTAGGCTTTTCCAATTGTATTTTCATTAGCACTCTCCTAGCAACTAACATGCCTGCTAGTACCAAGCTTGTTGATCTATTTAAAAACAGAAAAGAAAGTGTCAGCATTACAATAACAGTGGATTGATGTATTCAATGGTTAACGTGGTACTTTGTTTTTGTGAATCATTAAGGCAAAAGAGGTGCTTGATCTGGCAGGTTTTACTGCATTGTGACTAATCATAGTATTAGGATTAACAGATGTCTGTTTGTGCACACCAGATGAGTTCTAGCAGTGTTGTACAAAAGGACAAATTTGAGCTTAGCACATTACATTTACCAACTTCAAGTTTGCTAGCGAGAGTGCATTATACTTATTTTGAATTTTCATAATTGTATAAGAACAACCTGATTTTGTCCCCCCCACCGCCAAATTTCTCCATTTTAAATTTGCATCCTGATTATAGAAAATTGCTACCCATTTGCATTGCAGTTTTCAAAGTAAGTAACCGTGTTATCTGAAACTAATGTGGCTGCAGACTTTACAGTGATGGCTTGCTCTCCTCTGCAACCTTGGCAGCAGATCAGTGAAACTCCACAAGAAATAGGGTTCGCAGCTATTCTTTACTTTCTAAACTCCGCTGTCTTTCCAACTCTTTTCCTCTAAGGTCACCCTTAAAACACAACATTTCAATTAACGTTTTTGTCACCTTCCTAATAACTCCTGCTTTGGCCCACCATCCATTTTGTCAGAATTGTATATCTTCGAACATTTAAAGGCCATAAGACCTAAGGGCAGAAGTAGGCCATTCAGCCCATCAAGCCTGCTCCACCATTCAATGAGATCACAACTAATTTCATAATCCTTAACTCCACTTTCTTGTCTTATCCTAATAACCCTTGATTCCCTTCCTGATTAAAAATCTGTCAATCTCAGCCTTGAATGTTTTTAGCCACCCAACCTCTACAGCCCTTTGCAGTAAAGAATTCTGCAGATTCGTTACTGTCTGATGGGAGAAATTCCTCCTCATCTCTGTCTTAAATGGGTGACCCCCTTTTGAGATTATGCGTTCTTGTCCTGGGCTCTCCCACAGTGGGCCACCCACTCCAGAACTCGTGGATCAAAATGTCTTACTGAAATTGAAATCAGTGAGAGGCTAGGGGAAAATGTTCCCCTGGTTGGAACCATATCTAGCACTAAGAAAAGTGATTGTGGTTGTTGGAGGCCAATTTTTGCTCCGGAACATTGATGCATGAGTTCCTCAGACTCGGCTATCTTCACCTGCTGCTTCAATGACAGTCCCCCCTGTCATTTGATTGGAAGTGGGGATGTTCGTTGTATGCAGTGTTAAGTACTAATTGCAACTCCTCAGATACTGAAATGGTTTGTGGTCAGCCTTGCAACAAGACCTGGAAAACATACAGACGTAGGCCTGGTAAGTGGTAGGTAACATTTTACCCACAAGTGCTAGCCAATGACTATCCCCAAGAAATGAGAATCTTTCTCTTTCTCCCTGTTGTTCAATGTTAATATTTTTGCATCACCCTCCATAAACACCCTAGGATTATCATTGGCCAGAAATGTAACTGAACCAGGCATACATACATACAGTATATATGTGGCTACAAAAGCAGGCCAGAAGCTAGGAATTCTTGAGGCAAGTAACTCACCACCTGATTCTCCAAAGCTTGTCCAGTACCTGCAAGTCTTACATAGGTGAATGCACCTTCAGCAACACTCAAGAAGCTTGACACTATCCAGATCAGAGCAGTCCCCTTGATCACCCTATCTACCACGTTACACATTCACTTCCTCCAGCATTTGCACACACTGGCGGTGCACTGCAGCAACTTGCCAGAGCTCCTTTGACAGCATCTTCCAAAGTCATGTACTACCTAGAATAATAAGTAAGAAGTCTCACAACACCAGGTTAAAGTCCACCAGATTTATTTGGTAGCATGAGCTTTTGGAGCGTTGCCCCTTCATCATCCACCTAATCGCTTATTACACCTACCCCAATTCAATGCCAGCATCTCCACATCATAGAATAATGAGGGAAGCCAACAGGTGGAAACACTGTCAGTTGCATGTTTCCCTCCAAGTCACAAACCATGCTGACTTGGAATTGTATTAGCATTCCTTCATTGTTGCTAGCTCAAATCCTGGAACTTTCTCTGGAACAGCACTGTGGGCTCACCTGCACCAGATGGTCTGCATTGGTTCAAAAAGGCAGCTCTTCACTGTTTCTTGAGAACAGTTATGGGCCCTGCCAGTGACTCTAGCATTGCATGATCAGACAAAAAGTTTCTCTCCATATCAATGTCATAGAAATTTTGAAATATATATTCCTTACACTAGTCTTGTCTTAAATCTAATCAGTGGTTAATATTATAGTAATTAACACATGAATAAATTGTTTTAATTGTGAGTGGAACACTGTACATTCTGGATGAAGTCTGTTAGAAGTGATAATTTGAAAATCTTCTGAATGCAAACCTAACAGACAAATCATCGATTTTAATGGGATTAGTTATGCTTTGAAATCCAAACCTAGAAAATCTTCTGTCTGTATTTCTGAAGACTGCATTTGTGTCACCTTTGTAAGTGTTACAGAAATTTATTTGTGCAATAAGTCCCACTAATGTCGAATGGAATGTAAACAAAGCATTTTGCATAACAGATCTAGAAAATGGATACAGGCCTCCTATTGAATACTCAACAAGAATTTTGCAAGAAGCATTGAAGTACATGATAGTTTTATAATATGAATTCTGCTGTGGATTAGATCAATTATTCCAAATTGCAGTGAATGTAATGAACCTGTGGCTGGCATTTAATGAACTACATTAAATTTAATTTGAGAAGCTTGATGAATTATTCATTTAAAAATCATCAAGTAAAGGTCGTGTTTGCTGGAGATGTACTAGGTTTGAAATTACTAGTATAATTATTGAAATTGATAGCTCATATTTCAGATGATGTCTCATGACTCCATGTTGATAATTTTCAAGTCCTTAAACTCTTCCACCACACCTTTTTATTGTTGCATCAGTTTGGTTCTATTTCTTAACTTGATGTACAAGCTAGATTTGAAGAAATTAGCTGAATACATAGTCGTTACTTGTGAACAGAATTAGAGAGTTATAAATAGAAGAAAAGGCCAATGTGCCCAACAAACCTGTGGAGTGTTTTGACCAAACAATCTGCTGACCTGCCTGTTCATCCTGTCCCTCTTTACCTTGCCATTCCTGTAAGAGATTTGAAATAGGGAGCTGTATAAAATGGTAAGTGTAAAATATTGAAGGATGCAAAAAAGCCTTGGATTTGAAACTAAAATTACAAAATTGGGCCAGGTTAAAAAACCGATTTCGGTTAATCTTAGCCTCTTGCTCTCACTGTCCCATCACAGTTATTTGTATGTGTGCACTCAGCTGTGCTTCCTTCCATTTTAAAGTTAATTGAAATAGAAATGCATATAAACACCAGAGTCAGAAATGTGGCTGCATTATGCTCATTTTTTAACATATTTGTACTCCTGAATGTAGAGCACTTCTTTTCCTGTCCCCTTAATCTGCTGTCAGACACTTCCCAATCTATTTCTTTCCCCTTTCTGAGTCTGACGCTTCAAACTCGTGTAGGATTTTCTGCAATGGCAGCAGCTGTCTGATTTTCTCTTGTACTTTGTCGCTGAGCTACAGACATTAAAATGAAGCCTGAAGTCTAATATTGTTTGCATTGAAAGCCTCAACATTTAGGCACTATGATGGTTTCCCACAGCCAAAAAAGGCATGCTTGAGTTTCTAGTCTTGGCGTTCTCAGCTCATCAATAGTGAATGGCAGGATATGGGTAATGGATGGGCCTGCACTCGGAAATCCTCCAGGCATGCAAATAATTTTTTTTGCAGCAAAGCGCTGTGCAGGTACATCTGTTATGACACAGTGCCTCTCAGATGTGTCTGCTGGACACTAAGGAAGCAAAATGTGGGTCAGTGTATTCTCTTTTGTCCTTGGGCCAGATGCTTGTGAAGCATGAAAACCTTTATTTTAGGCATAACCTTTAACGTACAATCTATTAAATTTAAGTTGGGATGTGCAACACAACCTGCCCACGGGGCACCACATGCAATGTATCTTTCCAACTCTATTGATTCAGCCCTCGAGTCAGGTTCACTGGTAAGTGGTTACCATCTGAGGTCCCAGGATACAGTTAGCACTGATGCAGCTTGTCTACCAATCCCCTCTCACAGCATAGCTTTCCAGAATTCCTTTGCATTTGACTAGTTAATACCACCAGGTTCTATGACACAAACTTTAAGCTCTTTGACATCTGTTCACAGCACTACTTAAGATTCATTCTCTTTTAGCTTGTGCAGTTCTTTTGTGCTAGCTGAGGAGTGGCCTATGACTGTCTATTCTTGCGCTCACACATCTTTGCCTTGGAGAGCAAAACCTCAGGATGGTAACAGCAACCCTGCGGTTTTGACCATGATCACCACCACTACATGCTGGATCTCCCAGGGCCCGCTGAAGTGCTCAAATAATCTCCAACATGATGGGTGAAGAATGTTGAGGCCATGAAGCTGGCCACTGTTGGTCCAGGCACCTGTGGCCAGGAAGAGCTCATCATCCTGACAACATTTTGTTCAGGACCACTGACCCCTGGCTTGCTAATGGTCAATAGACTGTTGTCAGCCTATTGTGGTCAACTCCAGGGGTATGACTGGAGTCCAGCTCGGAGTGAACTCACTGAGTGGGAATGCGATCTTGGTTCATCATAGACCAATTTGAACAAATAAAGCCTGTTCCCTTTGCAAAGAACCAATGTCCTTTGCTACATCACTCAAAATATAGAAAGTTTATTTACATTGTGCTTTGTTTATTTTTGGCTTATTAATTGTGTATTTCATGTTTAGCAGAGATGAAAATCTTGAGTTGGGAACTCATTTGCTATCACATACATTTTAATAGGAAAATTTCTTTGATGTATGTAGTCTTGACTGATGTGGTTTCCAAGAATGTATCTACCGCTTAAAGTGGGATATTCTAGTACTCCAAATGAAATCTAACCTGAACTTGCTGTTGTACAACACACACTATTTTTAGCTTTCTTGAAATGAAAGCTTAAGTTCTTTTTTTCAAACTTTTAATTTTTTTTGGACCTGTTGTTATGACTGTGTGAGGAGAGGTGAAGGTTTATTTACCCTTGGTTCATTGCAACAAAGGTTTCTAAAAATTTATTTTTCCTGTAGATACCTTTTAAAACCACATGCATTTACTTTAATAAGGAGTCAATCAAACAGGTTTTCCTGAGTCAAAGAGCAAGTTGCTTAGTTGCTAAACCTGAGAAAAGACACACTGAGACACATGCACAAAGTCCACATAAAAGTTTAAAACAAATACTGTTAAGCCCTTTGATTGTCCTTGTGGCATAGATTGTTGAACGTTGTAGCTGCTTGAAGTTGACTGGTTTCCTGTAAAATCTTTGGATTTGAATTAAAGTTCAGATAATTGCACCTTGCTGGAATCAACTTTAGCTTCTTTCAGCAGTGCTTCCAGATGACTTTGACTTTCTGTCTGGGCAAAACCAGTTCTTAAACCTCCTGTTTGCATACTTTAAAAAAATTTTGATTAACATGTCTTGCAGTCATTGTTGATGAACTACTCATCATGTTTTTGATTTCTCATCTCAAACTTTGGACACATTTTAAGATTGTTGATATCACAGGAAATGGGGTTATTTCTTCCTTCACAGGGAGTTTTGAATTTTAGTTGAATACCTGTCTCGGTTGCTTTGACAGAATTACAGTTAAAGTTCAGCCCTTTGTATTTTGATGTCCTCTTCAAGAGTCCCTTACGGAAGTGGACTTTTTCACCCCTCCATTTGAAATTCCATGAGCAGTAACACATCAGGGCATGTCTGCAGTGCAATCACAACAGGAGTTTTCCAGAGAAGAGGTCCACTTAAGCCAGACATCAGGTGACTGATGGCAGTGATCTTTGGTCAGTGTCTTGTGTTTTTTTTAGAAACAGATCCTTTTTAAGCCATTTGATCTATTTTTGGTTAGTTGGTGAAGTTGTAGGTAGATCTGAGTTATAATTTCCTACTTGCATGATATAATCTGTTAACTTTGAGATTTCTGTACATGAAACCACTGAGATCTCTGATCTTTCCTATTCCTAGCTAATCACTATTTAGACAACACTGCAGTGCATCTTTCATGGGTCCAGAATGAATGGCCTCACACTTCCACTCATTGAACTCCATGCAGTAGTTATAACTCACCTGTTTAATCTATCAATGACCTTTTCTGCTTCCTCTATGCTGTTTACTGTACGATCTCATGTGGTGTTATCAGTAAACCTGGATATTGGTATTACTGTATCATAAGAACATAAGAAATAGGAGCAGGAGTAGGCCATCTAGCCCTTCGAGCCTGCCCCGCCATTCAATAAGATCATGGCTGATCTGTCATGGCTCAGTTCCACTTTCCCGCCCTCTCCCCATAACCCTTAATCCCCTCTCTTATCAAAAACCCATCCACCCGCGTCTTAAAAATATTTAGCGAGGCAGCCTCCACCACTTCAACAGGCAGAGAATTCCAGAGATTCAGCACCCTTTGAGTGAAGAAGTTCTTCCTCAACTCCGTTCTAAACCACCCCCCCCCCCCTTTATCTTGAGGCTGTGCCCCCTAGTCCTACTGTCCTTTCTGAGCGGGAAGAGTCTCTCCACCTCTATCCTATCCATCCCATTCATCATCTTATACGTCTCAATGAGATCTCCCCTCATCCTTCTAAACTCTAACGAGTACAAGCCTAGTTTATTCAGCCTCTTCTCATAGCTCAACCCCTTCAACTCCGGCATCAGCCTAGTAAACCTCCTCTGCACTCCCTCCAAGGCCAAAATATCCTTGTGCAAGTACGGCGCCCAAAACTGCACACAGTACTCCAGCTGCGGCCTCACCAATGCCCTATACAGCCGCAGCAAGACCTCCCTACTTTTATATTCAATCCCCTTCGCTATGAAGGCCAGCGTCCCATTCACCTTCCTGACCACCTGCTGCACCTGCAGGCTGGGTTTTTGCGACTCATGCACAAGGACCCCGAGGTCACTCTGCACCGTCGCCTGCTGCAGTTTTTCACCACGTAAGTAATAATCCTTCCTACCATTATTCCTACCAAAGTGGACAACTTCACACTTGCCAACATTAAATTCCATTTGCCAGTTCCTGGCCCATTCGCCCAGCCTATCTAGACCCTTCTGCAGACTCTCCACACCCTCCACGCAATTTGTCGTTCCACCAATCTTGGTGTCATCAGCAAATTTCGACACCATACATTCGGTTCTCTCCTCCAGATCATCTGTATAAATGGTAAATAGCTGAGGCCCCAACACTGACCCCTAGGGCACTCCACTAGTCACCAACCGCCAATCCGAATAGCACCCATTGACCCCCACTCTCTGCCTCCTATTTGACAACCAATCCTCTATCCACGCTAACACCCTACCCCCAACTCCATGTCCCCTGACCTTCTGCAATAACCTCTTGTGAGGTACCTTGTCAAACGCCTTCTGAAAATCCAGAAAGACCACATCCACCGGCTCTCCTCTATCCACCGCCCTAGACACATCCTCATAGAACTCCAGTAAATTCGTCAGACGCGACTTCCCCTTAACGAAACCGTGCTGCGTCTGCTCTATCAAGCAATTCCCCTCAAGATGCCTCGCTATTTCCTCCTTGATGACGGATTCTGACATTTTACTTACAACAGACGTTAAACTAACCGGCCTATAATTCCCCGCCTTTTGCCTGCCACCCTTCTTCAACAACGGCGTAACATTAGCCGTTTTCCAATCTTCTGGCACTTCCCCGGAATCCAGCGACGTTTGGAAAATAACCACCAAGGCATCCACTATCACCTCCGCCATTTCTTTCAGAACCCTCGGATGCATTCCATCCGGTCCTGGGGACTTGTCCACAATCAGTCCCTCCAGTCTGTCAAGCACCGCCTCTCTAGTAACAGTAATGTCATTGAGACCCTCCAGTCCTACCACCTTTCTATCTCTAACACCCGGCAAATTATTCACGTCCTCCTCCGTGAAGACCGAAACAAAAAAGTTATTCAAGACCTCAGCCATTTCCCCATCCCCTACCACTAAGTCCCCCTTCTCATCCTCTAAGGGTCCAACGTTCACCCTAGCCAGCCTCTTCCTTTTTATATATTTATAAAAACTCTTGCTATCCTTTTTTATATTAAGCGTTAGCCCAGCTTCATAGTTTCTCCTACCCTTCTTTATCAACGTCTTTGTCAATCTTTGTTGACATTTAAACCTCTCCCAATCCTCTTCTCGCCCACTACTCTTAGCTACTCTAAACGCCTCTGCTTTTAATTTAACACTTTCCTTCACCTCCTTCGTTATCCACGGCTTATTACCTCTCCTCCTGCGGTCCTTTTTGACCATTGGAATAAATTTCTGCTGAGCACCAAGAAAGATCTCCTTAAAGATCCTCCACTGCTCCTCAGCAGACCTACCTTCCAACGCGCTCCCCCAGTCCACATTTGCCAATTCTTCTCTCATCCTACCGTACTCCCCTCTGTTCAAACAAGGGACCCGTGTCCGGGAACCCACTTTCTCCTCCTCCATCTGCACCAGAAACTCCACCATACAATGATCACTCTCCCCAAGAGGATCCTTCACCACAAGGTCCCTAATTCTACCCGCCTCATTACATAACACCAGATCCAAGATAGCTCGCTCCCTCGTCGGCTCCAACACATACTGTTCAAGGAAACTATCCCGGCAGCATTCCAAGAACTCCTCCTCGAGCCCACCGCGTCCAACATGGGTCGACCAATCAATATGCAGATTGAAATCCCCCATAATTACTGCCGTCCTGTTCCTGCACGCCGCACTTATTTGTGCGTTAACAGCCCGCCCCACCTCCAGATCATTATTCGGGGGCCTATAGACTACACCCACCAACGTCTTCCTCCCTTTGCTGTTCCTAATCTCCACCCACAACGATTCCACTTTATGCTCTTTGGTTCCAATATCATCCCTTGCTACCACCCTAATGCTATCCTTAATCAGCAAAGCTACGCTCCCCCCTTGTTCCTCCCACCTATCCTTCCTAAACACTTGATACCCCTGGACATTCAGCTCCCAGTCCCTGTCACCTTGCAGCCACGTCTCTAATGGCCACCAGATCATATCCATTTGTGCTGATCTGCGCCACCAGCTCATCCACTTTATTCCGAATGCTTCGTGCATTCAGATAAAGTGCCTCCATCCCAGCCTTCACTATCCAATCATTTATAAATACATTACAGATCCCTGGACGACACATCCTGTCGATTTGAGAAAATACCTGGAGTTTAGGAGAATGAGAGATCAGGTTGAGGTGTATAAGATAAGGGGGATTGACAAAGTAGACATGAAGATGATGTTTCCTCTTGTGGGACAGTCTTGAACAAGAGGTTGTAGTTTTAAGAAAAGGGCTGGCAGAATTAAAATAGGAATTGCTTCCCTCAAAGGGTCGTGAGTCTGTGGAATTTACTATCCCAGAGCATGGTGGACGCTGGAACGCTGAGTTAACTTAAGGAAGAAGTGGGCAGATTTTTAATTTGTAAGGGTTTGAAGGGCTGTGGTGAACGGGCAAGAAAGTGGAGTTGAGACTGAGATGAGATCAGCCATGATCATATTAAATGGAAGAACAGGCGCAAGGAGCTAAATTGACTACTCCTGCTCCTAGTTCTTATGTACCTGTACTTATTTTATCCCTACACTTGTTTCCTATCTCCAAACCAATTCCATATCTGTCAATTTTGCACATTCTCGGAGTCTGTTGTGAAATGTATTAAACGCATTCTGGAGGTCCTAGCATAAATGTCCATTTGCCTCCCTCTTTAATTAATCTCAAAAATAATCCTTCACAAATCCATAGTGGCTGTTTCTGTTCAGCTCTCCAGGTGCTCAGAACAAGTGGAATAATCTTAAAAATAGAGCTCAGGTGGTTAGGAGTGACATGAGAAAGCAGATTTCACACCAAAGTTAATGGAAATCTGGGATTGTTCTCTTTTCAAAAAAAAACAAGCTAACATTCAACTTTCCAATTTACAGGAATAATCAAAATTTTTGAGATTGTTACTGACAGATAAAGGATCAAGGAATTTTGGGAAAAATTGCAAGTGAATGCAGTTCAGGTGCAGATTAACCATGATTTAAATGAATGGTGGAACAGAACAAAGGAGCTGAATGATCTACTCCAGTACTTATGCAGTTGATCTGTTTGAATGGGAATATGCCTATCATTTGAGACAATACCAAGCCTAATTAACTAAAGGAACACTCTCAATGTGATTATATTATGATCAGAGGTGGACTGGAGTTTCATTTTCAACAGAAAATGTGATGTGTTTGGTGGGATCATTCAAACGTGGCAGGTCAGTTAAGTCACAGAAAAATATTAAATCCTGTGGTTTCTTAAATTGTGCTGTTGATGTTTTTTTTAGTAAGGAATTGTAATCTCCTATATACATATATTTCACTTCTCTGACTAATGTAATGATGATGATTCTTGGAGGTCATTGAAGTATATTGAGAAAGAACCGTCAAGGGTAATTTGTAATTATGCAGGCACTCAGGTAGGAACTTGTTTTTGGTAAAAATGTGCGAGAGGCAATAGTTCGTCAATTTTACGTTGGCTTCAGTGAAAAGTGATATCAGGCATTGTGTAAAGCAAGCTGTTGATTCACTACTGCCTGATTCTGCATTTTTGCTAAACACCGTTTATTTCCATCTTAAGCGTTTGATTCCATGTTTTTAATTGAAGTAAGAATTGCTTTTGGAGATGACAATCAGTGGGTAATGTACCCAAGAATTACAATAGGGCCACCCTGACTGAGCTGCTCAAGTGTACAAGTGTGACCTTGGAGTTGACTCTTCCTCTGACCATATTGCATTCAAAGAAGGAAATTGCCCATTGCTTGGTACTTCCCAGTGATTGCAGTAAGCACTATACAAACTCAATGAAAAGGCACGTGGATTGAAAATTCAGTAGTGTAGATGAATTGTACCTATACTCCAATATTCTTTGTACCTTACACTATTGCTCCAAAGTTCAGTGCTGTTGCTCTATTTTCATTTACAAAGCACTTTTGGAAGAAAAAACCTCAAATTTATTTTGACCAGTATCGTTTTAAGAGTTTGCTATTAGCAGTTAGCAGATAATATATTCTTTGTTTTGGTTTCCAGTGAAGTTATTGACATAAGTTGTTGAATTATCAGGCAAGTGTAACAGTCGTTACTCCATAACTGAGTTATAAAAATTAATTTAAGTGATTGGGTGTGTATAAAATAAACTGCTGAAGAAAAAGTTGCATTATTAATTTTTAATGTTGGTTAAATTTGACATCTTGTATTGTGGGGCAAGTGAGGGCTCGAGAATTTTCCATGCCTCCAGTGGGGTCTGCTTCAGCAAGTGGTTTCCTTTTCAAAGGAACAGCTTCGCAGATATTTGTGCATATAATTGAGTGTTTAGAAACAAAAAAAAATGACTCTTGCAACAGTTTTTGTGATGGAAAGATATGAACTTCAAGATCTATTTGAGTTTCATGCTAATTGGTGTCCTTACGCTGAGAAATCTCTCTTTTGGCAGAAACGTGCAAAGGGACAAGTTCTCTTTGACAAAGTCTGTGGGCAGCTCAACCTTCTGGAAAAAGATTACTTTGGTTTGACATTTCGGGACTCTGAAAATCAAAAGGTAAGTTAGAAAGTTGAATGTTAGATTGGTTCAGTTATGCCTGTGAACAGGGAAAATGAGTTTATTTCTTGCTGAGCCAATGCTGATACTGCTGCTTTGAACTGTGTTTTCCTTTTGATTTTACTGGAAGATGAATTAAAACCAGGAAATTTGCTTAATTGTTGTGCCAATTTATTTTTGCAGAAATATGGGCCTGATGATACTTGATTTAAAGAGGGGGAATCTTATTGAAACTTACAGATACTGAAAGACCTGGATAGAGTGGATGTGGAGGAGATGTTTCCATTAGTAGGAGAAATTAGGATCTGAGAGCACAGCCTCCAGATAAAAGGATGCCCCTTTAGAACTGAGTTGAGGAGGACTTTCTTCAGCCAGCAGGTGGTGAATCTGTGGAATTCATTGCCACAGAAGGTTGTGGGAGCCAAGTCATTGAGTGTATTTAAGACAGAAGTAGAATAGTTCTTGTTTTGAAAGGGGATCAGAAGTTACAGGGAGTAGGTGAGAGAATGGGGTTGAGAAACCTATCATCCATGATTGAATGGCAGAACAGGCTTGATGGACTGAATGGCCTAATTCTGCTCCTTTCTCTAATGGTTTTATGCTCAACTTGAATTAGTGTGAACTTTTTTTTGGGTGCAAGTTACTTGGACTCGATATGAGAGGACGTCAGTTAGGTGGCTTCTCATACACTGCAGTATAACTACATCCAGGTGACAAATGAAGTTTAAAATATTCCTCGGTAATTATTTGGACTGGTTAGCAGCCTAGACTTCATTCTTAATGTTAGCTCAGATGTGACTGCTTAGTTAGAAAAGGGAAGCATGTTAGCTCAGAAAATAAATCAGGATATAAAAAAGGCATATAAAAGAGGCAATATTACAATAATCATGGGGATTTCAATTGTAAGGTGGACTGGGAAAATGAAGTAGGTAGTGGACCCCAAGAAAAGGAATTTGTGGAATGTCTAAGGGATGGTTTTCTTTGAGCAGCTTGTGACAGAACCTACAATATGGTAGAATTTACCATGCAGTTTGAGAGGGAGAAGCTGAAATCAGATGTAACGGTATTACAGTTACATAAAAGTAACTATAAAGACATGAGGGAGAAGCTGGCCAGAGATGATTGGAAAGGGATCCCAGCAGGGAAGACAGTGGAACAGCAATGGCAGGAGATTTTGGAGAATATTCAGGAGGCACAACAGAATTTCATCCCAAGGAGGAGGAAACATGCTAAAGGGAGGACAAGGCATCTATGGCTGACGAGGAAAGCATATAAAGCGGCATGGATTAGTGGGAGGCGAGAGGATTGGGAAGCCTTTAAAAGTGAGCAGAGGACAACTAAATAAGCAGTAACGGGGGAGAAGATAAGAACATAAGAAGTAGGAGCAGGAGTAGGCCATCTAGCCCTTCGAGCCTACCCCACCATTCAATAAGATCATGGCTGATCTGAAGTGGATCAGTTCCACTTTTCCGCTTTCTCCCCATAACCCTTAATTCCCTTGTCTATCAGAAACCTATCTACCCGTGTCTTAAATATATTTAACAAGGTAGCCTCCACCACATCAATGGGCAGAGAATTCCAGAGATTCACCACCCTTTGAGTGAAGAAGTTCCTCCTCAACTCCGTTCTAAACTGCGCCTCCCTTACCTTGAGGCTGTGCCCTCTAGTCCTACTGTCCTTTCTGAGCGGGAAGAATCTCTCTACCTCTACCCTATCCATCCCCTTCATTATCTTATACGTCTCTATAAGATCCCCCCTCATCCTTCTGAACTCCAACGAGTACAGACCCAGCCTATTTAGTCTCTCTTCATAGTCCAACCCCCTCATCTCTGGTATCAGCCTAGTGAACCTCCTCTGCACTCCCTCCAAGGCCAAAATATCCTTGTGCAAGTGCGGCGACCAAAACTGCACACAGTACTCCAGCTGCAGCCTCACCAGTGCCCTGTACAGTCGCAGCAGGACCTCCTTGCTTTTATATTCTATCCCCCTCGCTATAAAGGCCAGCATTCCATTTGCCTCCTTGATCACCTGCTGCACCTGCAGACTGAGTTTTAGCGACTTGTGCACAAGGACCCCCAGGTCCCTCTGCACTGTAGCATGCTGCAGCTTTTTGCCCTTTAAATAGTAATCCCTCCTACTATTATTCCTGCCAAAGTGGATAACCTCACACTTGCTAACATTATACTCCATCTGCCAGGTCCTCACCCAATCGCTCAGCCTATCTAGATCTCTCTGCAGACTTTCCACACCCTCAGCACAATTTGCTTTTCCACTCATCTTTGTGTCATCAGCAAATTTTGACACACTACACTCAGCCCCCTCCTCCAGATCATCTATATAAATGGTAAATAGCTGAGGCCCCAGCACTGATCCCTGCGGCATTCTACTAGTCACCAACCGCCAATCAGAATAGCACCCATTGATACCAACTCTCTGCCTCCTATTAGACAGCCAATCCTCTATCCACGCTAACACCTCACCCCCAACTCCATGCCCCCTAACCTTCTGAAGCAACCTTTTGTGCGGCACCTTATCAAACGCCTTCTGAAAATTGAGAAACACCACATCTACCGGTTCCCCTCTGTCTACCACACTAGTCACATCCTCATAGAATTCCAATAAATTTGAGAAGATGAAATATGAGTGTAAGCTAGCTAGTACCATGAGATAGAAAGACCTTTCTTTCAATATATAAAAGGTAGGAGAGGTAAAAATAGACATTGGACTATGGAAAATGAGGTTGGAGAAGTAATAATAGGAAACAAAACAATGGTAGAGGAACTGAATAATTACTTCAGTCTTCACAGTGGAAGACACCAGTGCCAGAGTTCCAGTAACTTGCACCCAAAAAAACAGTTCATACTAATTCAGGTTGTATATAAAACCATTAGAGAAAGGAACAGAATTAGACCAGTCAATCCATCAAGCCTGTTGCGCCATTCAGTCATGGATGATAAGTTTCTCAACCCCATTCTCCCACCTTTTCCCTGTAACCTCTGATCCCCTTTCAAAACAAGAGCTCCAGAGACACAAGTGTGTGTAGTGGCCATCACTAAGGAGAAGGTTCTGGGGAAACTGAAAGGCCTGCAGGTGGATAAATCAAATGGACCTTGGATTACACCTTGGGGTTCTAAAAGAGATAGCTGAGGAAATTGTGGAGGCATTGGTGGTGATCTTTCAGGAATCACTGGAGGCAGGGAGGTGCTAGAGGACTGGAAAGTAACAAATGTAATACCGCTGTTTAAAAAAGGAGGCAGCAGATGGGAAATTATAGGCCGGTTAGCCTGACTTTAGCATTGGCAAGATTTTACAGTCCATTATTAAAGATCAGATCAGAGTACCTGGAAATGCATGATAAAGTAGGACTGAGTCAGTACAGCTTTCTCAAGGGGAGGTCATGTCTGACAAATCTGTTAGTTCTTTGAGGAGGTACCAAGGAAGTTAGATAAAGGAGAACCAATGGATGTGATTTATTTAGATTTCCAAAAGGCCTTTGACAAGGTGCCACATGGGAGACTGTTAAATAAGTTAAGAGACCATGGTGTTATGGGTAAGATCCTGGCATGGATAGAGGATTGGCTGACTGGCAAAAGGCAGAGTGTGTGGACAAAGAGGTCTTTTCTGGATGGCAGCCAGTGACTAGTAGTGTGTCTCAGGAATCAGTGCTGGGAGCACAACTTTTCACAATATACATTAACGATTTGGAGGAAGGAACTGAAGGCACTGTTGTTAAGTTTGTAGATGATATGTAGAGAGACAGGTAGTATTGAGGGAGCGGGGGGCTGAAGAAGGACTTGGACAGGTTAGGAGAGTGGGCAAAGAAGTGGCAGATGGAATACAATGTGGAAAAGTGAGAGGCTATGCATTTTGGAAGGAGGAATGAAGACATAGGTTATTTTCTAAATGGGAAAACGTTTAGGAAATTAGAAACACAAAGAGACTTGGGAGTCATTGTTCAAGATTCTCTTAAGGTTAACGTGCAGGTTCAGTCAGCAGTTAGGAAGGCAAATGCAATGTTAGCATTCATGTCGAGAGGGCTAGAATACAAGAACAGGGATGAACTTCTGACACTGTATAAGGCTTTGGTCAGACCCCACTTGGAGTATTGTGAGCAGTTTTGGGCCCATATCTAAGGAAGGATGTGCTGGTGTTGAAAAGGGTCCAGAGGAGGTTCACAAGAATGATCCCTGGAATGAAGAGCATGTTGTATGAGGAACAGTTGAGGACTCTACTCGTTGGAGTTTAGAAGGATGAGGGGGGATTTTATTGAAATTTACAGGATACTGTGAGGTCTGGATAGAGGGGATGTGGAAAGGATGTTTCCTCCAGTAGGAAAATCTAGAACCAGAGGGCACAACCTCAGGCTAAAGGGGCAACCCTTTAAAACGGATGAGGAGGAATTTCTTCAGCCAGTGAGTGGTGAACCTGTGGAACTCTTTGTCGCAGAAGGCTGTGGAACTTAGGTCATTGAGTGTCTTTAAGACTTTTGGTGGGACAATTGAGGAACAGTAGAGGACTTTCAAAGCGATCTTTCACAGTGCTCAGCAAAAGTATATACCAGTGATGAGGAATGACTTTCGAAAAAGAGATAATCAGCCATGGATATTTAAAGAAATAAAGGAGAATATCAAATTGAAAGAAAATGCATACAAAGTGGGAAACTAGAGGATTGGGAAGTCTTAAGGTCAACAAAAAAGCTATAAAGGAAAGTAAGGTGGATTATGAGAGTAACCTAGCTCAGAATATAAAAGCAGATAACAAACATTTCTACGAATGTATAAAACGAAAAAGAGTGGCTAAAGTAAACATTGGATGAATAGGTGGGTGTAATAAATGGAAATGAGAAAATGGCTGAGGCATTGAACAGATATTTTATGTTGGTCTTCACAGTGGAAGACACAAATAACATGTCAAACATTGATGACAGGCTATGGCACGGGAGGACCTAGAAACTACCACTGTCACGAAAAAGGCAGTGTTGGGCAAGCTGATGAGGATAAAGATATGAAAGTCTCCTGGTCCTGATGGAAAGCATCCCTGAGTGCTGAAAAAGATGTGGGAATGCTGGCGTTGGACTGGCGTAAACACAGTAAAAAGTCTGACAACACCAGGTTTTAGTCCAACCGATTTATTTGATAATACTCAAGCTTTCGAGGGGACTGCCTCTTCGTCAGGTGAATGGAGAGTTCTGGCCTTAGACAGAGCATATAAAGCACAGACAGTTTAGAGATTACTGATTAGAATGCGAATCCCAAGGCGGCCTTCATGACACACGACAGCTAACGACAACGGATGAATGAACGTCGCTCGACAATCACCAGGCAAGACTGTTCACTTCCTGTTGGCGAACACTTCAGTGGTCACGGGCATTCAGCCTCTGACCTTCGGGTAAGCATTCTCCAAGGCGGCCTTCATGACACACGACAGCGCAGAGTTGCTGAACAGAGACTGATAGCCAAGTTCCGCACACATGAGGACGGTCTCAACAGGGATCTTGGGTTCATGTCGCACTATCTGTAACCCCCGTGACTTGCCTGGGTTTGCAAAACCTCACTTACAGAGATGTGTATTGTCTCCAGACAGTACAGTAACCTGTGATCAGTGCTCCTTCCACTCACATTGTCGGCCACTTCAGGTCTTGAACAGCAGGTTAAGTGTAAGGATTCGCATTCTAATCAGTAATCTCTAAACTGTCTGTGCTTTATATGCTCTGTCTAAGGCCAGAACTCTCCATTCACCTGACGAAGAGGCAGTCCCCTCGAAAGCTTGTATTATCAAATAAATCGGTTGGACTAAAACCTGGTGTTGTCAGACTTTTTACTGAAAAAGATGGCAGGGGAAATAGCAAATGCACTAGTAGTGATTTACCAAAATTTGCTGGACTCTGGGGTGGCTCCCGCAGATTAGAAAACAGCAAATGTGACATCACTGTTTAAAACAGGAGGTAGTCAAAAGGCAGGTTAGTTTAACTTCGATAGTAGGGAAAATGCTTGAATCTATCATCAAGGAAGAAAGAGCGAGACATCTAGTTATAAATTGTCCCATTGGTAAGACGCAGCATTCATGAAGGGCAGGTCATTTTGACTAATTTGGTGGTATTCTTTGAGCACATACATGCACAGTGGACAATGGGGAACCTGTGGATCTGGTGTATCTGGATTTCCAGAAGGCATTTGACAAGGTGCTGCACCAGACACTGCTGCGGAAGATAAAGGTGCACAGTGTTATAAGTAATGTATTAGCATGGATTAGAGGATTGGTTAATTAACAGAAAGAAAAGAGTGGGGGGTAAATGGGTGTTTTTCTGGTTGGCGATCAGTGTTGGGACTGCAATTGTTTATGATTTACATGGGTGAGATGGAGTTGGGGACCAAGTGTCATGTGTCAAAATTCGCAGATGAAACTGAGATGAATGGCAGAGCAAAGTATGCAGAGGACGCTGAAAGTCTGTAAAGGGATGCAGATAGTCTACGTGAGTGGGTGAGGGCCTGGCAGATGGAGTACAATGTTGGTAAATGTGAGATCCTCCATTTTGGTAGGAATAACAGCAAAATGGATTATTATTTAAATGGTATAAAAATTGCAGCATGCTGCTGTGCAGAGGGACATGGGTGTCTTTCTGCAGGAATCTCAAGGAGTTGGTTTGCAGGTGCAGCAGGTAATAAAGAAGCCAAATGGAGTTTTGTCCTTCATTGCTAGAGGTATGGAGTTTAATAACAGCAAGGTTATATTGCAGCTGTGTAAGGTGCTGGTGAGGCCACACCTGGAGTACCGTGTACAGTTTTGGTCTCCTTACCTGAGAGAGGATATACCGGCACTGGAGGAGGTGCAGAGGAGATTCACTAGGTTGATTCCGGAGTTGATAAGATTGGCTTATGAGAAGAGACTGAGTAGACTGGGGCTATACTCATTGGAATTCAGAAGAATGAGGGGAAATCTTATAGAAACATTTAAGACTATAAAGGGAATAGATACAATAGAAGCAGGGAAGTTGTTTCCACTGGCACGTGAAACAAGAACTAGGGGGCATGGCCTCAAAATAAGGGGGTGCAGATTTAGGATTGAGTTGAGGAGGAACTTCTACACACAAAGGGTTGTGAATCTGTGGAATTCCTGCCTAGCGAAGCAGTTGAGGCTATCCCATTGAATGTTTTTAGGGCAAGGACAGATAAATTTTTGACTAGTGAAGGAATTTTGGGTTATTGTGTGTGAGCAGTCAAGTGGAGCTGAGCGCATGAAGTTATTGAATGGTGAGCAGGTTTGAGGGACCAGATGGCCTTCTCCTGTTCCTAGTTCTTATGGTCAGTTGTGATGGTTAGTTGGAAAAGGGAGGCTATCTTACATAATTAATGAACATAGAAAAGACAAAGAAAAAGCTAATATTTGTCTCAATCTAGGATCTTTAATGAAGGCACGTGCATGGAATGTCTTCCCAAATAAGAATCTGAAGTCCAGTGACTGACCAATTGAAAGAATTCCCTAATACCTGTTTGGATTAGAAAATGTTCACCTTCATTCCAGGAAAAAGAAGGATCTATGGTGCATTAGTATCTCTGTAAATGGTATACTAATTGTAGTACTGGCAGGAAGTCAACTAATCTTTCAATGTTGGTCCAAGTGTAGTTGTAATGTATTTATTTACTGCAGCATTTAGAGGTCACATTGGATTTGCAACCAGAGTAATTAAAGCAGAATGTCTTGAGTTTCATCAGTGTGAGGTAATCTAGCAGTGGCCAGCATTTCAGCTGATATAGGTTATGTTACAAGATCTTCAACACATAGAGTTCTGCAGCAATCTTAACACCTGGACAGTTGATAATGCATTCATTGGACCCTCTTGAAGAATTTTGGCTGAGGGTTGAAGTCAGAAGATATGACTGCCCACCTGTCTGCACTCTTGCATCAAGGGACTTTCAAAGGATGGGAAGTGGTGTACCAGAAAGTTATTTGCCATCTTGCACTTCATAGATACAGCAATTAAATTCCACTCTGGATAAATATCCATGTTTGACTTGCATTGTGATTATAGCCCAGCCCATTGACCCATGCAGTAGATAGGACTTCTGCTGAGCTCCTATCAACTGTTGTAAGTGACAATCACCAGTTCATTCAGTGGTCACTAATTCTTCAAGTTCAGTAATCTTAAAAGTAGGTTGAAGGACGGAGAAACCTAATGTAAGCTCCACACAGGGAATAAAGATCATTGCTTGCAGGAAATTGAAGTAGCAGAAGAAGGGTAGAAAGAAAGATAAAGAATGATAACTAAAGTCAGCGAGTTCGCAAGCGGTTATGCGAGCCAGAGAAATTAAGGGTTGAATAAAGGGTGGCTGCAGAAACCTAGGAAGGCTGGGGAAGGGGTGGCAGGGTGCGTATCACAGGTTGTTTGAAGTATAATGTCTTTGCAAACCTGCTCGAAAGGTGGTTATATGGCTTTGAACTAGTTAGGGGAGTAAAAGGGAGAATGATGTATCATTTAAATTGCTGCCTATAGCCTCAGTCATTTGTCAGTAAGATTTGGTTTGAATACCTATGTCTCCCAAACATCTTTTTTAAGATCCAGAAGTTAAATTATTAGGTGGAATTTCAATTGTAAAAAGTGTTTCATAAATATTAAATGAGTCGTTTTCAAAGGAAATTGAACAAAAATTCTTTCCTCTACGAGAAGAACATGTAATACCCATCTTGTAGTTTCCAGAATTTTCGAAGGAACATTTTTAGATATGTCTTCTGCTTAAATTAAGTTATGTTCCACTGCACTTGCAATATTATTTTTCACATGTTGTAGACTCATGTTTAGAGGTGCTTTTGAGAAATTAGTTGTTGGGTGGCTTGCATATCAGCATTCACTAATTTCTGTGCATACCATTCATTACTTGTGCCTATGCACAGCAGCTTCAGGTCATTAGGAGGGCAAAGCAGCTTGGTGCCCTTTACAGGAATTGTGAACAGGGCATCAACAGTGTCTCTTTAATTGGATTGAAAAAAGTTATATTGTACCATGCGGACTCTAAACATGAACTTAAAATACTTGGTGCAATGCCAATTAATGTACAGAAAGCGAAATAGAGAGAGAAAGAAGGATGTGATTAAAAGAGATGAGGGGTAATCCTTTCTTAAATTTAAAAGTTCACACTTAATCAAATTTTCAATGCCAGAGAGGTTGGTTGGCAGTAATTAAGACTTATCAAACTGTTAAAGTATTCAGTTATACTTGACTGTACAAATTTTAACCTTTTTATGAACTATTTAGTGGATAAATACAGCACATTCACACCCTTCTATGTATAATGTCTACTATATGCATGTCAAAATGTCTTGGTGAGTATCGTTAGTGCAAAGCTTCTGAAAGAGCAAGGCTACTTGGACAGCAACCTCTTGATTTCCTTGTTTATCAGTCCATGCATGGATGCCAGAAGTTACTCTGTGAACCAAAATCTGGACCAATAGTTTATGGCCAACCACATTGTCTCTATTTCAAATCCACGGGCTCTAAACTGAGATTATATTAATTTCCCATCAACTCAAATCTACTTGCTTTCCTTGCTATCCTTTCCCTTTAGATTCTATCTGATGGCACCTAAATCTTTCAATAATTACCTAATTTGGTCTCTTATTTGTCAACCTCACTCATGTCTTTCACAATTTGTCCTGACTTTTGGCATCGTTTCTCAGTAAAAGTAGTATTCTTTTCACTAACTGCGACTTGATTTTGGATAACCCTTAGTTAATTATCATCCTGCCCTAAACCAATTTACTTCATTTTGACATTCCATATTATATTTGTAAAGCTAAAGATATAAAATGTTGTATTTCAGAACTGGTTGGACCCAGCTAAGGAAATAAAAAAGCAAATCCGAAGTAAGTACATTTTACTAATGACTTGAAATTCAGTTCATATGTAATGATGTTTGAAAGGTAGCACATTGTAGGAGCTTTCTATTTATCTTTTTATGAGGATATTATTGCCGTTCACATTTTGTTGGCCCTTCCAACAATAAAGCATATGTTCCGGTGATTTTATATTTTTTCATTTTTCCAGTTAATGCTTTTGCTTCTGTAAAGGTTTATAGCATTCAAAAGGTCAGAAGCCCAGTATATTTTTATCTCTTACAAAATGTATATTCTTCTGTCTGCTTTATTGAAATTATGATTGCCATTTAATCCCAAGCCTAGTTATTGGGAAACTGCTCAAGCAGAAACGGATAGAATGGTGAATTACCATAATGATTGCGATGTCGTGAACCCACATGAGCATTACTCATATCGGCCTGCAAAGTAATTATGGAAAGGAAGAGAGAATACTTGGGAAATTAAACATGAAAGATATTGTGTATAATCAGAATTGTGATAACTTTTTTAAATTGCAAGTCCTTATTTTTAGTACAAGAAGAATTTTCAGGAAGTGGCATGGCAGTGACATCAAACAAGATGCCAGATTCTCTTTGTCCAATTGTGAGAACTTGTGTGACTCCTTTTTGCTTTCACTGTTGTCTCTTGTTTTGAAGATTTATACCACTCTCGCTCTATGTTCTTGTTTAAAAGTATTATGTTAATCAAATTTATACTGACATTCAATCTCCATACCAAATCCCTCTAAGAGTTGCTGATTCCAGCTCCACATTTGCTTTCACCTTAGCTTCACTGCAGTTGAAACTCTAATCAATGCCTGTTAGCAAGGCTTAACTTTTTTCAATGCTCTTGTTGCAGTCTCCCACAAATTCTAACTTATTTTACTGTACGCTGCATAAATCCTGTCTTTAGATGACCTGTACTGGTTCCCAGCTCTTCAAAACATTGCAAACTTTTCATGCTCGTTTGCATATCTTTTCATCATCAAATGCAACTCATCAGTTGCAACCTCCTGTATTCCTGTGTCTCTGTTCACTTCCTCTCATCTGACACTGATCTACTCTATCCCATTTCCTGCTGCATTGTTGCATTTACAAGAACTCAATCATTAGAATGGCAAGATCATACCAGTTAGCACAGTACAATTTTTTTTATATATAAAATAAAACTTTGATCGTACTTCCATAATGTTTTAGTCCTGGGAAGTTCCTGGTTTTCCTTATGGCTTCAATCCATGACTTCAGTTGGGATAATGCTGGGAAAACTACAGTTGCCCTTTGAGAGGGGGGAAAAATCAACTGTGATTCCTACTCCTGATCATTGTGCTGTGACGTTACATATGTTTACGTGTTGAGTGTGCAGAACAGTGATAGCCAAAGGTAACCTGCTATCAAAATGAGGCCAGCTGTGGTGTCCATTCTCACATATGAAGAACAGCTACTTGGCTGACTATCAATGGAATTCTTGGGGAATAGCTGTATCGGGAAGAGAATCAACAGCTGGCACACCCATAATATTGATAGTGCTGTGAAACAAATATGCAGAGATCATATTAGCTTGGGAGATCTCAAAAATAGTTTTGTCAATTTCAATACTATTTTTATACAAGAAAAGTTCAGTAATTATCCACTAACTGTGGCCAATCTCATAATTTAAAAATGGTCAGTATAGTGAGTAGAACTGTAAGTAAATTTAAAACAAAAGAGAAGGATTTGTAGATGGGAGAGGTGACCTATCAGACAAAAGTTCATATGGAGAAATTGGAAGTGACAGCGATGGGGAACAAAGAGAAGATATGTACACTAAATTTTTAACAAGTAGTAGTGTTACCTAAGGGTACAGACAGGTAAGTGTTTAAAAGTAAGGGTGAGGGAACACAGTGTCCATTGTTCTCTGTACTCTTTTGATGAATAGGTCAGGCCCACAATCTTGAGAGCGATATGCTACTTGTATTGAATGATGGATATTATTTCTTAAAAGAATTATTAGACTGTAAGGTATTGCATCTACAGCTCAAATGACTAATTAACCTAATATCATAAGGCTATGTGGAGAAAATTGACTAAATACTGTTAAATTATTCACATTTACTATAGGAATGATAAAAGGCAAACAGTGATAAGTAACCCAAGAGTGTTTATCATTTACTTATTAGGATTCTCATTTATCATTTTTAAAATTGATATTTTCAAACAAAAATCTTTGTCATTTTGTACTGGAAAAGTAATCCTTGGAGAGTTTTTCATTAGTTCAAGAACTGAGAAATTTAAATTGCTTTTCTTTTGTTTGACATTTGACTAATGGTTTGATTCCATGCAGGTGGTTTATGGCAGTTTGCATTCAATGTAAAGTTTTACCCTCCGGACCCTGCCCAGCTCTCTGAGGACATCACCAGGTGAGAGAAAGAATGTTCCTTTTAGCACTTAGAGTTGAGATTTGTGCAGTCAAAATTTGTTGTTCTGTAAATGCTTTCCCAAGATTTCCCCATACAAAAGAATACAGGATTGTATGGTATATTCTTACCATTGTAAGAGTACGATTAAAATTAACGGTGTTCACCGAAGTAAATTGGTTTTGCAGAAACCATTCAACGCATTATTGTTGGAGTAGCTTTTTTTTAATTTGGAAGTAACCTATTCATGTGCTATCAGATGGTAATTTTAAAAATCGTAATTGCTAATCTTGCTTCCCTAATCCTTGAGAGTGGGCAATAACTGAACAACCAATTGCTTTTGTATGGTACATGTTGCACACGAGTGTCTCATGGGGGACGAGGAGAATTGAAAGCACAAGGAGGAATGATAAACCCAATAACATGGTTGAAGAAGTGTGTTTTAAAATTTGGAGCAAGAGATAACAAAAGAAAACAGTATTAGAAAAGAACTTGAGAGAGCAGGATGTCATGGTTGTAGGACTTTGTAAAATATGCAGCGTACCTGAACTGATTAAGTCACAGTATTAGCAATAATCTGCCTTGCTAAAGTTTAATTATGTAACTCTGGGAATGAGGCAACCCATATCTGCATGTCTAAAGATCTGATGTTTGAGCTTGGGCTAATAAATTGTGGGTTACTTTCATACCACACAAGTTCCAGACCATATCCAACAAGAGTATCTGAGCATCTCCCCATGATACTCAATGGCATTACCGTCAAAATATCGCTCACCAGCGACATCCATTGACCAGAAGCTTAACTGGTCCAGCCACATAAATACTGTAGCTACAAGAATGGACCAGAGGCTGAGTGTAAGATAAGAGGCTTCCCTGCCAACTCCTCGGATTTCCCACACTTATAAGGCACAAGTCAAGAATGTGATACAATATTTTCAATAATATGGGTAAATACAACTCAACCAACACTTAAAAGGTGGACACCACTGGTACCTCATCTGTCCCTTAATCATTTATTCCTTCCACTACCCACGTGCAGCGACTGCACTATGTACCTCTAATAAGATACACATGAGCAACTTGCCATGGCTTCCTAAATGGCACCTCCCAAATCTGTGACCTCAGCCTAGATAGATGAGGGCAGCAGATGCATGGGGATTCCGTGACCTGCAAGTTCCCCTCCAAGTCACAAACCAGCCTGACTTAAAAACATATTGCATTCCTTCGTCATCACTGCGTCAAAATCCTGGAACTCTCAACCTTCACCCACAGACTGCACAAGTTGAGAAAGTGGCTCATCACCAACTCAATGAGATGGACAATAAATTATGATCTTGCCTTTGGTCCACATCTCATGAATAAATTTTAAAAGAATGATTGCAAATGGAGACGAGTACCTGCCACTCTGACCTGACCCCACGTTCTAGGAATTGAGAGAGTGAACCATGCATAGTTTGGATCAAAAGTCCACAGTTATCTGGCTCCTCCACTCTTGTTACCTAACCAAGTGCTTCCAGTATGTTTTGTTTATGTTCAATCTGCTAATATTTCTGAATTTTATTTTTAAGTTTGTTCCCTTAAAATATTAAGTTATAACACTATTTATTGGCCAGAACCCCCTGGACATTTGTTAATGTTTGATGAGATGCCAGAGAATGTTTTAATTTTTGCATGGGTTCTTGCAGTGGAAATGATCATAACTGTTTTGTGCTATTTGCAGCCATCAGGGCATCTTGTCATTTCACTGCATTGCAGTTGTATTCCACACACTTCTCAGTGAATACAAATTATTCATTCTGTGCCACTATCTTCCACTGCTGAAGCTTAGAAATTGTGCTGACACAAGCAGTTTGGGGGGAAAAAGTAACTGAAAGAGTATGCATTATTTTCTAAGAGCGTGGGGGCAAAGAAATTAGAAGATGCCATGTTTAAGCTCATTATATTAAAAAAAAATTGGTCCAAAGTAAGTGGTCAGGGATTTGTACCTTTGTGTTTGCCAACTGCAATTTTCTGACCCTTCACCATAATGGGCACTTAATCATAACTTGTGAGCTTGGAAAAGAAAACTACTCAGTGGGAGAACTGTGGTGTGATTTCTGGACCAAAATTTAAAATTGGTTGGATTTTTAGAATTCTGTTGAATTTATTTTGTAACTGTTTTGCTCCCAAGGACTGGACAAATTTCATATTAAACATTACACTTTTCTCTTTATCCATAAAACTATATTTCTCTAGTTCTACTTCAGAATGCTGATTATGAGAAAAAGTTAGCTCAATGGATAATCTATAAAAATACACTGCTTGGCTTCCCCCCACTCTATCCAGTGATTAACTGAACCATAGATGCTGGAGACTCTGGGATAAATCCCAGGCCAATGCTGAATTAGCTGTCGCAGCCGATCAGTCGCAGTGTTCCTGCAATCAATCTCAGTTTTCTTCAACTATAAGATGGGGAAAATCAGGCAGTTTTTATCCCTCCGATGATTATCCAAGTGATCCCCCTACAAGGTGCATGCTGCATTGGTCAAGTTGGGACAAGATCTACTCCAATTGTGAGCCATCTGCAGCTAAGAAAACTTGTAGGAGGGAAGAAAGGTTATTGAGCGGAGCGCCGAGTCTGGGTCAGAAAACAGTCCCAGATTAATTTAGTGCCCATAAACTCTTGTGCAGCAGAGCAGTTCAAGATGGATTCCTGTTTATTAATATTGTTTCAAACTAAATGTTTCTGTGCATTTCTTAAGGCATTTTCTGTTGGTAGGGCCCAGCAAATGGTATTCTTAAGTTAACAATGATACTTTCCAGTGTAAAACCTGATGTGCTATGGAGACCCAACAGTATCAGATACCAACATTTCTGAGAGTCCCACCAACTGGCATCACTCTGCATTTTATATTCTTTTTAATTAGCAAGGCGTTATCAAACATACGAATCACAGCATAGTTGGAGGTCTCTGAACTCCTCTCCTGAAACCCCACATATTGGCTGAAATCGAGAAACACGTGTTTTTGAAGGTACTGTGCTTTGTGGAATATTTAACAAGAAGATCAGCTCTCAGTTTAAGTAGATGTTAAGATTTATAGATTTATAAGGCTTTATTTATAGAGATTTCCCAATGTCATGACCAACGATTTGAAAACGTATTTGTTTGCAGGATGTGGGCATTGCTAGCTAGACCAGCATTTATTGCCCATCCTTAATTGCCCTTGGGAAGGTGTTGGTGAGCAGCCTTCTTGAGGCACTGCAGTTCATTTAGTAGGTACATCCAAAGTGCTGTTAGCAAGGGAGTTCCAGAACTTTGACCCAGTGAAAATGAAGGAACGGTGATTTAGTTTTCACATCAGGATGGTATGAGGTTTGAAAGAAAATTTGCAGATAGTGGTGTTCCCATGCATTTGCCCTTGTCCTTCCGTGGGCTAGGGGTATAGGTTTGGAAGATGCTATCAAACAACAGCAGGAAAATAGAAAGAAGAATCAATATTCAAGTTGCTGTTTGTGCGCCTTTTCAAAACATAAAATGGCTTCTGCAGTTCCCCACAAAATTGGAGGAAAAGTCTTTCTGGCTAGTAAGACACATCAGGCACGGACCTTAATTTCTTTACATGGTGCACCCAATTATACTGAAGTGTGCAAATGTGTGAAGCATTTTGGCTGCGTCTGAGAGACTTATTTGGCCACCATTTAAATGCAGAATCATCTTTTTCTTGTTAGATTTTAGAACGCCTTGGAGTAGAAATTTGCAGTTTACACCTAGTCAGTAGACAGCTGACAGAAGTTCTCTGTATTAAAAGTCTCGAAGAACACTGAGCACTCAAAATTTAGAATTGCTATATAGAGATACTTAATTCACTGCTTAAAAAAAATTGTACTCAAAAGTGTCAAAATCTGTTGTTTATCCACACAAATTGACTCTGCATACATACATAGCTGCTAAAATTACTCAGAAGAGGGATGCTATCGATATTTAAGTTTGGCTGAGTCTTTTAGTCCAAATCGCCTGTGACTGACGTGCTTCGCGGAAATGGAAAGCAAATACAGAAGGAGAAGAGAAAGAGTGTGATAATTTGAGCTTAGGAGTAAAGGTGCTGTATCCTTTGTCAATTTTGCTTGTTCCCAGAAACATGCATCTTAATTCCATTTGAAAACAATTGAGAGGGGAAAAGCTATGCAGAAATATGAATCATCATATAACTAAAATGTACAGTAGGTAAGACTGGTATCTTTACCCAAAACCAAAACACTGCACATACTGAAAGTCTGAAATAAAAATAGGAAATGCTGGAAATACTCAGTTGGACAGCATCCATGGAGAGTGGAAAACAAAGTTAATGGGCTGGATTTGTGTTGGAGCCGATGAGGGAGCGAGCTATCTTGGATCTGGTGTTATGTAATGAGGCGGGTAGAATTAGGGACCTTGTGGTGAAGGATCCTCTTGGGAAGAGTGATCATTGTATGGTGGAGTTTCTGATGCAGATGGAGGAGGAGAAAGTGGGTTCCCGGACCTGTGTCCTTTGTTTGAACAGAGGG
Source organism: Carcharhinus amblyrhynchos (assembly GCF_965287045.1). Classification (NCBI taxonomy): domain Eukaryota; kingdom Metazoa; phylum Chordata; class Chondrichthyes; order Carcharhiniformes; family Carcharhinidae; genus Carcharhinus; species Carcharhinus amblyrhynchos. Next base: position 48,353,895 of record NC_137331.1, read on the forward strand.
GAGTACGGTAGGATGAGAGAGGAATTGGCGAATGTTGATTGGGGGAGCGCGTTGGAAGGTAGGTCTGCTGAGGAGCAGTGGAGGATCTTTAAGGAGATCTTTCTTGGTGCTCCGCAGAAATTTATTCTGATGGTTAAAAAGGATCGTAGGAGGAGAGATAGTCAGCCGTGGATAACGAAGGAGGTAAAGGAAAGTGTTAAATTAAAAGCAGATGCGTTTAGAGTAGCTAAGAGTAGTGGGCGAGAAGGGGATTGGGAGAGGTTTAAATATCAACAAAGAATGACAAAGAAGTTGATAAAGAAGGGTAGGATAAACTATGAAGCTGGGCCAGCGCTTAATATAAAAAAGGATAGCAAGAGTTTTTATAAATATATAAAACAGAAGAGGCTGACTAGGGTGAACGTTGGACCCTTAGAGGATGAGAGGGGGGACTTAGTGGTAGGGGATGGGGAAATGGCTGAGGTCTTGAATAACTTTTTTGTTTCGGTCTTCATGGAGGAGGACGTGAATAATTTGCTGGGTGTTAGCGATGGAAAGGTGGTAGGACTGGAGGGCCTGAATGACATTACTGTCACTAGAGAGGCAGTGCTCAAAAGACTGGAGGGACTGATTGTGGACAAGTCCCCAGGACCGGATGGAATGCATCCGAGGGTTCTGAAAGAAATGGCGGAGGTGATAGTGGATGCCTTGGTGATTATTTTCCAAACGTCGCTGGATTCCAGGGAAGTGCCGGGAGATTGGAAAACGGCTAATGTTACGCCGTTGTTGAAGAAGGGTGGCAGGCAAAAGGCAGGGAATTGTAGGCCGGTTAGTTTAACGTCTGTTGTAGGTAAAATGTTAGAATCCTTGATTAAGGAGAAAATAGCGAGGCATCTTGAGAATTGTTTGATAGAGCAGACGCAGCACGGTTTCATTAAGGGGAGGTCGTGTCTGACAAATTTATTGGAGCTCTATGAGGATGTGTCTAGGGCAGTGGATAGAGGAGAGCCGGTGGATGTGGTGTTTCTTGATCTTCAGAAGGCGTTTGACAAGGTGCTGCACAAGAGGGTATTACAGAAGGTCAGGGGGCATGGAGTTGGGGGTAGGGTGTTAGCGCGGATAGGAGATTGGCTGTCATAGGAGGCAGAGAGTGGGGGTCAATGGGTGCTATTTGGATTGGCGGTTGGTGACTAGTGGAGTGCCCCAGGGGTTGGTGCTGGGGCCTCAGCTATTTACCATTTATATAGATGATCTGGAGGAGGGAACCGAGTGTATGGTGTCGAAATTTGCTGATGACACCAAGATTGGTGGAACGGCAAATTGTGCGGAGGGCGTGGAAAGTCTGCAGAGGGATCTAGATAGGCTGGGTGAATGGGCCAGGAACTGGCAAATGGAATTTAATGTTGGCAAGTGCGAGGTGGTCCACTTTGGTAGGAATGATGGTAGGAAGGACTATTACTTACATGGCGAAAAACTGCAGCAGGCGACGGTGCAGAGGGACCTTGGAGTCCTTATGCATGAATCGCAAAAACCCAGCCTGCGGGTGCAGCAGGTGGTCAGGAAGGCGAATGGGATGCTGGCCTTCATAGCAAGGGGGATTGAATATAAAAGTAAGGAGGTCTTGCTGCAACTGTACAGGGCACTGGTGAGGCCGCAGCTGGAGTACTGTATGCAGTTTTGGTCGCTGCACTTATGCAAGGATATTTTGGCCTTGGAGGGGGTGCAGAGGAGGTTTACTAGGCTGATACCGGAGTTGAGGGGTTGAAATAGGAGGAGAGGCTGAATAAACTAGGCTTGTACTCGTTAGAGTTTAGAAGAATGAGGGGAGATCTCATTGAGACATATAAGATGATGAATGGGATGGATAGGATAGAGGTAGAGAGGCTCTTCCCGCTCAAAGTACAGTAGGACTAGAGGGCACAGCCTCAAGATAAAGGGGGGTGCGGTTTAGAACAGAGTTGCTCGACAGACTGGAGGGGCTGATTGTGGACAAGTCCCCAGGACCGGATGGAATGCATCCGAGGGTTCTGAAAGAAATGGCGGAGGTGATAGTGGATGCCTTGGTGGTTATTTTCCAGATGTCGTTGGATTCCGGGGAAGTGCCGGATGATTGGAAAACGGCTAATGTTACGCCGTTGTTTAAGAAGGGTGCCAGGCAAAAGGCGGGGAATTATAGGCCGGTTAGTTTAACGTCTGTTGTAGGTAAAATGTTAGAATCTGTCATTAAGGAGGAAATTGCGAGGCATCTTGAAGGGAATTGCTTGATAGAGCAGACGCAGCACGGTTTCATGAAAGGGATGTCGTGTCTGACAAATTTACTGGAGTTCTATGAGGATGTGTCTAGGGCGGTGGATAGAGGAGAGCCGGTGGATGTGGTCTTTCTAGATTTTCAGAAGGCGTTTGACAAAGTACCTCACAAGAGGTTATTGCAGAAGGTCGAGGGACATGGAGTTGGGGGTAGGGTGTTAGCGTGGATAGAGGATTGGTTGTCAAATAGGAGGCAGAGAGTGGGGGTCAACGGGTGCTATTCGGATTGGCGGATGGTGACTAGTGGAGTGCCCCAGGGGTCGGTGCTGGGGCCTCAGCTTTTTACCATTTATATAGATGATCTGGAGGAGGGAACCGAGTGTAGGGTGTCGAAATTTGCTGATGACACCAAGATTGGGGGAACAGCAAATTGTGCGGAGGGTGTGGAGAGTCTGCAGAAGGATCTAGATAGGCTGGGTGAATGGGCCAGGAAATGGCAAATGGAATTTAATGTTGGCAAGTGTGAGGTGGTCCACTTTGGTAGGAAGAATGGTAGGAAGGACTATTACTTACGGGGCGAAAAACTGCAGCAGGCGACGGTGCAGAGGGACCTCGGGGTCCTTGTGCATGAGTCGCAAAAACCCAGCTTGCAGGTGCAGCAGGTGGTCAGGAAGGCGAATGGGATGCTGGCCTTCATAGCGAGGGGGATTGAATATAAAAGTAGGGAGGTCTTGCTGCAGCTGTATAGGGCATTGGTGAGGCCGCAGCTGGAGTACTGTGTGCAGTTTTGAGCGCCGCACCTGCGCAAAGATATTTTGGCCTTGGAGGGAGTGCAGAGGAGGTTTACTAGGCTGATACCGGAGTTGAGGGGATTGAGCTATGAGGAGAGGCTGAATAAACTGGGCTTGTACTTGTTAGAGTTTAGAAGAATGAGGGGAGATCTCATTGAGACGTATAAGATGATGAATGGGATGGATAGGATAGAGGTGGAAAGACTCTTCCCGCTCAAAAAAGACAGTAGGACTAGGGGGCACAGCCTCAAGATAAAAGGGGGGCGGTTTAGAACGGAGTTGAGGAGGAACTTCTTCACTCAAAGGGTGGTGAATCTCTGGAATTCTCTGCCCGTTGAAGTGGTGGAGGCTGCCTCGCTAAATATTTTTAAGACGCGGGTTGATAGGTTTTTGATAAGCGAGGGGATTAAGGGTTATGGGGAGAGGGCGGGAATGTGGAACTGAGACACAACAGATCAGCCATGATCTTATTGAATGGCGGGGCAGGCTCGAAGGGCTAGATGGCCTACTCCTGCTCCTATTTCTTATGTTCTTACTTTGCACCATCACTGGGACCAAATGGGGATCGTAGGCCCACATTGCCAGCAGCATGTCCACCCAAGGCCTGGGAGGGTGTGGGGGCAGATGGGGAGGGGGGTGATCTACAAAAGGAAAATTTCCTCCGCGCACAGAGACAAATCAGATGTTTTGAACAAACATAAACCCTGGTTCTGGTTCAGGTAGGTTCAGAGGTGCTGTTCAAATGTCATGTGGCAGTCAATCAACTGGTTTTAGGCAGCACCCCACCACCTGCAGGGCAAAAGAGGGAAACTGCTCCCTGCATGCATGTGCACTGACTGATGTCAACTCGTTCTTAAGTACCATCTCCGAAGCTCAGCCCCAACAGAGTAGATTTGGGGGCGGGGGGGGGGGTGGGGTGTTGGTGGTGGTGGTGGTGGTGCGTTCATGAGCAAACCAGTTCCAATGACAATAGTAAAACCACAGGAAGTGCGTTTGGTGTGGCAGTCGGGGTGAGCAGGGCGATAACGCCACTGTGCTGAGGCCTGTGTGTGAGAGCAGGGCGGGATGCAGAGGGGTCTGACTGTCTGAGGAAGATTGGGTGAAGGAGTTGCACACGCCTGGTTGTGTGGGGGTAGGGGGCTGCTGCTGCTGACTGAGGGGGAAAGTGTGAATAACATGCATGATTGTGTGGGAAAGTAAGAGGTAAACCAGTGGCCTGGAAACAGGAGAAAGTCAATTGCCTTTGAATTCTTTCCCAGATCCTGTGTCCACTGGTGCCATGTCCCAGAAGGCAATCTTCTAACTGGCCACCGCCACCTCCTTTGCTGGCTTATTAAGAGCAGCGGGCAGACTTGTGGTGATGCTGGCCCAATCAGAGGGTAGTTTTGGAGCTTCAGTACCCACACCATAAGGTTGCCTCAAAGTGGAAATGCCCTTGGAGATGTTGGTTTAAAAAAAAAGTAGTCCTGAGGATCGGAGAAGATGGGCCCCTTCAGAGTGGAGAGAAAACTCTCTGGATAAATTGTTTGGGCTACAGTTGCAATCTTTTCTGACCACAGCCCCAACATTGAGGCATGGTGCCCCAGTGACATTCCAGCCTGTTGCAGGAGGCCACTTCCATTGAGGTGGCAGCCTGCACAGTGACAAAACGTCAGGAAAGCCACAAAATCTTGTGTCCTCAATCATCATTGTCTATCTCCTTGATGCAGGCAGCCGATCCAGTCAATTTCCTGATATCAGTCTCTTGCCCTACGCAATTAGTTGAAGTATTGCTTTAGATGAATGTTTCTGTGCCATGTATTCCTTGTCTTGCCAGTGTTCAAACCTCAGTACAAGGTTTGTTTCCCACTGATGGGAGGAAAGAGGGCTAATAATGAGACTTGTTGACACTTGATTGTAAACGCTAGTAAGCTTTTGTGGTAACTAGTAAGTGTTTTCACAGTCAGAGAATAATTGTATAAATGTATTTGCAAAAGAAAATATGTCACCTAGCTTGGAAATCAATTATGTTTGGAATAGTTCTAAATAACAAACATTTGTATGCTGCAACTTTTCATTTTATCAAATGTTTATCCCTTGAGATTCATAACAAAGCCCTTCAGCTATGACTTCATCCAGGCATCAAGATGGAACTTAAATAAAGTTGTCTTTAACACACAAGTGCAATTGGTACTCAATATTTCAAGAATTATTAGGCAGCAAATTGGAAGTAAGGAAAAAAACTAATATTATATCTTTGTCCCCCATTTTTAATCTCTGCTACCCCAAAGGCCAATCAGTACGTAAGGCCAGTTGGCAGCCAGTAACCCTGGTTGCAGGGAAATTAGTTTTCCACAGTTGGGAACGGCTGACCAGTCAGTAATGATTGACTGGGAACAATCAACACTGGTCAGCTTTTCATGGCTGAAAAAAACATTGTCACCAGTTGTGCTGAGCTCAACTTCGTAAAGGGAACTATGTAGCACACCCATCTCTAACGCGTAGAGACCCTAAGCATCAGTGTGTAATTGTGGAAAAATTAATGAAGGAACTGAAAAAAGATGATTAAGTTTCAAAATGTTATTGGCAACAGAATCAAATTAAACATTACATAAATCACATAAATAAACATTTTCCAAAGTTGACATATATAATCCAATTCATCTCCAGGAATCATCATTTTGTGGTTAGGTCTTATGTTTTACCTGAGATATATTTATTCGTCACCTTAACTACTTTTGTCATATCTGGCACACTTGGCCCCGGGGTGCAGAGGTAGCCAATGTAGTACACTGGTGAGCAAAAAGGAGAAAAGGACTAAGCAAAGATTTTTTTTAAGCCTTTAGTCACAGCCCATAATCCAATAACAGGTAAGTGAGAGATTTAAGAACAAAGTAGACAGGAGATGCAATAAAGAAGTGACAGCTATCTCATTTATTATTGTCACATGTATTAGTATACATTGAAAAGTATTGTTTCTTGCATGCCAAACAGACAAAGCATACTGTACATAAGGAAGAAAAGGAGAGACTGGAGAATGTAGCGTTACAGTCATGGCTAGGGCATAGAGGTGGATCAATTTAATGTGAGATAGGCCCGTTCAAAAGTCTAATGGCAGTAGGAAAGAAGTTGTTTTTGAGTCAGCTGGGACATGATCTCAGACTTTTGTATCTTTTTCCCGATGGGAAGAAGGTGGAAGAGAGCATTCCAGAGTGCTTGGATCTTTGATTATGCTGGTTGCTTTTCTGAGGCAGTGGTAAGTGTGGACAGTGTCAAAGGATGGGAGGCTGATTTGAGTTATAATAAGATGTACACTGAGTGGATGAGGTGTTCAATTTATAACAGGATGTACAAGTGGATATCTTTCACAGCAGCCAATATTACTGGTGAAAGTACAGACTTTGTAAAATCCCCATTATTCACAAAAGGTGAGCATGCTCCCTTGCACACTGACCTCTCCCAAAGCACCTTAGGGGCCCAGATGCCAACAGCTGTTTGGAAGCATCAGGTGGTGACTGTTATTTGATGCTATTGGGGCTCCGCTGTTTCTGCCACTCTAACTCTAATGATGAAAAACCAGTATTGCCATTCTGCGAGGCCATTGGGCCAATCCATTGGGTTCCCATTCAATGCTGCTTTAGTCACATTAGAGAATGTAAGTAATTAACAAATAATTAGTTACTATATTCAAGGAGTGCAATAATTTTCAATTTGTCGCTTTACATTCTGAGCTTCCAGTAGCTTCGCCCTTTGTCACAATGCTTCCTTCTCTTCCTCCAAGCTCTCAAGCGGGGACACCCTTTTCTCTAGCCTTCTGATCACGCAACCGTCTTGTGAAACTGTGATTGGTGTTGGGGTGCATAGTGGGCAAGAGCCTCAGGTGCCACCACTGACCTAACAGGACTTCCTGCCCCTTCTGCCATGCCTGTGACTGGAAAGCTTGTGTTGGTGTCAGAGCCACATGCTCCTTTTGCCCAGCTGCCATCCACTTGCTGAAGCTGGTGGTGAGCTGACTCTCTCAGGCCACCTTCATTTGAGCAGACAGTTTCTTCTCACGAGCATCTCTGGTTTTCAACCACTCTGTGTTTGAACATCATGCTGTGGAGGTTTTCATGATTTAAGAGCTTAAAACCTTGGCCTGTATGAGGGGTACTCCCACATTTTTCTAAATCCTGAACTCCTGTTTCAAAGTTCAGCGGATCAGTGATTACTCTCGTAGGTAAATGCATCCTTTGTACCATATTTTGCTGATGTCAGGGATGCTGCAGAGATGCCATTAGCCATGTTTAGGAGTTAACTTCCCTACTTTTGTTTGCAACTCTGCAAGTTGCACACCTGGTGTAATGTCACTGGATTTGTAACCAAGAGGCACAGACCAATGTCCTGGGGACATGGTTTCAAATACCAACACAATAGCTGGTGGAGTTTAAATCTTTGATTTTAAAATAAAATCTAGTCTCAGTAATGGTGGTCATGAATCATCGTTGAATTATGGTAAAAACCCATCTGATTTACTGATGTATTTGGGAAGGAAATCTGCCATGCTTATCTTGTCTGGTCTGTCTGTGACTCCAGATCCACAGTAAATTGGTTGACTTCTATCTGCATTCTGAAATGACCCAACATGCCAGTCTGTTCAAGGGCAATTGGGATAACCAACGCATGTTAGCCTTGGCAGATGCCCACATCCCATAAAAATGTATAAAAGTATAATTAAATGCTTGTTCCACTCCCTTTTTTAGAATTTTTTTTAATAGAATTAACTCCTTTAAAAAGTGTATTCCAGATTTCAACAACTGAGTGAAAGCATTTCTCCTCATCTCCTTTCTTGATGTCCTGACAATGCTTGACTATTCCTGTTATTTCATCATCCTGTCTGTCATCCTGATGCTTATAACTATCCATGCCATGATCAAGTTTTGTATCATCTTCAAACTTTATAATGCTGCTCCCTACACCTAACTTCAGCTCATTCATAGAAATTATAAAAGAGTAATAGATCCAAAACTGACCCTGGGGGAAGATCACTGCAAACCATTTCACAGTCTGAAAAGCATCCATTCACCTTTCCCCTTTGTTTCCTGTTGCTGAGTAAATTTTGTATCCATTCTGTCACTTTCCTTCAATTTCCCTTTCAAGCTTCCTAATAAGCCTGGCGTTTTGCACTTTAGTTGAATGCCTTCCTGTATTCTGCATATATTGCCTTTGCACTAGCTTTATCAACCTTTTCTGTCACCTCATTGAAGCATTCAATCAAGTTTGTCAGGCATGATTTGACTTTAACAAATCCATGCAAGCACTCCTTGATTAAATCATGCCTTTCCAAATGAAAGTTTATTTCGTCCCTGATGGTTTTCAATCACTTCCCAACCACCAGTGTTAGGCTGACTGGCTTGTAGTTTTCTGGTTTACCCCTTTTCCCTTTCTTAAATATTGACAGTACTCTTGTCTATGTACAGGATTGTAACTAATGCCTCTGCTATTTCTATCTTTGCTTCATTGAGCAACTGAGACGGTTTCTGGACCATGTGACTGTCAACTTCCAGTAATGCTAATCTTTTGAAATACGGTTGCACTATTACTATCCTGCTTAGAGGATGGCATGGTGGCACAATGATTAGCACTGCTGCCTCTCAGTACCAGGGACCCAGGGTCAGTTCCCAGCTTGGGTCACCATCTGTGTTGAGTTTGTACATTCTCTCTATGTCTGCGTGGGTTTCCTCTGGATTCTCCGATTTTCCTCCCAGACTCCAGAGATGTGCAGGTTAGGTGGATTGGCCATGCTAAATTGCCCTTAGTTTTCCAAGATGCATAAGTTAGATGGATTTGCCATGGAATAGTGTGGGGTAGTGGGCCTGGATAAGATGGTCTGTCAGACTGTTGGTGCAAACTCAATGGGTCAAATGGTCTCCTTCTGCCCTGTGAGGGGATTCTGTGCCCACAAATTGGCTGTCCTCTTGGTGCAGCCTTTACAGCATCCCTTGTGAATACAGGTAATAATACCTTGCCGCACCTTTCTCTGTGATTAAGGTTTCTATTTGTGTCCTTAACAGGTCCACTTTTATTCCCTGACTATAACTTGAAACTAAACTTTATTTATTAGTCACAAGTTTGCCTACATTAACATTGCAATGAAGTTACTGTGAAAATCTCCTCGTCGCCATGCTCCGGCACCTGTTCGGGGACACCTAGGGAGAATTTAGCATGGTTAATACACCTAACTAGCATGTCTTTCGGATTGTGGGAGGGAACCAGAGCACCCAAAGGGAACCCATGCAGACACAAGAACGTGCAGACTCCACACACTGAGTGACCAAGGCTGGGAATCAAATGCAAGTCCCTGGCACTGTGATGCAGCAGAAGCTGAGTTGGTAGCACACTAGCCGTTAAACTGTAAAGTTACAGGTTCAAGTCCCATTCCAGACACACATCATGTCTGACACTGTAGTGCTATATTGAAGGAATGCTCATTGTTGAGATGCCATCTTTTGGATGAAATATTAAAAAGAGACTGACTTTTTGAGAAGATGTAAAAGATCCCATTACGTTATTTTAAAAAAGAGCAGGGCGGTTACTCTGATGATCTGGTCAACATTTATCCCCCATTCCGTATCACAAAAAAACAGATTGCATGGTCATTCCTGTTTGTGGGATTTTGTTGAGCACAAGTTAGCTGCTGATTTTCCTGCATTACAATAGTGATTACACTTCAGAAAGTACATAATTGGTGGTAAAGCACTTTGAGACATCCTGTGCTCATGAAAATTGCCATCAAAATGCAAGTCTTTTTAGGGTTCAGTTTAATGTTTCTCACTGATCTTGTAACTTCTCCTTGCCTTGCAGATTAGCATTTTTAATTAATTCTTGTACTTGCCGTAATCTTCCTGATTCTTAACTAAATATCACTTCTGACCTTTGCCATGGCCCCTCTCTTATAAAATTTATTTCCATTGCCATCCAGGGTTAGCTTTGAATGTACTATTTTTTTTCCTTTCAAAGATATATGCCTCCTTTGTACTTGAACTATGTTTTCCCCTTTACTCTGCAATGGACTTTTTCAGTCCACCTGTGCTCAGTTCCATATTTAATCACTTAAATTATCTAATTAGCAAGATGATCTGTTATAACATCCAATTTTCACAATCAAATCCACTACTGTTTCTTTCCTCGTTGGACTGGAGACATATCAATTGAGGAAGTTCTCCTGTGTACATATCAGAAATTCTTCTCTTATTCTTGGCACTTTTTTTTTCCACGTCTACATTAGTGTAACAAAGGTCTCCTCTACATGCCATTGAAATTTGCTGATGTAACTAGTGGCAGGCTGGCATGAATCCAAGATAGAAAAGCTTTGGAAATGACCTAGCAATGCCATTCCTGAGGGCAGTTGTGGAGATGGGTCAGTTGTTGAGACAGTGTTCCCTGTGAAATGAAGCATGTGTTTTTTTTTTTGACATATTGAGATCTGCCTGTTAATTCTGGTGAGAAACTGATGAGTTGATGAACAGATTCATAAAATTTTAAATGGGAGCGATTATAAATGCATTTTCATTTGTAAAATCACAGCTAAAGGATGCTGCTGAGAATCTATTAAATATATACTTTCTGAGGCTCTCTAATTTTTTGATTTAAGATTACCTTGTAAATGTTTTTGATTTTCTCACCTTGTTCTCAAATATGAGCAATTTTTCCAAATTTATTGTGAAGCAATTTTTTCATGAGATCTGTATCAACTGGCCTATTGAAAATCACTATTTTAAACTAGTTCCTGACATTGCGTGGTGTGATGTTTCACTCACACCTTGCGTTTCATTATTCTCAACAGTACTTCACTGACGGTTTAGAATGTCTTTCAAACACTGGAAATGCTAAGTGAAGAACAGTTTTTACAGCTTTCCTTCAATTTACTGCTTTGAAAAAGTGCCAGAATGCAATTTCCCCATTTTTCTTCTGTTCTCTGTTTCTTGCAGCAGTTCCAAAGTAATTGGATGCAGCGTCATGCAGTTTAAATCAAATCCAGCACATCACTGTCCCTTATTTTTGTCTGGACTGTGGTGATTAATGATCACATTTTGAATATAATGAATCCTGGGATAGTTTGTCAAGTGCAACTTAAGCCAGGAATGTGTTTTTTCAAATACAAGTCCTGTTCAAAGAAAAAATCTTGGGTGTGACTTTTCAAACCTGTGTATGCTTCCAAGAGTTAAATTGTATTCAAAAGTGCAGTGGTTTTGAAAGATCTTAAATTTCAGTGTATTATTTTTTCAATTATAGGTATTACTTGTGTCTGCAGCTGAGGGATGATATCGTCTCTGGACGATTGCCATGTTCCTTTGCCACACATGTATTGCTTGGTTCCTACACTGTCCAAGCAGAACTTGGAGACTATGATCCAGATGAATATGGCACTGACTACATCAGTGAGTTTCGCTTTGCTCCAAATGAAACTAAGGAACTGGAAGAAAAGGTGATAGAACTACACAAAAGCCACAAGTACGTGCCTAGCATATAATAGTGTCAAATCTGGTGTTTTAAAGTTAAATTGTGTTTTTTTTAACCTGTGAGTCACTTATAAGCAGGTCCACAAATTCAAACTCCACAAGATTTCTGTATACATTTGGAGTTACTTAGAGCTGTGAGTTAATAAACACTTTGATCATAGAAGTCCAATCAAGATGATAATGATATAACCTAACTGCCCAGAAACACAACAAAGTATGAGTTGTTGCTTTGAAAATGTAGCATTCTGCAACATTAGATCTCTAAATCAGCACTTGGTCGATGGCCTTGCATACTATGGCATTTCAAATGCTCATCTAAATGCTTCTTAACTGTTGTGTGATTTCCTGCCTGAACCACCATTTCCAGCAGTGAGTTTGTTTGTCATTGCACTCTGGGTGAAAAAAGGTTTTTCCTCCAATCCCCTGTAAATCTCCCACTCCTTACCTTAAATCTATGCCCCCTAGATATTTACTTCTCTATTAAGAGGAAAAGTTTCTTTCTATCTACCTATCGGTTCCTTCACAATTTTGTACACCTTAGGTCACCTTCAGTCTTCTGTGCTCTAATTCCAGCCTAGAAGAGTCAGCCTCTTTTCATAACTGAAATGCTCCAGCCCAAGCAACATCCTAATGAATCTACACCCTTTCTAGTACAGTCACATCCTTCCTACTGTGAGGTACCCAGAATTGTGCACATCGCTCTAATTGCGGCCTAACATGTGCTTTATACAGTTCGATCATAACCTTCCAGCTCTTATGACCTAAGCCTCGGCTAATAAAGGCAAATATCCCATGTGCCTTCCTATCCAACTTGTCTACCTGACCTGCTGCCTTCAAGGACCTTTGGACATGCACTCTGGTCCTCTGTACTTCCTTGCATCCAATTGTTCATTGTATATTCTCTTGTTTTTTAGTCCTAAAATGCATTACCTCACACCTTACATGGTTAAATTCCATTTGCCACTGTTCTGCCCATCTGACCAATCCATCTATATTGTCCTGTAATCTAAGGCTTTCCCCCTTGCTATTTATCACACCACCAATTTTTGTGTAATTTGTGGAACTTGCTGATTATACCTCCCACTTTCACATCTAGATCATTAGTGTACACAACAAACAGCAAGGGATCCAGCACTGATCCGTGTGTCTGGACACAGGCTTCCTCTGTCTCCTGCCACTAAACTAATTTTGGATCCATTTTGAGAAATTGCCCATGGGCTCCAACCTTCATTAGTCTCCCGTGCATCTCTGATGCAAACTACCTGTCCACTACCATCTTGTATTGTTTCATTCTATCCCACAATATCATCCACTTTGGTTCCTGAAGCCCTTGTCCCATGGTTTCGGCATGGTTAACATTAATTATTCCAGTGCTGTCCTTGGTTGTCTTTCATCTGTACACAAAACGTGCTCAGTCCACTGCTCATATCTAACCATACAATAAGACATGCTCCTCCATCCCTCCTGCACTTTCAAACTGGCTTCCTGAACCCCAGCATATTAAAATTTAAATTCCCATCCTTGTATTCAAATTCCTCTGCCTTGCTCTACTCCATTTGTGCAACTTTGACAAATACCTACCTGCTCGTGGCTTTTCGTGTGCTGACCTCCTGGGCCATGCTCTCGAGAAATCTCTGCCATACAGGTATGGCTTATGCTGCTAGACTAATAATCATGGGACTCGGGAATGATAATTCAGACAACACAAATTCAAATACCATCGTGGCAGTTTGAGAATTTGAATCCAACTTTTTTACAGACATCATCTGGAAATAAAAAGTGACTTCAGTAAAAGTGACCACGACCATGTCAGGTTCTCAGAAACTCATCTGGTTCACTAATGTCATTTTTTTACAAAGAAAGCAAGTGTTCACCTGCTCTGGCTTATCAGTGTCTCCAGTCCCAATGTGTTTTAGACAGGAGTGACCAAGGTTGCCCCTCAGCTGGAAAACTGGAGGAAGGTAATAAATCTGGTCTTCCTCCAATGTTCACATCCCAAAAATGAGGGGGAAAATAACCCTCCAGATCTCTTCTTTTCCTCCTTTGCAAACCTTCTTAATGTCAAACTTTGAAACCAAGCCTTCCGTAACCTCCCTGAGCTGCCTTGCTGGCTCAGTGTTTCATTCCTTCCAGTGCTGAACTTTAAAGGTGTCAGATGAATACAAATTGTCATTTCCTAATGCTGCTCCTTTGTTCATTCAACACCACACTTCTGGTAGGTTTGCATCAAGTTGACAGCTGCTTTCTGAAATTCTCTCTTCACTTGTCACAAGCTTGTCCCTTAGATTGCTAGCAGAATTCTCTCCTTCAGCTGTGCCTTTGGTTCTCCAGCTCTGTTGCTCTCATCCTTTTTGTTCACCACACTTCTGTTCCTTTCCCTCATGTTCAGTATCCACTATTTCTTCTCAGCCTGCTGTTCTACATTTCTTTTCTCGTTATAGAATGCTTTGAGACTTTTTCCTGTTTATAAGGACATCGTCATGATGTGGGAATGCTGGCGTTGGACTGGCGTAACCACAGTAAAAAGTCTGACAACACCAGGTTTTAGTCTAACCGATTTATCTGATAATACTCACAAGTTTTCGAGGGGACTGCCTCTTCGTCAGGTGAATGGAGAGTTCTGGCCTCATATATTCTCTGTCTGAGGCCAGAACTCTCCATTCACCTGACGAAGAGGCAGTCCCCTCGAAAGCTTGTGAGTATTATCAAATAAATCGGTTGGACTAAAACCTGGTGTTGTCAGACTTTTTACTATAAGGACATCGGCAGTGCTGTTTTGGAGGATAGACACAAATATCGATGCATCCTTTGGAAGTGGAGGATTAACTCTATGGGAGTGAAGATGTAGATTTTGTCAGTCATGGTACAGACTTAGTGGATCAGCTGTGCTGTTAGAAAGCACATAGCAGCAACAACCACATATGATCCACAGTGCTGCGTATGGAAACAATTGTCAATAAACTGCACTGCTGTGTGCATATGTATATATTTTTTAAAACTAAATTCTGCGTAAGCTTAACCGATTTTGAAGGTGCCACTAAATGTGGCAGTAACAAGAAATGTAATGAAAAAAATAGAAACATGGAACACAAAATGATTATTTGGCCATTTGGCTTTCAAGTCTGCTCTCTGCCAGAAAAGTTTAGCTAGTCCTATACCTCTCTGTTTCTCTGCAACCCTATCAATATATTATCTTCAGATGGTTAACCCATTCCCTTTTGAAAGTCACAATTGAATCTGCCTTTGCCACTCTAAGTCTCTGCATTCCAGATCCTAACCATTTGCTGCATGAAAATATTCACTCATGTCATCATTGATTCTTTTGCCAGTCACACAAATGTGTGTCCTCTAGCTCTCAGCACATTGAACAAAGGTAACAGTTTCTCTCCATCGGCCCTTATCAAGACCCTTCTTGATTTTAAACACCTCTGTGGAATCTCTTCTCAACCTGCCCTTCCACAATCTATCCTCATAAGGATATCTATTTGATGTTGCCTCTCAGTCGTCCTACCAAACTTTCAGGTGCAGGTTTCTTCCTGTTCCATTAGCATGTCCTTATCCTTTTAGAT
Organism: Carcharhinus amblyrhynchos; assembly: GCF_965287045.1. Taxonomy (NCBI): domain Eukaryota; kingdom Metazoa; phylum Chordata; class Chondrichthyes; order Carcharhiniformes; family Carcharhinidae; genus Carcharhinus; species Carcharhinus amblyrhynchos. Next base: position 48,368,961 of record NC_137331.1, read on the forward strand.
TTTATCACTACTCCCCTCATAGTTCAGTAAGAAGTCTCACAACACAAGGTTAAAGTCCAGCAGGTTTATTTGAAATCTCAATCTTTCAGAGTCACTCATCTGACGAAGGAGCAGCATTCCAAAAGCTTGTGCTTCCATATAAACCTGTTGGACTTTAACCTGGTGTTGTGAGACTTCTTTCTGCACCCACCCCAGTCCAATATTGGCATCTGCACATGATGGTTCCCCATAGTTGTCCACAGTACTTCCAAATTTTATGTCCTCTGCAAATTTTGAAATGGTGTCCAAAGTCAATGTCATTAATAAATATCAAGAAAAGCAATGGTCCTAGAACCAGCTTCTTTTAATTTCTGCTTGCAATGTTCCTAAATGAATAAGTATCAGAGTTTCTAGCAGCATTTTGTGAATGTGATTTTTCTCCTTCGTTATTTACTTTATTGTTAAATAATTCTAAGTTAAGAGACTTTCAACGTCTCTCTCTCTCTCTCTCTAAATAGAAGGTTGTGCAATAAGCAGGGATGCTACTTTGCCTATTTGTGCATTCCTGGTTAATCCATGAAACAATATCAGTATTCTAAAATATGCAGCCCACTTGTTTAGTATTCAGGATGAAGAGTGGTCTCTCAAATGGGAATAATTTATTGACAAAACTAGAAATTTTTAAAGAATAAATATCCATTTAGTCCATGAGATCTTATGCTCTTAACAAAACATGTGAAATAATCACTGAGACGATAGGTGTATATCATACATTTCCCACAGGCTTGATTAAACAAGTCAGATCCTCCCAAACATTGTTAATGAGGTGGATTTTTCAAAGTTTTAAATGAAGTTGGGATGTGAGCCAATTGAAAATCTGGCTTTTGTTTCTACATTTTAGGGGCATGACACCAGCTGAAGCAGAGATGCATTTCTTGGAGAATGCTAAAAAGTTGTCCATGTATGGAGTGGACCTACATCATGCTAAGGTATTTCTTTAACCTGTGAACTGAATGGAGTGTTCCAGAATGCACCTGTGTGTCCACTTGAATTGATAGGTTGATTTCCTGCTGGAAAATGTTCCTCTTGCAAAAATAAAAGTGTCTCTGTCAGTAATGGTGCCGAACCAAACAACTGTTGCAACTGGGATCAGGTCGTGGGGCCAGCCACTGTATCCCAGCTGGTATGAAATCTTTGCTACTTTAACCTGATAGCAAATATCAAGACTGATCAAGATGAGATGAAAATAAATAGTACTAATGACCTAATCAGATGCACTGACGTAGACTGTAATAAATGACGGAATGAAGGATAGACTGGAAGAAGGCAAGGTGGGGTGGTCTTGAAAAATCACTGTCCAATTTTTTACACCTTTAGCAAAAGTATAAATCCACCTTAGATTTGGGAAATTTACTTCATAATTTCCAGTTGACTCTCTTTCCTGCTTGCAACAAGATTGACCAACAACAACTTGTATTTATATAGCTGCTTTAATGTGATAAAGCATCCCGAAGTTCTTCATGGCAGCGTTAGCAAAGAGAATTTTAGTGAGCCAAATAAGGAGATATTAAGGCATATACAAAAAGTTTGATCGAAGAAGTGGGCACCCTATGCGAGGAAAGAGAAGTGGATATATAGGGAGGGAATTCCAGAACTGAAGTCCCCTGCAAGTGACAACGTGGCTGTCAGTGGTGAAGCGATTGAACTCCAGAAGCCTCAAGAGACCAGAATCTGATGAGCACTGGGTTGTGGGACTGGGGAAGATTGCAGAGGAGTGGGAGGGCATGGAGAAATATGAAAGCAAGGCTGAGAACTTTAAAAGTGAGCTGATGCTTAACTTGGTGTAAATGTCAATCAGCAAGATAAAATGTAGGAAGTTGCCTGGGAGTGCATTGGCGCATTTAATTCCATATCAAAGGCATGGATGAAGATTTCAGCAGCAGATTGGTGGAGTTAGGCAATGTTAGGGAGGTGGAAATGGGCAGTCTGAGGGATGGTGCGGACATATGAGTGGGGGCTCATCTCGGGGTCAAATATGAGAGCAAGATCTGCGAACAGCCTGGTTCGGCTGTGAGCTGTTGTCAGGGAGAAGAACGTCTCATCAATATCCAGGGAATAGAGTTGGTGGCTGAGGCCCAAGTTAGCAGCTACTTGTATTGCCCATCTACCTCAATTTTTGCTTTTATGATATATAGGTTACTGAGTTTATTTTTACATTGAGCTTTTCTCATTTGTAATAGTAATTGTAAAATAACACCTGATGTTCTCCTAATCAGCTGTCTTGAATTTAACAAATAGCAAATGCAGCAAACAGACATGTAGTCTGGTTTTCCACTGAACTTAAGTCATTTTGGAGAACTCTCAGTATGAAATCTTGCGCGTTCAAAGCTGGGTGCTCACAGTAGTTAAGCATTTGAATCCTAGGACTTCTGTTGGGCTTGCTTCAATGGAACAAGAGCAGCAGAGCAGAACCTGTATCTGTCCAAAGTGAAACCTGCTGACTCTTCCAGTTTCTCTAAGTTGGGTCATTAGCATTCTCGAGGCCTACACAGTGTCTTTGGGACACTTTAGCGATGTCCGCTTCAACTAACATCAAAATATCTGACTGGCCTCTGTCCAAAACTGATGACTGGAATTGCCCAATCCTTCCTCTGCCATGGCTCAATAGCACAGTGGCTCCTCGTGTGTGTGGTGGTGGTGGTGGCGGCGGCGGGGCGGGTTCCTCCAGGTACTCCGGTTTCTGAAAGACGTGCTGGCTAGATGCATTGGCCATATGAAATTCACCCTCAGTGTACCCAGACTTGCACTGGAGTCTGGCAACTAAGGGATTTTCACAGTAACTTCACTGCAGTGTTAATGTAAGCCTACTTGTGACACTAATAAATAAACGTCAAACACGGGGAATCCTGGCAAAACTGGGGCCCATTACCTGTCGGGATGCTCCCAGCGCCCAGGTGGAATTTTAGACCCAAGGTAGTTTGTGGTTTTGTACTAAGTGTAGAATATTTAATGAAATTGTGTATCAGGTCATTTTTAATACTGCACTGGATTGAAGACAGTTATTTGGAATATTTGCATTTTTTTTGCTTTTCAAGGATTCTGAAGGAGTTGATATCATGCTTGGTGTTTGTGCCAGTGGCTTACTGATCTACAGAGACAGGCTGAGAATAAACAGATTTGCCTGGCCCAAAGTGCTCAAGATCTCATACAAAAGGAATAACTTCTACATCAAAATCCGACCCAGTGAAGTAAGTTTAAATGTGAGGTTTGCATCTCCTTTGGTCACTAATTATTTGTAGCACTTTATGAAAGTACAGAATGCAGGTATAATGTTACTGTAATCAGTGCAAATTCTGCACAAGAAAATCATTTATAACACTTGAAAGCTCAGATGTGTTAGAAGAGGCAATTTTTATTTGCATGTTATATCCGTTCAATGACTCTTCAGAACTTGAGTATTAATTACTATATTGTTTAAGAAGAAAGCATTCTGCTCAAAAGCAATCAAATCTAATTGTTTATAGTTGATCACCTTGGATCAATGTTTTATAAAACTAAACCTGTTGTGCACAAATATTGGATCAAATAAACACTTTTAATTGTGTGATTACACCACCTTGCCATGCACTGGAATGTTTTGAATTTTTCTGTAGCTGTCTCAGTAATCAGGTACACTCAAAATATCCTCCTTTTCAAGGGATCAACTTTAATAATGGCTTTAGGCAGTTACTATTCTGACTACTAATGTTTTAAGATACCGAAACACAAAAAACAGTGAATAGTCCGGCATTAATTGAAGCTGTAAAGCCCTGTTTGTAGTTTGAATGCTAATCATTTAGAATTAAACATCCAGAAATTTTAGATGCACTGGAACGGAGTAAAAAGTATAGAACTTTTATTTTTGTAGTATATCTGTTCAAAGTAAGTGAAATCAGAAATCAAAAATGCCATAAAACACAATGAGGACCTTGAAAAGACAGTGAGCCCATGATGTACGGTTATACTGCTGTGCACCTGCATTGTTTGTTAGAAAATGCACAGGATGTCAGAGTTAAAAGAATACCGTGAAAGCTTGTTTGCAATGGCTGCTTGCCCAGCGGGGGCTAAGAGACACAACACAATTGAGCAAACAAAGTACGTTTAGAACAGATCAGCATAGTACAGTTTGTAACTTTTTGCATTCCTTAGTTCAATGCCACAGTTATTTTGGACTGATGCCTAATCCTTTGTTTAAATTTTGAGTGGCTGAGTGCTGGCCTTGCATTTTTCTGCATTTTGAAACATGCTGCCATTGCACTTTACAGTAAAGTAGTATTGATGGTAGACAGCTTTTCTGCTGCAGTGAGCAGCACTGTGCAATGTTTTAAATCCAATTTTGATTATCCCAAGTTAACCAAATTATGCAGCATATATACCAACTCGAAGCAATCAAAGTTCACTGTGGCAATTAAAAAGAAAATAATGTATGTTTTGGTGCTGACTTAACTTAACGTCTCTCGATTTTCAAATCACGTTCCGTGTCATTATAATCGTATATTGGTTGATGCATTTTTATGAATTGTTGATTCAGCGTTAGAACTTATGATGGAAGCTCATTTTGCCAAGTATCTAAATGGTGCTGGTAAGACGTGTGAAATACTTTGAACAGTTGCATTCCTCCTTTTCTAATGTGGTTTTCAGTTGCATCTTTTTCCTGACAAATACCCCCAAAAATACTGCTCCTCCATCCTATCTTGTAGTGGAACAATGGCAAGGTGAGAAATACATACTCCCAGTAGGGAGTATATATTTCAACTCTTTTCCATTTAATAAAGGGTGGGAGAGTATTTCTGTATCTGTCTACATAGCCATTCTGACATTTTCAGAATGGTAAATGTTTTGGGTTAAGAATTATACTACATCAGTTTTTAAACCAGTTTACACTTTTCTTCAACATCCCCAAGCTTTTGTTCAGTTAAAGAAGGTACAATGCATGGGCGTGCTCCTTGTGTCTGTGGAGGACAAGAGGCTGTGCACAATGTCCAACATTAGATACAATTCCGTGATTGGACAGCACTTGCTAAACAATCCTGTTTGTGCTAATAATTGCACTGACAACCAATTTAAGATTATCAATTAGGCTTGCAGTGTTCCCTCACTGCAGGGAGGGAACATGTTTCAACCGGATATAAACTTGGGGGATAGCCATTCCCTGGTTCATTCCATAGGGTAATACATTAGCTAATCAGTGGAGTAGAGTCACCTGATGAAGGAGCAGTGCAAGGAAAGCTTGTGATTCCAAATAAATCTGTTGGATTTTAATCTTGCGTTGAGCGACTTCTTACTATGCCCACCGCAGTCCAACATCATCTCCATATCACTAGTCAATCAGAATTGACTTGTCTGGTTTGAATTTAAACAAATTCTTGGCTGTTAACTGTGCCCCGATGCATTCTCTATGTCAATGCCTCTATCGATTAGAGTCCACTTGCCAACCAATTAGCAATCTGTTCATGTAGCATGAAATGTTGTTCGCTGTTTAATTGGCATTCTTGCAAATTGTCCTGAGGAGTGCAGGACAAAAAGCTTCAGCAGCATGTCTTTTTTAAGCAATACTCAAATATTAAACATTTCAATTTTAACCTTTAGTATCTCACATCTTCCCTGATTGTGATTTGGATCATTTTTTAAAATGTTAAACCATGAAGATTGATTAAAAATATGTTCTAATGCAAGCTGATCTTTTGAAACAATGAGGGTGGCTTGGATGGTGATTCTTTCTAAAAGTGAGAAAAATCGTCTTGGAGGGGATGCTTGTAGCCATGTAAGCTGTATTAGAGTGGGGCCATCATTGGTATGAAGAAGGAGGAAAGATGAAATATTAAGGCAATACCATTGATTTAATGAATTGAATCCCAAGGTTCAAATATTGGCCTCAAAAATCTGCAAAACCTTTACTGATCATCTTCTACAGCTGTCTGAAGGCTGATAGAGCCCATCAGAAAATGGTGGGATGTGTGATTGTGCCTCGTCAATAACAACTTGCAATTTGCAGCACTTTTGACTGACAAATAGAGTAATCATCCATCTATTTTAAAACCTTTTATTCCATTTCATTTGTAAAATAGAAATTCCATGGGTTTTTTAAAATCTTTCTGGGATTTTAGAATGTGTCGTAGAGGATGCCATACCTCTGCCAAACTTTTATAAGGCAAGTGCCATCACTGACACAGTTTCTGTGGTGGTGATCCACTCAGCCAGGCATTCCCGCTCTACCAATATCCAGCGTAGTATGGGTCTCAGTACACTCAGCTAGATAGCACACTAAGAACAAGAAGAAAGAATGTGTAGACGAGGGAAGTGACTTGGACCACTATGCTCAAAGAAAGGGATAATTTTTTAAAAAACCTGAGGGGTATACTACTCGGATCTTGGGTTGTTGCATTAGATTATGTATTAGGTGGGAGCCAGAATCTATTCGCAGAAGTGTTGGAATCGCCCCCAACTGTCTGTGAAGTCTGCATGTTCTCCCCATGTCTGCATGGGTTTCTTCTGGCTGCTCCAATTTCCTCCCACACTCCAAAGATGTGCGAATTATATTGGTTAACCATGATAAATTGTCCCTGAGTGAGGGGGGAATAGGAGAGTAAATATGTGGGGTTTTGGGGATAGGACCTGCATTGGATTGTGCAATGGGCTAAATGGCCTCTTGCTGCACTGTAGACTCTATAGCTGACTCAGCAAACGGTCAACTCTGGAGGGCACTAGCTCACGTGATTGGATCTCGAGGATTTTGGGGGTTTTTATCTTCAATTGTTCGTACTCCTTCCCCCTCAGCTCTTCGATAACAGAGAAAATTAAGATTGAAATGGAGCAGAAAATTTTTTAATAGATTGATGATTATTAATTTGCCAGGTGGATAGGCACTTGGATATTGAAACAGTTTCACCATTTGCTTGAAGCTAAATGCTGATAAAGTTGCACAGAGGCAGACAAAGTGTATGATTGGTACAGGGGCAACACTGGGCAGTGGAACTGCATCCTAGTCTGACTATCATGTTTTGACTTGTTTCTCAGGAAAGCTATGTGTTTTTTTATCTCCTAGCATGAGCAGTTTGAGAGCACGATTGGATTTAAACTTCCAAACCACAAAGCAGCAAAAAGGTTGTGGAAAGTGTGCATTGAGCACCACACATTCTTTAGGTAAGCTTGGCCTTTTAACCTTGAATTACAGGGTCAGATTGAGTGGCCTCAGCCCAGTTGCTTTAGTCATTAGAATTGCTTTGGGGGGGACCTAATGTAATACCTAAATTTCAGTTTATCACTTTATTGTTTTATCTCAGAAGTGCAAGTTAGTCTTCATTGTGATTAGTTTAATCAGTGGAACATAACACCCTTGAAATTGCTATGAGCAAAGTTAATAGACATTGCTTAAAACACTCATTTTAACATCCTCTTTGCTATTTTAATGGTGACACGGATCTGTTTTAAATGTCTTAACACCTCTATTCGAATGAAAGGAATTTAGCATAAATTTTTCAAATGCTTGAATGATAACATGGCTGATGTAAATTTCCAGGTTAAGATTTTTATCTCTTTAAAATTTGTACCACTGTTTGTACTTAATATAGGATTATCAAATAAAAATCAATGTTTAACCTGCTTCCATTTCTGCTAAAACCGAAGTAAGATTTTTGCTATTCCGTGTTTGATTTGTCTGTGTGAAGGGCGCAACAATGGTTTTACTAAATGTTTTATTTCATTTTTGTGCTGTAAAACCTGTGCAACATCACCCAGGTTTTAAGTTAGCCCATCTTATTATTCCAGCATGAATTCTTAGTTCATAATTCTTCGGGTTTGATATAAATGATATCATCCATAGTGAAGGAAACGAAAGGTGTCAAATCAACCGTGCATTGGTCTGCTGGACTCGAAATGGATATATGGTCTCAAGTTGACTGGTATTTTGTCAATGGAATGGAAAAAATAGACAAGTCTCAGTTGCCACAATTGCCCACAAAAGATCTATCCATGCATGGACTGAGGATGATCATGTGAGCACGAAAGTTAGGAATGTCCTAAGTTACAATAACATATCCATTAAGCAAAATCTGTAAAAGGTCATGGTTTCTTGACAAAGTTTCAAATATTTATTACCAACCAAGATGTATTTGCATCCAAACCTAATAAGCCAGTGAAGACAAATGGAAATGCATCTCAAGCAACTGTATTAATCATTTTTGGTTCTGTGCAGCACCACTGGATACTTATTGCCCTAATCTTCAAATATTGTTGTCAGTGAATTTAAGACTTTAAAGAACAAAGGAAATATGGACAGAAGGCCACATGGCCCATCGATCCTGCTCTTACATTCAGTATGAAAATGGCTGGTCTTGGGTTTCAACTTTAAATCAAATTTTGCATCTGAATTGATACTTAATCCAGTTTTTATTTTTTGCACATGCACTCACTGGGAGACCTCTTCTTTAAATGGTGCCATGGTATCTGAAGGAAGAATTGGATGAAGCTCAAAAATGAGCCTGTGCACCACAATGTCCAAAAAACCCACAGCAGTTCCTCCCGATCCAGCAGCATGCAAACTTTGTGCTGCTTGCTAATCTAAATAATTGTGTGTTCCTCAATGTTAAATGCTACAGCAGAGTGCTCGAAATGCCTGGGGAAAAGTGTCTGACCTGCAGGAAGAATAAATATGGCCTGTAATAGGAAACATTGTGCTCAGAGTGGCAGTGGCTCAGTGGAATATAAAGCTGCTCTCTACCTTACATGACAGCATTCATCCTCAAACCTCTGCGCTCCATTGCCCCTTGCTGCTGCCTATCGGGTAAGTAATCCAGCCTGTTACTGCCCATGCCAAAGTGGTGCAGTCTAGGCTGATTACTGGTCACGGGTGATCTACACAGCAATTTGCAGTCAGTGATAAAAGTAAACTGGTACAGTCTGGTATGGTGTATCAGTAAGAAAGTGACTCAGAAACATTGACCTTAGGAAACATTCAGATGACACTGACCCAAATTCGACTGCAGGATGAATGGATTGTGATTCTTGCTGCAGGTTTATTGGATTTTTTTCTAATTACTCAGGAAACCTTTCAGATTTATAGAAGTCTCAGTCAGCAGGGACTGCAGGAAATGGCAATTTCTATTTGATTTATGAGCATTCAGGCTGAAATCTGCCTGAATTGTATTAAGTTGTAAATCCGTGAAATTAAGGCAACAAAACCAAGGTGTGGGACTCGGTCAGATCAGTCCCACAGTCAGGTGTGGGACTCAGTCTCAGTTTGAGAGCACGATTGGATTTAAACTTCCAAACCACAAAGCAGCAAAAAGGTTGTGGAAGGTGTGCATTCAGCACCACACGTTCTTTAGGTAAGCTTGGCCTTTTAACCTCGAATTACACGCTCAGGTTGAGTGGTCTCAGCCCAGCCTGCACCGCCTGTTAATGATTGGTAACTAACCTTCCCTGGGTTTAGCTTAAACAGCGTTGTAACAAGTTTGCAAATCAACAATGAAACTGTTGGGTGGAAAGTTATAGTAAAGTATTGCAACCTACCAGATTAGCAGGTTCAACAAGATCCCAAACAGATTCCTTTCCCCAGAAACCGCTGTTAATATTTTTGTAAAATTATGTTTAAATTGATTATATGCCCGCGCAATCTTCTGGGAAGTAGCAGTTTAATGTATATTTTCACATTTTTCCCCTCCTATTAATGGCACTCGCTCCTCACTGTGGTGCAATTCCATAACACATTACCACCTCAGTTAAACTAGTGGGTAAGTGCTGCTGCACTAATTGGGGAGGGGAGGGAGGAGGAGAAATTTAAGTAACCTTCACCGGTGTGTAAACTTGCCCATTGCATCTTCTGCCAGCTTTCAGTTTATTCTTGATCGACAGTAAAGTGATTCAAGGAGTTAGTGACAGTGCCAGCAAATAGTTCTTAACTCAGTAAAAACCTGACAGGATTCTGACAGGGCTAGTCAGCTGTTGAACTCATAACAGCCTTGGTCCAAACAAAAAAAGCTGAACTCGAGGTTAGGTGAAAATGAATGCCTTTTGAGCGAATGCCAGAAAATTTTCATTGCTAACAAAAGAGAATTTAACCATCTCCTCATGACATTCAATTGCATTACCATCCCATCACTGAATCCCCCACCATCAACATCCTGGAGATTACCATTGACCAAAATCTGAACTAAACCAGCTAAATAAATTATGTGGCTACAAGAGCAGGTCAGAGGCCAGGAATTCTACAGTAACTCACCCCGCCCCCCCCCCCGGCCCCTTCCCATTGTGTCCACAAGGCAATAAGGATAGGCAACGATACCACCTCCATGATTGTCCTCATCACTGGTGCCCCACAAGGCTATATCCTCAAACCACCCTCCCATCCATTGACTCTGTCTACACTTCGCACTGCCTTGGCAAAGCAGCCAGCATAATTAAGGACCCCACGCACCCCAGACATACTCTCTTCCACCTGCTTCCATTGGGAGAAAGATACAAAAGACTGAGATCACATACCAGTCGACTCAAGAACAGCTGCTTTGCTGCCATCAGACTTTTCATTGGACCTATCTTAAGTTGATCTTTCTCTAAACCCTAGCTATGACTGTAACATTACTTCCTGCACTTTCTTCTTTCCTTCTCTCCCATGTACTCTATGAATAGTGTGCCTTGTCCGTATAATGTGCAAGAAACAACACTTCTCACTGTATATCAATACATGTGACAATAATAAATCAAAGTCAGGAGTGTAATGGAATACTGGCCATTTACCTAAATGGGTGTGGCTCCAACAACACTCATGAAGCTCAACACCATCCAGTACAAAGCAGCCCACTTGATCGCCCATCCACCATCTGACAGAACATTGGAACTTAAGACTTAGGAACATGAGTTTGCCATTCAGCCTTTCAATTCTGCTCCAACATTCAATAAGATTGTGGCTGATCTGTTGGTGGTCTCCCTGGGGAGTCCAGGGTTACAGACAGGGTTCCAATCTGTCTGTAACCCTGGACTCCCTTATCTTTCAAAAACCTGCCTAACTCTGCCTTGAATTTAATGACCCAGTCACCACTGAGAGGAAAAAAAGTTTCACACACAGTGGTCAGCCAAATGCTCTTGGCATAGCCAATTGTGCAGAAGGGAGGTATAAAGACTGCTTGTAGCATGCCAGGCATTCTAATCAACTGCCATAAGTAGAGTTATAAACATTAGAAACTAGAAGCAAGAGTAGGCCATTTGGCCCTTCAAGTTTACTCTGCCATTCATTTTGACCATCAAATTCAATATCCTCATTTCCTACCCCCCCCCCCCCCCCCCCCAAACTATATCCCTTGACCCCTTTAGCCCCAAGAACTATATCTAATTTATTCTTGAAATCAAACAGTGCTTTGGCCTCGACTACATTTTGTGGTCGTGAATTCCACACATTCATCCCCTTCTGGGTGAAGAAATTCCTTCTCTCCCCAGTTGTAAAAGGCTTACCCCTTATCCACAATCTATGACTCCTAGTTCTGGGCTCCCCCACCATTGGGAACATTCTCTCTGAATCTACCTTATCTAACCCTGTTAGAATTTTGAGTTTCTATGAGATCCCTTCTCACTCTTCTAAACTCCCGGGAATAAAATGCTAACTGACTTGGTCTCTCCTCATTAGACATATCTGTCATCCCAGGAATCAGTCTTGTAAACCTTTGCTGTACTCCATCTATAGCAAGGACAATCTTTCTTAGATAAGGACACCAAAACGCCATCACATTCCAGATGTGACCTGAGCAATGCCTTATACAATTGCAGTAAAACATCCCTATCCCTATACTCAAATCCTCTTGCTGTGAAAACCAACATACCATTTGCCTTCTTTACTGCCTGCTGTACCTGCACATTTACTTTCAGTGACTGATGCATGAGGACACCAAGATCTTGCTGAGTATCCACTTCTGTCAATTTACTCTCATTCAAGTAATAATTTGTCTTCCTACTTCTACCAATTAGATAACCTCACATTTATCTTCCATACAATGTGTCTGCCATGCAGTCCAAAGAATTTTGGAAAATAACCACCTATGGATCTATTATTTATATGGATCATAGGCTTCATCAGTGGATCCATTTATCTTCTTTAAGTACTCTTGAATGAAGACGATCAGGACCTGGAAATTTCACCTTCAATTCCATCAATTTCCCCAAAACCATTTCCCTATTAATGCTGATTTCCTTCAGTTCCTCATTAAAACTTGCTTCTCTCAGAACTTCAGATGCATTATTCATGTCTTCCTTTGTGAAGACTGAAGCAAAGTACAAATTTAATTCCTCAGCCATTTATTTATTCCCCATTTTGAATTCTCCCGTTTCGGACTGTAAAGGGCCTACGTTTGTTTCTGTCAATCTTTTCCTCTTTACGTGCAAATAGAAACTTTTACTGTTAGTTTTTATGTTCCCCACTAGTTTACTTTCATACGCTTTTTCCCTTCTTGCTCAATCCCTTTGCCCTGTTTTGCTGAATTTTAAACTGCTCGCAATCCTCAGGACTATTACTTCTCCTTGTCAATTTGTATGTTTCTTCTTTGAATCTGATACCATCTCTAATTTTCCTTAAGCCGTGGTTTGGCCACAATTCCCTTATCACTCCTGTGCCAAACAGGAATAAACAACTTTTGGAGTTCACCAATTCATTCCTTAAATGCCTGCCATTGTCTGTCCACTGTCTTTCCTTTCAGTAATGTTTCCCAGTCCATCATGGCAATTTCATGCCTCATATCCACCTTGGCAAAAAATTCTACCATATTATGGTCACTCATTCCCCAAGGGTTCTCGCAAGTAGATTACCAACTAACTCTTCCTCGTGGCACAGCATCCAGTCTAAGATGGCCTCTTCCCTTGTTGGTTCCACGATGTATTGCTTCAGAAAATCATCCCGTATGCATTCCAGAAATTGCTCCTGTATTGTACTGTATAAAATCCAGCAACTTTAACTCTTGGAATGTAACTGAGAAGGTGACTTGGCCACCTCCCTCCAGCTTATTGCTTTTGCTTCCCTGCCCTGACCCTCCCACATGTCACTTCTGGTTCCCACCACCTGTCCTTCTCTTCCCTCCCTCATTCACAGCAAGGATTGGGAGAGAGGGACATCAAGCAAGGTGGTGAGTGGGAATCAGTGAATTCAAGAGAGGGAAACAGCGAGCAGGAGGGTTGAGACAGGGAAGCAGTGAACAGAAGGATGTGGAGAGGTGAGCGGGAGGGTTGGGGAGGAAAGCAGCGTTTTTTTTTTAAAAAGGTAGTGCAACCAGACAAGCAGTATAACTGCACTAAAATGCTAATAGAGGTGGCATTATTTGAGGAACTCCCTAATTTACAAACTGTGCTAAAATGAAAACACACTATTAGAACATGTTTTGAACAGATGATACCTGTATTATAAAAATGTTTTAAAATGAATCATTAAAGAATTCTACTTAAACCTCAAAATTCATACTTACCAAGAAGTGGAAAAAAAATGCAGCGATCCCAAACTTTTTCCCTTGCAATCTTTCCTTTGAGCTTGTCAGTTTGCCTGCCTACCAGGCGGGAAGTGGAATTTAATAAAGAAGTGAGGTTGTGTGACATTAAATTCTGTAGGACCACGGTTTCCCGTAACTGCTGTTCTTCTCCACTGCCTCCCAACTAAATATCAGGTCCTGTGTCTCTGAACGCGTAGGTTAGATTAGAGCTGTACTATTCAGTTTATTTCTAATCTTCGCGTGTCATGGTAAATGCATAGCTTATGATTTAGTGCCGTAACTGGTGAACAACATTGCCAAGCAACATTGGATGGTAGCAAAAGACAAGGATTTTGACTTCAAACAGATGAAAATTAAGAACAGTTTTTGTTGGATGCATGTTATGACTAGCAATCTGTATAATGGGTCTAACAAATGAATTTGAGTACAGTAGCATTTCTTCATTTAGACAGTTGCTTGAATAAAATAATAATTTCTCTCTTTACAGACTAGCATCACCTGAGCTGCCTCCAAAAAAATTTTTGACATTGGGTTCAAAATTCCGCTACAGTGGTAGAACACAAGCCCAGACACGGAAAGCCAGTTCTCTCATCGACCGCCCAGCACCATACTTTGAGCGTTCTTCCAGCAAACGCTATACCATGTCGCGCAGCTTAGATGGAGGTAAGGAAGTGGGGGAGTTACAGCCTGAAGCAATGTGAAGTAGAATCCTTGTCCAAAGACGTGTTGCTTGTCTGAAATCTAATTCACTTAGTGTGCAATCTCAATTAGAATCCAGGAAAGAGATCATCAGGTTCTTTTTAATCCTACTTAATTCCTCACTTAGTATGCAATAGAATAAACAGATGAAGAAGTCTCTGAAATTACACCAAAATGTTAATTTATGAACACCTAACGAGTCTGAAAGTCTGCTCTGCTTTTCTTTGAAGAAAAGTGTTAACGCATTTATTTTAAATGTGTTTTCATCTCCAATAAAGTTTATTTCCAGAACTTATCACTACAAGTTCTTTCTTGGGACATGCACATCATGTTTCTATGTTCGTAAAAATCTCTTGCTACGGAATCGGTGATGGACAAGAAATTCCAGAGCAATTTAGAAAGGAGTAATGAGAGATGAATGCCAAACCACTTGAATGTTTATTAGCGATTACTCAGACTTTGGTTAAAAGAATTTTAAAGGGGGACAGAGTAACAGATGTACATGATTTTTGGGAATGAGGATGGACTCCCCGGCTTGATGGTAATGTTAGAGTTGAGGATATGCCAGGTTCTGAAGTTGCATCTTGTGGTTGTATTTGACTCTGCTGATGGCTCACAACATCTCAGGAATGCCCAATTTTGAGTTGCTAGATCTGTTTGGAATCTGTCTCGTTTAGCACTGCAGTAGTGCCACACAACATGATGGAGGGCATCTTCAATGTAAAGGCAGGACTTCAGCTACTGATGCCAGGAGGTCTGTCCGGTTTCATTCCTTTTAGAATTTGCAGTGGTTTAATTCAACTTGCTAGACCATTTCGGGGGGTATTTGTGGGTCAGCCACATTGCTGTGGGTCTGGAGTCGCATGTAAGATAGATGAGGTGGCAGATTTTCTTGCTAAAGGATGTGGTTGGACAAAGATATGATAATGAACAATGGTTACATGGTCACCATTAGATGAGCTTTTAATTGTTTAATTACATTTAATGAAATAGGTTTACTTACTGATTTCAAATTCCACCAGCTGCCATGCCTCCAGAGTATTAGCGTGGACCTCTGCATTACTAGTCTAGTGACATTACCACTATGCTACTCCCTCCTGTAATCTAAGGGATTTTGGAAAATCATATCTAGTGTGTGGACTACCTCTGCACCTATCTCTTCTAGAACAGAACCCTAGCGTTAGACCATCAGGTCTCAGGAATTTCAGACGTTAGTTCTTTGAGTTTCTCTAATATTTTTTCTCTGATATTAATCACCTTAATTTCCTCTTTCAGACACTGAGTTTTCTATTTCTGATATATAAGTTGTGTTTCCTATTCTTGAAGACGGATGCAAAATATTTGTTCAGTACCATTGCCATTTCCTCACTTTGCATGATGATTTCTCTCGCTACTGTTTCTAAGGGAGCAATGTTTACTTTAGCTATTCTCTTTCTTTTTATATACTTGGAATTGTTCTGACAACCTGTTTTTATATTCCTGGCTGGTTTACACTTGTTTTTCCCACTTTTATTAACTCTTTGGCCCTTTTCGGGTTTTTAAAATAATCTCAATCATCAGACTTGCTGCTATTCTTTGCAACATTATAAATCTCTATTAACATAATACTATCTTTAACTTCCTGATTAAGCTAGAGATGGACCTATCTTGCTGCATTTTTGTTTTTTCAGTGGATTGCATTTTTGTTGAATGTTTTCAGTGTCTCTTTACATGACTCCCACTGTTCATTTACTGTTTTTTGTACTTTTTTTACCTTTTTTTGTCTGTTTACCCGACCGGCCTGAGCTAGTTATCTCTTTGTAAACTATGTAATTGACTTTGCTTCAGATTCCTGCTTGTCATCGAAGCACATTATTTTCAAACTTGACATGGAATCCAATGGTATTGTGATTACTATTTCCCAGTGGACCTTTTACTATGGCATTACTAATTAACCCTGCTTCGTATACAATTGTAGATCTAAGTAGCTTTATCTGCACTTTGCGCCACAACTTATTACTCTGGGAAACTGTCACAAAGACATTTAGTCTTCAGATGGAACCGGAGTTGGGAGGGGAGATAATTGGGCTAGCATTTGCAGTCAAAAGACTGTCCGCACTTTAAAGTGAAACACCTCTGTCTATATGAGTGATCCACTTGTACTGCTAATATTTATTGAAGTGCTATTTCATAATTAAATATCCCCATTTTAATGTGCTGCTGAATAAGTACATTTGCGGCACTATAATGTTGGACTTTCTCTTAACGATGATGAACGCAATGAAAGTAAAATCTGTCTGCCTGTGTAAATTCCAGTATATAAAAGAATGTGCAAGTGTGACTTTTTTTAAAATCATCAGTCAGGCCTTTATCTGCAAAGGCAGGCAAATGAATTTGAGGCACAGATCCAGTAATCTAATTGAAAAATGGAACAAGCTCATGGGCTTATTCCCAAGCATAAGTGCCCATAGTAATTTATGTTTTGGATTTTAGCTTCTAACATATAAACTTTCTGGGTGACTCTTTTTCATGATTTGAAGCTGCTAGCTGCAGTCAATGACTGTGACACTATAGGTAGAAATGTCAACATAATTGTTTTTGCTTTGGTTAGGCCCTTTTTAGCAGTCCTTCCATTTGTGTTTTATGATTTGCTTCTAATCCAGCAGTGATCTGTACCAAGATCAGATGAATTTCCTAAAAATGTGTGTTAATATTTTGAACTAAATTATGATCTGACTCCACCCTCTTGCAATGTTTGGACTTTTTCTTTTTTGGGATGTGCGCAGCATACAGCCCAGACTCATTATGGTAATCGTCTAAACTAAACTGTTTTAAATGTTAGTGACGGTGTAGAAAAGCAAAAAAAAAGGACTGTTTCATCCCTTTGATTTATTCAAGGATATGAAAATCACATTAATATGGAAGTTATAGAGAACATAACTGGATGTTAATATGGTTCTTTAATACAGATTTGAAAAAATCCTGATGTGAAATGGGTTAGCTGTTCTGTTTGTTTTAAACAATGATTGAACGGAGGTGGTAAACTTCAATTTACTCATACTCATGTTCATCGTTGAAATTATATGTATGTTTTACAAAAACATACAGGTTCCATATTAATGAGAGTATGTGGATTTCATGGATCATAGGCATTTTGGCTATCCTGACTAACTTGACCTGCTAAAGATGAACTTTGGAACCATCAGTTTGTTGTGAATGATGTGTCCAGTCTTGAAGGATTAGCAGTGCAAATTTAAATCTCATTGGTATTCCTCCCCCTTCGAAATGGTGATGGTATCAAGTAATCATACTCTCGTTCTTGAGGGAATTAACAGCTTGTTTGAATTTCTAGCTCTATTCTCTAAAGCTTAATTTTGCCAGAGATGTGGCAGTAGTCTAATTTACATAACCAAGTTTCTGCTTCACTTTTGGCAGTTGCAGGGCCTGACTGGTTGCAGCTTTAAGGACATTTCTGATTTTATTACCTCTGATCAATGTGTGACGTTTGGTTCAAGTTAATATAGCTAGACTGTAGATTTGTCCCTTTTTATTATATTGAACATACAACTCGGAAATAGACCATTCGGGCCAACAAGTCTTTGCTTGTGCTGTACACACGCTTCCTTGCATCTTTCTTAATTTCATCTTCACAATGCACACTTCTAATTGTTTCTCCTACTTTTCCTGTAAGTGTCTCTTTTTTTTAATCCTTGGCTTTAGCCTGGCTTTAGCAAAAGATTTTAAATAATTTTCCCAATACGGGATTTTCAAAACAACTTCATTGTAGTGTTAATGTACACCTACTTAAACTCTAATAAATAAACTTTAAACTCACAATCCAAGTCCTCAATGAGCTCCACTTTCAGCTTCAACCTCTTTTTATCACCCCTTTATCTCCTGAAGACACCAGCTCATTGAGTGCATAATTCTTCTGCCACTCTACCACTGTGTTTCAAGACAGCAATCACACTGAAGTGGCTCAGATACATTAAGTACTTTCCAAAGGGGTACTCAAATTTGGGAAGGAACTATGTCTGGTTTCCCACTTTGTCTAGAGGCCCTTAGGCCAATCGTAGGAACTCTGTGCTACTGGATCCACTGGGCTTAGCTGGACACACTGACTGACGAGTTGTATTTTGTGTTTTTAAAGCATCTGTCACTGAGAACCATGAGATGCTCATAAAGGACTCCATTTCAGCTTCTGAAGTGGCTACAGGTCATTATGGTGCTGCCAAGAGCCTAGCCTCAACCAATCTAATAACCACAGTGACACCAGAGAAAAAGGCAGAAGAGGAGAAAGCAGAGGAAGAGGAGAAAAAAACAAAGATTGATGTTACTCCATCAGTCACACCGGCCAAGCATGAAATAAAGGTAGTATGTTCTGGGGCAAGAAAAGTATACTGTTGACAAAATAGGCAGGCGATACGTCTGAAAGCCTAGGAAAGTAGGCCATTATTAGAAATTATGACAGGTTAATTTGAAACCAGTTTGACTAGTTTGTTCCAAACTAAGAAACATGTTTCTGCTTAGAAGTACAGGATATTTGTGTGAAAATAATTGTTAGCGATGCTGGTATACACTATTTTTAATTGATGCTTTCATTAAAATAATGAAATGAGGTACTTGATATGAGCATAGTAAACATTTATTCAATAGAATCAATTGCCTTAATTTCTAGTCTGTGGTTTGTTGATACAATATATTAATGTGATATTATTGGAAAAAATTATAACTTTGTATTTCTAAGAGTGGGCTTGATAATCCCTTTTTTTGTTCCACTGATAATTTGAGTTTGTCATGTTTATATGTCTTTCTTGAGGCTGATGTTAAATATCAGGATTTGTTGCCATGTTCAGTTTTTAGCTTTAAACGGGTAAATAGAAATTTGAAACTTTTCTGCAGACATTTTGATCAATCTGTGGGGCATTGCATTTACATAGCTGTTAGTAATTTCCATCATCAAGCATGTATGTAAGACCTATAGGACTATATAATCTTTGGATCTTTCCTTGGG
Organism: Carcharhinus amblyrhynchos; assembly: GCF_965287045.1. Taxonomy (NCBI): domain Eukaryota; kingdom Metazoa; phylum Chordata; class Chondrichthyes; order Carcharhiniformes; family Carcharhinidae; genus Carcharhinus; species Carcharhinus amblyrhynchos. The sequence goes on from NC_137331.1 coordinate 48,388,131, forward strand.
TAGCAGATGAATATTTTATTGCTGAAGCTTCAAGTCAGTTTTAGCCATCACCGCAGTAGCGGTGAAGGGGAAATGATTGGCTATCCTCAGAATTTGACTGAGACTATTGATGTTTGGAAATTTGCATTCTAAATGGTGGGGCTGCTACTACTTTTGAGTTTATTGGATAACAGCATTTGTAATATCAGATAGTTTAGAAGCCTGATCTTTACAGGTAACTGAAGTTCACTTAGTGTGGTACATTTAAGCACTGAAGAATGGTGTCTTGGCTGATCACTTTTCAAGAATGATACTTGGAAAAACAGCTGGAAACAGTTCACCAATAAAGTTTCTTCTGGTCGTAAGATAAGCTCTTGTGACCTGTCCAGGTGGTTGGTTATAACCTAGGCAGGGTAAATGAAAGTCTGTAAATTTACCTGCTAGTTACCCAGATTAACTAATTGGACAGTTTTGATCCAATTTCTGGTCAGGATTAAATGATGCCACAAAATTGTTATAGTTTTTTTAAAAAAAAGGCCAAGGTTTTTTCTTGGACTGTAGACTGACTGGATAGCTTAAAAAATGTTATATAGGACTAGTCAAGCAGTTGCCCTGAGGTATAAGGCACAGCATTAGTGTGGGGTGAAAAGGCCTTCAATTATGCATTAACAGTGTGCTATACCTGATCTCGGTCTCAAAATGAAGTATCCTGAAATGCTTGGTGTCAGATTTAGTGGCTGACATGTGATAAAATGCTTTGGAGTGGTTTGAAGAGTCTACTGCATGAAATGGAGGAGTGAAGGGCTCTGGAAGGTAAAAGTTATATGCAGGTGCATAATATTTCAACCAAGCATGTCAAAAATGTTTTTAAAAAGTAGCTGTGAAGGAAAGTAGTGGTAGGCAGGAACAAACTAGCATGATAGTCAAAGTAACTAAGTAAGTTACATTTCTCCAACTCAGGGATATCATACCTAATTTTTGACTTGCATAACAAAATATGTAGTTTGTGAACGTTCTGAAAATGTTGAAAGAACAGTGTATGTTATCTATTTACCCTGACAATGCTGCATCCAAATTATTTTATTGTAAGCCACATCTTAGTGAAGAATAAGATTGTATATCTCCAGTTATGTATTTTTGCTGAGAGTGAAGAGATTGCTTTTTTTCAATAACTTTGATTTTGCTGAAGTTTACTTCAATTCGTGGGAATTGTAAATGGAACTTCAAATTCTGGAAGTGATTTCTAAAGTACTCCCATTTTCCATCACTTCCTCATGAAGTATTTGAGTGAAGACCAGATCACTGCAATGTTTTCATAGAAATTAGAATTCTGCAGAATGAAGTAAAAAAACTTGATTTTTTTAAAAAAAAAGACATCAGTTAGAGCTTAACTTTTATTAGTTAAATGTGAGGATTGTGTTACAGATCTAAGGACAAATTATTCTTTTCTTTTTGGACAAATAATCATCAGGATGGGAAGCGTAAAGGAAAACAGGGTTTGAAGGTTGTATGCCCATCATGGAATGTGTCCAATTTTCAGTCCACTTTTAATAGTCCATAGAGGTGAATTCATCCTTGGCATTAGAGTAGAATAGTCAATAGTGCATTGACAGCCCAGTCGTTTTTTTTCCATTGACAGAACAAAGTCAGATGGAGCAGAAAATGGGCTGTCAGTGTGTGAGCCACCATTTTGTGAGACTGCCAAAGGCAGTTTTCACCCTGTGTGTTTCTGTGCATAGATCTGTAACTCAGAAGCACAAAAAGTCTTAGAGGGATGAAGCCTGATTATAAATAGATTAGCCAGTTCAGACTCCTGAAATCATTGAATTTATTCATAACCATGCTTCAAAAATCTTTCTGTCTTGTCACCACCTCAATTGTTTTTATCATGTCCAATGATTTATTCTGCATTTGCTTCAGAAGCTTGATTATACAGCCTGCAGGTTCCTCAGTGGAGAAGGGGTTGGCAATCTGTGGTATGCATGCCAAAAGTGGAACATGAGATAATTTTGAGGGGCACTCACACAAAAATATTTTGTCGTTTACTTATCCCGAGAAAATGTGTTACATTTATTAATAGATGTGTAGAATTTAAACAGTAAATGTTTGTTTTATTCAGTTCTGGGATGTTTTTAATATCAAATTTGATGCTTACATTTGGTATGATGTAATGCAGAATAGCACGTTGCATTTGCCTTAGTGGGTCAAAAATCTGTTTTTTTACTGTCAATTGTACGCCTCAATTTATAATGTCAGCTCCTAAGAAAGGAAGGAAAAGCAAGTGCAGTGATTATACTAAGCCAGTAAGGTCTGCATTTTAATTTTAAATTAATCTTCTGAAGCATTTTTAAAGACCTTATTTACTTTATACAATAGTTTAATTAAATATACAGACTTTATAAATGTTAAAACTATATTACTGGTACACCAAACCTTAAATTACTGTGAATGAACCAAGACTTAACATGCCATTTCTGAAAGGTTGCCAACCTTAGCTACAGAAGAACAATAGAGTTCATCCGTTGACTCAAGAGGCACAATTTAGGAAGAATGGATTCTCCTGTCCCCCTTATGACTCGATTGAGGCTGACAAACTTGCATGCAAAGGGAAACTCAAGTATAAATCTTGTCAGCTGAGACTTAGAGCTGGATACTATTAACTCAGAGGTATTGCGGGTGTGGGAGAAGCGTGAAGTGATTATGTGCGTTATTGCTTGGATTAAAGAACTAGAAATAATGGATTTTCCAAAAGTTCTGTCAATCTTAATGGCAGGACTTGATAAAGATTTGGATCTCTTTCCCAACTGCAGCCAGCCTGATTGAAAAGCTGGCTGAATATTGAGTGGGTAGGCCGTGGCCTGGAAGCAGAAACAAGCCAGGAAAAATCAAGGACGCCAAGGGCTGGTGGAGGAAGCTAGACTCTGGAGCAAGGCAACATTGGGGAGGTTGGGGGCCAGGAGAAGTTGGAGTCCAAGGGTGACATTGCTGCCTCACAGCACCAGGGACCTCAGTTCGATTCTGGCCTTGGGTGAATGTCTGAGTAGAGTTTGCACATTCTCCCCGTGTCTGCGTATGTTCCCTCAGGGTGCTCTAGTTTCCTCCCACAGTCTAAAGATGGGCAGGTTAGGTGGATTGGCCATGCTGAATTGTCCGTTAGTGCCCAAAGGTGTATAGAGTAGGTGGATTAGCCGTTGTACATGAGTGGCATTATGGGGATAGGATGGGGAGGCCCTGAAACTCAGATGGCCTGGGTTAAATTTAAAATGATGATTTAATATGAGCCATGCGGCTTTGTATTTAAATTGCCAACTTGGCCCTATGTTCCCCACCTCCATTACAACTGAAATGGGACTAGCATCAAGATTCGATCTTTGATAATTTACCATCCCACATTGACTCAAAATCCATCCATTTTTAGCATTAAAATTCTCCCTTAATCTCTGAGTTGAGATCTATCTTGAGTTGTGGTTTCTGTATTCAATTTTATTTTGAGTCATAACAGATGTAGAAGTCAAGATCCATTCTTAGTGATTGAGAATACCCAGATATGTTATATAATCTGGAGAAAATGAGAGGTTGTGGCAGGAAAGATAGAAAATCAGAATATTATTTACATAAAGTGAGACTGCAGAATTCTGCAGTACTGGGGTATCTGGGTGTTCAACAATGCTAGCATCCAGGTTCAGCCAGTAATTAGGAAGGCAAATGGAATGTTGGCCTTTATTGCAAGTGAGTTGGAATATAAAAGTAGGGAAGCCTTGCTGCAACTGTACAGGGCTTTAGTGAGATCACATCTGGAGCACCGTGTACAGTTTTGTCTCCTTACTTGAGCAGGGAGATGCTTGCATTGGAAGCAGTTCAGGGAAGGTTCATTAGGTTGATCCCTGGGATGAAGGGATTGTCTTGTTAGGAAAGGAGAGCAGGTTGAGCTTATACTCATTCCAAGTTTAGAAGAATGAAAGGTAATCTTGTTAATTCTCAGGTGGCCTTACATAATTGATGCTGGAAAGGTGCCTCCTCTCTTGGAGAAATCTAGAACTCGGGTCCACAGTTTAAAAATGAATTTCCCATTTAAGATCGAGATGAGAGGGAATTTCTTTTCTTAGAGTTAGTCTGTGTAATCCTCTCCCACAATAAACAGTGGAGGCTGAGAAATTGAATATATTTGAGGCCAAGTTTGACAGATTTTAAATTGACAAGGGCACTAAGTGTTTTGGGATAGGCAAGGCAGGAAAAGTGGCATCAAGGCCATAATCAGAGCAGGCTCAATTAATTAAATGGCCAACTCCAGCATCTATATCTTATGATATTTAATATCATTAGCTTGGCAGCAGGGAACGCCAACTATATAATCAGCAAAGCAACTGACCTTCCAATCAACTGGCATGAAACCACTTACCACTAGATGTTGCCTGAAATAAGTTATGCTCCACTGCACACCTTCAAGGTTCACCCAATATGCATGTAATCAAAGCCCTAAAATGAATTCAAATGCTGTATCCTGTCTGAGAAGTTCAACTAAAGACTTAAGTTCAGAGTAAACCTCAAATAATTTATAATTTTTAAGCTCAACTTTTAACTATTTTTATCAATGACCCATTAGCTGCTGCAGTGTAATATTTCATTTTTAGTTGCTTTTAAAAGCAAAAATTACTGTTGAATGGCGCCTGATTGGATCAGGTTAATATTTTTCACATGTGCATATTGAATGGTTTCTGGAAGATTATTACAGGAATTTTGTGCAATTTCTGTGCCTTCCATACATCCCAAAACCAGATATAAAATTAATTTTAGGAGATTGTTACTTGATTTGGAGAAGAGAATATTAAACTCTGTCTTTAGTCTCCTATGTCAAACAACAAACTTCGCCTGAGAGAATGGCCAGTTGTGTCATTCTCAGCTTCCTGTCTGTACTACTGTACAATCAGGGGTTGGGCAGAGGCCAGCCGAAGCCTGGAGCAAATACAAACATGTTCCATTATTCTATTTAAACACGTGTTAGTTCTGTTTTGGGTTAATTCTACAAGACTGAGAACATACCACATCTCAAATTGTGAGCACAAAAATGTACTGTACTGCAATTCAGCTCTAAGGCACCACTCTTTCACTTTGAATGGACTTGCTAAACAGGTCTGTCGTACAACTTATCTCTGCAGTATTACTGTCATCTGCTAAATGAAATTGTTTTGAACAATTAGGAAAAGTTCAAATATCTCAGTGGAATTATCATATTTAATTGGGGTTAGAAATCCACTCTAAAGAGTTTGACCAAAATTGGGATATTATTTCCTTTTGTTGTAAACAATTTTGGTTTGATGAGAGAATGATGTTATTTATAGGTATTAAAGGGTTGAGGTTTCTTTTGCCATGAAGCTTTTCTTGAGAGTATAGCAGCACTTTACAACTTGGGATGGGCAATGCAGTTGTGAAAACATAGTAAACTGCTGTCTGAATCACTTTGGTGATGGTACTTCCAAATTGGTATAATAAAGAAAATTCCTTAGTGAGGATCACAGTGGCAATTTGTTCCCAAGATATAGTTATCTGTCTTTAGTGCTAATTGTGGTGGCTGACATAGAAGATGTTTAACATGACAATGTTAAATTTATTCACCCACCATTTTACCACTATTAGGCCTGATTTTAACTTCAGGTAAATTTTGGACAGATGTATGACTGAGAGCTTGGAAACCCCTGCACAAATCTAGAAATTTTAATTCCCAGGCCTGATTTTTAATATATGCTTACTGATTTCAACCTATTCTGGGTAAAAGATGATGGAAAATCTTGCAGCTCTGAGGCTCCCCTACAGTAAGCAGGGACATGATTGGCTGCCAGGATCATCCTGCAGATCCCATCAGCTGGGTGAATTACTGGGGCAATTCTAACTTGCCCACCTGTCCATTACTTTAAATGGGTTACTGCCTTGTTAAAATAGAGGATAGAATAATTTCATGTGAACATATTAAACCACAGATATTAAGTGTGATTTCACCCCCAACAGAATGCAAACCTTTTTTCTTTGTTTTATATGAAAACTTTAATCATCCATCATATATCCCAAGATGTAAACAAACTGACATAAAACGTGATAACATTTAGCATTTATCACCGCTCCAAAAAAAATTGACTTTTTTAACTGTAATTGTTTCAGTAAAATTGAACTGTGCTGTAGTAGAAAAAAAAGTTTTCTTTGACATTTTTCAAATTTTCAGTTTTCCATTAACTTGGGATTCTGAGTCAAAAGGCACATGAAATTTGACCAACTCCCTAGGACTTTTCCATCTTCTACGTTCCAGACTTCCAACTAATGTTTGTTAAGTAGCAGCATTTTATTTTAAATGCTCCCATTGTATCCTGTAAACCTTTCACATTCTGAATTCTGTGTGGATAAGAATGCCCAGTATGAACTGAACTTGTTCTAAAATAGTTACATCTCTTGTATCCAAATAAGTTTGAGAGCATTGGAATGGGGCTAAGAAGGATACCATCACTACTGGTTGAATTAACTAGGAAGGTGAAAAAGAAGCAGATTAACAAGGTGAGGTGCAAAGAGGCATTGGAAAAATAAAATTAGCTTTTATATAAATCAAAGAGCAAGTTAGCAAATTCAGGATTAAATGTGAGCTAGAAATAAACAAGTGGAAAAATGCACAACAAAGGAAACAAACAGGGTAAATTATTACATAGAAATATTTAATAAATTCAAACAAGTGATTTAGATGAACAGAGTAAACAAAGCTAATTTGTATAACATACTATGGGAGAAAGCATTTTTAAAAGCATTTAAACAATTTGCAGAAATTTGAATACTTGTGTAAAATTGTCGTGGGATCCCTGTAATTTAGCATTTCTGAATCCCAAGCTGCTAGATATCTCTGGTTAGCAGATGCTCTGAAATTTTGGAAGAACAAATACTGTGGGATGCATTAACTAATAATTTTCTTTTTGTTTGTCTTTTTTAAATGTTCCTGCTCATTTTTGTTGCTCCTTCATCTTCTCTGATTTCCTTTTTGCTCCTCTGTAGACCTCCTCATTCTTTGCCACAGATTCATTTAGCTCTTCCTCTTGCTCTCTGCCTTTGCACTGTGACTCTCCTGTGTCATCAACAAGCGTTCATAGGAGATGTACAGAGAATGTTTCAAAATCAGCTGGTTGTCTTAAGGCTGAAGATCCCAGAAGTACTGCTCATCCACTATTGGACTATGACTCTTCCAACTATGTTGATAAGAAAGCAATGGGATTTAAAAAGGACCACAATCTAGGGCCTAGATCTAGGAAAGGAGGGACGTTGTTTTCGTTCTCCTTGCATCTCCCAGCATCATTCTCTTTGCTAGATGATGATGGCTACCTCACCTTCCCAAGCTTCTCTGATGCCAGTTTCTTACCTGAGAGTTTCCAACGTTATCTGCCCATTCAGTCGCCATCACTTGTCCCCTGTTTTCTTTTCATTTTCTTTTTCCTGCTTTCAGTCTCTTTCTCTGTACCTTTGGCTCTCATTCTCTCCTTCCCTCTTGCTATATGCCTGTGCTACCTGGAGCCCAGGGCAGCCTCCTTGAGTGCTTCAGTTGACAATGACCTGAGTGACAGTTCAGAGGAAGAGGTGTGTACCTCAGCCAAGAACACAGTCCTTTGTGTTCAGTGCTTGGGTGTCCTGCGCAATGTACAATGGCTGCAATAGTAATCTTAATTTCAGAACCTCATTGCTGTTTTTTCTTGTTGTTAAAGTTATGTTTCAGTGAGGCATAACTGTAACTTGACTCATCAGATTAGACAAAAAGTTTTTGTACTTGCAGAAGGAAGAAAGTTTCTGGAAAATGGGTTAATTCTTCACAGCTATGAAAACTGTTCAGTAATAATAGTGGAAAAATATGAAGTAATTGGCATGTGGCACAAAGTTCTTGCTCTTATATAGATGTAAATTCCTAAATTGAATGAGGTCATTGAAATGGGCCATGCTGGCATTTCCCTAGAAGTTGGAGCCAGTTGATAGGTCAATCAGTTTAGTTTCTCCACTATGAGACGGCCATAACCTCATTAGTATTACAGTAGACCATTTGTTCTTCAGTGAACCTTGTTCTGCTCAATGGCTCTGAGTTGAAATACCAAACATCAAGGGCCTGATTAGTCACCTTATTAAAGACCAAAATGCATAATTTTATATTTGACAATGCAATTTCTTTAAAATCACAGTTTTTACCTCACTAATACACCTAAACTCCTATTGAAATACGCTGCCTGTTGTTTATGACCTTCTGTTTCATATAGAAATTGAAGTTACTATGGTCCCTTGTGAATACAGGGTCCGGGAGCTGTCAGCATGAATTATTCTCAATATGACCTTATTCAGTTTTCTGTCTTGACTTACTTTAGTACAAAATGAAAGTCGTATCTTTGATAAACAGTTAAATTCTGCTTTGGAAGTGGATAAATGAAGCAGGCAGAATATACAGTATAATGTTGCAGGCATTAAAACAGATTCAGGGGTATAGACTAGGTTAACTTCACTGTAGGCTCAGAATGAAAACTTGGTGTCTAATCTCAAATCATCCTCCAAAGTAGGAGTTCTCAACCTTTTTGTTTCTGAGATTCTCCCACTGCCGTCCCATGTTACACAAATGCTACAGGCCCTCTTTAGCGCAGCACAACTATTATTGGGTGGTTCCAGCCGGTAAAATTCAGCAGGTCCCCCACCCCCCATTTTGTGCACACTAAGATCCCAGAACAGAAAATCAGATGGGTTACCATAGATCATGTTTACCTAAGCTCCAGGCTTGGTTCCCAATATGAAAAAATGTCTGCCTTCATTTCTGCCTGCATGTTGAGAATGATGCTCCTGCACTCTGACCTAAAAGTCTCAGCAACATAGAGGCGGTTTGATCAGCTGCTCGTACCATGTTTTGCTTTGGTAACACTGTGATGGATAGGCAGCAGTTGGCCACAAGAAGACTAGAAGGTGTAGTCAGCTGAGCAGTCACCAACATTATTTGGTAAATTTTATCTATGACACAACTAAACAGGTTTCAAATCTCACTAATCTGTTGCTCTGCATACTGATTTTAAAATGGTGGGCGTGTGAGTGTGCACCACTCAACATGGTGGGAAAATAATCCATTGCCAAATCTCTCAAACAGATCTGGGGAAATTAGGGAGTGGGGTCTCTTCTGCTTTCCTCCAGTGTCATTGGTGGCAGCAGCACCACATTAGTCCAACCAGAGCTGAATTAGGGTGGGTTTAAAAAAATAGCCAATGTCAAAATCTCATTCTTAGCAATAAATGAGGTCCAGTTGACATCAGTAGCAATCAGTTTTACTTTTTTATTGTGTACCCATTTTGCAGAATAGAATTTTGATAAGGTTTTATTCTTGAAAGACACTGATTTGGCAGACCTTTAAACATTCTCACTGACCTCTGGTTGAGAACCTCTACTCTGGAGCACCCAGAATCGGCTGATAGTAAAGTGTATATACGTTATTATGCATGTTCTGTGTTCCTTAAAATAAATGGAGAAGTTAAACTAGTGGTCATTGTCTGGTCCACATTGCATGTAAGGATCATTCAATGAATGAGGGTCTGTTTGCATCATGACCTATATATCTGTGCATTTAGGAAAGCATAACTCAGATTTGTATTTGATTCAAAATCCTTAAAACATGGGCTATATTGCATATTTACTCTATCTTTGAGCAGAAGTTGATTTTCATACTTGATTTAATAAAGGATTTGGTATTGCAGAATCTTTCAGCTATCTATAGTAGTCCACTGAAGATAGGATGACAATTTTGTTTCCATAGTTTTGAAGATTTATTAAAATGAACATTGAAGCCAAATTTCTGAATTCTTTACACAAAAGATGACAAATAGAATTCCTTCACTGTGCTGAAGTCTCTCAAAACATGTTTTCAAATGTGTTACAATGTCAGCAATGGTGGAACAGTACTCCTTTAATAAACCATCAATGTTACATCAAGCACATTTTCCTTCTAGTGAAAAGCTGATATCTTGGTGCGTTCTTGATCCGTTCATCCCTCTTCCATAATTCCAATTATCCAGTGCTGCTTCAGTGTACGTTGTTGATAATTAAGCATCATTAGACAAAGAAAATATTGGCATTTGTTATTAGTTTGTAAGTCACCTTCCTGGAGTAACTGGTTTAGAAAATGGAGGAAAAAAGTATTGATTTTTCAGAGTGCCAATTTTAGTACTTTCGTGTAATTTTTCTCTATGAAGCATTACAAAATTTTGTATAACAGGAAAATATGAAAATACATTACACTGCTTTAATTATTTCAATGACAGCATCACATGTCCATGTCCATCAAATGAAATATTTGTATAATTGATGATAGAGATGTCAGTTCTCATTTTAGTCCTGGTTGAGATATAGCAAAAAATCTCGTCAGAAGTGTAGTAAAAAGTCCTTTTTAAAAAAAAAACTTGCTGAGACCAGTACAGTCTAATTGTAAATTAAGGTATTCAGACTATTGGGCAGTTTGACCATGAGTCTAATTTTTTTCATATAAATGCTGCAAGCAGACCTATATATATACATATATATATATATAATTATTTTTAAAAAGAAGAAATGCACAGATGAGGCCCTTGAAAGTTAGACTGTTGTCACAATGACTGATGATAGTTCTCAAGTAAACTTTGCTTCTGGTGTAAATGAGTTGCATTCTTTCCAGCCAAAAATAGTTGGTTACAAAATTGTAATTGTTTAATTTAAACTATACCAAATCAATTTTGTATCTCAAAAAATGCTGTATAAACATTTAAAAGTAAACTGGACATCGTTGCGTTCCATGATTTTGGTATGTAATGGGGACAGAAAGTTCCTCTTTCGCCATACTACATCTTGCACTCCAAGGCCACTTGAAACACACGTAGTATTTGTTTTTGCTCAGGTGATATTCAGGCATCCCTGTTGGCTATCTTGAAGAGCTATTCAGCAGCTCAAGTGTATGTAGAGTTCCTAATGCCACTTTAAGGTCCCCTCTCATAATTATTCAATTTGAGTAGAGCACGTCCCAGATGTGTTCCTCTCAGCTTTTCTAGTTCTTGCTGTGGCTTAGCCAACAGCCCTTAAAAGGGAATGCTGAAGGCTACCAATCAACTGGTAAAGTTCCATCTTTTTAATGAGACTTTGCAGGTGAAGTGTTCCACCTAGCCTCTCAGCACTCCTCAGAGTCACAGTTGACCTGCGTTTGCGCCTTTCCTGTTCTCCTCCACTGCCTCTGAATGCCTACATGGCATCCACACCTTCACTTTTAAGTATGTTGGTAGCATCCAATTTCAGATGAACCTCCAGCTCATGTTCTAAGCATGCCATCCATTTTTGGCCTAATCCAATTTCTAGCTCTTTTCTCTCTAATAAAATATCAAGTGTTTATCTTTCTCGGTCACAATTTTATTAAACAACAGGTACTGCAGGTGAGGGACTAAATCGATCCTTGAACCATTGTTGTATACACATGCTGTTCCTCCTTAATGAATGCTACACATTAGCTATAATATGGGTGTGGCCTTTTGGCCATTAGTTTGAGATACATAATTGATCACTTCTGTGTACATAAACCAGCCATTAACAGAAATAACTTGGGTAATCAACCTCTGTTTTACTGTGGAAAAGGGATTCTCACTCCATGCAACTTGCCCTATAATTGGAATGGGCTTAAATGAGTTCCTCTAGGACCAATATTTCCAAGTTTTTGTGTAAGCCATTTGCTTACCAATGTTGCAAAATTTGGTAATATCTGGCTCCAAAACAATCATCATTTCGGTAAATACAATAGAACTGAAATATCTTTCTGATGAGGCCTTTAAACAATGTGATTTTTGTTTTTAAAAGGCAATCTTGTAACTTGCTATTGCACTTCCCATTTTTGCCTCAAACATTCCTCTGAGCTAGTTCCATCTCATTTGTTTGTTTCATGCTTCTAATGAGCACTTTTTGCGACTGATGCAACGGCACAATGAGTGATGTGAGTAAGGCACCTTGCAAATAAGCTTCACTGTTTTCACAAGGGTGATGTATTTTTATTCCTGCTTTCCTACTGGACATCTTGGGATTTTGCTGGCAAAATAGACTGACAGTGAGCAGACTGACACCACGGCTCCTGCTGATGGGGAAACTACCGCAGAGGTTTGTACATTCCACCAGCCTGCATTTCCCATGGAAATGGTCCTCATAATCTCACTTGTTTGTCTGAGAGTATTAACTGGTGCAGCTGTTAACATTGACATTAATGTCACCACAAGATGGTATACAGATTCATGTGAAGAAGTGCCAAATACAAAGTAACAGAGCACTTATTCTAAGCTAAAATGCGAATTGGCCAGTAAGATCAGCAGGACAGAGTAGTTCAAAAAGTCATTGAGAAAATGCACTGCATGAAAATTAAATCAGGAAATTATAATCTATAATGGCATTAAAAGCATCTGTGTTTGAATTTATTGCTTCACTTGTACAGTGTGCCTTCTCAAGATTAACAGTAGCGAGATTTATTACTGGAAAATGCAGGCAGTGTATAAATTTTAATAGCTTTCAAATTTTCCCAAACTAAAATGTTGAACCAGGGAATTATTTTGATGCAGAATTAACACTAAGCATCTTGTCCTTCAGTACCCCTCCAAATTTTGCATGCAAAGACTTGATAACCTAGTTGTTATCAAAACCCACTTTGTCAGGTATCATGGACTGACCCACTTTCACCGCTTTGTGGCGTTAATTGCTCAGTACGCCAAACTGCTTACTACTGCTGTTTCGGCATTATTATAGTTGGTTCAGAAAATAAAGTTAGTGAAAGCTGCAGAAAGCTGTTATATTGCTCTGTCCTGTTGGCATGTACCTAAAGAGTATTTCCTTCCTGCTGATTTTCTGCAATCATTCATCTTTTGTTCCTCTTTTAAAACTTTGTGTTTCATTTTTCTACTGTGTTTGCTAATGATCCAGCTCTTGACTAGCCTGAGCGCATAGATGCCACTGGCTAGTGGGATTTATGTTGCCAAAATTGGAAGGTAGTTGATTGCTGGAACCATGTTGTTACAGCTTTAACAATGCTTTTTTTTTCCTCAAGTGCTTCACTTAAAATTAATGCACATTACTTGAAGTCACGTAATAACTTTAGTACTTTAGCTAAGTAAAACATTTTATTTCACATTGTTTAAAGGGTGTGTTTAAATGAGGTGGTTCTTTCTGTACCACATTCTGTGATTTTGCTGGTGAAAGAGGCTGTTAGCCAAAGACCCAGCATTCTGAGACTGGCAGTTGTGTGCTATTTAAAAAAAGGCACAACATGTTTCCATCACACCCACTTTAGCAATAGTCACATTTGAGAACATTCTTGAAAATGCATCCATGTTAATAATGGAAAACTGGCAGAATTTACATAATTACTTAATTATACACTTCACTCCTTTCAAATCACGCACTGTTCATGTGTTTCTGGCTCATATACACATGCCGTGTGTCAATATGCACACAAAGAAATACAGTCAGAGCATTAGCACAATGAATGCATAACTGTAACTGGTTGTTCTACTAAAGCGATTTGTATTATGTTTTTAAAGAGGAGCTGTTGTCTTCCTCTGAATGGTAGATGATTATCCTGAAATATTTTAAAGGTGGCGTTAACTGAATGGCAAGTCCCTCTAGTCCCCACTATAAAGCTGTTTCTGAGGAGATTTTGTACTCCTATCACAATCTAAAGTAAGCAGTTGATCATTTTCAGAGTTTTTTTGTGCTCTATACATTTTCTGACTCTTGCTCGGATAATGATTGATTTCAAAATCTGTTGAATAACACAGCAGTAACTTTGGTTAAGGTGGTATGGCTTTCTTGTGACTAAATTTGTACATTGAGATGGTGTCAGTGATTAGATGTTGTTAAAGCTTTGATTTTAAATCCTTCTTTACGCCATCAGTCTGATCAAGAGGATGAAACGGAATCCAAGACCCAGGTACAAGGAAGAGATTTTTATGTAAACGTCTAGATTGTAGACGTAGTCCGTCAGTCTGAATTATTATTTTCCAGTACTTAGTTTCTGTGGTAGATTTATATTTTCCTAAGCTTTGCTTTGCTTCAATAGTATCATTTTTGTTCACCGTTTTTCTTTGCTAGCTTTTTGTTCTGAATACTTATTTTTTTGTTTCCGTTTTGTTTTTGCTTGTTTTTTTTACAGAATAGCCTTGTAAACCGAATCAAAGGTGAAAATGTGTATGTCAAACATAGTAATCTTATGTTAGAGGTTTGTATTTGTTTAAGTTGTGCATTACTAGTTGTTTGTGCACACCAGTAGATCTGCATAGTTAGCGATCAGCTGTTTGATGTGGAGTGCTGTGTCTTTGCTGCATGTGTTGCATTATTCTCAATAGTCACTAACATTAGTTAAAAGAATATACATTTTTTTAAACACTGCATAACCAAAGTGAAAATGTAATGTGTATGTTACTAGTACTATATAATGTCGAGCTGGAGTAACATAAATTGCAAGCCTTTAGTTACTTTTTTTTTGTCTTCTGGTAAGTTTTTTTTGAAAAAAAAACTTTTTAACACCATTAATACTGATCTTTCTAAGAAGCACTTGCAGACCAGGCTTAATGCCAGGCATTGTTTTCTCCATTTCAGATTGTCAAATTATGTAATTTGGGGGATTTTAATGGAACGGAAAACACATTCATTAAACAAATTTGAACAAAGTGACAGTTATCTATTTCTGTTGATCTCTGAATTTAGGATTAAAAAAAAATAAAATGTACCTGTGCTGGCATTCTCAAATATTCTGATGCAGTTATAGTGTAGCATGTTTAATCTTCATTAAAATTGTGTACTATTGTATAATTGTTGTGAGCTGTGTTCAGCATTTGGAATAATGATTAGTCACGGTATTATAGCAATATACCTAGCATTATTTATTAAACTTGCTGCAATGGCAGTATTTATACAAACCCTTATATAAAAAATAAATCTCCAAATAGGCACAGCACGGTTTATATGTGGCCATCCTGATTTGCAATTTTAATTAAAGTAAATTAACAGTATTGTTATGGAGCTCAACTCTCATGTCTCATGAAGGCAGGAAGATGATCAACAAACAGGAAATTTGTGGAAGAGTGGGAATTTGAAAATGTGAACACATGAAGAGCTGCCAATGAGATTATAGATGGCAGAGATCAAGGAAGCAAGACCAGCTGGTTTTGGAAGAGAATTGAAGATTGCTGCATGTTGGAGTTGAAATAGCCTCTAATATTAGAATGGAGAGGTGGAGGTCAACCAGAAACCTGAGATCAGAGGGAAGGTGGGGGTGGACTGAGATATATGGTGGGAGAAAATTACATGAATAGAGTGGGATATGACTTTTGAAAATGAATGCAGATCTGGAAGTTGTTTCATTGCAGCAGTATGGAACCTGGGAACCATTGAGTGATGGGTAGAAGGGAAAGACTTCAGACCATGGAACTCTACATTAGTTGGTTTTTGAAGATTGAAAGTGGGGAGTGTGGTCTGCAGAGAATTTCAGGAGTAGATTCTTCCGTTACAGAAGGCGAGGTTAGAGGTTTGACAATGGGAAAGCTAAGGCATGAGTATAAATCAGCAGTATGCCAAATATGCTTTATACCATAATTTAACATGAGCTCAACTGATGGGCCAGAAAGATCATTTCAGTTTGTGTGTGGCTGTTCCTTCAGGCTGAATACCAAGGATCTTAATGGAATCCACGAGAGAATGCACATAGATGCCAGTGGAAGTATAGCAGGAAAGCTTCAGTTTTGCACAGTAGAACTGTAGGGAGTTACAGTTTATCTGAGACATAATTGAATCATAGGATCTCTACGGCGCAGAAAGAGGCCATTTGGCCTATCAAGCCTGCACTGACGACAAACCCATCCAGGCCCTATCCCTGCAACCTCTTGTGTTTACCCTGCTAATCCCCTGACACTAATGATCAAGTCAACAAGGCCAACCAACCTAACTCACACATCTTTGGAGAGGATAGAGAAGTTGGGATTAACAACATGAGAACATAAGAAAAAGGAGCAAGAATAGCCCATTGAGTAATAGTTCATTCGGTCAGTAAGAGTCAATGCTGATGCAGAGAGGTGACGATGACTGTTTGGTGTCATACATGTGGTACTGACCCTGTGCTTGCCAGTGGTTTTTCCAGGGGTGGCTAACATTTAATGATTAAGAAGGAGCGAGGATGGAGTAGATCAGAGCTGAGTGGCCACATGATGTGAAGGGTCTTGAGATGTATTTATTACACAGAGGACGAGAAGATTGAGGGAAAGTAAATTTTATTCAGTCAGAGGGTGTGATTTGTGACTGATCAGTTATCTCAGTGCTGTGAGTTGGTTGGAAATTGGATTGAAAGAAGTGGCAGGAAAAATAAATTATGCATAAAGTTTGATGACTGTGACAGGCAAAGACCATGAAGAAAAATGTACGGTTAGATGGAACATTAGTTTATAAGGATAGAGAAATTAAAGGGATGTGACAATTCCAGTTGATGTTGAAATGGATGGGAAGATCCCAGAATGGAACCCTGGCTCAAAAGACGACAAATTTTCCTTTTCTTTCATAAAACATAGAGTCAAAGGACCACTTATTAGTTTAATAAGAAAGAAAAAGCATTTATTAAATTGGACTGTTATACAAAATCCTTTACTCTCCCTTTAGTTCAACATACACACAAATTTTAAAATTAACATGGATTAAAAAGTACACCTTAAACTGTGGTCTCAGTAACAGACAGTCCCTTTTTAAACCCATGGATTGCTGTGGTCAGTTACACACACCCTGCTCTGAACACAAGTTAGTGTCTGTGGATTTCTCCTTTAGAGCTCCCTTAGATGATTATCTCATGACAGTTTCCAAACTCCACTCCCAAAAATATACCTTAAAATCTTCTCTCATAATAATAATGCTTTCCCCTGAGCAGTTTGCAATCAGAAAACCAGACCAGGTTTTCCAAATGAGAGTTAACACTTCTGCTCCAATTTTAACACTGAATCCAGTCTAGGATTATACACCAACCTCTTTAGGATTTTTTTTGTCTTGACTGCTGTGCAAACTGTTAACAATTGCTTTAAATCTCAATTCCCAGATTGTCTTAAAATGGCATCAGATGTTTCATTTATCTTGAGGCTGCTGTCCTACTTTAAATGCAGTTACTGCAATTGTCTCTTTAACGCGAACACTTTGTTTACTCTTCCTTGAATTCTTCTGAACAATATCTTTAATCTCTGTTCATTTAACTTCAGTCATCTTAAACATGCTTTGCATCACCATTTCCTGGTTAGCTAGATTGTATCTAGTTTCGTAGGAAGCTTGCATCTTTGTAACTCCCTTGTCCTGTTCAGGATCTCCTAGCAGAGTTGAGAACTATTCACTTATCAATGTCTTGTTCTGGCTTCCAGTTAAAACTAAAAACAAAGGACAGCCCTTCCCTCTGGTCTTGTTGCTAAGTAACACCCCTTACTACTGAGTTTATTCTTCATGCTGTAACCCCCTCTAAATACAGTTGGAACTTAACCAACTCCCACAAATATAAACACCCTTATCTAGTATGAATGTAACTATAGGTTTTACCCTTTCAGGCACTGAAACATTAAATTAAATACACTTAAAGTTACACCTTGTTTCTACTGTTTATCAATGCAAATATAAATCCTGTAAAACTACCTTTGCTTTCCTATCTAGCAACTTTAAAAATAGCATATCACAATAGTTTTAAACAGCTTGAAGTGAAGTAGAAATTCATACCAATAAGTAGGCTAATGAAGGGGAGTTAATGAGAAATGTGTTTGGAAGGGACTTCAGGGAGTCACAAGTGCATGTCCTGGAGGGAAGTAATCTGTTGAGGACTGGAGAAAAACTGCAATGTTTGAGCAAGTGGGTTTTGGTTAAGAGGGGAGACAGAGATGGCTGAGTGACTGAAAACAAGTTTGGAAACAAACCACATCCAGGTATTCATTGCATTGCAATACAGATTTCAGGATGGAAGATGTCTGGAGTGATGATTGTCAGCAGCAGTCATCGTTGCCAAAGAGGAGTTTAAAGGCTTTGGTTACACAGAAACATAGAAGATAGGAGCAGGTGGAGACCATTTGGCTTGTCGAGCTTGCTCTGCGATTCATTACAATCATGGCTGATCATCCAACGCAATAGCCTAATCCAGCTTTTTCCCCATAACCTTTTTGATCCCATTCGCCCCAAGTGCTATATCCACCTGCCTCTTGAATACATTCAGTGTTTTGGCATCAACTAATTCCTGTGGTATTAAATTCCACAGGCTCACCAGTCTTTGGATGAATATATGTCTCCCCACCTCCATCCTAAATGGTCTATCCTGAATCCTCAGACTGTGACCCCTGGTTCTGGACTCTCCCACCATTGGGAATACCCTCCCTGCATCTACATTACCTTCAGGAATGATGCTGCAGTAGAGAAAGGCTTTGGCTGTGAAGGAGACTGATGTTATTTGAAATGATCAAACCAAACTGCTAGGAGATAGCCAGACCATGAAGTATCATGTGTTCCAAATGAAAAGAAATGCATTTATTTTGATATTGATATCATGTAGTTATTGAAATAATTAATGGTGTTGCATGTTTACTCAGCAACATTTGTGTGAAAGTCATTACTTTTAAACCGGAAGAGTGTGCCAGTTAACATATTATAAAAACTAACTCTTATGGTGCTATGAAGCATAAGCTGTTTAAATTGGTATAATATTTGGTCAAATTAATTACAAAGTTTTTGTTGTTTTTCCATTCATTGGCCTCCTGTTGTGAAAGTTCTTGACTCCTTTCTGGGCTGTAGTTTCATGTGCACTAGTAATCCTCTACTCTCATTCTCCATATCAGTGTAGGCGGGCTATTGGCTCACAGACAACAAGCTCAGGCCCATTCAGATCTCACCTGATGTCCAGTTTTGCACTTGCAGTGATTGAAAGCGGACCCCTGGCCCCAAATATAATCCTCCACCTGCTACCACAATGCAAGGGTGCTGACGTAAATTGCAGCAATCTTGACATGAACCTCAGCTAAAACAGCACAGGATTGAATAATTTGTTTGGCTCATATACATAGCTTAGCAACTGAATCATTAAAATAGTTGAATTGCTAAATTCTGAGGTGACTTTTCTTTGTGGGGTGGGAGGGCAGTATTCTGTCCATAACTTCAAAATTATGTTACTTTTAAAGTATTGCAGCTTTGTGAAGTTTTCCTCAAGAAACTATGAACACCAGTCAGAGATTTTTCTTTTATAAGGGCAATCATATCAATTTTTCAAGTGTCAATCGTAAATGAAAAATGCAGAATTATGGGACAGAGCTAGTCAAGTGAAATGACATATACATTTCATATTTCCAAAGTGAGGAAGTGAAGAGCAGTAATAGTTTGAAATCTAGTTGTATTAAGGTGACATGCTAAAATTATTTGCCTTTGGTTTTTTTGTTTGTTAATGGAAAGGACTTTGATAAAACTCAGGAAGAGGTGGTTAAGCACCATGCCAACATAAATGAGATGAAACGAACATTCCTGGAATCTACATCTGAAAGTGGACCTGACGAATGGGAAAAGAGATTATCTGCCTCTCCGGTTAGAACCTTTTCAAAGACGGAGGACTTGCCTATGATTGAGCCCCTTATGCCTGAGGAGGTAATTTTTGTTGCAGCATTACTGCTAAACTCACAAATATGCGTATCTGAAATAATGTCAACACCTGTACATAATTTGTCCATTTTTAAGCACTAAAATTGTATATGTTATAAGCTAATGCAATGGATCATAAAACACTGATAAATAATATATAAAGTAAGGCATAGAGAATTTGTACAACTGTATGCTTTCCATGTTACTAACATTGTAATCATGCTTTATCTTAAAGTTTTTGATATCACCCAGTTTGTAAAATCATTTTACATACTTGTTCCTGAATTATTTCAACATTATTAGCAGACCAAAGAGGTTGCTGGTGAGACACTACAGAACAAATCTGTGTATGAACAGAGTGCTGCTGGCCCTGACACATCTGTGGTGAGAGATGTTGAAAGACTAGTAAAGGTATTAAACTTGATATATTTTTGCCATTGTGTGTAACTGTTATTGTTCTTTGTGCATCTCACGTTACATATTTAACAGACCATGAAAATCTCATGGAATGTGAATCAGGATTCGCTGCTCGACATTCTGTCCCTTATATTTGATACACTGCTGTATTGTTAGTGTATCTCCAGTTCTTTTTGTTTTACATTGTATGACAATTTCAGTGTCTTTAACATTTTGTTAGATGTGGATTGTTGGGACTGAATTGAGCATTTCTGACAAGTTAGTCAAAAATCAGTCTGTGAGGACCAAATTAGTTGCAAAGCATGCAATTCTCAAATGTGTGCTGTTTGAGTTGTCACATGAGAATACTTTCAAAGTTAGATGCATGGAATTTTAAATTGCAGATTAAGCTGCTTTGCATTAAGTTGGCTTGAACATTATCACTGAAAATGTTGACATTGCATTCATTCAGTGCAATATATTTTTACTCGATATTGAAATATGCTTGTATACCACAAGGCATTTATGAACTCTGTGCCTTTTTTCATAATTAATTGAACAGTATGATAATAGAAAAACATCAAAAACACTACTGGTCAGAGAGTGTCTGCAGCGATGCTGAAAATTGACTGTTTTTGGTGCACAGTTTTCTACAATGCAAGTTGCTTTCCTTTTATGGCTTTCCATGTCTAGTTCCTTTTAAACAATTAATAAAAATTTTGTTTTTATTAAGAGATTCATTCAGTTCATTTTTGCTAACATTGATGTAAGTTAGATGTGCAGCAGGTGGTCAGGAAGGCGAATGGGATGCTGGCCTTCATCGCGAGGGGGATTGAATATAAAAGTAGGGAGGTCTTGCTGCGGCTGTATAGGGCATTGGTGAGGCCACAGCTGGAGTACTTCGTGCAGTTTTGGGCGCCGTAAGACAATAAGAACATAAGAAATAGGAGCAGGAGTAGGCCAACTAGCCCTTCGAGCCTGCCCCGTCATTGAATAAGATCATGGCTGATCTGTCGCTGCTCAGTTCCACTTTCCCGCTTTCTCCCCATAACCCTTAATCCCCTCTCTTATCAAAAACCCATCAACCCGCGTCTTAAAAATATTTAGCGAGGCAGCCTCCACCACTTCAACGGGCAGAGAATTCCAGAGATTCACCACCCTTTGAGTGAAGAAGTTCCTCCTCAACTCCGTTCTAAACTGCCCCCCTTTTATCTTGAGGCTGTGCCCCCTAGTCCTACTGTCTTTTTTGAGCGGGAAGAGTCTCTCCACCTCTATCCTATCCATCCCATTCATCATCTTATACGTCTAAATGAGATCTCCCCTCGTTCTTCTAAACTCTAACAAGTACAAGCCCAGTTTATTCAGCCTCTCCTCATAGCTCAACCCCCTCAACTCCGGTATCAGCCTAGTAAACCTCCTCTGCACTCCCTCCAAGGCCAAAATATCTTTGCGCAGGTGCGGCGCCCAAAACTGCACACAGTACTCCAGCTGCGGCCTCACCAATGCCCTATACAGCTGCAGCAAGACCTCCCTACTTTTATATTCAATCCCCCTCGCTATGAAGGCCAGCATCCCATTCGCCTTCCTGACCACCTGCTGCACCTGCAAGCTGGGTTTTTGCGACTCATGCACAAGGACCCCGAGGTCCCTCTGCACCGTCGCCTGCTGCAGTTTTTCGCCCCGTAAGTAATAGTCCTTCCTACCATTCTTCCTACCAAAGTGGACCACCTCACACTTGCCAACATTAAATTCCATTTGCCATTTCCTGGCCCATTCGCCCAGCCTATCTAGATCCTTCTGCAGACTCTCCACACCCTCCGCACAATTTGCCGTTCCCCCAATCTTGGTGTCATCAGCAAATTTCGACACCCTACACTCGGTTCCAGATCATCTATATAAATGGTAAAAAGCTGAGGCCCCAGCACCGACCCCTGGGGCACGCCACTAGTCACCATCCGCCAATCCGAATAGCACCCGTTGACCCCCACTCTCTGCCTCCTATTTGACAACCAATCCTCTATCCATGCTAACACCCTACCCCCAACTCCATGTCCCTCGACCTTCTGCAATAACCTCTTGTGAGGTACTTTGTCAAACGCCTTCTGAAAATCTAGAAAGACCACATCCACCGGCTCTCCTCTATCCACCGCCCTAGACACATCCTCACAGAACTCCAGTAAATTTGTCAGACACGACTTCCCTTTAATGAAACCGTGCTGCGTCTGCTCTATCAAACAATTCCCTTCAAGATGCCTCGCAATTTCCTCCTTAATGACAGATTCTAACATTTTGCCTACCACAGACGTTAAACTAACTGGCCTATAATTCCCCGCCTTTTGCCTGGCACCCTTCTTAAACAACGGCGTAACATTAGCCGTTTTCCAATCATCCGGCACTTCCCCGGAATCCAGCGACGTCTGGAAAATAACCACCAAGGCATCCACTATCACCTCCGCCATTTCTTTCAGAACCCTCGGATGCATTCCATCCGGTCCTGGCGACTTGTCCACAATCAGCCCCTCCAGTCTGTCGAGCACCGCCTCTCTAGTAACAGTAATGTCATTAAGACCCTCCAGTCCTACCACCTTTCCATCGCTAACACCCGGCAAATTATTCACGTCCTCCTCCGTGAAGACAGAAACAAAAAAGTTATTCAATACCTTCGCCATATCCTCATCCCCTACCACTAGGTCCCCTTTCTCATCCTCTAAAGGACCAACATTCACCCTAGCCAGCCTCTTCCTTTTTATATATTTATAAAAACTCTTGCTATCCTTTTTTATATTAAGCGCTAGCCCAGCTTCATAGTTTCTCCTACCCTTCTTTATCAACGTCTTTGTCAATCTTTGTTGACATTTAAACCTCTCCCAATCCTCTTCTCGCCCACTACTCTTAGCTACTCTAAATTCCTCCACTTTTAATTTAACACTTTCCTTCACTTCCTTCGTTATCCACGGCTTATTACCTCTCTTCCTACTATCCTTTTTGACCATCGGAATAAATTTCCGCTGAGCACCAAGAAAGATCTCCTTAAAGATCCTCCACTGCTCCTCAACAGACCCTCCCTCCAACGCGCTCCCCCAGTCCACATTCGCCAATTCTTCTCTCATCCTACCGTACTCCCCTCTATTCAAACAGAGGACGCGTGTCCGGGAACCCACTTTCTCCTCCTCCATCTGCACCAGAAACTCCACCATACAATGATCACTCTCCCCAAGAGGATCCTTCACCACAAGGTCCCTAATTCTACCCGCCTCATTACATAGCACCAGATCCAAGATAGCTCGCTCCCTCGTCGGCTCCAACACACACTGTTCGAGGAAACTATCCTGGCAGCATTCCAAGAACTCTTCCTCGAGCCTCCCGCGTCCAACATGGGTCGACCAATCAATATGCAGATTGAAATCCCCCATAACTACGGCCGTCCCATTCCTGCACGCCGCACTTATTTGCGCGTTAACAGCCCGCCCCACCTCCAGATCATTATTTGGGGGCCTATAGACGACACCCACCAGCTCCTTCCTCCCTTTGCTGTTCCTAATCTCCACCCACAACGATTCCACCCTCTGCTCCTTGGCTCCAATATCATCCCTTGCTACCACCGTGATGCTATCCTTAATCAGCAGAGCTACGCCCCCCCCCTCTTTCCTCCTGCCTATCCTTCCTAAACACTTGATAGCCCTGTACATTCAGCTCCCAGTCCCTGTCACCCTGCAGCCACGTCTCTGTAATGGCCACCAGATCGTATCCATTTGTGTCGATCTGCGCCACCAGCTTATCCACTTTATTCCGAATGCTTCGTGCATTCAGATAAAGCGCTTTCATCCCAGCCTTCACCTGGACCCTATTTACTGTAACGCCACCAACCATACTCACGCCCCCTACTCCCTCTATTGTTGGGACATCCTCAGCCTCTTCCCTTACCTGTACCCTCTCCTTAACTTTAGACCTCGTAACATCACCTACCCTCGTGCACCCCCCCCCCCCCCCCCCAATTAGTTTAAAGCCCTGTCTACAGTCCTCTTTACTCGATTCGCCAGCACTCTGGTCCCAGCACGGTTCAGACCAACCCCATCCCGCCCGAACAGGTCCCACTTACCCCAATACTGGTGCCAATGCCCCATAAATTCAAACCCATTCCTCCCACACCAATCCCTGAGCCACCCATTCACTTCCTTAATCATGTCATCCCTACGCCCGTCTGCACTCGGTTCAGGCAGTAGCCCAGAGATAACCACCTTGTCGGTTCTACTTTTTAATTCCATTCCCAGCTTTTCATGCTCCCTCCCCAGATCCTCAGTCCGCATTTTGCTTACGTCGCCGGCACCCACATGTACCACAACGACCGGATTCTCACCCTCCCACTCCAGGTTACGCAAGGATATTTTAGCCTTGCAGGGAGTGCAGAGGAGGTTTACTAGGCTGATGCCGGAGTTGAGGGGGTTGAGCTATGAGGAGAGGCTGAGTAGATTAGGCTTGTACTCGTTAGAGTTTAGAAGAATGAGGGGAGATCTCATTGAGACGTATAAGATGATGAATGGGATGGATAGGATAGAGGTGGAGAGACTCTTCCTGCTCAAAGGATAGTAGGACTAGGGGGCATAGCCTCAAGATAAAGGGGGGCGATTTAGAACAGAGTTGAGGAGGAACTTCTTCACTCAAAGGGTGGTGAATCTCTAGAATTCTCTGCCTGTTGAAGTGGTGGAGGCTGCCTCGCTAAATATTTTTAAGACGCGGGTTGATGGGTTTTTGATGAGAGAGGGGATTAAGGGTTATGGGGAGAGGGCGGGAATGTGGAACTGAGCCACGACAGATCAGCCATGATCTTATTGAATGGCGGGGCAGGCTCGAAGGGCTAGTTGGCCTACTCCTGCTCCTATTTCTTATGTTTCTTATGTAACATTTGCATAGAAATCTTTAAACCAGTAAAGCTTATAGTATCCAGTATTCAACATCATCAAGGCTAACGAAATCGCATTATTCATCTGGCAAACTTTACATGCACTAACATCTCCTTTGAAAGAAAAACTGATGTGCAGCATTTGTTTTGATGCATTTCACAGTTCAAGAATTTTTGCTTAACATAAGAACGTAAGAAATAGGAGCAGGAGTAGGCCATCTAGCCCTTCGAGCCTGCCCCGCCATTCAGTAAGATCATGGCCGATCCGAAGCGGCTCAGTTCCACTTTCCCGCTTTCTCCCCTTCTCCCCATAACCCTTAATTCCCCTGTCTACCAAAAACCTATCTACCCGTGTCTTTAAATATATTTAGTGAGGTAGCCTCCACCACTTCAACGGGCAGAGAATTCCAGAGATTCACCACTCTTTGAGTGAAGAAGTTCCTCCTCAACTCTGTTCTAAACTGCCCCCCTTATCTTGAGGCTGTGCCTTCTAGTCCTGCTGTCCTTTCTGAGCGGGAAGAATCTCTCTACCTCTACCCTATCCATCCCTTTCATTATCTTATACGTCTCTATAAGATCCCCCCCTCATCCTTCTAAACTCCAACGTGTACAGACCCAGTCTATTTAGTCTCTCTTCATAGTCCAACCCCCTCATCTCCGGTATCAGCCTAGTGAACCGCCTCTGCACTCCCTCCAAGGCCAAAATATCCTTGCGCAAGTGCGGCGACCAAAACTGCACACAGTACTCCAGCTGTGGCCTTACCAATGCCCTGTACAGTTGCAGCAAGACCTCCCTGCTTTTATATTCTATCCCCCTTGCTATAAAGGCCAGCATCCCATTCGCCTTCTTGATCACCTGCTGCACCTGCAGACTAGGTTTTTGCAACTCGTGCACAAGGACCCCCAGGTCCCTCTGCACTGTAGCATGCTGCAGCTTTTCACCCTTTAAATAATCATCCCTCCTACTATTATTCCTGCCAAAGTGGATAACCTTACACTTGCTAACATTGTACTCCATCTGCCAGGTCCTCGCCCACTCGCTCAGCATATCTAGATCCCTCTGCAGACTTTCCACACCCTCAGCACAATTTGCTTTTCCACTCATCTTTGTGTCATCAGCAAATTTCGTCACCCTACACTCAGCCCCCTCGTCCAGATCATCTGTATAAATGGTAAATAGCTGAGGCCCCAGCACTGATCCCTGCGGCAGTCCACTAGTTACCAACCGCCAATCAGAATAGCACCCATTGATACCAACACTCTGCCTCCTATTAGACAACCAATCCTCTATCCACGCTAACACCTTACCCCCAACTCCATGCCCCCTAACCTTCTGAAGCAACCTTTTGTGCGGCACCTTCTCAAACGCCTTATATTGAACGCCTGATATTGAAACGAAAAATGACCAAATCAAGATACAGAGCTTGAAACCTATGCCTGGAAAATAATGTTGTTGATTTTTGTGAGGGGTGGTGATAGCTTAATGATAATGTTGCTGGACTATTAATCCAGAAAGTCAACTAATCTTCTGGGGACTGAGTTCGAAGCCTCCCACAGCAGCTGGTGGAGCTTCAATTTGATTTTTAAAAAATCTGGAATTAAGAATCTGCTGATGACCATGAAACCATTGTTGATTGTTGGAAAACAACATCTAGTTCGCTTATGTCCTTTCAGGAAGAAAGTCTGCCATCCTTCTGTGGTCTGGCCTACATGTGTCAGCAATGTGGTTGACTCTCAACTGCCCTCTGAAATGGCAGCACTTCAAGAAGGCAGCTCACCATCAACTTTCAAGGGCAACTATGGATGGGCAATAAGTGCTGGCCAGCTAGTGATGCCCAAATCCCACAAATGAATTTTAAAAAATTACTATTATCATATATCTATGCATTATTTTAATGTAGCCATGAATCTATTTAAAATAATGCATTCATGACCCCATTAAAATAGTGGACAGAGAAATTTAATATGAACGTAGTGAACATTTCATCTAAATGCAGAAACATACAAAATGAGACACAGAATCACCAGTTGGAAAACCATTTGGTCCTTGTGAATGATTTAGTGCATGTAGGATGTATTAGTAGTCCCATTCCCTGCTTTCTTTCCTGCCACGCAATCATAAGGAGGGGGGAGAAAAAACATATTACAGCATTCCTATAGTATAAAGTCTGGCACATGACAGGGTTAATGTGGGACTGAGTACAGTGCTACCCACACAATGATGTAAGCGAGCACTTGACTTGCCCCCAGGGCTAGTTGAGTTAGGACAGAGTTGCGTGTACCAGCAAGCATAGTGACAGCTCATACCCTTTACTGTATGCGTGTAAATAGTTCTAAGAGCCAATGAAGATTTATAGTTAACATATGACTACAAAGACTTCTTCACTTACCAAAACCATTCTAGCAGTTATTTTGGTTACTTTAAGAAGAAAACAAAGCCCAGAAGATGATGTGAGCAAATTCTAGGAGACTACAATGATCCGATTCACTTGTGCCAGTTGACCCACACACCTTCTATAACTTAAGATATCTTTCAGTCAGAAGAACTTATCCAGCTCCCTTTTGAAGGTCCAAAATGAAGCCAAACTAATTGCTTGCTCTGCCAACCTGTTGAGAGGATTTTCTGGCATTTTCTATGCTTTCTTAACTAGTACCACTGCCCTCCCTCAATCTCCACACTCTCTAGCTCGCTTAGATAACCTACCACTTGAGTGGAAGTAAAGCTGTTCACTATATCCAAGCTTACCCCTCAAATTCTACAGTTTTGAGTAAAAAGCCACAACTCCCTAAGCCCGTTCTGAAAATGGCCCATCTGTATCATTTGGATCTATCGCTAGATCTTTCCAGTTTCTCTGATCCTCTGCTAATTTGCATAGACAGAACTTAATCTTTCTATGAGGTAACATTAAATTTCTAATTTTATATTTAATAGCTATACATGTTAATAGCCACTTGTTTTCACAAATAACATAGCTCAGCAACCTAATTAAAATGGCAGTGACTTGATTTTAGATATATATCCAAAAGCTACTGCTGAAATATTGTATAGTAACAGAACTTTTGTGAAAAAATTCTGATGAAAATCATATTTGAGATGTGGACAGTTTTTTTTGCCTGCCTTCCATTTTATTTGAATGTTTGTTCTTTGTGAAAGTAGCTGTTGTTTGATTTGACTACTTATTATCCCATGTAATGGGATGCAGTGAAAAGTATTGTTTCTTGTGCACTATTCAGGAAAAAACATACTGTTCATAGAGTAGGTGGGGGGAAGGAAAGTGGAGGGTGCAGAAGATAGTGTTGCAATTACAGATAGGGTGTAGAGAAAGATCAGCTTAATATATGGTAGATCCAGTCAAAAGTCTGGTAGCAGGGAAGAAGCTGTTCTTGTGTCGGTTGGTACAGGTTTTTGTATCTTTTTCCCGATGGAAGAAGGTGGAAGAGAGTATGTCCAGGGTGCGTGGGGTCCTTGATTATGCAGTCTGCTTTTTCGATTGTTGACGGACTTAATAGATGGGAGGATGGTTTGCATGATGGACTGGGCTATGCTCACAAACCTTTGTAGTTCTTTGCCGTCTTGGTCAGATCAGGAGCCATGTTAAGCTGTGATAAATCCAGGAAGGTTGTTTTCTATGGTGCATCTGTAAAAATCGGTGAGAGTCGTAACAGATGTGTCGAATTTCCTTAGCCTCCTGAGAAAGTAGAGGCGTTGGTGAGCTTTATTAACTGTAGCATCAGTGTGATGTGACCTGGACAGGTTGTTGGTGATCTGATCACCTAGAAACTTGAAGCTTGCATCCATTCCCACTTCATTACCATTGATGTAGACAGGGGTGCGCCCTCCACTGTGTTTCCTCACGTAGCCTGTTTACGTTAACACACATTTGCTGAATGCATGCTCCCAGTGTGGAGCTTCACAAACCAGTTTGCAGTCTGGGCATTGTAAGAATATTCCCTACAATTTTCCACCTATGAATGAAATAATTTTGCCAAGCACACCTACAATTTCCAAGTATGAACTTCTGGCAGGTAAAGTCCTGCACCTGGAATGTAACCCTTACCTGCTTTTCATAACTGTTGCATGTCTGGAGCCTTCACCAAAATTTGAATATTGTATAATTGTCTTGTTAATTAGCACTAATATTTTTATTCCAATTAGGCTGGAGAAGAGAAGGTGGTGCAGGACAAGGAGCCGATCATTGATCAAAGCACCATGGTGTCTGAAGAAGTTGTGGTCAGCAAAACAGTCTCATCTCCACCAGAGGTTGATTGTTTTTCTTTAAAATTCATTTGTACATATTGATATTTGGGTTATTGACATTTATTTATATATGAATTTTCAATGAATGTTGTAATCTCCACTAAGAAATCAAGGGTAAATCTCTCGAATTGAAAGCCAAGTTGGATTTAAGGTTCTTTTGATCTATCTTTTGTTAGATAGCAAAGATAAAACATTACAACTGGACTCAATCTATCAAACGTGAAATGTTGTTAAACCTGTAAATGGCTCTTACTTGGGCTGTCCGTTGATCAGAAAAGAAAGTTGATTCATTTGATAAAATTGAGAGTTTAAATGACGTTTTAGGCTAATGCAGCATCACCAGTGGCTGGCAATGATGTTATTTTCAGTGGTGTTAAGGATCAGACCAGAAACTCCAAGGCATGTTATGCAGTTAGCCTAGACCTCAACTTTTGCATTTGATTTTGGCATTAAGATGAGCATAAGGCGCTTCTCTCCAGATGTGATTCAGTTGACCCACTATGAAGCTTTTATCAAAGAAGCTTTCTTTAAGACCACAGTTAGAATAGAACAAAAAGAATTAGCATAATTTTTACCAATCAAAATGCTTAATCATGGTAAGAATAATCCTTAACAGCTAAATATCCCTGTGGTTGCAAGCTAAAGCAATACCCCATAGACACAAATCTCTTCTATAGAAGCAGTTAGCACAGAAACCAAAGATGCTTACATGATACTAAATTTCCACATTTTTGACACTTCTGGACAGAGATCCAGATAGCAGTTTTCAGAGAAGGATATATCCTCAAAACATCAAAACAAAACTCAATACATATATAAATGATTTGGAGGAAAATGTAATTGGTTTGATTAGTAAGTTTGCGGATGATTCAAAGGTTGGTGGATTTGCGGATAGCGATGAGGGCCATCACAGGATACAGCAGGATATAGGTCGGTTGGAGGTTTGGGCTAAGAGGTGGCAGATGGAGTGTAATCCAGACAAATGTGATGTAATGCATTTTGGAAGATCTAATACAAATAAGAAATATACAGTAAATGGCAGAACCCTTAAGGGTATTGATAGGCAAAGGGAACTGGGTGTTCAGGTCACTGAAAGTGGCAAAGTAGGTGGAAAAAGTAGTCAAGAAGGCATACAGCGTGCTTACCTTCATTAGCCGGGGCATTGAGTTTAAAAATCAGAAGTTATGTTGCAGCTTTATAGAACTTTAGTTAGGTTGCAATTCTGATCGCCGCACCACCAGAAAGATGTGGAGGCTTGGAGAGGGTACAGAAAAGATTTACCAGGATGTTGTCTGCTGTGGCGGGCATTAGCTATAAGGAGAGGTGAGAGAAATTTGCTTTGTTTTCACTGGAGTGACAGAGGTTGAGAGGCAACCTGATAGAAGCTTAAGACTATGAGGGCATGGGCAGAGTGGATAGTCAGAAGCTTTCTCCCAGGATGGAAGAGTCAATTACCAGTGGGCATAGGTTTAAAGGAGATATACAAGGCAAGTTTTTTTACACAGAGGGTGGTGGATGCCTGGAACACACTGCCGGGGAAGTAGTAGAAGCAGATACAATAGTGAGTTTTGTGGGGCATCTGGACAAATACATGAATAGGATGGGAACGGAGGGATATGGTCCCCTGAAGGGTAGGAGGTTTTAGTTCAGTCAGACAGCATGGTCACTGCAGGCTTGGAGGGCCAAAGGGCCTGTTCCTGTTCTGTAAGTTTCTTTGTTCAGAGAAGTAAACCTAGTCTCTGGCAGCTCCCAGTCTCCAGTCTTGAGAGGGGAAAAGAGAGGTACTCCTCTCCCTCAACTCAAAAACAGCATCTAAAATTGTTACTCAGATCCCCCCTCACACAGTAGAATCTCTCAGAAGGAGATTTATCTCCTAGCAGTCCCCAACTTTAGAGAGGAGAAAAGAGAGACATTTCTCTCAAAAAGCAATTGGGCTTGAATTCTGTGTAATTCTACCTGTACCCAGTCACACGACTTAATGTATCAATCAAGCCCATTCTGCAATCCCAGAGAACACCAAAACCATCAGAACACTGAATTAGTTCAAATTAAAACAAACAATTATACCGTTGCAGTAAAAATAGAGGATGCTGGAATATAGAAAGAACTGCTGAGTGCATAGAATAGATGCTGCACAAAAAAATGACAAATACAGTTCTTAAAGGCACAGTATCGTCACAATGATGTATAATGCAAATTTGCTCACATGAAATAACGAAACAACAACGTGCATCAGTACATCACTTTTAGCATTGCAGAAAGTTCCAGTGCAGTCTGCAGAGCCACAATCAAAAAATGAATGAGAGAAAATGCTGGAAAATCTCAGCAGGCATCATCTGTAAGGAGAGAAAAGAGCTGCATTTGCTAGTTGATTTTCCAGAATTTTCTCTTGGTTTCAGATTCCAACATCCACAGTAGTTTGCTTTTATCCAAAAATGGATGAGGTGCCTAAGGAGGTGGTAGCATGGGTTTAAAGAAGGTTATAAAGAATAAGAAGGAAGTGGAGGGGCAGAAGGATTCAGGAATGGAATCCCCGAAGTAGTGTCGAGGCAGCTGAATTCACGGTCACTGGTGAAGAAGAGAGGGAAATGCAAAACTGGCCAAAGATGGAGAATTTGAGAAATGTTGTATTGATGGGGCGGTTATAGAGTTGGGAGGGTTAAGCCATCTACGGATTTAAACCCACGGAAAATTTATTTTAAATTAAGACATTGAGGAACAGAGCTGAAGGGGCAGGGGTTGAAGGGTGAGTGAGACCTGGTTACAGGTGGAATAAATGCAGCAGATTTTTGGATGAGCTGAAGTTTAGAGGTTGTGGAATGGGAGGCCAGCCAGGAGTGCATTGGAATAGCTGAGTCTAGATATGACAAAGGCAAGGATGAAGATTTCAACTCAAGGGCAGAGGTAAGGTTGAGAGATGGGTATTATTATGGAGGTGGAAGTAGGCAATCTCTTGATGGAGAGGATCTGACGTTGGGATCGAGTAGAATGTTGAGGTGGTGAGTCTGCTTCAACTTGAGAATGAGATGGGAATGAAGTTTGTGCACCAATTTTGTAGTGGAGCTGAAAGTATTGAGTTTAACCTTTCCAACATTCAGCATGCTAAGCCTGAAACTGGATGATGGCAGCCTCACATGAACTAGACAATGAAGTAGAGACTTTTGAAGAGGCTAGGTGTAGTTGAATATGTCAAAGGGTGCAAAGAGAATCATAAACCACAATTGTTATACAGGAACATTACTTTGACTTTGGTTAAGACTATTTTAGCAAATACTTCCACAGAGTGCTCAGGGTTCTTGTTTCTCAATCCTGATGTATTGTATGTACTTGGATATTAAGCACACATCTGCAGTAACTCCATGATCTTGTACATAGTCTATTTAAACTTACCAACAAAGGATAGAATTTCAGGTTGTAATACTGACATATCATAAGCTATGATTCCTAAGCTAAATGTTTAGCATTTAAAATGTTATATTTCTGTTCAAGTATTTATTTGAATGTGAGTGATGGAATTGTTTATTTACCTAAGAGTTTACAACCTGCTTAGTTCTGAAATTGAATCATGTATAGCGACTGTACCTTCCCCTTTTGAAGCAGATGAAAACATAGGTGCCCTTTTAACTATAACACAACAGGTGGTTAAAATGATACCTATTCAGTGTTAAGTATAATGTTGGCATATATCTGAGAATGAATGTAGTTGCTCTATAAAAGCATTTCACTACACAAATTTAAAATCCTGTTTAAAACATCACAGATTAAGATCTGTGATATTTGTAGAAGGGCTATCTGCTGAAGGTTATATTTCTCTAGAGACAGCTGTAATAAATTTTAGACTTTGCCATGTGAACAGTAACCTGCCTGTTATGGAGCGCACCAACTTCCAATCCATTCATCAGTGAAAATCAGTTTTTTAATAGATAGGTGACCCACTCTGCCAGATTACTGCCCATATAAGGTCAAAAATTTGCCTTTACAATCAACATCCACTTGAAGCTTATAATCTAATGCGGAGAGTTAGAGTTGATGAGTAAAGGACAATTTACTTCTCAACCCACTCCAGATGACTGGCATCTAATGAGACACAGGCCAATATCTTCCTGGTTTTCCAGTGACACTTTTGGGGGATATCCTAATGGTACACTGGGGAATCCCTACAGAAGTTCCCACATGAGGGTTTCCCCAGCAATTGCCCAGAAGTGCTGACTTCCTCTGGACAATTGTGCTGGGCTGGGAACTATCCGACAGCAGTGATTTGAATCAATAACACTAGGCGATTCTGCTAATTTTACCCTGATAGTTACTCTGTTGGAAGGAAAAAAATCAATTCCAGCTCCAGAGTAGGTACTTCAAAAACCCAGACCCAACTTTGCATGGGACACCCTGCACACCCATTACCGCCCGCCCGCACCCCCCGGCACGGTAGCACAGTGGTTAGCACTGCTGCTTCACAGTTCCAGGGTCCTGGGTTCGATTCCCAGCTCGGGTCACTGTGTGGAGTTTGCACATTCTCCTCGTGTCTGTGTGGGTTTCCTCCGGGTAATCCGGTTTCCTCCCACAGTCCAAAGATGTGCGGGTTAGGTTGATTGGCCGTGCTAAGAAATTGCCCCTTAGTATCCAGGGATGTGTAGGTTAGAGGGATTAGTGGGCATAATATGTAGGCATATGGGGGTAGGCCCTGGGTGGAATTGTGTTCGGTGTAGACCTGATGGGCTGAAGGGCCTCTTTCTGCATTGTAGTGTTCCTATGATTCTTCCCCCATCCCTCAGGGGATTCTGCACACCACCCGTGACCACACCCAGGAACCCTCAACCCTTCATCCCAATCAAGCCCACATCTCCACCCAATCCAAAACCTAACCCTGCCCCTTCCAAAAACCGTGTCTTCCCCATCAATGTCTGAACCACCAGCTACCTTCTCCCTTTAAATTGTCCCTATGTCGTCAAAAGGGAGCACGCCTTCCTTCTATATTCCCCAGTTAACACTGTGATGATGCAGCCGAGGGTGCGCTTCACTGCTCCTTTCTCACCTAGCCTGAGTGAGGAAGGTTGGGCGAGACGAGCTGTGCAATTTCAATATAATTAAGTCCATCCAGAGTTGCAATCCACTGGAGATTGCCATTCTGAAAAAGTTATAGACTACAAATTTCAAAAACAACATGGATGGAGGGAGGGAAAGCGGGAGGGGAATGGTGAGAAAGGAACTTCAATATAGGCAACAATAGAAAAGAAATGCTAACGTTATAATGCAATGCTTGACACCAGTCAGTGGAGAAAGTAAAGTTGAAGATGAAATGTATTGATCTGATCAACGATTGGTAGATTTTGTCATCTGTCAAATTATCAAACAGAAAATTGTGCTGTCTACATTGGAAGCAACTGTCATTTCAAAGAAGGGGGAAACAAAAAGAGGTGAAACTGAAGGTAGCCTGACAGCTAAAGAGACTGCAGGAGGAATTGAAAGCTCTTATATGGGCCCAACCCCACTGCAGAAGTATGAGACCTCAATGACCAAATGGAAGACTGGTGAAGAGCCAATGTTTACTATTGCTACAGCACACTACTTTACTGAGTCAACGGGATCAAGATTATTGGTAACTGTTGCCCCCACCACTCAATCTAAAGATCCGCATGACTTTCAGACAACATGGCTTTGGTATGCTTACACAGCTAAAGCCGCGATTACGCTTACCTGCTATTTGCTTGCACCCAGCCAGTGGTCCTCTAGGATATTTTTGCCATTTTATTTTTGACATCATCGTTTGGTTAAATTAGGCATTCTTCCCTTAAAATTTTAAGCTTATTCAGGCTGCACCTCATTGCATTTCAGCAGATTGCCCCATCACCTTCTAACTTTATTCACGATTATGTTGCACATCTTTTCAATCGAGCAAAGCCTCTGAAATATGATGTTCCTCAGCTTTAACCTGTTATCCTTTGTATGTTTCTCTACACTTATTCCCTCCTTTTGCTTTTTCCATACATCCTAATTAATCTCTCCTAACTTCTTCAACGTTTTATATCTGAATAGACTTTTATCTGTCTGCTGTTTACGTAATCATGTATGCCAGTTAGCTTTTATATGTTGACTTTCTGTGTCTACACAGACAAAGCAGTCTGGTCCAGAAGTTGCTTCAACAAATGTAGACGTCTCCAATCTAATAGATTCAGCACGAAAACAAATGGATACAAAGGAATGGGCTTCTGCCTCATCTTACAGTTGGGCTCAGGTGTCTTTTTATTCTTTATAGAAATTCATTGCACTGAGATGGGCTTAAGACATTTTTGTTGGTTCCACTTCTTTCTCACTGTTTGCTAGTATGTTTTTCTTTACTTGGAGTTTATTTATTAGCCACAAGTAAGGCTTACAGTAACATTGCAATGAAGTTGCCATGAAATTCCCCTAGTTGTCACAGTCCGGCACCTCTTTGGGTCAATGTACCTAACCTGCACGTCTTTCAGCATGTGGGGAAAAAACCGGAGCATCCAGAGGAAACGCATGCAGACACGGGGAGAACATGCAAACTTCACACAGACAGTGACCCAAGCTGGGAATCGAACCTGGGTGCCTGGCACTGTGAGGCAGCAGTGCTAACCACAGTGCCACCTCTGAGAGGACTATCCTTTTTTGTGTGAACACCATTTTATTTTATTTAACTTCTGTTCATGCTTTACATCATCTATCCTTTGAGTTTCTAGCTCTGGTTGGACGTACCCTTGGAGGTTTTAATCCTTCAACCTACAACTGTCCCACCCACATGGTGCACTGCCTCCGTATATCAATGATTCCCCAGTTGGGTGATTTGTCAGTCAATCTGCCTTCTTTACCATGTTCAAATTTTTTTAATAACAAATAAACAGAAGGGTTCATTTAAAACAAAAATCACCTTTTTCTAATGGTCCCTTTTGATTTTTTTTTCTTCTGAGTTGCTTGAGGTGGGTTATTCTTTGATTCTGGGAAATTAAGTTTAATCCTGGAGGCTTTGGCAAACTTAACTACTCTTAAGAACTACTTTCACCAGGCCCCTACAGATGTCACTTTCAAAGCTGCAGCCAGGGCCAGGATGTTTGCAACACTGACCTGGGAATGATTGACCCTCAAATTTCCGTCTGTGTAGGGAATATTCCGGCCTCCACTTGGTGCTTCCTCACAGTGAACCAGTGATCAAGTGCTTGAATTGTAGTAAGTCTGTTCTGAAGCTACAGAGCTGTCATGTTTAATTTGGAGGTGCCGGTTTTGGACTGGGGTGGACAAGATGAGAGGTCACAGGACACCAGCTTATAGTCCAGTAGGTTTATTTGAAATCAGAAGCTTTTGGAGCGCTACTCCTTCATCAGGTGAAGTGTTTCATGTTTAATTTGTCACAATCAATTTATCTTCACTCCAGTAAGTTTAAGAAACAATCTTCTGTGTTTATAAAGTATTTCCATTGTAAGATTTAAAAGTAATGCACCTTTCATTTGAATGATGGTTCCAGCTACCACCTTAGTCATCCAATGTGAAATTATCTGAGGCACATTGCTTTACCAATTGCATTTGTGTCTGTGTCGGAAGCTGTAAGTAGTACATTGTGGGATTGTGACAACGTACAATTGCAGCCACTTGATCTTGTCGGATTGCATTTTCTGCTTTAAGATGGCTTCTTGAATGTTAAATGGCATGTTTTTGCAATAAATATACCATTTAGACCGTTGTACTGGCAATTGTTTTATGTTGGTAATCTTAGATTTTTTTTTACACATTTTATTCTCTGTTTTGCCAGAAGATTATTTTTTAAACAGAGAAGGTGCACAGTAAGGATGTTTCCTCACAATGTATTGTCCACAATAGCACTTTGTACACAGGTTAATAATGCGTCACTGTGGTGCAGAGATGAGAAATGCAGACAAGTACATGTTTTAAATTCCTTATGATTTTATGCTGAGAGTTTCCTTGGAGTTGCTCCTGCTTGTCACCAGAAATTTGCCAGAAGTGTCAGAGAAATGTTGTTTGCATGAGGCAATGAGATCCTTGCTGCACTTCAAACAAAGATAATGACACGAGCAGCTCTGAGGAAAGCAGAGGACACTGATTAAAGGAGATTGGCAAAAGAAATAACATGAGGAAGAACCTTTTTATGCAGAAAGTGGTTAAGATCTGCTCGAGAGGATGGTGGAGGCACATTCAATTGTCCCTTTCAAAAGGAAACTGGAATGCATGTGCAGGACTATAAGGAAAGGACAAGGAAGTGAGACCAGCAGAGTTGCTCTTGCACTGAACTGGCATAAACTTGACAGGCTATGATTCTACAATAACTCTTGGGCCTATCATTTCAGTGCATGTGTGTATAATTTTGATAGGTCATTCCTTCTGTTTCTGAAATGCATGATGGCATGGTCATCAACTTCGCATTTCTGTTCATTTTCTTTTGACCATTTTTGAATTTATTGAAATCCAGTCTGATTTGTTTTTTAGAAAGCAGCCTAATTGTTGAATTTTAGTAGTATTAAGGATGGTAATGTATGCTTCGATTTGGGTTTGTTTCATGGAAGAGCAGGTTCCAAAAAGGAAACTCCACTTTGCCACAGTATCTTCCTATATTCTCCACGTTACTTAAACTTTGGAATTTGTCAAAATCTATAACCACAAAGATAAATAAAATTTCAAGTACATAATAGAACTGGTTCTGAATATTTCTGTTATGAACTTGACATGCTTGATCAGTAAGGCAGCAGGATTTGCAGTAAAGACTTAACAACAGCCAAAGTGCAGATGACAAAACTATTCGAGTTGGTGGGCTGCATATCAGAGTTTTTGACTGTATGTAGCTTCTGCCATTTAGTTTTTTATTTTTGATTTAAAGTTACAGAGCGTTGTGCTTTCTCTACTTTATCTCATTCCAAAAAAACTTACCAGTATGTGCATTGTGGCTCTGAAAATTTTTTTCAGAGATCATTTTCAAGAATTGTGATGCTGATGCTGATTTCCATTCCTTACCACAGATTCAGAATCTGTTCTGTGACTGCAGAAATGTTGCATTCTTTAAATCAATGTCTGCTTTGAAAACTATGCCAATTTCATGATTGTTGCTGGCGAGAGATTTTATAATACGTGCCTACAAACTGAGTGAAAAATTCTACAGTGGAGCAGTTTCAGTATGCTGACAAAAGAAGGAAAATAATTGGAGAAAGCTCAAATTATCTGTGCATTTTTATTTTTACATTAAAATTTCTTTTGTATGCATTCTGCACGGAAAGCATGCTTTAGATGGAGCACTGTGATGAAAACCTTTTTTACAAAATCAGTGTATGCTTCCTACACAGAATATGCATTATACTCACTAAGCTGTGAGATTTTAAGGCTTTACAGTACTTGGGTCTGCTGATTATTTGGGTGTCCTGGATAAAGTATTTTTTTAAGTTCAATTTTAATGAATGTATAGTTGGGTCAAATAGGGATTTAAGAAAATTGAGACTTTTGTGCCTCAATTGTAAATCCTTTACTGGTTGCTATAGTGAAATAATTACATTTTACGACGTATTGTCATAGCAGAGGTTTTTTTTTGTCCCTAGAAATCTGAAATGAAAGCTGAAATGAACTGGGAAGTAAGCTCCAAAGTAGTGCAACATGAAACCCATGAACAGGAGAAGACGACGAAGGTTATACAGGAAACAATGGTGATGGAAGAGGAGCATGTGATGAATGTGCATGCAAGCGAGGATGCTTCCGCTCTATGTGCTAAGCTGGCAGGAGTTGAGTGGGATACTATAGCAGAGGCGAGCAAAGCTCACTCATCTGGTGATGCAGTGGGTCTGAGTTGCCTGACGACCGTGGAAACCAAAGAGGACAAGAGGGAGATGGCGAGTCCCAAAGTGGATAATGCAGTAACTGAAGTTGCAGAAGTATCTGCTTCTGTTCAAGGGTGGGAGAAACAGCCTGAAATGATAGGCAAGCCTTCAGATAAATCTGAAGACAAACCTCAGTTTGAGGTAACTGGTTTCCCTCACCTCTTACCAACTGTCACCATTAATCATTCTCATTTAATCTATTTGTTTCTTTGTACATTTGCAAAAACCTATGGGAAAAAAGACAGCAGAGCAGCTGACTTGCATGAACTGCAAAAAGATTGACTATCGTTAATTTCTATTGAGTCGTGATTTTGAAGCACACTTAATGCAAGGCTGATGTTTATTGTCCTTGTTATTTACAAACCAAAGGGGTCATTTTAACCACAACTGGTCAACTGCGAACTGCCCAGAGCTGAATTTTGCTTTTCGACTACTTTGGAAAGTAAATTCAGGCAGAGTGTAAAATGGATATCTGAGCCTTTTGCCCTGAATGGGCTGTGTTAAAATGAGCCCCTTGTGCCTACAGTCATCTCACCATTGATTTTGAAATGCTACTATTTGTTCTGCTGCAATTTCTTTAATCAAGTGCCTCTTGCAAGCTTGCGGTGCTTTTAGCTTAACTTGTGGGTGATGTGCTGCTTTCTATTTTTGATATTTTATAATCACTGTTTGCAAAATCAAATTACTTTATTGTAAACGTCTGGGACCAATGCACCACTTGGTTAATCTAACTCAAATTTTAAGTTCCTCCCTGAATTAAGGGACTCGACCAACACCAAATATCTTCAAATCTTAGTTTAGTATGGCTTAAAAAAATTATAACTTTTTTTAATATAAAATTATTTTAGAGATTAGAATTACTTTGATTCGTCTGAAAAGAGGGTTAAACTCAATCAGATGATTTTTCCACGTTGTTTTCCTCTTCTTTGGCCAATTTCTGAAGTAAAGTTTTGTGCATTCAACCAATAGATTGTGCTCAAAAGAATAGTCTGGATTTTGTGGTCAGTGGTGAAATGCCAGTACTCGCTGACCTCAAAGCTGTCCCCAGCAGTGTGGATTTCATCCTTATGAATATTAATTTCATACTGGCGCCAACTACAGGGGATCTTTTTGTTTCCTGTAATAATTATGGTATCAAGCTGATTACGCAGCCATTCGCATCATTAAATTCTCAGAGAGCAAAGTAAGACGTATACAACATTGGTTATCATTCACTCGCTAATGACTTTACAGCATGCAAGATAAAGATTAGGTCGTGCACATGAGATTAAGATAGAAGTTGAAATGGCAAACAGACTTTAAAAATAGTTTTATTTTAAAATTCTATGGGAATTTTATCATAGTGGAGAAATTTTATATTTCTTAATTAGGCTTTCAGGGCCAGAGAGATTGTTCAATCATTATGACTTAGCACTCCATTTGAAAACTCAACTAAGCCTCATTTATCAAGACAATAGCATTTTTAACGTTTACAGCAAAACTAACATAAAAAGTGGAATTTCCGACCACATCTGTGATTTCCAGATGATTACTATCTGTGGGGACATCTACATTTGCATCTTCTGGAGCAGCAGGGAACAACAGACAGCAACTTTTGGATTCCCTAGTTTAACTGCACATGTGCAGGCACCAGAAGTTGCTTCCATCATTTCAACTGCAAAATCTGTGCCTAGATTTGTAAGAGAAAAACGTCTGAGAGTAGACTGCTGGGATTTTATGCAAAAAAAAAAAGACTGAATTTAGTTTCTTACTTATTATTGGTTTATTAACACTGCAATAAAGTTACTGTAAAAATCCCGCCGTCACCACACTCTGGTGCCTTTTGAGGTACACTGAGGGAGAATTTAGCAGGCCAATGCACCTAACCAACATGTCTTTCAGACTGTGGGAGGAAACCAGAGCACCCGAAGGAAACCCCCACAGACAGAGGGAAAATATGTTGACTCCACACTGTGTCCCAAACAGGGAATCGAACCCAAGTCCCTGGTGCTGTGAGGCAGCAGTGCTAACCACTCAGCTCCACTTTTCTAAAATGCAAGCATCTAATGATTTTGGTGTAGTTTGTGTTTTGTTCTAAATCTGGAACATGAGTTCACATGCAGGTACAGCAAACTGTTAAGAAGTCACTTGCATGGTGGACTTCATTGCAAGTGGGTTGAACTAGAAGAGTAAGGAACCTTGCTACAATTTGGTGTGAAATCTCACCTGCATTACTGTTAATTCAATAATGTAAAAACCTTTAAAGTTATTTTTATTTGTCTGAAAGAAGATTAAATTGTCAAGTGTTATTTTACATGTTCCTTTTCACTCTTTGGCCCAGTTTCTGTGATATGGCAGGAAGTGAAAAAGAACTTGCCCTTCATTTTTGAATCACTTTACAGAGGGTGATTGGATATGCACAGTTTTAAAGTTTATTTATTCATCACAAGTAGGCTTACATTCACACTGAATGAACCTACTATGAAAATCCCCTAGTCACCACACTCTAGTGCCTGTTCAGGTACACTGAGGGAGAATTTAGCATGGCCATTGCACCTAAGCTGCACATTGTTGGGCTGTGGGAGGAAACGGGAGCACCCGGAGAAAACCCAGGCAGACGCAGGGAGAATGTGCAAACACCACACAGATAGTGACCCAAGCCAGGAATTGAACCCAGGTCCCTGGCACTGTGCAGCAGCAGTTCTAATCACTGTGCCACCATCAAAAGAAGGATGTACTTAGAGGCAGTACAGTGAAGAATCATGAGATTGATTCCTGTGACGAGAGGTTAAGTAACGTGAAGCTCAGAAGATTTGAAAGGTGATCTCATTGAATCGTACAAGAAGGGTTGACCAGACAGAAGTTGAGGTTGTTTTCCTGGCAGTGGAGTCTGAAGCTGAGGAGCTTAGTCTCTGGATAAGGAGTCAAATAATTTACTCAAACAGTTCTGAATTTTTGCAGTTCTCAATTCCAAAGGCTGTGGGTCTACGTAGTTGAGTATCTTCACTGCTGAGAGAGACTCTGAGAGTTGAGGGATATGAGATCGTGTGAAAGAGGAATTGAGATGTAAAAAATCAGTTGTGAACATATTAAATGGTAAAATAGGCTCAGATATTTTATATATATAAATAATAAATACACTGTTTTAAATGAAGTCTTCATTCTATAAAACATAACTGAAAGGAGAAAAAAAGCTTTCCTTTTCAATACAAAAAGGAAAAACTAAAATTTTTGTTTGAACAGTACCAAATGTCACTTTGGGCGGCACAGTAGCACAGTGGTTAGCACTGCTGCTTCACAGCTCTAGGGTCCTGGGTTCGATTCCTGGCTCGGGTCACTGTCTGTGTGGAGTTTGCACGTTCTCCTCGTGTCTGCGTGGGTTTCCTTCGGGTACTCCAGTTTCTTCCCACAGTCCAAAGATGTGCGGGTTAGGTTGATTGGCCATGCTAAGAAATTGACCCTTAGTGTCTAGGGATGTGTAGGTTAGAGGGATTAGTGGGTATAATATGTAGGGATATGGGGGTAGGGTCTGGGTGGGATTGTGTTCAGTGCAGACTCGATGGGCCAAAGGGCCTCTTTCTGCACTGTAGGATTCTATGAACTCTTAAAAAAAATCTCTATAATCGTCAAAGAAGCATAGCTTTCTTTGTCATTTCTAAACTAACTTGTGGACAAAAATCAACAGCAATTTAACTTGCTGTTGGGCACTTTCCAAGTGAATAGGTTGCGTACTGGTCATTGTATGAAATAACATAGTGAGAACAGCAAACCAGGAAATAAAATGCACTGATTATCCTTCACTTTTTAATTAGAAGCTAAAATATCAAATGCTTTTTTTTAAAAAAAAAGGACCAAAGTAACAAATTCATTTTATCAGAATAGTGAATTTGGGTTATGAGTTTCCAGAGCCAGTAAGGTTGTTTGGCAGTTGTTATAACTTAGTACGCCATTAATCTAGTTTACACTTCATCACTGAGACATAATATTGTCAAAGGTTTTTGCATGATATTACTGTACGAAAAGTTGGAAATTCTTATCAGGTCAGTGCTTTTTAATTGTTTGAAGTCTGCGTGGACTTCTGCAAGACGGCACATCCTCTGGAGGAGAGCTACTAACATTTCTGAATTTCTGCATTTAATTTCACGTGTTGGCTCCAGAAATTACGTTCGGTTTCAGAGGACTGAAGCCAAACTTTGACAGGTTTTTCTCTCATTACGACCACAAAATCCAGGCTATCTTTTTCAGTCCTTGTTCACAATTGAAATTCTGATTGCAGAGAAGAGAACAATGTAGAAAGCTACAACACTGTTTTTCTATTTAGCTATTGTTATAGGAGTGTAGCCAACTATAAATCTGCAGCTTTCCTGACTTCCTAAACATAAATGGCTGGGCAAGCAGAATAGATCCAGAAATGCATTGATGGTTTGTGGCATTATGTTCTTGGAAATAACTATTGGAGACTCATGTTTACATATGGACTCCATCCAATTTCAAAGAGAAAAGGCACCATTGTAAATTTAGGGGCATCAAGCTTGTCTGCTTTGAATAGGAATCCTTGCATATGGCACTCCTGGACTCTTTCCAAAGAGGAAGGGAAACCATGGGAAACGCACCCTAAAACTTGTATGCTGCGTATGGTACTGAGAAAACATCAGTTGCTGAATGCTGAGAATGAAGAATGTTATGAGGTTTGCTCACACTTGAGGATTTGTTTGTCCTTTTATCTTTTAGCCACCTGTTGTGAAAACTGAAACGGTCAGC
This sequence comes from Carcharhinus amblyrhynchos, assembly GCF_965287045.1. Taxonomy (NCBI): domain Eukaryota; kingdom Metazoa; phylum Chordata; class Chondrichthyes; order Carcharhiniformes; family Carcharhinidae; genus Carcharhinus; species Carcharhinus amblyrhynchos. The sequence continues at coordinate 48,431,890 of NC_137331.1, forward strand.
TTTGGCAGTGTGTGTCAGGAGGATGGAAAGGAAATCTGCACAAAGGATGTACCTGTCGTTCACACCGAGACTAAAACAATCACCTATGAATCAGCAAAGGTAACAGATTTAGCTAATCTGTGTGACCAGCATAGACTTATTTTTGTGATGACAATTCAATGTGTATGCAACATAGAATTAAGAGGAGTAGGCCATTCAGCCCCTCGAGCCTTTGCCACCGTTTGATAAGATCATAGCTGAACTGTAGCAGATTCCTTCACTCTCATTGGGTAAAAATCATAGAACTCTCTTCCTTACATTTCCGTGGGTGTTCCAACAACATATGGACAGCAGTAGTTCAAGAAGACGACACACCACTATCACCTTGAGGCCTGTTTCCCGCGGCGCCCGCCCTCTGCGGGCCTGTTTCCCGCGGCGCCCGCCCTCTGCGGGCCTGTTTCCCGCGGCGCCCGCCCTCTGCGGGCCTGTTTCCCGCGGCGCCCGCCCTCTGCGGGCCTGTTTCCCGCGGCGCCCGCCCTCTGCGGGCCTGTTTCCCGCGGCGCCCGCCCTCTGCGGGCCTGTTTCCCGCGGCGCCCGCCCTCTGCGGGCCTGTTTCCCGCGGCGCCCGCCCTCTGCGGGCCTGTTTCCCGCGGCGCCCGCCCTCTGCGGGCCTGTTTCCCGCGGCGCCCGCCCTCTGCGGGCCTGTTTCCCGCGGCGCCCGCCCTCTTCCCTGAAACCTGAAGTTAATGTTTAAAAAGATGCGCAATTTAATTATCAACTACTAGTAAATTGCTTACAGACAGTGATGAATAGTATATATCAAGTATTTGTTATAAAGTAGCTTGTGAAAACTGGATGATCTAAGATACAATAGAAACATCAATACTTTGTTTAATTACAAATGGTTTAATTGTCTAAGTAACCCTTTTGACTAAGAACTGTACTTAAGGATTTGAAGAGGATTGGGTTGTAACATGAGCAGGCAGTGTCAGAAGCTGCAATGTGGCTAGCTTACATGGTGCTGCCATGATACATCTGTAACCAGGGCAGGAAATGCAGATGTGTAGTTCTGAATGCAGAGGAGAGACAGTTAGCGTGAGACACTAAAAATCTGAGTGGGATGGGAAATATGATCATGGGCTATATGCAGCCCATTGGAGAAGCCTGAAACTAACTGAGCATTAGTACAGTCAGTAAAAGCAGCCAGCTAGTGCCAACATTTGCAAGAGAGTTAGTAAAAATGTGAAATATCCCTCTTAATATTCTAAAAGTAGAGCTTGCTGCAAAGCTGCAGCAGGGAGAAATAGTTTTAGTATTGAAAGGTAAATGGCTGGGAGACCCAAAGATGTTGCAAAATGAGTGGAAGCCAAATGCAGTAGGCCATTGTTGGCCCAAGCAAAGAAGGAATGTCCATACTAAAGTTGAGTTCCGAAAATGCAAATAATACTCAAAAATGATAACGAAAGGAATAGACATATATGCATAGATTTATAGTTCAAAAGTTTCCAACTAATTGCGAAGTTTAGCTCAAATACTCGCTTCTAATCTAACCTTTGGGACAAATCTGCTTCAGAATCTGGAGCCATCTTTCTCATAAGCAATTAATAACAAATGCATACTTCCAACAGAGACCTTGACTTCTGTTCATTAAAAGTGCACTTTGTTTTTTTTCACAAAACTTTCCCACAGCTGAAGAAATTTAAAAAAGAGAAGCATTTTTCTTGCTACAGCTTCTACTTCATTATAATACTGATGAAATTTACCAAAAAAATGAATGAGTTTCTGTTCCATTTCTTTTTGTCAGTTGGATTCGAGTGCTGACAGTGACCCAGGGGTTCTAATGAGTGCTCAGACGATCACCTCAGAAACTTCAAGTACCACAACCACTACACACATCACCAAGGTAATTCCATTTTCATTCCAGAAATGGAGTACTTACTTTAGGATAGATTTTGAACTTGCTATCTGGACATAAAACTAATCTTGTAGCCAAACTATACAATAGAAAAATGTTTGATTTTCATTCCCATTGAATTGCTGATGATCCTTTGGATTTCCTTTTCACTTTGTCTTTGCTTATTTTTCCTCCTTGTTACATTTCATGTTCTTAAAATACTCTAAAATGTTGCAATACAAACCGTCTATGAATTCTACCAAAGTTGTCAGGGGATTTAAAGGTTGCATTGTAATAATGATCAAAGCAAGATCTACCTGCACCTGAGATGAGCAAAGATCTTCCTTCACTCATATATGCAGTCTACACATCTGCTTTATGGTGTTTGATTAGATGTGTCTTGGGTATCTCTGCTTTGAGGACAGAGCTTCTGAAGGTTGTGATTCTGACATCTTGCACAGCCCTAACTGCAGCACTGAGATGCTGGAATTTGGAGGAATATAGATGTCAGTAATCTGCATACCAATTTGTACTCTGTAAAATAACCTATATCTAGACAGTGTTGCATTGGCTTGAGGTATGGTATTGACCATCACAAAGCTTTCAGTTCGATGTTGCATTCAGAGCTGAAGTGCACAGAGGATGCGTATCAATGAAATGCAGTGAAGGAGCTGTAAATGTGCTTGGGAGTGTGGCATTGGAGAAAATTAAATATGGAGCAGGTTTACAGTAAATACTTCTTTAGTAAGCAACTTTGGGCTTGCTATTCAGTACATACTGTTGTCAATTAATCTTTCCTTACCAGATTTTGCTTCAACAACTGTTTGTGGTCATGATTCTACATTATAACCATCTTCTGCAAAGGAATCTTATTAATATCTCTGTTGTTAATCTTGATTATCTTAAAATTATGTCATCTCATTGAAGCAGTATATCATCATTCTCCTTACATTGGCTCCCCGTTAGATCACACATCGATTTTATAATTCTCATCATTGTTTAAGTCCCTCCATCACCTGGCCACTTTCTATCTCCTCTAGCCCTACAACCCTCTGCAATACCTGTGCTTCTCCAATTCTGACCTGTTAAGCACCCTCAATTTCAAACATTCCGCCACTGGCAATCATGCCTTCAACTGCCAAGGCCCTGGATGCTGGAATTTCTTCCCTAAACCTCTGCTTACTTCCTTTACTCCCTTGCTTTCTTCCTTTAAAAGGTTCCTTAAAACAACCTCTATTGAACTTATGGTCGCCCACCCTATTATCCTGTTGTATTGCTTGGTGTCAAATTTTGTTTTATAATGTTTCTATGACCTTCCTTGGAAAGTCTTACCGTTTTAAAAAAAAGTTATGTAAATACAACTTGTTGGTAGTATTAATTTTATGGATTGTCAGTCTATTTAAAACAGCAGTTGACATCATTAAACTTGGGAAGATATTGACAGAAGATTTATACTCATTGCTCTGTATCTAATCACATCATACTGGGACCCAGGAGTGTAATAGTGTAACAATAAAACACCCTTGAGATCTGTTTGAAAATTTCTTTAGTCTCTGTGTGAAATGAATTAATGCTAAATGAGGCATAATTTGGTTCAATTCATTAATTCCTTTATCTCGCAGTAAAGTGAAATGTAATAACTAATGAGAGTGATCAGAGTTACTTCATTCAATCAATATATCTTAAGTTTGCATAATAAAATAACATGTAATGCCATCTCACTTTTTGTGTTATTTCCTTAAACAGAATAATCTGTCCTGTCCTAAAATCCTGAAACAGAACCATACTCCTTTTTGCTGCCTGATGGCTCCTGCAGCCCTCACCCAACAACTAGACTACCTTCTTTCATATACATTCTGCGTTGCTTAAAAGCCTGTTTGCTGTGTCACCCATTAAACCTATTACCACATGTCCCCTGCCCCACCACACCTCTTCCTGCTGAGCAGAGCTCACTAGCTTGAGCTGTGGTCACTGCTTTGTTGAAATGAATAAGATTGCCGCAGCAGCAGAATGGAATATCATTTCTCTTCAGGGAGCTTATTTCAGTTGCGTATCTGAAACTCAGTATAAGCCAAGTGACCAGTAGATGTACGCATTCTAAAATGTACCATCATTTTTTTGGAACTGTTCTCAAGCCCTGGAGGTAGTTTACACAGCAATCAATGTGGTAATGATGTCTGGTTGTCTGGGAAGGACTGTCTAAAGTGAGACAACCCTCCTCGCATCAATCTCTTGCAGTTAGTCTGTGTCAAACTATCAGATCAGCTCTGCTCACCCAGAGATCTAAATTTTTTGTCCCGCTACATTGGGCTTGCTTTCACTTTGCTTTTGATCTCTCAGACGTGTGTATGCACACCTCTCCTCCTCTCCCCAACCCCCTGGCAGTGACCAGTATGTATTTAAATTATATTTTTGCTGCTTTGATAAACTGGTGGTGGAATTGTAGGGGTTAGATTTTGGACACTGCAGTTGCCAGGCACGCAGTATGATCATACCAACTTCCCAGTGTTGTTAGTGTAAGAGCCAGGCAGCCCTGATGGTTGGTCCTCATTACTGTAGCACCAGTGAACTGGGAGCGTTGCTCCAAATTATAGAAGCAGCATTCTAGTTCAGGGAATGGGAATTCTGGCAACTCCATCTGGCTACACAAAAATCCAAAATAAAGGAGGGAAAAAAAATGGTCTCCTTTGCTGAGAGGTCTGCAGCATTCACATTTAAATACTTAAACAAGTAGAAGATATGTCCCTCAATACTGAATAGATTTGAGAAGAAAATGGTGGAGGCACTAACTTTTCAAATTTAGATTCAAGAATTGGGCCAAGTGCTGAGAGAATGTTAGATGCTCCACTCCTGAAAGAGAAAATTATAAGCCAAGAAGTTATAAACCACTTGATGCTATCTTCTTTGCTGATGCTTTTCAGGAATTTGTGCTGGATTTTTTTTTTGTTTTCAGTTTGTGCAAATATTTAGTTGTAGGTGCCAGAAGAATGATTTGAAGCTAGTTGAAATCAAATTATGGTAAACTCATTAAAGATTGCTGAATGCCAAAAGGCTAGGGGGATCGGCAAATCAGTGAAGAGAATTGTGACTTTTGTCTCTTGGAAACAGTAACATGTAAACCTAAAATGGTAAGATCGTTTTGAGAGTGGAGGCTGGAATGTTCTTATTGTGCATACGCACAGATCTTTGGAAAGCTGAAAAACAAATACTGTGAATGCTGACAATCTGAAATTAAAACAGAAAATGCTGAAAATACTGAACTGGTCTGGCAGAGGGTTAGAGGCAGAATCCAACTTATCTTTCCAGGTCAATGACTTTTAATTGATCTGAAAAGTTAACTCTGTTTCTCTCTACATATACCATCAAACCTGCTGAGTACTTCCAGTATTTTCTATATTTGAAAAATAGAACTGCCAATAGAAAAAGCTTTCAAAAAAGGTTAATCTGATTTTATACATAGTAGCCTTGATGGAAGTGATCTTGAATGTACAAGACACTGGTTAGGCCACACTGAATTTATTGCATGCATTTCTCTACACTGCAATTGTAGGAAGGATATTGGAAACCCTATCATGAAACCCCAGTTTAGCACAAATCAGGGATTAGCCTATGACTTTGTACGAATCCTGCCAGTAAATTTACCCATAAGTTAGCTGTAATTGAAAGTTTCAGTAACATGAAGTGACTAACTACTGGACTTTCTGTTTATAGACTGTGAAAGGAGGAGTTTCAGAAACACGCATTGAGAAACGAATTGTTATTACAGGAGATGCTGACATTGATCATGATCAGGTAGGTTAACACATAGCATGGTCACAATGCATCTAAATAGGCTATTGAGTAAAATGGCTTATATATTTAAAAGACCTATTTAGTATACAGAAACTCTACTCACAAAAAGACACTAAAATCAGCATGCTTTGTAATTTAATTCAGCAACTGCATTCCAAGTTAAAGGAGCTGTAAGTCATAACATGGTACCTCTGGTAGATTAATGGAATGAAATTGTGGGTAAAACCATGAACAGAATAAATAAATTGCTTTCAAATTTCACACTTTAAAAAAAATCAATTCATGAATGTTTGCTGTGGTTTCTAGGGGGAGGGGGGAAAGAGGATGATGGGGTTTGAGAGCAGCTCCAGCTACAGTGATCTTAAGCAACTACCAAGATAGAGATTTCTGACAGAGGCCATAGTGAGCGTGGAAGCTGGTGGTACTGATTGGCTAAACTGCCCCATTTCCGTACAGAACTAAAAGAAAATCGACACCCTCAAAAGAGATGTGGTCAGCTTTATAATATTTTGTTGAGCACACAAATGTGTGACATACTGCTCCTTCTGGTAGAAAATTTAAAATTTTCTTTTAATCATTTTCATCATTAAAGTAATTGAGAAAAAGTCATCATAAATATCCATCCTGCTTCTGATCATGCATGTCCCACCTACTCTTTTTATACCTCGGGGGGGCTTTCTTTGGGTTAGGCCCTGGCTCAGGCAATTAAAGAGGCCAAAGAGCAGCACCCTGATATGTCTGTGACCAAAGTAGTGGTACACAAAGAGACAGAGATCACGCCAGAAGACGGAGATGATTGACAGCAGGTAAGAGCAAACTGCATCCGCCTGGTACTTTACAAGCTGCTGTGCAATTCCGTAGTGCTCTCTGCACACCTTTGATTTTAATTTGCAGCTTTTAACTCTATAACCCATAGGCAAATGCTTTGGGATGCTCTATTAACACAACTTAAAGGATATAATGTTTGCTTAAATACATAATGTTACAGCTTTAAAATATTGTAAATATTACAATGCAAGATGCACATAATATAATTTGGCCACTATGAAGAACAGATCTGTATCAGTGCAGTTAATTAGCTACATTAGTACCAGATCTGGCTCTATTATTTACTGGATTACTTTGGGGATCAAAAAAACTATTTACACAGAACTTCCCTTCAAGAGATTAGGTTAAGGGGGTGTGTGGAAATAGATTGTAGTACAAACTGGCCCTTCTCCTCAAATGCTTCATTTTCCAATATCACTGCCATTAATGGTTTAATTTGTACATTATTACCTTGTATTGTAATGGTTATAAATCTGACTGAGTACAGGATGTAAGAGAAAATAAAATTGTTTGATGCTAATCCAGTACAATTCAATTTTGTTTCGTAACAGCAGAACAAGTTCACTAATACATTACTTGTACCTCAATGTTTGAGTTTTAGTTAAACAGTAAACTAAAGCCCAAGCTCAAACCTCAGGCCTAATGGACATTTAAACCTAGCAGTTGAGTGAAGTTTAACATTTCCCAGAAGGATTAAAAGACAGAATGCCATTTGTAGGCTGTGGAAGGGATCCACAAGGTATTGGTGGCTTGGCTTCAAGTTAAACTTGAATGGCACTTGATCAGTTACAGATTGGCTTTAATTGTTATCCTGAATAAATCTGCAGTTTGTCCATGTCTATCTTGCTATGTCCTCCCAACTTGAGATGGAGGAGAATGTGATAATGAGCAGTACAAGGTTAAAGATAGTATTTGTTAGGGAGTTCATTATCGTATAAGTACTGTATAATCTCAAACTATGGGTTAAAGAGTGATTTGTGTGCCTGCTTCTGGTTATTTGAAGAAACCGTGATTTCCACCCTCCATGATTTCACTGGTGTGACTTCCTACGATGCTTTTGCACGTGCTAAATCATATCATCTTAGTGCCATAACCATTTTATTTTTTAACCTGGGAATAAAACCTAATAAAGTATTAAGCCCATTTGTCTTGACCGTATTTATTTAGGGGGAAATGCTGTGAGAAATCATTAATTAAATCTCAACACATTTAAGATGTGAAAATTGAGAGATATTTTCCCTTAGTGTTTTTTTTAATCCTAGCTTAAATGTATGAAATATCTCTATAAAAATTCACTTATTGAAAGTCCTCGGCTGGAAATTTCCAGCCGTCTATGCCAGTGGGATCTTCCAGTGCCACCAAAGGTGGGTTTCCCAGCAGAGGGGAGTGAATTCAATGGCAGAACCAGAAGATCCCACTGCTGGCCAATGGCGGGCTGCCTCCTCCAACATAAAACATGCAGTGGTTGTTCAGAAAATCCCGTCATTATTTCTTCTTCAAAGTCAATAGATAACTAGTAAAATGAAGCTTATAATGCTTATTTTGAAACTGACCCATGGTTCAACACCGATCTATATTGGCTGGAATTTGTTGGAACATTGCCAGAATAATGGTGTACCTACAGCATGTGGCATATTCTTCCAGAAAATTTGGCAGAGATTCCTAGAGCACAAAACCAAACTTTTCTGCCTGCCATGACCTTTCCCCTAAATAGAATTTCATTATCTTTGCTTTCCCCAACACACTGTCCACCATCATCTCTTCCACATAGAATCAGATTGATTCTGATGAAGGAAGATAACGGCACTTTAGTTGGAAATTTTCATTGTTTTCTAGCTGGAGGATTGCCATATCGATCTTGACTTTATATTGTCAGTATGTGGGATCAGTGCAGTGACTGTAAGCTTTAGAATTTGAATCACCGTTGGGATGTGTTCTAATGAGTTCTCCAGAAAAATAAATTAGCCACTGGAGGATCAGGACAAACAACAGTCTAAATGATGCTGAGCGTACTATCCCAGCAAATAACTGGAAAAAGAAAAAAGTAGCTAGAAATTCACCTCTGGAGGGATTGGGTTACAGTGTAACCCAATTCTCCAGCTGGTCGAACTAATAATAATGTTCACGAGTAAAGGCGCTGTTCCAGCAAATTACAGGTCAATGAAAAGCACTTTGCTGGAAAAAAAAACCATCTGTCCAGATTTTAGAGAGAAAATGTCAATATTTTTAAAATCACATGAATCATCCAACGCACTGAAGGAGAAACTATTGGCTCACCTAAAAACACATCATGCAGCAACAGCACATTAGATTGGTTCATTATAATCCAATAATGCAAAATGCTATCATTGCATAAGTAGATATAGCTTTGAACATCATTTTAAAAGTAAATTGCAATTTCTTGCTTGTTTTTGAAAAGTTTTCTTTTGATTTATATGGCTGCCTAATAACAACACTGCATTTTGCTGTTATGAACTTTTTCGGAAGTTTGCATTTTCTATTTCTCTTTTAAATGAGACGCCTCTGCCGCTTGCTGGGTTCTAGTTTTGTTTTTGCATATCTCTATTATATCAAACTGTAAACATAGGATTTGCAATATATTTGTCATTTTTAAAAGCTGTCAATTTTTAACATTAGTTAATATTGAAAGCAAATATTGCATAATCTGTTCAGTTTTATACTTGTCTACAAAGTCATTGATAACTCTAGTTAACTTGTTTTATTAATGGGTTGCTTGTTTCATTTTCCTTCCCAGGAGTAACCACGTCTTCACAAAGAAGTAATGCATACACATCATTAGGAATGATTTTGGAGTCTAGATGGAGTCATATACATGACTTCATTTGTCCTGAATCCATCCACTAATGACCTTTCACACCAAGCATACTGGAGCACGTTGTACAAGGACCCTCTCACTAAATAAGAACATTGGCAAAAATCTCATTCCAGCATATCCAAATGGCAGATGAATAATGCATGATTAGAATAAACCTTTGTCACAAAAAAAGAAATAATGAGAAAAGCGTTTTCCAAATCCGTATATAGTAAGGCGTCCACATCTCTTAAGTTATCATTTTATCAGCAGTTTTAAACAGCAAAAGATACATTGAAACATTAATGTTTTAAAAGAAACAGGAAAATCCTCTGACAGTTTAAAAAAATTACTATAGCTGATATTAAGATAAATAAGTTGGCAGTAAGTCATTTTAATTGTACTTGGTTTCATTTATAAGCAAATAACTTTCACCCCAAAGCTGGTGAAAAGTGTTAATTGTATTGAGGGATTATGTCATACCTTACAGTAGATGTGCCAATGGCAGTGCAAGTCCATATCTATTATCATACTAAGCAACTTGAAGCTTATAACTGGAAACCTTGATATACAATGGTAATGCCTGTGAAAACATGAATAACCTTACACAGATTAGAACAACTTGTTTTGCTGCATCTTGTGCTTTGTCAGCATAATTTGATGTCACCTAACAGATTTTTTTTAAAGAAGTATATATATATAAAAATATATATTTTACTTGAATGATTTGGTTTTGTTAGATGAGCACATTCTTTTTAAGTTAGAACCAAAAGGCCAGGTAGAGTAATCCATCAGTAGTTGTAGATGTTGACTTCCCTTAGAGGAGATGTCAGTATTCCTTTTTAAACCGAGTCTGTTTTGCTCGGTTTATGTTGCAAGTGAATGTGTCTGCTCTAGAAGGAATTTCTCTGTTTACTACCTGTGACCTCTCATTTTTCAACATTGACTATGACAGCATTGATTCTTTGTAAACACTCTGCGTAGACTCCAGATTCAGAGCAAAGCCTTAAACTAAACAGAAAATAATCGCAAACTCCATTGAAAGCTTTCAAATCGTGAAGCATTTATGATTTACAGAAGACCACACAGCTAACTGTAGGGTACAATACTTTCATTAAATTTTTTGCTGCAATGTAATAAATGTTGAATGTATGTTTCTTCATGGTGAAATAAAAGTGGTAAAGGCACCAACAATCTGCTGTGTCTTAATTTGTTAACTTATTGAATTTTCTATTATAATATTTGGAAATTCTCACCTTCAACTTTCTCAGGACCCAACCATAGGTCACAGCCAGCAGTGACCAAAAGTTTACATCTGCTTCCATAGGTACCTGAGACATATAGGGATAGTGTGCAACTTCCCAGTCTCATTTAACTAAGGCTCAAGACCCAACTTTGGATGAGCTTTTTGCATAGCATCATGTGCAGAATTGGATTTGTGCGCAGAGCATTCCTGTGTTCACATGGTTACCTTGCACCCTTTGTAAACCTGAGCTCATTGAAATGTCTGCTTCTTGTACCTACACCCATCAAGCCCCATTTACCCATCCTCCCATAAAAGTGCCCATATTGATTCCCAGCTGGACAAGGCCTAAAATTTAAAATTCTCATATTTGCAGTCAGATCCCTCTCTTCTGTAATCTTCTTGAGCTATATGTCCTTCCCAATTTCTCAACATTTTCCAGTTCTGGTCTATTGTGCATTCCCAGTTTTCATCACTCCATCATTATGATCTTAGTTTCAGCTTTATGGGCCATAAACAATCTGTTTCCCGTTACTTCTGTTTTTAAAATGCTCTTTAAAATGTACTTTTTTGACACAAGCTGTGGAGCATGTGTTCTAGTGTTTCCTTATGTGATAGCGTCAAATATTATTACTGTGTTAAAGGCACTATATAAATGTTTGCTGCATCCTTTTAAGGGTAGGAACAGAAATTAAACTTTAATGAGACGGATAAAACTGAAAAGGAGAGTCAGAACAGGGTTACAAAGATTTTAGAGCTCAAAAGGCACCTGAACCCAGTAGCAGGTTTTATCAGTGCTGAAGTGGGAGACTACTAGGAATTGATCAGCAATTTCATAGAACCCAAGACCTCTTTCCCAGCCAGCGCATGCCCAAGTGACCCAAGATTTGTCAGGTCTTGGAGATGCCAACCACAATGCTGAAGACGATGGTTGGTCTTAGTTTATTTATGCAAATTTTAAATAATTTGGAATCTTTTTGCTCAGCACACTTGGGGGCTGTTAGCCACAGTTGAGAATCACTGGTCTAAACAGCACTGTCCACATACCATAAATAACTAGCTTTTTAAAAAAAAAGCAGCGGCAGCATTTGCCTGTGAGGCCTGTCCGAGGGTTCCGTTCAGGGGCAGCACAGTGGTTCCTTGGTTAGCACTGATGTCTCATAGCTCCAGGAACCTGGGTTCAATTTCTGGCTTGAGTTACTGTCTGTGTGGAGTTTGCACATTCTCCCCGTGTCTGTATGAGTTTCCTCCAGGTGTTGCGGTTTCCTCCCACAGCGCAAAGATATGCGGGTTAGGTTGATTGCCCATGCTAAATTGCCCCTTAGTGTCCCGAGATGCATAGGTTAGAGGGATTAGCAGGGTAAATGTGAGTTTACAGGGATAGAGCTTGGGTGGGATTGTTGTTGGTGCAGACTTGATGGACCGAATGGCCTCCTTCTGCACTGTAGGGTTCCTATTATTCTAGGACCATTGCATTGAAGAAGAATGAGATTATAGACTACTTACTTCACACGATATCAAATTTGTAGATAGAGGGTCGTATGGGTTATGTAGAAATAGTTGATCATGATAAACAGTAGATAATACAAGAACGTGAAATACTGATGCTACATCATATGAGTTTCATGATATATGTTGACTTGTGGCTGGCAAAGAACAGTTGCAGTGTCATTGAAATGTCTGAACAGTAACTGGTTCATTTTATGGACATAACTGTTTAGAGATATGTGAGACTACAGGTGCTATTCAGTCTTAAGCCATGTGCTTTCTCCTTTTGGACTCTTGGATCATCACGTGGGTGGTACTGTTTCTCCAGTCCCACACATTATCTTTTTCAGTCTTGCACACCCTAATACCACATCTGACAAATGAGAAACTGGCTTTTTGGGTTTTGGGCTTCCAGGGTGGGTGTTGAATAATATGAGTGTTGCTAAGTAAGTACTAAATATTGTCTTTTCTAAGCACTGAGGTCAATGGTTGCAGTGCTCTGCCTCATTTTAGGAGAGCTCAAATCCACTGCCCTTGTGATGTTCCTCTCCACAATAAGTAAAATCTTGGTCAAATCTTCCAAGGAGTGGCAATTACTGTCAGCCATAATCTGATTGTTTTTCTTCCCTGATGGTGGAACGTACATTTCTGGCCTGGACTTGTAAATTGGGCCTCCTCAGAAATGTGTAGCACACCCAAGGTGCAGTATCGTTGAGGAGAGCTAAGCCATGCCCCCTTTTTACAGCACAATTCTGTATTCAGTATGTAGAGAGTTTAAAGGTCCAAAGCCACTTTGAGAAGCTATGTGGAGAAGGTAAATGTGTAAAATGAGGGGGTATGGTGGCAGCTAAGTGGGTGTGGAGGTAAAGGGAAGTTGTTGGAGTGGCTGTTAGTTGGCTCAATCGTATAGTTACTCAGCAGTTAGAATTGGTTTTAATTTTTTTTCCTGGGCAACTATTCTGTAAGTGGGTTGGAAACATCTGAAATCTCTAATTCTAACTTAGAATTTTGGAGGGTTAAAAATGCAGGGGAATTATCCATTGGAAGTCTAAACTTCCCTTGCAATTTCTGCATATGTCGTGACTTTTGCTTTATTTATTAGTGTCACAAGTTACTGCAATGAAGTTATTGTGAAAATCCCCTAGTCGTCATACTCCAACACCTGTGCAGGTACACTGACGGAGAATTTAGCGTGGCCAATGCATCTAACCATATCTTTCGGATTGTGGGAGGAAACCGGAACAGCCAGAGGAAATCCATGCAGACACGGAGAATGTGCAGAATCTGCACAGGCAGTGACCCAAGCTGGGATTTGAACCCAGGTCCTAGGTGCTGTGAGGCTACAGTGCTAATCACTGTGCCACTATCTACCAGCTCATCCCTTGGGAGAGGGGCCAAGGCCTGGGTATGACCACCTAGAGATCAGACATTCTGGGCTAAAATATTCTTATTGTCAGTTATTTGCACAAGTTATCAAAAATGTATTTTTCCTGTTTTTAAGGTATCTAAATATGATCCAGAGAAAGATTTAATATTCAAGGATCCACTGTAGACATTGCATAGGTGACCTTTCCCCAAATCCATTGAGACTCCCAGGTTCACAGTCATAAGCTGCCCCTCTAATATTATGGTTGGTCTATTTTTGAGGTTATTTCATTGGTCTCTAAACACAAGTATTGAAGAGCCACTGTCAAATTTTCTCAGCCAGAGTCAACCAAAGTCAGTTTAGATATTATTTGCAGAAGCCCAGAACAAATTTTAGTGCATGGAAAATAGTTGGGCTCATGAGCGCCTCAGGCTTGGAGGGCCGAAGGGCCTGTTGCTGTGCTGTTTTGTTCTTTGAAAATCAATGGCTTGTGCCCACACTTCACAGATCATACACTCTTGGTGGACAAGCTCCATGCTGAGAATGCACATATTTTGAAATCATTCTTTTAGTGGTCTTTAAATTAGGAGATCAGCTTGCAGTGGTGAAGTTTAATTCGAATGATTGTACGAGGATTTCAGATGGAGTTGCCTTGATGAATGTTTTGAACTTCTGAAAAAGCAACGAAGAGGAAGAGACTGCATAGAACTTGGGAAATAGGACTATGCCTAGAAAGAGAAAAATGTTTTTAAAGTCTTTATTATGCTGAAAACAACTTAGTTTTTATAGAAAACAAGATGCAGTGAGGCTATTTTCCTGATCCTAACCCTGATCAGGGACCATTTAATAAGTTTTTCTATGCATGCAGTGGAACTCATCTAATTGAAACAGAGAAATCAGTTTTCTTGCATCCATCGACCTGGCAAATAGATTGGCTGTTGCAAAACATATCAAGAAGAAAATAGGAAAACAAAAATGTCTGCAGAAATTTATCTCTATGCTGAACTAATCTAAATAAAATACTATGATGGTGTACTAGTTCATCAAGGGAAAGGAGAGAAACTACCCGTGCTATTCAATCTGAAACCCTTTTGTAGCACTCAAAAGCAAAGGTTTCAAAGTCACAGTTCAAGACTATATACAAGAACCAGAAATTCAACATGCATCAATTGGGCTCATTTGTCTTTCACCAGGGTGTCGATTATTCTATAAACATTTAAAATGCAATATTCTCTACTATTAACATTTTTCATCGGGGGGTGGGGTTGTCTTAGAGTGGATGATTGACTATAGTGGTATAATAGAAGTGACAATATATTTTATGTGGCATTGGTCAGCTCTTGCTTTCATGTTAAATTTTTTCTTTATATTTTGAGTGAAATAAAAATTGTTTGTGAATGTAAATGTTGAAAAGCCATGGCTGTATTATTCCATAAGCTAAAAAAGGATAAAAACCTTAATTATACCAGACTGAGGAATCTTCAGCCCATTTTGCTTGTGACAGCAACGTGAAAGAGCTATCCAAATACTCACTCTTTCTCTATAGTCTTGTAAATATTTCCTTTCTAAGTAAATCTCAAATTCCCTTTTCAAAGTTACTATTGAATCTGTTTGCACCTCTATTTCAGACAGTGGTTCCAGATCATGGTAACACATTGCACAATTTGGGTAAATAATCAGGGTAGATATAGCATTAATTGAAATGATATAAGAATAGGCAGGGCTAGAGACACTAATTAAAATGTAATCAAGAAATTAGCTAATTAAAATACAGTAAGAATGGAGGATAGGTGATGTGTTGCACTGTAGTATGTGGTGGCTGGTAGTCATAAGTGTAATCCATGACAACCATGTTTGCTATTTAATCTGGTGCTGCTCAATAAATCATTCATTTCAACGTCATCCTCCTTACCACTGTGTTCTAGATTGAGCCTTGGTGGCTCAAGGTACTTTGAATGAGATAGAGGCTAAGCTTCAGACACTAATGGATCAGGGAGGCAGAACATCTCCTGGCCACTTGGTTTTAGAAGGCAATCAGATCATCCATGCTTTTATTAAATAGCAGAGCTGGCTTGAGGCTTTTCTCAACTCCCATTGGTTATTTTAACAAAGTGATCATTCTCAGTTACTGCTAATCAACCTTTCTGACCCTAACATTAACAATTATAAGTGGGGAGTCTAATTCCTTTTGAAACTTTTAGGGATACTTTATTAAAATATCAATTTAAAATGTCTTACGTTTTCTCTCTGTCCTTTATTTCTCTCTCTTAATCCAGTTTTTCTTTCTCCTTTATTTTCTGTACCTGGTCTAACATTGAATTGACCCTTTAATTCATCTATTTGGATTATTTCTGATCCTTAACTAATCTTACCAATAAATTTTATTATTTGCCCTGCACACACAAGTCACAGATACCTTGTTTCCCTTTCTGTATCATTATCAACTTGTAATTAAAAATATTTGTGTGGAAGAAGTTTTTTAGTTGAAGGGTGCAGGGATAAGTCTTAACTAATAGCTATGGTCTTTCATATCCCTCCCTAATGAATGATTTATTGAGCAGTACCAGATGAAATAGCGTAGGTGGTTATTGTAGAGATATTACAATCTCTTTGCAAATATGGTTGTCATGGATTACACTTATGACTACCAGCCACCACATACTACAGTGCAACACATCACCTATCCTCCATTCTTACTGTATTTTAATTAGCTAATTTCTTGATTACATTTTAATTAGTGCCTCTAGCCCTGCCTATTCTTATATCATTTCAATTAATGCTATATCTACCCTGATTATTTACCCAAATTGTGCAATGTGTTACCATGATCTGGAACCACTGTCTGAAATAGAGGTGCAAACAGATTCAATAGTAACTTTGAAAAGGGAATTTGAGATTTACTTAGAAAGGAAATATTTACAAGACTATAGAGAAAGAGTGAGTATTTGGATAGCTCTTTCACATTGCTGTCCCAGTTGTCCAGTCTCTCCCTACAACTCATCCCTATCATTCTGATGATAAATCTTCTCTGCAGCCCCTTCAAGATCATAGAGTCATAGAGGTTTACAGCATGGAAATAGGCCCTTTGGCCCAACTTGTCCTTACCACCCATTTTTTTAAAACCTCTAAGCTAGTCCCAATTGCTTGCATTTGGCCCATATTCCTCTATACCCATCTTACCCATGTAACTATCTAAATGCTTTTTAAAAGACAAAATTGTACCCGCCTCTATTACTTCCTCTAGCAGCTTGTTCCAGACACTCAGCACCCTCCGAAAAAATTGCCCCTCTAGACCCTTTTGTATCTCTCCCCGCTTATCTAAAACCTATGCCTTCTAGTTCTAGAGTTCCCTACCTTTGGGAAAAGGTATTGACTATCTAGCTGATCTATGCCCTTCATTATTTTGTAGATCTTTAAGGTCGCCCCTCAGCCTTCAATGCTCCAGAGAAAAAAGTCCCAGTCTATCTAGCGTCTCCTTATAACTCAAACCATCAGGTACCAGTAGCATCCTAGTAAATTTTCTGCACTGTTTCAGTTTAATAATATCCTTTCTATGATAGGGTGATCAGAACTGTACATGGTATTCCAATTGTGATCTTACCAATGTCTTGTATAATTTCAACAAGATGTCCCAACTCCTGTATTCAATGTTCTGACCAATGAAACCAAGCATGCCAAATGCTTTCATCACACTGTCCACCTGTGACTCCACTTTCAAGGGGCTATGAACCTGTACCCCCAGATCTCTTTTCTCTGTAACTCTCCCCAATGCCCTACTATTAACTGAAAAAGTCCTGTCCTGGTTCAATCTACCAAAATGCACCATCTTGCATTTATTTAAATTAAATTCCATCTGCCATTTGTTAGCCCACTGGCCCAATTGATCAAAACCTTGTTGCAATCCAAGATAAACTTCACTGTCCACTATGACACCGATCTTGGTGTTATCTGTAGACTTATTAACCATGCCTTCTATATTCTCAAACAAATCACTAATATGAAGGACAAATCACAGTGGACCCAGCAACGATCCCTGAGGCACACTGCTGGTCTCAGGCCTCCCAGTTTGGAAAAACAACCCTCTAGAACCACCTTCTGGCTTCTGTAATCAAGCCAGTTTTGTATCTATTGGACTACTCACCCTAGATCCATTGAGATTTAACCTTATGTAACAATCTACCATGTGATACCTTGTCCGAGGCATTGCTAAGCTCAAATGTAGACAACATCAACTGTACTGCCCTCATCTACCTCCTTGGTTACCCCTTCAAAAACTCAATCACATTTGTGAGATATGATTTTCCACTCACAAAGCCATGCTGACTGTCCCTAATCAGTCCTTGAATCTCTAAATGCCTGTGGCCCCTGTCTCTCAATATACCTTCCAACAACTTACCCACCACAGATGTGAGGCTCACCAGCCTGTAGTTCTCAGGCTTTTCCCTGCAGCCTTTCTTAAACAAAGGTATAACATTTGCCATCCTCCAATCTTCGCCTCACCTGTGACTACTGATGATTCAAATATCTCGGCTAGGGTACCCGCAATTTCCTCCCTAGTCTCCCACAATGTCCTCGTGTACACTTCATCAGGTCCTGGGGATTTATCTACCTTGATGTGCTTTAAGACTTCCAGCACCACCACCTCTGTTATATGTACACTCCTCAAGACATTACTATTTATTTCCCCAAGTTCCATAACATCCATGCTTTTCTCAACTGTAAATACTCATAAGAAATATTCATTTAGGATCTCATCCCTCTCTTGTGGACCTGCGCATAGATAACCTTCTGGATCTTTAAGAGGCCCTACTCTCTTCCTAGTTACTCTTTTGGCCTTTATGTATTTGCAGAAGCTCTTTGGATTCTCCTTTGCCTTCTCTGCCAAAATAATCTGGTGTCCCCTTTTTGCCCTCCTGAATTCTCTCTTAACTCTACTACTACACACCCTATACTCTTCAAGGGATTCATTTGATCCCAGCTGCCTATGCATGTCATGTGCTTCCTCCTCTTTCTTGACGAGGACCTCAATATCCCAAATCATCCAGGGTTCCCTACTTCTACCAGCCTTGCCCTTCACTCTAAGAGGAATGTGCTTCCCTTGAACCCTGGTTAACACACTTTTGAAAGCCTCCCACTTACCAGATATCTCTTTGCCTTCCCAGAGACTCCCCCAATTAACTTTTGAAAGTTCCTGCCTAATACCATCAAAATTGGTCTTGCTACAATTTAGAATTTTAACTTTTGGACCAGACCTATCATCTTGCATCCTTCCTAAAATATGGTGACTAGAATTTGACATTGCCAGCGTTAACCTAGTGCTTTATACAAATTTAGCACACTTTCCTTCCTTTTAAATTCTTTGCTCCTATTTAGAAAGGCAAAGATCACACTTTTGATTGAACAACTTTATCAACTTCTCATGCCAGTGTGCAAATCACTATGTCCCTACATTCCCTTTAAAATTGTAAAGTTTCATTCTTCCTTCCACTTTGTTCTGTGACTTATGTCTGTTAGCAAAATCTAGAGGTTACTGTTCACCAGAAACTGAACCAGACCAACGATATAAATATCATGGTTACATAAGTAGGTCAGAGGCATTGAATTCTGAGATGATAACTCATTACCTGACTGCACAAAGCCTGCCTGCCATTAACAAGACACAAGGCAGGAGTAGAATAAAAAAAACTCTTCACTTGCCTGGATGAGTGCAGCTCCCAAATCACAAAGCTCAACACCATCTAGGACAAAGCAGTCAGCTTGCTGGTCACCCTAAACATTCACTCCTTCCATTACTGGCACAAATGTGTGCTATGTACAAGATACATTGCTGGAACATACCAAGACTTAGTTGACAACACCTTCAGAAACTATAATCTTCGTATCATCTGAAGGAAGACTTGATTACCTGTAAAGACATGCATTCCAACCATTCTTTATATTCCAATCGGTAATTATCTTGCAGTTGTATCTTTGCCTATATATGTCTGTTTGGGAACCTATCTCCACTCACCTGATGAAGGAGCAGTGCTCTAAAAGCTTGTGATTCCAGATAAACCTGTTGGCCTTTAACCTGGTGTTGTGAGACTTCTTACATCTGAAGGCAGCAGAGACACGTGGAAACACAATCGCCTCCAAGTTCACCTGCAAGCCACCACCTTCCTGACTAGGAGCTATCTTGCCATCCCTTCACTGTTGCTAGGTTAAAATCCTGGAACTCAAACAGCAATCAGAGTACCTGCACCACATGAACTATAACAGTTCATAAGGGAATCTCACCAACATGTTTGGAAGGGTAATCAGAGTGGAGTGAAAAATGCAATGGCATTCACATCCCAAAGAATATGAATAAATATATCCCCTATCACTGCTCCCTTAATTCCATGATCTTTAATCTTGTGAATGACTATTTAATGTGGCACTTTGTTATATGAATTCTTAAAAAATGTTTAAGAATTCATATAACAATGTAATTGTGTACTACCCTCATTACCCTTTTTATTACTTCAAAGAAGTCAAGTTTGTCAGGTAGAATTTGTTTTAACTGTATGAATAAATTGTAGTTTATTTTAATCTTAGTGATAAGCAAACTCAGCTGAGAGACAACTCCAGTTAGGTAGGTAATTAGAACTGATCTCCTAGCCAGCAGTGCACGCCTGACCCACCTCCCTGGAATTTCAGCTAGTTTAAATACAGGAAGTGTTTCAAACTATTGAGGTAGGTAGCATAAAGGTGGCAACACAGCTAGATGCAACAAGATGGAGTACTTGACTCTAGGAAGTGGGCAAGTGAGGAAGTGACTCTAGGAAGTAGGCAAGATGTCCTATATTGATTTCATACGAAAAAGGAGTGGCCTAAGAGAAGGAACTGGAATCAGTGAGACCTGAGGTTTTGTAACATTAGTCAGTTGAACAGGGGAAAATCAGTTGCTGAATTAAGGTTTTTTCCTCCCTCTAAACTGGCCAGTAGTTTGAATTGGATCAATTTATTATAGTCACATGTATTAATAGACAGTGAAAAATATTGTTTCTATACAGACAAAGCAAACCATTCCTAGTGTACATAGGGGAGAAGGAAAGGATTGGATGCAGAATACAGTGTTCAGTTACTGATAGGGTGAAGAGAAAGATCAGCTTAATAAATGATAGGACCATTCAAAAGTCTGATGGCAGCAGAAAAGCTGTTCTTGAATCGGTACGTGTTTTCAGACTTTTGTATCTTTTTATGTATGTTTGGGGGGGCGTGAGGTCCTTGATTATGCTGGCTGCTTTTCCAAAGCAGGGGAAATGTAGATTGAGTCAATGGATGTTTAAACTGGTATCGGGGATAAATAAATATTGCATCAAATTTGTAGCCTAACAAGATAAACTTCATAACAAAACAAAGGATCGTTGTTGAGGGACAGGTAGATGTGACTGCAAAAAGGCAGCATGAGGATCCAAAAGATAGCAATGGAGGAGTCGATAGGTTTGATGTTCTCGCAGCTATGTGGACGAGAGCAGGGACTTTGGGGAGAATGAGTGAACTGATCACAGCACCATGGAGCAGTCAGCCATTCAAATTGGGTGGGAGTAGAAAGGAATGTAATTGTGCTAGGGATAGTATAACTGGGGGATAGATACCGTTCTCTGAAGACAAGAGTGTGAATCCCAAAGGCTGTGTCACTTGCCCTATGTCACTTTTAAGGACATCTCCTCAGAGCTGGAGAGAAAGTTAGGACTGTGAGGAAAAGAATCTAGTTATCTTGGTCCATATGGTTACCAATCACATAGGTAGCACTAAGGCATTTTGCTGAAGGCTATCATCTGGTTTTAAACGGGGCCAATAATTTGAAGTGGAATCATTTATTGATGTCACATGCAACAAAGGCAATTATCTCTGGATTACTATCTGTGCACAGTAAGAAGTCTCACAACACCAGGTTAAAATCCAACAGTTGGACTTTAACCTGGTGTTGTGAGACCGCTTACTGTGTTTACCCCAGTCCAACGCCGGCATCTCCACATCATGACTGTCTGAGCAACAAGCAACTTGGCATAGGGAAAATAAGATGAGAGTTGAATTCATGATGGAGAAGAAATGGATTTCAATTCATGGGACTAGGCTTAAACTAAAAAGTTGTGGGTGGAAGATTCAAAGGAGGGACATTTGGAAAGTTAAAGAGAAAGGACAAGGGAATACTGCAGGGTAGCAATTTGGGTAATGATAACCAGAGTGTTACAGGAAGGGAAAGAGTGTACAAACATCAGATTGCACCAAATAATGTCAGAGTAGGGCAAATGGTAAAAATTTAAAAAATAATAATTTAACTTGATGCATGAAGGAATGAATTAATGAACAAATAAAATGAATGAATTAACAGTATAAATAGAAATAAATGAGTATGACATGATGGCCATTACAGAGATGTGATTGCAAAGTGACAATGGCTAGGACCTAACTATCCAAAGATATTTGACAGTTTGACAGGAAGAAAGGGAAAAGAGATGGGTAGCTCGGTTAATAAGGATCAGTACAGTGATGAGAAGTGACTTTTTTTGGAAGGTGAAGATATGGAAGCATTTTGGGCAGCAAATTGACATTGGCTGCCATTTATTAACCCATTTTGTTTCTAATAGACAATTAATTTTGTCATAGATTATTAATCCAGAGTCTATGTGAAATGTCCAACTCTAGAATTGCAGCAGAAGTCAAGCCTTAGATGTTACTAATAAGCTTAATATGAAGAGGAGGAGACCTTTCGCATTTGTTTCTAACTTTTTTTAAATTTGATGCTAAGCTTCCAAATTAGTTTTTGCATTAGAGATTCCACTGGCCTGGATTCTTGGTCTTAGTAAATATCTGACATAACCTTTTGATATATTCATTTTAAAAATTCTCAATGATTGTATTGGCAGTTCTGCTACTTCCATTGGGAATTTCTTTTACACCTTTCTCTCTGGTTCAATTCCATTCAGGATATGCCTGTTCGTAGACCATTCCCAAAAACGTGCACACTGGATTTCTGCAAGTGGTGGTCCCTGACCAACAGATAAATATTGACTACAAAATCTGAACCATTTCAAGATCTAATAAATTATTTTGATTTGATTTAATTTGATTTGGGGTTGACACAGTGGCACAGTGGTTAGCACTGCTGCCTCACAGTTCCAGGGACCCAGGTTCAATACTGGCCTTGGATGACTGTCTGTGTGGAGTTGGCACATTCTCCTTGGATCTGTGTGGTTTTTCTCTCCTACAGTCCAAAGATGTGCAGATTAGATGGATTTGGGCTTTGGCTACAAAAGGTATATGCCCAGAGGTAACCTAATCATGTGAGCCAAGCAACTGGAATCCACAAAGCATGACCATATTTGGGCCATTGGGCAGTCAGAGATTGAGGATTATATAACAAGCAAATAACTTGTCTGGAACAACAAGAGCACTCACAGAAATTTGAACAACTATTGCATGAGGCATCTTTACAGACAAGGGCACAGGCATGATTAGATTCTCATTCCCTTCTCAACACTTGATAAGTTGTTCCTTTGTGTCAGAGAATTTGTAGGATAAATATGTGGGGTTATGGGGATAGGGCCTGGATGGGCTTGTTATCAGTGTAGATTCGATGGGCTGAATGGCCTCCTTCTGCACGGTAGGGATTTTATGATACAGCTCATAAGCTTTCAGTCCCCCATATAGTGACTGATCTAAGCTGCATTGCTTCTTCTTTGAGTTCCAAGCCATTGATTATAAAGCTACATGCTTGAGTTATTTTTCTGCGAACCTCCCAAGTTCAATCTGTTCAAACAATAGATACCTAGGACGTGGAGACTTTGGAGAGAATGCAGAGGAGGTTTACCAGGATGTTGCCTGGTATGGAGGGTCTTAGCTATGAGGAGAGATTGGGTAAATTGGGGCTATTCTCCCTGGAAAGACAGAG
Organism: Carcharhinus amblyrhynchos; assembly: GCF_965287045.1. NCBI lineage: Eukaryota > Metazoa > Chordata > Chondrichthyes > Carcharhiniformes > Carcharhinidae > Carcharhinus > Carcharhinus amblyrhynchos. The sequence goes on from NC_137331.1 coordinate 48,455,211, forward strand.
AATGAGAGGAGACCTAATAGAGGTGTACAAAATTATGAAGGGTATAGATAGAGTGAACAATGGAAAGCTTTTTCCCAGGTCAGAGGTGACGATCATGAGGGGTCACAGGCTGAAGGTGAGAGGGTCAAGGTATAACTCAAATATCAGAGGGATGTTTTTTACACAGAGGATGGTGGGGGCCTGGAATGTACTGCCAAGTAGGGTGGTGGAGGCGGACATGCTGGGATAATTTAAGACTTAACTGGATAGTCACATGAGCAGACTGGGAATGGTGGGATACAAATGAATGGTCTAGTTGGACCAATGAGTGGCACAGGCTTGGAGGGCCAAAGGGCCTGTTTCCTGTACTGTTTTGTTCTTTGTTCATAGTGTATTCATTTCCCGCTTTAGCTCTGTAAATTAAGCATGAAATTTATTACTAAGACAGTTTAGATTCCGGATAAGTTTATGGATCTTAAAGGTTGGCAACTTGACTGGCTTCAAGCTGAACTTAGACCTTCTTATGTGATGTGGAGGCAGTTTAAACATGTAGATAGACAATTTATCTGTTTTTGTGATGATGTGAGAAGAGGAAGAATTAGGAAGAGTGAGGAGCAGAAGGAAATGAGAACCTAATCATGCCTGTGCCCTTGTCTGTAAAGATGCCTCATCCAATAGTTGATCAAATTTCTGTGAGTACTCTTGCTGTTCCAGACAAGTTGTTCACTTGTCATATAATCCTCAATCTCTGACTGCCCAATGGCCCAAATATGGTCATGATTTGTGGATTCCAGTTGCTTGGCTCACATGATTAAGATACCTCTGGGCATATACCTTTTGTAGCCAAAGTCCCGTTCTCCAAATTATTACATTTAATGGTTTTCTTGAATGGGTGGGTCAGAATGAATGAGGGAGGATATGGTACTGATATTTTAATCACATGCATGACAAAAAACATGAGCCATAAACATCAGAAGATGCACTAGACTGTTTCCTGTTACATGTTTTATCCACCAACATTGGTCATAATAATCAATATCTCATACTTTATTAATGCATTGGATAGATGCTAAGCTCCCTGTCTCCAGCACCCACTATTAACATAGTCAACATGGCCTCATCAGGCATTCACATGAATTCCATCATATTACAGTCAACATAGATTCTCGTACATGTCTGTTAAAATTTTGCAGTGAATGAACAATCCCTGCACCTCCCACAAACAGGTAGTACTGCTGCCTCTCAGAGCCAGGAACTTAAGTTTGATTCCTGGCTTGGATCACTATCTGTCATGTTCTCCCCATGTCTGCGTGGGCTTCCTCTGGATGCTCTGGTTTCCTCCCACAGTCCAAAAGACGTGCTGATTAGGTGCATCGGCCATGCTAAACTCTCCCTCAGTGTACCCCGAACAGATGCCAGAGTGTGGTGGCTAGCATTTTTCACAGTAACTTCATTGCAGTGTTAATATAAACTTACACTAATGAATTATCTTTAAAACCAGAGGAGTGTAAGATATGTAGAACTGCGCCATTCAATCCATTGTCGGCTAGAGGAGCCCACAGCAGACATTATTTGATCATGATAGTAATGGAAAGCTGATTGTCACATGTCCTCTGAAACCTTGATATCATAAAATTATGGAGATCAGACCTCATTATTGTGGTACAGACAAGTTAAAACATTCTCCACTAGTGAAACTTAAAACAGGATTGGATGGATGTGAAGGGATTCCTCAGCACATCTTTGTGGTATTCCCCAGTTACACAGTACTGGAACTTGGATGTTGTATGCCCTATGCAATTGTTGATCAAATTCCTGTGAGTGCTCTGGTTGTTCCAGTTCATGTCTATCAATCTCACCATAAGCATCTATCTGACCCATTTCCAGCCCTGTAAGAATTACATCCTTTGTGACTTGAGACGGCGGAAATAGATTGATGGTTCCAACTGTGTTTGAGGTCCGCAATATTATGCACTTAAGATCAGGATTACCAAATGCAGAATGATCCCAAATAAAGATCCTGGAATGTCTGAGTGAGCTCTAATGGCCTCCTTCACATCTCATTTTGTACCATTGCCTGCTCTTTGAAGTAGGTGTTTGAGCAATTTTCCTGATGGTGATTTGTTATTTAAGCTAGCCAATGAATCCACATTTTCCTGTACACCATCTCTACGTGCTTCCTTCAAAGGACCATGATCATCCTGGCAGTGATAGGTCACGGCTTCTGGCGCTTCCCGCAATCTCATCATTTCTTAAACAGTAACTTCCTTGGTTTAGTGCCTCAATCATAGTTGTTCTTTTCCCCAACTTACTCCTGAGTATTTCTATTTACTCCTGACACTATCAATCACCAAATTCACCCCTTTTCTTATTCCTTTCTGCCTCCCTTCCCTCTTGCATCTTCTAATTGCAGTTGTAACTTTGCTACTTCCTTATTCAGCTTTTTTCCCTCTTCTGTGCAGAATGCTCTGATCATTGTGCGACTGTTAAATTTCACTAGCAATGAAAGCTCTTGAATGATCATTGTGGTTTCCTGTTCTCACTTCTGGTCTCTCATTTCCATGTTTAAATTTTTATCTCTATTTTAATATTTTAACTGGAGAGAACTACATAACAGAATTGCCCAGAAGTCTTGTTTTCTTGCCTGGTTTTGTTTTCTTTATTCCAACCTGTTCTTGTACCTGGGCCATATGCCTCCTTGTAAGGCTTATCCACTTTAGCCACTACTTGACCACGTCCTCATATTGGTGGATCCAGTCCTAGTTCCCTTTCATACTCATGCATCCACTAAACTAGTTTCCATCTCTAGGAGTTAAGTGACTCTAACCCAAAGGAATTTTACTCCCACCACTTTGCCAAGTCCTGCTACTAATGGACAATTTTTACAATGTACCCTTGTGCCAGGGACACTTAGCCCCAGGGTATCGTGTCAATGATTTAATTTGAAAATCCTAAATGGGAATTACAAAAGCTTTATTCTAACATTATAGCAGAATCTATCATAGACACAGTATATAAGCAACAATTAAAAGAATTAAGGTTGGTATTATCCTGCGAATCTCTAAACATTGTGTAGAAGGTCTCAATTAATTCAGTTATGTTTAATTCCATCTCTGTTCTTTCATTTATATCTCATTCATTCTAGCTCTGTGGCACATGTATATGAATAAGTTGAAACTCTTTGTCTCCACTCTGTCTAGTTTTCAACTAGCAATGTTCTTTCATAGCCTTATTGTTTGCTTAGTGGGATTTCCCTCCATTACATTGAAGCAATGACTAAGCTGTTCACAATTAACAAAGTTAAGGCCATCAAATAGTTAATGGGGAATTATACATATCTTGATTGGCTTCAGTCCATCTAGGTTCAACTGTCTCGCAGTTAGGAAGCTTATATAACAAGCTCTTTTGCCAAGTTATGGCAGAATATTGGGAGAACTCACATAGAAATCTAACCTTTATTTAGAATTTTATTTTTAGCTGTATCTGCTGAGTTGACTGAGAAGGAAAGATGGCTGCTGATGTTCCCATTGCTCCCAAAATCTGAGGACATCATTCTGGTGCACCAGCATGAATTGTTTCCATTTTGAAAATCAGCCATCTTTTCATCCTGAGTCCATTTGTCAGTTGTGTCCCTGATTGTGAGTAGTTTTCTGGTATGAACCACTCGGAATTCTGTTGAAACTGTTGATCTCATTTCATGTTGATAGCAAAATTACTTTCATTCCATCTGCAGAAGCTGGAATCAAATCCAGACCCCAGAGATCAACAGCAGTGAGCAATTCTACTGTGCATTGCAATGGTTTTTACTAGTTTAAAAAAGGAATACCCTCTCACTTGCTCTGCAAACAGTTAGAACCTTTCATATTTTCACTATTTAAACACAGGTTCGAGTACTGCATTAATTGTGAGCATAACACTGAAGGTAAAAATTGATTTAAACCCTCTTTCAGGCACAAAATATTCACTGTGCATGCAGCATGTGGATATAAGTGACTCATTGGTTCAGGTCCCTCATTTAAATTTAAATGGGGGCTGACAGTGTGCCTATCCATTTCATTTTAATAGGATGGGAGGGGGAAGTGTGCAAGGTACCCTGACCTTTAAAAAGGAATGTACTGTCCACGCAGTTCAAATTCGAGAAACTGATATGGCAGACAGCTAAAAAGCTGGAAGAAAACTCAACTAACAGAAGTTGCCTAGGGAAAAACAGTTTGGACCAGCATTCTTATTTTGCAGTTTCTACTGGATTTTTTGTTTCTAAGCTACGAGCTGCTGGGAGAGAAAGACGACGAGGAGATGCATACTCTTGGGAAGGAATTTTCAAGGCCCACTTCTTGGCACAAGTGTTCAAAAGGCAGCAGGATAGGTCATCACTCTGAGGATTTGGAGGCAGCGTGGCAAAAAGTGTACTAATCTGACAAGGGTTAAGTAAACCTCTTAACTCATACCTCTCGTGAATCTCTGCTTGGTCCTATGCTATAAGCACAGGACAAAGATTCCTCAGCACTTTTAAGCCTCTCCTCCAACACCTCTCCACGCCCACCCCTCCTACCCCCCTATCCCTCACTCTGTATTCCCATCAGTCTTCTCCAATTGCCACTACACACTTTGAAGGGAGGCGATGGCCTAGTGCTATTATCAATAGCCTATTAATCCAGAAACTCAGCTAATATTCTAGTGACTTGGGTTCGAATGCCACCATAGCAGATAGTGGAATTTGAATTCAATAAAAAAATCTGGAACTAAGAATCTACTGATGACCATGAACCCATTGTTGATTGTTGAAAAAACCCATCTGGTTTACTAATATCCTTTAAGGAACAAAATCTGTCAACATTACCTGGTCTGGCCTACATGTAACTCCAGAGCCACAGAAATATGTTCAATTCAAATTGACTTCCAAGGGCGATGAGGGGTGGGCAATAAAAGCTGGCCAGCCAGTAACATCCATGTCCCACAAATGAATAAAAAAAACACTCTCACTCCACTTGCCACTCTATATGCCGCTACTTCCTTCATTATTACTGAGCAACACTATTCAATCCTGAAACACATATCCTCAAATCACCTCATTGTAACCCCACTAATGTACATCATCTTTATTAGAGACTAATCAAACAAGGGACCCTTGAAGATGGTAAGTCTCCAGGAATATAGAGCAACTCAGGGTTCTGTGACTGAACTAAAGCAAGAGTAGGAGACCTTCATGGTCCATGAAGCAGCTTACAGAGGGAGAGCTTGCATCCTAGCCTTGCTACTAAGGCTCCAACAAGAGGTCTCCTGCCCGCATCCTACATACAAGATCGGATCACTACACATGAGAACTTGCTTAGTGCACTATCCTGCCTTGCCAACTTGTCTGGCCTCTTGCAGGCTGTCATGACCATGTAGCCATCATGGAAAATGTGATTAACTCTCTAAACTGAGCAGTACAGCCCACATTGATGGACCATCTGGTGACAGCTCTGTAAATGCGAGAACTCAGACTGCTGCAATCCTGACTTGGGTCCAACACCTTTTCAGGCTTTCAAAGCTCAACGGGGAGCATGGTTAAACATTTTCACAGGGTCATATGATTCTGCTCTGCTCTTGCATGGAGCAGAGGAAGTGCTGAAGTGCAACCATTAACAGTGACATTAGTTCCATTGGAATAGTTCATGGTATCCTTTTTCAAAATGACAGAATACTTACTCTGCAAGCGTTTCAGCCAGTGCTCTTATTGATGCATTGTAACTAGTTGTAACAGATTGCCCCAGCAAAGTCAGGACCCAGCAAGTTGTAGCCAGGGACAGGGCTCTTCGAGGTCACCTCCACAGTCATCTCAAGTGCACTCAGCGTGTGTTCAACAACCTTCCTCCTCCAATCCTCTAGACATGAGGAAACCATCTCATAGGAGCATGAGAATAGGTGAAACAGCACAGAAGACGTGCAGAAGCACTTAACACAAGGATGATTTTAGTACTCCACATCAGTTCTTGAATATTAAGTGTCAGTTGATTAGAAGAAACCGCTTGTCCCCAGCATACGACCCACTGATCTGAGTGGAACGTTGGGTAATAAGAACTGGCATGATGCTAAAGCACCATGACAAATTGCAGGAAGCCAGGCACAAACCTGAATTACCTGTGATTATGAATTTAAAAATTATGAGTAAAAAATCCTTCCTTTTGTCATGATGAGTACATAGTGCTGTACATTCGCAGTCTATGATGCCCAGCTATGATGAACCTGCGAAAATCCAGAAATGTAGGAAAATCTTTCTGCTTCCAACATCAGACAGGAAAGCAGTTAATTTTTTGTGCCTTATAAATTGTGAATTTATCACCTACTGACTGATGCTCCTAACATCATCTACCACCATTTAGTAGCAGCTGGAGTTATGGAAATTAAGTACCACACTGACCTCTGCTGCCAAAGGCAATGCACTGCAAGTACTGATGTTGGGCCCCACATTTTCCCACTGCAAGTGAATCACTACCTCACTCTTGCTTTACAAACTGCTCATCTGCAAGCCTGAGGTATGATATTCTGTTCTGGAAGACAGTTAACTGTAAAGCAGCCTACATACTTCCCTTCTTCACCTTCTTGCATGTATTGGAGGTCCTTGTTGCCTTCCTGAGCTGCTGCTGCTCTCTGGTTTGGCAACTCCTCCTGTTAACTCACTCTCCAAAAATATTTAATATCCAAATCAACCAAAACAATAAAAATTGGCCTGAAAACACTCTTAGCAGCCCGAAAGAGTCTTACCTGAACAGAGATGAGATTCTTTTATATATGTCTGCTTTCCAGCTGTTTCCCCCATGACTGGCTGGGAGTGACAGATCTTAGGAAGGGACAAAAGATGTGCTGCCAAATATAATTTTGCAAAAGAGGCTTGACTTGAGCAAAATAGCATTATTAAATGATGCCACTGTTTCTTTCAACAGCCGCAAAAGACATCCAACATGCAATATGTTTTTTTAATTTTATTTATTAGTGTTACAACTAGGCTTACATTAACACTACAGTGAGGTTACTGTTAAAAATCCCATAATTGCCACATTCTGGCGCCTGTTCAGGTACACTGAGGGAAAATTTAGCATGGCCAATGCACCTAACCAGCATGTCTTTCGGACTGTGGGAGGAAACCTGGAGGATACCCATGCAGACATGGGGAGAATTGCAAACTCCATACAGTCAGTGACCCAAGCCGGGAATTAAACCCAGGTCCCTGATGCTGTGAGACAGCAGTGCTAACAACTGTGCATACTGTTAGTTCTGGGGAAAGTGCGTTGTTTTACACCCGCAAAGTCAGATAGGAGGTCTATTAACTAGTTTCTGGTTCAGAATAATGCCACAGTGTTGGTTCAATTCCTTTCTGGCTGAGGTAGACTTGGGACTTGTTTCCAAGACCTACCCTCAAGAATGAAGGGCAATGGCAAACCACTGCTGACAAAAACTATCAAAAAAAAACTTAGAATGAAGCATCAGGAGACAATGAGCCAAGGGCTTGCCTTCAGGCAGCTTGACCACAAATGGGCAGAACGGTGGCACAGTAGTTAGCACTGCTGTCTCAGTGCCAGGAACCTGGGTTCAATTCCGGCCTTGGGTGACTGTGTAAAGTATGTACATTCTCCCCGTAGATTTCCTCTGGTTTCCTCCCACACTCCAAAGCTGTGCAGGTTAGGTTGATATGGCCCTTAGTGTTGGGAGAGTTTGTAGGGTAAATGTGTGGAGTTATGGGCAAAGGGCCTAGATGTTGGTTTAGGCTCAATGGATCAAATGGCCTCCTTCTGCACTGTCAGGATCCTATGATGATTCAAGTTTTTAGAACTGCAATCCAATTTCTTCCCTTTATGCTCCAGGTGAAAAAACTGCAGCAGCTATCATTAGTATTTGAAGTGATCCTGAGGGAAGCTTTAATCGGAACAAGTACCTGGATAGAATGGATAGGAAGCACCTATTTTCCTGTAGAAAATAGGTTAATGATCAAAGGATATAGAGTTAAGGCAGAAGTGTCAGAGGGGCGGTGAGGAAAAATACTCTTAGTGAGAGAGAGTGAGGATTTGCCTTAAAGTATAGTTGTGGTAGAAAAGTTTATCACTTTTTTAAAAATTGGATAGGAACATAGGAATTAGGAGCAGAAGTAGATAAATTCAGCCCTTCAAGCCTGCTCCAACATTCAATTAGATCATGGCTGATCTCTCCTTGCTCCGAAATCCACCTCCTCACCTGTTCCCCATATCTCTTTGCCCTTTTTTAATCAGAAATTTATCTATCTCCTTCTTGAAACCATTCAACGATTCAGGCTCCACTATGGTATGGGGCAGTGAGTTCCATAAATTCACCACCCTCTGCAAGAAGTAGTTCCTCCTCATCTCAGTTTTAAATCTATTACCTCTCAATCTATAGACCTCCTGTTCTAGATTGCCCCATAAAGAGGAAACATTTGATCAACATTTACTTTATCAATCCCTTTTAAAATCTTATACATCTTGATCAGATCCCCTTCTCATCCTTCTAAACTCCAGCAAATATAAGCCAAAACTGTTTAATCTCTCCTCATATGTCAACTCTTTCATTCCCAGAATCAATCTGGTGAACCTTCTCTGAACTGCCTCCAACGCCATCACATCCTTGCTCAAATAAGGAGACCAAAACTGGACGCAATACTCCAGATGTGGCCTCTTCAACACGCTATACAATTGGAACAACATTTCTCTGCTTTTATACTCCAATCCCTTTGCAATAAATGACAACATCCCATTTGCCTTTTTTATTACATGCTGCACCTGCATACCGACTTTCTGTGATTCATGAACATAGACACCCAGATCCCTCTGGACACATTTTGAATCTGCTTTCCATTTAGGCAATAATTTGCCTTTTTTTTCTGCTGAAATGGATAACCTCATACTTACCCACATTAAACTCCATCTGCCAAATTTTGGCTCATTCTCCTAGCCAATCTCCATCTGTAAAATATATCCTCTTCACTGCCTGCTTTCCCAATTATCTTAGTATCATCCACAAATTTTGCTGTTGCACTCTGTCCCTGCTTGCAGATCATTTATATAGACTGTAAACAATTGAGTTCCGAGGGCTGACCCCTGCAGCACCCGTTAGTTACATTTCGCCAGTCAGAGAAGGACCCATTTATTCCGACTCTCTGCTTTTTGTCAGTCAGCTAATCCTCAATCCAATCTAATATCCTATCCCCAATCCCTTGCGATCTCACCTTCTGAATCAGTCTTTTATGCAGCACCTTGTCAACTGCCTTCTTGAATTTCAGATATACCACATCTATAAGTTCCCCACTGTCTACCTTGCTGTTTATGTCCTCAAAGAGCTCAAGTAAGTCTGTCAAGCATGACTTATCCTGCATAAAAATTGTTGCAATTATATAAGGCGGTGAGGTCACACCTGGAGTATTGTATGCAGTTTTGGTGTCCTTATCTGAGGAAGGATGTTCTTGCTATAGAGGGATACAGCGAAGGTTTACCGGGCTGATTTCTGGGATGGCAGATCTGTCATATGAGGAGAGACTCAGTTGGTTAGAATTATATTTTGTTTAGAAGAGTGAGAGGGGATCTCATAGAAACTTTTAAAATTCTAACAGGGCTAGACAGGATAGATTCAGAAAGAATGTTCCCAATGGCGGGGGAGTCCGGAACTAAGGGTCATAGTTTGAGAATAAGGGGTAAACCTTTTCGAACTAGAGTACAGATGCTATAGGAAAGATAGAACAGGAGGTACAAAAGGAAGGGGGAGTTGTACTTTTGATTAAGGAAAACATTGCAGCAGTACTGAGAGAGGGTGTATCTGAGGGTTCGACCACTGAATCTATATGGGTAGAGCTGAGAAGTAAGAAGGGGGGAGATCACTTTGATAGGGTTGTATTGTGGGCCTCCAAATAGTCAGCGGGAAATTAAGGAGCAAGTATGTAAGGAGATTACAGATAGCTCCAAGAAAAATAGGGTGGCAATATTAGTGGATTTTAACTTTCCCAACATTGACTGGGACAGCCATAATAGTAGAGGGTTGGATGGAGAGAATTTTGTTGAGTGTTTTCAGGAGGAATTTCTCATTCAATATGTGGATGGCCCGACTAGAGAGGGGGCAAAACTTGACCTCCTCTTGAGAAGTAAGGAAGGGCAGGTGACAGAAGTGTTAGTGGGGAATCATTTTGGTAACAGTGAACATAATTCTATTAGTTTTAAGATAGCTATGGGGAATGATAGGTCTGGCCCAAAAGTTAAAATTCTAAATTGGGGCAAGGCCAATTTTGATGGTATGAGGCAGGAACTTTCAGAAGTTAATTGGGGGAGTCTGTGGGAAGACAAAGGGACACCTGGTAAGTGGGAGGCTTTCAAAAGTATGTTAACCAGGGTTCCGGGTAAGCACATTCCTCTTAGAGTGAAGGGCAAGGTTGGCAGATGGAGAGAACCCTGGATGACTTGGGATATTGAGGCCCTGGTCAAGAAGAAAAAGGAGGCACATGACATGCATAGGTAGCTGGGATCAAGTGAATCCCTTGAAAAGTATAGGGGATGTAGGAGTAGAGTTAAGAGAGAAGTCAGGAGGGCAAAAAAGGGGCACCAGATTGTTTTGGCAGATAAGGCAAAGGAGAATCAAAAGAGCTTCTACAAATACATAAAGGGCAAAAGAGTAACTAGGGAGAGAATAGGGCCTCTTAAGGATCAACAAGGTCATCTATGTGCGGGTCCACAAGAGATGGATGAGATTCTAAATGAATATTTTTCATCAGTATTTACAGTTGAGAAAAGCATTGATGTTAGGGAACTTGGGAAATAAATAGTGATGGCTTGAGGAGTGTACATATTGCAGAGAAGGAGGTGCTGGAAGTCTTAAAGCACATCAAGGTAGATAAATCCCCGGGACCAGATGAAGTATATACCAGGACATTGTGGGAGGCTAGGGAGGAAATTGTGGGTTCCCTAGCCGAGATATTTGAATCATCGATAGTCACAGGTAAGGTATTAGAAGATTGGAAAGTGGCAAATATTGTGTCTTTGTTTAAAAAAGGCTGCAGGGAAAAGCCTGGGAATTACAAGCCAGTGAGTCTCACATCTGTGGTGGGTAAGTTGTTGGAAGGCATTTTGAGAGACAGGTTCTACAGGCATTTAGAGATGCAAGGACTGATTAGGGACAGTCAGCATGGCTTTGTGAGTGGAAAATCAGGTTCACAAATTTGATTGAGTTTTTTGAAAGGGTAACCAAGAAGATATATGAGGGCAGTGCAGTTGATGTTGTCTACATGGACTTCAGCAAGGCCTTTGACAAGGTAGGTTGTTGCATAAGGTTAAGTCTCACGGGATCCAGGGTGAGGTAGCTAAGTGGATACAAAATTGGCTTGATGACAGAAACCAGAGAATGGTTGTAGAGGGTTGTTTTTCAAACTGGAGGCCTGTGCCTCAGGGATCAGTGCTGGGTCCACTGTTATTTGTCATTTATATTAATGATTTGGATGAGAATATAGGAGGCATGGTTAGCAAGTTTGCAGATGACACCAAGATTGGAGGCATAGTAGACAGTAAACAAAGTTATCTCGCATTGCAATGGGATCTTGATCAATCTTGATCTAGTGGGCTGACAAATAGCAGATGGAGTTTAATTTATATAAATGTGAGGTGATGCAGTTTGGTATATTGAACCAGGGCAGGACTTGCTCAGTTAATAGTAGGGCGTTGGGGAGAGTTACAGCACAAAGAGATCTAGAGGTACATGTTCATAGTTCCTTAAAAGTGAAGAAGGCATTCAGCATGCTTGGTTTCATTGGTCAGAATATTGAATACAGGTGTTGGGACATCTTGTTGAAGTTGTACAAGGCATTGGTAAGGCTACATTTGGAATACTGTGTACAGTTCTAGTCATCCTATTATAGAAAGAATATTCTTAGACTAGAAAGAGTGCAGAAAAGATTTACTAGGATGCTACCGGGACTTGAAGGGTTGAGTTATAAGGAGAGGCTGGATGGGCTGGGACTTTTTCCTCTGGAGCATAGAAAGCTAAGGGTTAATCTTATAGAGGTCTATAAAATAATGAGGGGCATAAGATTAGCTCGATAGTCAATATCTTTTCCCAAAGGTAGGGGAGTCTAAAACTAGAGGGCATAAGTTTAAGGTGAGACGGGAGAGATACAAAAGTGTCCAGAGGGGCAATTTTTTCACACAGAGGTGGTGAGTGTCTGGAACAAGCTGCCAGAAGTAGTAGTAGAGGTGGGTACAATTTTGTCTTTTAAAAAGCATTTAGACAGTTACATGGGTAAGATGGGTATAGAGGGATATGGGCCAAATGCGGGCAATTGGGATTAGCTTCAGGGTTTAAAAAAAAGGGTGGCATGGACAAGTTGGGCTGAAGGGCCTGTTTCCATGCTATAAACCTCTATGATTCTAAATGAAATGAAGAGAAATTAGTGAATGTGTAGAATTCATTACTACAGAATGTAGCTGAGGCCAATATGTTGCCTGATTTCAAGAAGCAATTAGATTTGGCTCTTGGTGCTAAAGGGATATGGAGGGAGGGAGGAGGATCAAAATATTGATTAAAATGAATTGTGGAGCAGCTTGAAGGGCCGAATGGCCTACTCGTGCTTCTAGCTTCTAGGTTTTTATGTTCCTAAGTGACACAAGATGCAGTTACAGTTGCACATTACTAAGAACTGAATAAAAAATGAAACTAAATTATGTTGTGTGTTCATGTTTCATTTGATTAATTCAAAGCAGTAAAATTCTGCATGTAAGACAAAGAATAATTTTATTTTTAAACAGCTACTGAAACATTGAAACAAAAGAAACAATCAGTAACTTTCAGTTTATTTATGTCAACAGTCATACCTCATGTTCCACTTCTGGAGTTTGTGTACAAATCACAATGGTATGGCTTCCATAATGTAAATCAACAGGCAATAAATTTTGAATATATCAAGTAGAAGTTTAGAGGCAATGTTTAGAAATAACTCTGTTTGCAATTTGTTGCACAGTGATTGAGTTGAAAAATTCTCAGAAACTGCCTCACTGCAGTCAAGAAATTGTAAAATCACAGTGCCAACCTCCATCAGATAAAACTGCATCACATTTTATATCACTCTCTTGCAGCAAATATGATATAAATTCAATTTTCATCTATTGTAAAAGATGTATCAAGTCTAAATGCTGAATATTTAATTGAAATGAATAGTAAGTGGAAGGTCAGATCCGATTATTTCCATTAAGGACTATAACAACTGACTCACATTTTCATGGCTCTTTGAAATTCCTACCATCCTGCTCCTTCCTAGATCCCTGCAACTTTTCCTATTCAAGTATTTATCCAATTCCCTTTTGAAAATTGCTAAGGAATCTGCTTCCACCATCCTTTCGTTCCAGTACACTCCAGATTATAGCAATGATTTTGATACCTGGGCATGTCTGGTGACATCCTGAAATAGAGCCCACATAGAGAATCCATATGAAAGCAGTTTGTGGAATGTTGTGTAAAATATAACAGGACAACACATGCAGGAATTATTAGGTGAGGGACTTCAACATGATGTAGAAGAAAACATTGATTATATATGGGAGTATTGGCAGTATTCTTGCAAAGGGTTATAATTTTACTGGCTTCCATAAATGCAACACATGTATCACAAAAGTAAAATACTGCAATAGCTGGAAATCTGAAATAAAAACAGAAAATGCTGGAAATACTCAGCAGGTCTGGCAGCATCTGAGAGAGAAACACTGCGAACGAGCACAGCAGACAATGACCCTGACTGACATTTGCTCTGGCAGTTATTGCTGGGCCATTGGTGCGGTCTCGGCATCGGAATTTCATCTTAAGCAAACCTATTGTCCTTTCCATCACTGCCCTTGTGGAGACATGGCAGTAATTTTATCTCTCCTCCACCTCTGTTCTGATTTGCATCTTTTCAAGGTATATCCCTTGTCACCCAAGCTGAGCTGGAACTGCAAACAGCCTTGACACATGAAAGTGTCTCAGGATGTGGGCATCATGGCAGCAGCCCGGGTACCACACACAAAACTGTATACAGTGGTCGTAGACAATTCATGGAGTGAAAATCCTTCCTATTAATAAAGGTGCCTAGTTGGTGCCTTGATAGCCACATGCGTGCAATCAATGGCACCCCCAGAGTGGGGAAATTGTACAATTGCTGCGAAGCCTCTGGTCTGCTCAGCTTGACTGTCCCAAAATGGATGGATGTGCTCACCTGCCCGAACAGAGTGTCAGTCACCAGCTTGACATAGCTGTGTGCAGTTGACTGGGAGATGCCACAAAGATCACCTACTGAGCCCTGGAAAGACACAGAGGCATAAAAATTAAGGGTGCCAGTGGCCTTAAGAGCCATGGGTATAGGATGTCCACTCAACAGAGGCTATCTCTGGTCCAATCATAGTTGTGATGGCTTCCCTTGAAAGCCAGAGCCACCTGTGGGACTGGATCTCTCATGTCTAGCTGTTGAATCGCTGCCTGTACACCCTGCCAACAGAACAATGATATTTCTGCAGGGATCCTTGTCTTTCCTGCTGGCCCTGAATACCTTGCGCTTGTGCTTCTCCTCTAAGATGAATCTTGCGACCATATGGTCTCCTCTTTCTTTAGCTCCTGTCTTCCTCCTCAGGTGAAGTGCTTCCTGCTGAATAGATAAAATTCATCAGCAGAGATGGAAATGGGGCTGACCTGTGCACTGCAGATACCAAAGAGTTGGAAATCTCAGAAAGATGTCACAAAATGGAAATATCCTGAAAAGATGCACAAACCTCCAAAGAAAGTGATGAAAATGTTCACAAAACTCTAGTTTAAGCTCTCACCAAACACTCAGTAACTCTACCAACTCAGCTTGCTTTTGCTGCTGCTTCCTTTTGTCTTGCCCTTGGTTGACAAAGCAGCCTGCTTGTGTTGCCTGTGCGCCAACCTAAAAATTGCACTGGTAATGTAAAATCTAAGTCAATTAGAGTTTTAATTTCCTCAATGATTTTCCTAATTGTTGGTGGGCACACAACTGATTCATGCTTGCACTCGCCAATGGAAGTATGGCACAAGTGTGCAGTGAGATCGGGATGCAAGCCCGATGTCTTCTCATGCAATTTCATGAACTTCTGAGTCAGGCACGCACCCAACCGGGCACCGTAAAATTCTGCCCCACATTCTGACTTCAGTCACTGGCCTATTATATCTATAATCAAGATAAATTACACAGAATCATTGAATCCGTACAGTGCAGAAGGAGGCCATTTGGCCCATTGGGTCTGCACCGACCACAATCCCACCCAGGCCCTATTCTCATAACGCCATGCAATTACCCTAGCTAGTCCCCTGACACTGAGGGGCAATTAAGCATGTGTGGGTTAGGTGGATTGCCCATGCTTAATCTACTGCATTACCATTGTCTGCTCTCCCTGTTCAATTCAATTAGGTTCTTCAGGCATAATTTTCCCCTTCAAAATTAGTGCTATTCATCGTTATACTTTTGTTTGGACGTTTTTATTCTCTCCTTTTGTCAGGATTCCATTGTTTCCTTACCACTGATGTTAAGCTGAATAGTCTATAATTCACTGGGCATGTTTTGTCCCGATTTAAATGTAAGAGTTACATTCCCAGGCCTAGATTCTTTTAAAATGCATGGTTGCAATTAGGGGCTTTCTTCACCTTGAGTTGGATTGGTTCATTCTTGTTTATTTTTGATTTAATTATATCATTATTGAGCCCGTTGTTCAATGTAATTGACATCTGTCAGAGGAGTTGCAGTCTTGCAGTATTTTCACCCTGATAATTCTGACCCTTTTTTGTGTTGGGAATCAACACACAGTGAGTTCTCGGTGAGACTTGCACCTTCATTCAATAGAAACCCATCAGTGCCAGCCTAGAACCACCAATCATGTTGCAGCTGTCATGTTGCTACAGCAACCAAAGATTGATAAGGGCAGAAGCGCCCTGAAAATCAGGATGAGGCCAGCCACTTGGAGACTGAGGCCTTTATAAGGAAGGTGTTAGGGCACCAGGACAGATTCAAAGCCCTTCATTTGCTTATTGACTGCTATTTTCAAAGGCCTACAGCTATCTTCCACGCAGTTGCCCTGAAAGTGAAGTGATTGTAACTGTGACAGAGAGCAGAAAGATTTGCCAGGATCCCAGCACCACACCCTCCTTGCAGCCATTTATACATGCTGGAGGGAGACGGGTTAACCAGTGACAGGAGAAACCTTGGTCACATAATAATGATATCACCACCCAAATTTTGACATACTTCACCATGATCCATAGAGTGCAAATGCCCACAAAAGTTCCCATCGCTATTTACAGTGAAAAATATTTTTTTTAAAAGCTATTTCCTGCTGGGTTTTCTGATCCTGGGCCAATCCCGAGGAACTGGGGATTTATAAACAGCTGCCCATAATTCCCTCACTAATTAATTTCTAAATTGCATTAAGATATACTTATTTATATCAGTGCCCCACAGGGATCACGTGAGCAGTAGTCTTAAGGGAAAAGGCAAATCTAGAGAGCCAAAATAATTCAAACACAGCTTTGCATAGTATCTAAACATTACAGTTGTGTCCCCACATATGAGAGCAATATCAGCGAAGACAAGATAGTTAAAGCAATAATGCTCGCATTTCAAGGATCAATTTATAAAATTATTTTCCTGCTGGGAGCTCATACCAGAAATAATAGCTGCTCATTCCCAATATTTTCTTAATGTTTTTTAAAAAAATCAGAGAACTAATGCTTAAATCCTGGGTTCTACTCGGTGCTGAAGGTTCCCTGACAGGAGCAAAACACTGCGAGTGCATCCCTTATTTGTGGAATACTTGATTTATTTTGCAAAAATATATTTTATTCATAAAATATCTGAAAGAACATTATAAACATTTCAAAGTGGCCATCACACAAAGTGCAATAATATTCAGGTTTTCTACATAAATTATGTTACACTTTGAATTGCTTCAAAGAAATTTTACAGACGTTTCAAAATGCTCATTACAAATGATATTTAACTTGTCTACATAGATCAAGTTGCACTCTAAAGTGCTTCAATACAATTGTAACATTCACTGTACACAGTCAGAGTAAGTCATAAAACCTGGGGTTTTTTATATAATTCCCTCCCCTCAGTTCACTATGGCTGAAAGATCTTAATCAGCGACCTTCTCCTACTGCACCTCTGCTGTGACTGCCCCAAGCTTTGGTGTGTCCCTTGGCCTATAGTCCTCGGCTCTGGAATGTGCCAGTGTGCAACACTTGGTTGGGGATAACTCTGCAATGAAAGACCAACAAGTTTCAGGCAGACCAAAGTACTCTTTCACCAAGATGATGATCCTCCAGTAACAGTTGATGTTTGTCTCAGTTTGCTTCCCTGGGAACAGCAGAGCACAGAGGCCTGTGTCATGGAGCTGCTTGGGATGAATCTTGACAAAAACCACCTCGTCTCTCTCCAGAACCTCTTTGCAAAGGCACATTCCACAAGGAAGTGAGTGACAGTCTCTTCCCCATCACAGTCACCTCGAGTGCAATGTGCAGAAGGGATGGGACACTGGGTGTAAGTGCCGAATACTTTATTAATCTTTTCCACTAAAGTGATTTTGTAATTATTGAAGATGGTCACGGATTACATGATAAGTTACAGTAAGCAATTCATATCTTGTTACCACTATCCAGCAGGCACAATAGAAAGATTGATACATTTGCTAAAAAGGTAACTTGAAACATGGATATTAATTCTAAAACAAAACTTAGTTATAAATCCAAACATGCAAATCTTTGCAAGATGGACTAAATGTTATCACAGATGTAGCTGAAATTTTAAAGCTTATTTTTAAAGTGCTTACATTGGAACATATGAGCAGGAGTAGGCCATTTAGTCCATCAAGCTTGGTCTGCCATTCAATATCATCCACTTCAATGCCTTTTCCCACAGTATTCCCACATCACTGGTATTTAGAAATCTGTCAATCTCTACTTTCAACACATTCAATGTCTGACTGCCATAGTCCTCTGTGGAAGTCCTGACATTCCAGGAACAAGTCTGGTGAACCTTTGTTGCTCTCCCTCTATGGCAATAAATAATATCCTTCCTAAGGTAAGGTGGTCAAAACTGCACACATACTCCAGGTGCAGTCCAACAGTTCTATCCAACTGATGCAAGACTTCACTACTCCTGTACTCTTGCGATAAAAGCCAAAATACCATTAGCTTTTCTAATTGCTTGCTGACCCTGCGTGTTAGCCTTCAGTGATTTATTAATGAGGACACACACGTCTTTTTATACATCTACACTTTCTAATTTAAAACATACTTTATGCATCTGTCCTTCTGCCAAAGTGGATAACCTCATATTTATCCACATTATATTATGTTTGACATGTTCTTGCCCACTAAAACTGTCCAAATTGTTTGGAAGACACTTTGCATCTTCTTCACAGCACAATTCCCACCTAGCTTTGTGTCATTTGTGAATTTGGAAATATTATTCAGTTCCCACATCTAAATCAGTAATATATATAATGAACAGCTTGAACCCCAAGTACTGATCTTGCAGTACCTCACTAGTCACAGCCTGCCAACACAGAATGGTTATTCCTATTCTCCGTTTTCTGCGTGTTAATCAATCCTCAATCCACGCTAGTATATTACCTCCTATCCCATATGCTTTAATTTTGCTAGCTAATCTCCTGTAGGGGACTTTATCAAAAGTCTTCTGAAAATCCAAATATACCATGTCCATTGATTTGTCTTGATCAATTCTTGTTAGTAACATACTGAAAAAACTTCAATAGGTTCATCAAACATGATTTCCCATTCATAAATCCATGCTGACTGTGCCCAGTCAGATCATTATTATCTAAGTGTCCATTTCTCACATCCTTTATATCATAGAATCCCTACAGTGAAGGAGGCCATTCAGCCCATTGAGTCTGCACACAACAATCCCACCCAGGCCTTATCTCTGTAACCGCAAATATTTACCCTGCTAATTCTCCGACACAAAGAGGCAATTTAGCCTGGCTGATCCACAAAAACCCGCACATCTCTGGAGATTCTAGCACCTTTTCTACTCTCAATATAAGGTCTGTAGTCCCCCGTTTTCTCTTTCCCTCCCGTCTCCAATAATCGAGTGATATTTGCTACAGTTCAATCTGTGGAACCCATTCCAGAATCTACACAATTTTGGAAGATGATCACCGATACAACCCTTATTTCCAGGGATACTTCCAACATTCTGGGATGAATATCCTAGGATTTAGCATCCTGCTATCCCATTAATTTCTCCAATACAACCTTCTGACTAATATCAATTCCTCAGGGGTGGTGAGAGGGTCATTGCTGTGGGTGTAAGTGGGGTGTGAGGGGAATGCAGACCCTCCCTCTCCCGGGGCTGACCCCCCCACCCGCGCGGCTCGATCCCGCCTCCCATCCCAGTGCCCGCCCCCGTGCGTGTTCCCGCCGCCCCCCGCGTGCCTGCGCGGCGCGTCACTCCGTCAGCTGGAGCGCGCCCGGGGGGGGGGGGAGCGGCCACGTCCAGATCGCGGCTGCCGGAGAGTTCGCTCCGTCCCTGGGGTCGGACACACAGAGCAGCGCCTGGCGGCCCCGGCCCCTCGCAGGTACGGCAGCGGCGGCAGCTCGGGGGCGCTCGCTGTGTCCCGGGCCCGGGGAAAGCGCGCTCCGGGCCGGCCCCGCGCTCTTTGCGCGGGAGGGAAACGGGCCTTGAACCCGCGCTCTGGACTGCAGCCTCCAGCCAGCCTCGCCAGCGAGCTCCGGGGCCGCGGAAGGCGGGCGCCCCCGACAGGATGGGCGGCGGAAACGGGCGGGGGCGCGGTGGCGGCGGGAACGGGCAGGGGGGAGGGGGAGGGGGAGGGGGGGGTGGCGCGGCGGCGGGAATGAGTCGGGGGCGCAACAGGAAGGGGCGGCGGTGACGGGATCGGGCGGGCGCGGCCCGGCGGCTGAGGGCTTCTCTCCCGCTCCGACTGAGATCAGCGGGAGGGAAAACAAGCTGGCGCTGTTCATTTGTTGATTCAGTTTAAAAATAATCGTGTTTTATGTACTTCAAGAATTCAAATCCCGCTCTGGATTTTCCTGTCTGATCGAATGAAAAAATATATATTACAAAATAGTGTTTGGACACCAAGATTAAACCGGAATCAGTGATTTCTGATATAAACATCCCATTATTCCGGTCACGGAACGAAATGTGTCTCGTACCGATTTATGAATTACTCTCGGCCCGAAATGGTTTCATCTGAAATCCGAAACAACCCGGCGGGAGCGCGCGCGTGCGCGGCCCCGAGGCGGGAGGCGCGCCGCCCGGGAGGTGGCGGCAGAGGCGGGCCGCTGGGCTGCAGCGCGCAGTGGGGGAGGGGAGCAGCTCTAATCCACATGACTCTGATGTACAGTGAGAGCCCTCCAGGGGACTCAGACACTACCAAATAAATCACCAACAAGTGTGTAGCTGAAGAGAGTTCACAGAATCCTCACAGTGCAGGAGAAGGCCATTTGGGCCATCCAGCCTGTACCAAGCACAATCCCACCTGGATCCTATCCCCATAACCCCACATATTTACCTTGCTCATCCCCCTGACACTCAGTGGCAATTTAGCAATTGACCAATCATCCTAATCTGCACATCTTTTGAAGTGTAGGAGGAAACCCTTGAAGACATGGGGCGAACGTGCAAAGTCCACCCAGACAGTGGTGACCTGAGGTTAGACTGGAACCCGGCTCTCTGGTGCTGTGAGGCAGCCGTGCTTGCCGCTGTGCCAGCCCACGAGATTCAAAATGAAGTCAGGATGAGAAGGATGGGCACCTCCTGGAAGAAGTAATGGGAGGCAAAATTTGCAGTTCAATAGTAGAATTAGGACTATATGAAGCCAAGAATAAAGCAGATTGATTCAATATGGGATGTTATAGAGAGCAGAAGTAAGTCATATTAAAATATCCAAGTTTAGATGCCTCTTCTTTCAAGAACCATGACTGATGCTGCCCAATTTAGTTTTAAGATGTCACATTCTAAATGTATCTTGTTTATTAGCTATATGTAAAAACTTCAATTACTTTGTTCCTTTTTTTGCCAGTTGGCTTACAGTGCAAAATGGGTGAAGTCGTTAAATACATCGATGATGAACATAAAAATGCATTTCTGAAGACGCTGAACGAACAGCGGTTAGAAGGAGAGTTCTGTGACATAGCCATTGTGGTGGAAGATGTTAAGTTCCGGGCACACAGATGTGTTTTGGCAGCCTGCAGCACTTACTTTAAGAAGCTGTTTAAAAAACTGGAGGTAGATAGTTCTTCAGTGATTGAGATTGATTTTTTGCGTTCAGATATATTTGAAGAAGTGCTGAATTATATGTACACTTCCAAAATCTCCGTGAAGAGAGAAGATGTGAACCTGATGATGTCTTCTGGACAAATCCTCGGGATAAAATTTTTAGACAAACTGTGTACTCAAAAGCGTGATGTGTCTCCTCAACAGAATGCAGTTCGTCGCAAAAGCCGATACCCGTACAGCATAAGTGCAAAAATCCATCGGCCCTCAGTAAATAGCACTGACGAGGAAATAGAGGAAATTGGAGATCAACTTGAAGCCCAGTCAGAAGAGGCAATAGAAGAAACCGTACCGAATCAGGATGATGGGAAGTCCCAAGCTAACGGCCTTCGGGTTCAGGAAGCTATCTTAAAAGAACTTGGAAGTGAGGAAGTGCGTAAAGTCAATTGCTTTGCATCAGAAGTGGAAACCATTGAGACAACTGAGCCGAAGGATGTGACTCC
The DNA here is from genome assembly GCF_965287045.1 of Carcharhinus amblyrhynchos. Lineage (NCBI taxonomy): Eukaryota > Metazoa > Chordata > Chondrichthyes > Carcharhiniformes > Carcharhinidae > Carcharhinus > Carcharhinus amblyrhynchos. The sequence goes on from NC_137331.1 coordinate 48,476,955, forward strand.
CCAGCCACCTCCAACTATTGCTTTCAATGACAGCATGAGTGGAGTCAAGGAAGAACAGCCACCTGGCTGGACGGCAAGCACTGATGTGAAATTTGAATATTTGCTGTATGGGGACAGGGAACAGTTCAGTTGTCAGACCTGTGGCAAGTCTTTCACCGATGAAACACGTTTGAGGAAGCATGAGAAGCTGCATTCTGCTGACCGGCCATTTGTGTGCGATATCTGCTCAAAGGCCTTCACCACACAAGCTCACTTGAAAGAACATCTCAAAATTCACACAGGTTTCAAACCTTATGGGTGTGATGTGTGTGGAAAGTCTTTCATTCGAGCACCTGACCTAAAGAAACACGAGCGAGTCCATAGTAATGAAAGACCCTTTGCGTGCCACATGTGTGACAAAGCCTTCAAGCACAAGTCTCACCTGAAAGATCATGAGCGGAGGCACCGAGGTGAAAAGCCATTTGTTTGTGGTTCCTGTACTAAAGCTTTTGCCAAAGCTTCAGATCTAAAGAGGCATGAAAACAATATGCACAGTGAACGCAAACAAGTGCCTACAAGTGTGATTGCCAGTGAAACCGAGCAGTTGCAAGCTGCTGCAATGGCAGCTGAAACAGAGCAAAACCTGGAAAGTATAGCCTGTAGTTGAAGCTAAATTAATGCTAGTTTCCCCATTTCTCTTGTTTCTGTAAAGGGTTTCTATCAAACATAGATGACTGAATTAATAAACATGACCCTTGTGTATTTTTGCCTTCAAGTTGTTCCTTTTCATAATTTTTATGAAGAATCCTTTTTTCTGTGTGTATAATATATTTAGGATAAATTGTTGCACTGTATAAGGAATTAATAGGGTTGGCCATTTGGGATAGCAAGATAAATTATGGAATTGAACATTTCAGATGTTTAGTATTTTAATCCTTGTATGGTGCAATAATGTATTTATGGCATATTTTGAGTGATGTTACAGTTTTAAAGATGAAGTTTTTTAATGTTTTGGCCTGCCACTGCAGACGTTTTGATTATATTCAGTGATAGCAAATGAGTCACTAGGTTCAAAACCCTTTAAGAATAAGATCAAAGTATTTTTTATACCCATTCTTTTGGATAGACACCTGCCCATAGATATGTTGCTAATTTAGTTGGTGCAATTTTATGCCTAATTTTTAAGCATTCTTAAGAGAAAAGAACTACTGCTGTTGTTTTTGTACCACTATTTATTTTAAATAAGTTTCTTTAAGGGAAGCAAAGATGATTTTTGTATAGCCTATATCACATGTTATATCACCTTATACCAGCTAATGCTGCAGGATGCATACATTGTGATATACGCAGATTCCTTTGTACCACATATTCTATAATGGTAAAATAACATAATTATCAATGTTTAGTGTTCTTAACACACAATATGATGTAATAAGATATATTTGCATACTGTAGCTCCCTTGTTGAATTGAAGCTTGAGTTGCGGACTTCAACAAATAACAATAGACCTTGGCAACAGCAAAGCTTCTTACTCAAACAAGATACTTGCCACATCCCTAAAAAAGTTTTGGAACAAGATCTGGATCGCCAGCAACTTAACAATGGAGCAATGCTACTTTTTTGCCTGCACTTAAGAAATCTCTCCTTAAAGAAGTCGTCTGATTATTCTTATAGTAAAATTAAGTAGATATTTGTCTGTAAATATTTTAAATTAAAAATGAAATAATTGTAAAATTTACTGTTAGATTTGACTTCAGATTAAGTTCTTTTGCCCAGCTCAAAGTTTAGAAAATAATAAAATTTTCATACATATGCATTTTTGAGTAGCCTATGTAACATGTTGGTCTTACATTATACCAACTAATGGTGTAGGTCATATATATCAAAGTGCTTTCACCCTAGTCTGTGCCAGTGTCTGCATCCATGTGTCAAGCCAGTAGTGATATATAAACAATGTGCTTACAAATTAGTTATCAGTGTTTTGATATGAATGTTTTGTGATTGACATGTATAAACTTGAATTGGGTCATTTGAACATATTTTGTTTTCAGTTTCATAATTGGTTTGATCAGTGTTAGACTAAAATTAACTTGCCTTTCTCAGAACATTTACTATTGTCTGAAAAAAGTCTTCTGCGAATTAAAATATAAACATTTTAGAAAAACATGTCACTGACTTTTTCTTCCCCTTTCAAAACATATATTTAGCATTTTTATTAATTTATTACTGTTGTCATAATATCCCCATCAACATTCTGGAGGAATCACACACTAGATACGAGAACATGTCAGAGGCAGCCTTTTCTGTGGGGAGTGACTCACCTGCCAACTCCTATACCTGCAAGAAATATGTGAGAAATGTGATGAAATGTTCTCCACTTTGTGAATGAGTAAAATTCCAGCAACACTCAAATAGCTCAACGTTATCCAGGACAAAGCAGTCAGCTTGATCAACACCCTATTCTCCCTCCAATCCTGTAATTGCAGTGTGTACCATTTCTCAAATCTCTTCCAGCTTGAAGGACAAGAGCAGCGGATAGATGCAAACACCATCACATCCAGGTCATATCATCTTGACCTGGACATATATTGCTATTTTTACAGCATTGCTTGATCAAAATCCTGGAACTCTGAACCTAATGCTATAAGAGTAAGTTCACCACACAGTGAAAAAGCCACCAACTTCTCAAAGGTAGATAGGGATGAGCGCAAGGAAGAAAACAAGAAATTTGGGTGCACAGATCAGAGTTTTCTGTCCATTAAGTAGTGCAAATCCTGCCAGATTTGTTGATGTCCCTATTTGAATTGCTGATACTGTGCTTCCAGTGTGAATATTACTGTATTGGGAATGCCAATTTGTAAAAACCTATCTTATGCATTGGACTGAGTTTCCTTATGATCTACTTGGAAATATGTAGCAAGGGTTCAGCCAATAAGTTCAGTTGGTGCTGTGTCCAGACATTGGAAATTTAATGGAATGGTTACCACTTTATTTCCCCGCCACAAATTTCTTATCTCTTGAATGCGTTGACAGTTGCTGGATACAGTTCTATGGTTATGCACAAAGTCCAGTACCAAACGGTCATTTATTTATGTTGTACTTTTAATTGTTGGATGGTGCGAGAATATGGAGTTGAGGAAGAAGATCTACTATGATCTTACTGAATGGTGGAGCACAGGGTACATTTCCTTTCAGCATTTTTCCCCTTGTGCTTAGTTAGTTTGTCTATATTTGGACCAGGGCGAGAATGAGACCAGGAGCTGGTTATTGCTGTGTAAGTGCTGCTTGATAGTAGCACTGCAGAGTTTTGATGTGTTGTGTGATTACTTAGCTCTGTCTATTGCACTGTTTTAGCGTTTAAGCAGTCTTGACTTATAGCTTCATCAGGTTGACCCCTTTTTGGGTATGCCTTCAATAGCAGGTGGACTGGGAAAATCAGATAGGTAGTGACCCCAAGAAAAGAAATTTGTGGAATGTCTTAAGTTTTTTTTTTGGAGCACTTGTGACAGAGCCTACTAGGAACAGGCAACTCTGGATTTGGTGATGTGTAATGAGGCAGACTTGACTAGGGAACTTAAGGTGAAGGAACCCTCAGGGAGCAGTGATATGATAGAATTTAACCTGCAATTTGAGAGGGAGAAATTGGAATCAGATGTAATGGAATTACAATTAAATAAAGGTAATTACAAAAGACATGAGGGAGGAGCTGGCCAGAGTTGATTGGAAAGGGAGCCTAGCAGGGAAGACAATGGAACAGCAATGGCAGGAGATTTTGGGGGATATTCAGGAGGCACGACAGAAATTCATCCCAAAGAGAGGAGGATACATGCTAAGGGGAGGACAAGACGTCCATAGCTGATGAGGGAAGTCAGGGACAGTGTAAAAGCAAAAGAAAAAGCCTACAAAAGTAGCAAGGATTATTGGGAAGCCTTTAAAAGTGAGCAGAGGACAACTAAAGCAATAAGGGGGAGAAGATGAAATATGAGTAAGCTAGCTAGTAATATAAAAGAAGATAGACATTTTTTCAATATATGAAAGGTAAGAAGCAAAAATAGACATTGGACTACTGGAAAATGAGGCTGGAGAAGTAATAATAGGAAACAAAGAAAGGGCAGAGGAACTGAATAGTTACTTTGCATCAGTCTTCAAGGTGGAAGACACCAGTGGGATGCCAGAGCTCCAGAAGAATCTGGGTACGAGTGAGTGTAGTGGCTGTCACTAAGGAGAAGGTTCTGGGGAAACTTAAAGGTTTCAAGATGGATAGATCACCTGGACATGATGGACTACATCCCAGAGTTCTAAAAGAGAAAGCTGAGGAAATTGTGGGGGCATTGGTGGTGATCTTTCAGGAATCACTGGAGGCAGGGAGGGTCCCAGAGGACTGGAAAGTAGCTAATGTAACACCTGGGTTTAAGAAGGGAGGGAGGCATCAGACGGGAAATTGTAGGCCAGCTAACCTGACTTTGGTCATTTGCAAGATTTTAGAGTCCATTATTAAAGATGAGATCGGGAAATACTTGGAAGTACGTGATAAAATAGGACTGAGTCAGCAGCACAGTTTCACCAAAGGGAGGTCCTGTCTGACAAATCTGTTTGAGTTCTTTGAGGAGGTAACAAGGAAGTTAAATAAAGGAGAACCAGTGGATGTGATTTATTTAGATTTCCAAAAGACCTTTGACAAGGTGCCGCGCAGGAAACTTAAATAAGAGTCCATGGTGTTAAGGGTAAGATCCTGGCATGGATGGAGGATTGGCTGACTGTCAGAAGGCAGAGAGTGGGGATAAAGGACTCCCCAGGATGGTAACCAGTGACTGTGGTAGTGTCCCTCAGGGGTCTGTGCTGGGACCACTTTTCACAATATACATTAACGATTTGGAAGAAGGAACTGAAGCACTGTTGTTAAGTTTGCAGATGATACAAAGATATGTTGAGGGACAGGTAGTCTCTCTAAGTGACCTGCAGAAGGACTTGGACAGGTTAGGAGATGGGCAAAGAAGTGGCAGAAGGAATTCAATGGTGAAGTGTGAGGTTATGCATTTTGGAAGGAGGAATGTAAAGGGACTTGGTAATCCGTGTTCAAGATTCTCTTAAGGTTAACATGCAGGCTCAGTCGGCAGTTTGGAAGGCAAATGCAATGTTAGTATTCGTATTGAGAGGGCTAGAATACAAGAGCAGGGATGTATTTCTGAGGCTGTATAAGGCCTCATTTGGAGTATTGTGTGCAGTTTTGGGCCCCATATCTAAGGAAGGATGTGCTGGCCTTGGAACAGGTCCAGAGGAGGTTCACAAGAATGATCCCTAGAATGAAGAGCTTGTCATATGAGGAACAGTTGAAGACCCTGGGTCTGTACATGTTGGAGTTTAGAAGGATGGGGGGGATCTTATTGAAACTTACAGGATACTGCGAGGCCTGGATAGAGTGAACGTGGAGAGGATGTTTCCACTTGTAGGAAAAACTAGAACTACAGGGCACAACCTCAGGCTAAAGGGACGATCCTTTAAAACAGATGAGGAATTTCTTCAGCCAGGAAGTGGTGAATCTATGCAACTGTGCCACAGAAGGATGTGGATGCAAGGTCATTGAGTGTCTTTAAGACAGAGACAGATAGGTTCTTGAATAATATAGGGATTGTGGGGAAAAGGCAGGAAAATGGGGATGAGAAAAATATCAGAATGATTAAATGGTGGAGCAGACTCGATGGGCCGAGTGACCTAATTCTGCTCCTATGTCTTATGGCTTGGTGCTCCTCCTTGCATGCTCTCCTGCAGTCGTCATTAAATCACAATTGATCCCAGCTTGATAATATTGGTGGAGAGAGAGATCTGCTAGGCCATAAGGTTGCAGATTTTAGTTGAATACAATATTGCTGCTGCTGATAGTCCACAGTACCTCATGGAATACCAGTTTTGAATTGCTAGATCTGTTCTAAATTTATGCTGTTTAGCATGGTGGTAGTGCTACACTCTGTGATGGTCACTCATACCAATACAATGAACAGATAAATTTGCAACAGGTAGGTTAGTGACAACAAGGTCAAGTTGATTTTTCCCTCTAATTCCCTTACCATCTTCAGTAGACTCAATCTCATTGTTATTTTCTTCAGGATCCGATCAGCTTGGTCAGTCGTGATGCTACCAAGTCATTTTTTTTAATGGTGGACATTGAAGTCTCCATTCCAGAGCACATACTGTACACTTGCCACCCTCTGTGTTGCTTCCAATTGATGTTCAACACAAAGGATTGAAAAGCTGGTGTGGGAAGGATCTGCCCCACGGGCCCTGCTCCTGATTGCTTGGGAGCTTTAATGACCTCTGATCCCCCAGAAAGGCATCATGTCTGCTCTTAGCTGATGGAGACCAGCTGTGATTCTCGCCAGTGAGCCGCTCAACTGGCAAGTAGGTAAGTTTAAGTGAAGCCAGACAATGGCATATGGAAGTTACTAAAGACATGCTGATTTCTCTGACAAAATGGCTGCTACAAAATCAAGGGAGGTGAGAAACCGGGCACATTTCTGACTTTTCACCTCTCACCCAATTGTACCACCTCATTTCATTGGATGAGGTCATAAGATTGCACCCTCTATTTGACTGAGTGACATCAAGGAGCCCTAGCAGAAATCAGAAGGAAAACTCTCCATCGGTTGGAGCCATACTAAGCTCAAAGGAAGAAGTGCTCATTGGAAGTGAACCATCTCAGTCTGAGGACAATGCTGCCGGAATTTCTCAAGCTAGTGCCTTAGGCCCATCCGTCATCAATGACCTTCCATAATAAAGGAGCAGAAGTGGAAATTTTTGCTGATTATTGCACAATGTTCAGTATGATTTGCAACTGCTTCGATACTGATTTGATTTATTATTGTCATGTGTATTGCACGCTATGCAGAAGCATTCCATGTCCATTTACAGCAGACCTGGATAACATTGATTGGTGCTTGTGCAGTGCAAATGTTACTTCCAATAATCAGCCAATGATCATCTTCAACAAGAGGGAATTTTACTATCTCCCCATGACATTCAATGGTTTTACCATTGCTGAGTGCTGGTATTACAATTGACCAAATGCTGAACTGGAATAGCCATGTAAATACTGTGACTGTAAAAACAGACCAGAGGCTGAGAATATTGTGGCAAATAAATCATCTTCCACCTCCCCAAAACCTGCCCACCATCTGCAGTGTGCAAGTCAGGAATGTGTTGGTGTACTCCCCCTTGCCTGAATGAATGCAGCTGCAACAACATTGCCAAAGCTCCATACCAATCTAGAACAAAGCAATTCACTTGATTGGTACCCCATCCACTAACTTAAACATTCGTTCCTTCCAACACTGCCACACAATGGCAGCAGTGTGGCAGATACAGATTCACTGCATCAATTCCTTCAAGCCTCCATTGGGAGCACCTTCCAAACCATGCAGCAGATGCATGAGAACACCACCACATGCAAGTTGTCCTCTCCCCCTGCAAGCTGCACACCATCCTGCCATGGAACTATATTGCTGTTACTTCACTGTTACTGGTCAAAATCCTGAACTACTTCCTAAAAGCACTGTGGGTGTACCTAGACACATGGATTGCAGTTGTTCACCATCATCTTCTCAAGGATAATTAGAAATTGACAATAAAAGCTGGCCAAATCAACAGCATCCACATCCTCTGAAAAAAATTTATTTTTAAATATAAAAAAGTAATTTCAATTAGCTTCCAATGGGACAGTTTCTGCATGTGCCTGCACGTTTGCTGGAGCAGACGAGTGAAGGAGCAGAGAGACAGATAAGAAATTACCTGTTAAAAACCTGTTTAAATAAGTTTAAAGCACTTTCATAGTAAGAACTTACCTTGTAGAACTGTTTAAATCATTTAAAAGCATTTTTGCGGGCTTTTTGTATTTACCGCTTTAAGAACTCTAAGGGAGTGGATAGCAGGGAGTTGTGGGGGAGCAGGCTTTAAAACAGCGCCAGGTTTAAAAGGAGGCCTGGTGTAGACAGCGGGCAGCATCGGAGCGGGCAGCGGAGTGAGTGGGAAGCAGAGTGAGCTATTAGGGCTTAGGATCAAAAGGGCTGGGGAGAAAAAGGGCCAGGTAAGTTCGTGTGGAAATTTTCAATACTACTACAGTGAATAATGGAGGGGCATGTGATGTGTGGTTTCTGTATGATGTGGGAGCTGGTGGACCCCAGGGTCCTTCCCAGTGACCATGTCTGCAGTAAGTGCAGGTTGCTGGAGGAGCTCCAGCTCAAAGTAGATGAGCTGGCCTCTGAGCTACAGACACTGAGGCTCATCAGGGGGAGAGAGGGTGCCATTGTCAATGGGGTGCAAGTGACATCCACCCCCCCCTAGACTGGCTACATCTAAGGGTCAGGAACAAGAGGGGGCTGCTGAGCGGAAGAAGTGGGGTGGGAGCGGAGGAAGGAGGGTGGGGAGCGGAGGAAGGAGGGTGGGGAGCGGAGGAAGGAGGGTGGGGAGCGGAGGAAGGAGGGTGGGGAGCGGAGGAAGGAGGGTGGGGAGCGGAGGAAGGAGGGTGGGGAGCGGAGGAAGGAGGGTGGGGAGCGGAGGAAGGGGGTGGGGAGCGGAGGAAGGGGGGTGGGGAGCGGAGGAAGGGGGGTGGGGAGCGGAGGGAGGGTGGGGAGCGGAGGAAGGGGGTGGGGAGCGGAGGAAGGAGGGTGGGGAGCGGAGGAAGGAGGGTGGGGAGCGGAGGAAGGAGGGTGGGGAGCGGATGCCTCAGCCTCTCAATCTGCATAACAGGTTTGAGGTTCTTGCTTCCAGTCTGGACGAGAACAAGGGAGGTGAGGTTGGTGAGCAAACTGCACACAGTACAGTGATGCAGCAGGACATAGGTAAGGAGAAGGTGAAAAGGAACGTAGTAGTAATTGGGGATAGTGGGGTTAAGGGTATTGACACTGTCCTTTGTCACAATGACAAAGTGCACAGAAGGGTGTGTTGTCTGCCTGGTGCTCGGGTCCGGGATGTCACATCTGGGCTGCAGAGGAACCTGGAATGGGAAGGTGAGAATCCGGTCGTTGTGGTACATGTGGGTGCCAACGACGTAGGCAAAATGCAAACTGAGGATCTGGGGAGGGAGTATGAAAAGCTGGGAATGGAATTAAAAAGTAGAACCGACAAGGTGGTTATCTCTGGGCTACTGCCTGATTGGCATCAGTATTGGGGTAGGTGGGACCTGTTCGGGCGGGATGGGGTTGGTCTGAACCGTGCTGGGACCAGAGTCCTGGCATATCGTGTAAATAGGACTGTAGACAGGGCTTTAAACTAACTGGGGGGGGAAAGGTGTGAGGGTAGGTGACATTACGGGGTCTAAAGTTAAGGAGAGGGTACAGGTAAGGGAAGAGGCCGAGGATGTCCCAATAATAAAGGGAGTAGGGGCCGTGAGTATGGTTGGTGGCGTTTGGGCAAATAGGGTCCAGGTGAAGGCTGGGATGAAGGCACTTTATCTGAATGCACGAAGCATTCGGAATAAAGTGGATGAGCTGGTGGCGCAGATCAGCACAAATGGATATGATCTGGTGGCCATTACAGAGACGTGGCTGCAAGGTGACAGGGACTGGGAGCTGAATGTCCAGGGGTATCAAGTGTTTAGGAAGGATAGGCGGGAGGAAAAAGGGGGGAGCGTAGCTCTGCTGATTAAGGATAGCATCAGGGTGGTAGCAAGGGATGATATAGGAACCAAAGAGCAGAACGTGGAATCGTTGTGGGTGGAGATTAGGAACAGCAAAGGGAGGAAGACGCTGGTGGGTGTCGTCTATAGGCCCCCGAATAATGATCTGGAGGTGGGGCGGGCTGTTAACGCGCAAATAAGTGCGGCGTGCAGGAATGGGACGGCCATAGTTATGGGAGATTTCAATCTACATATTGATTGGTCGACCCATGTTGGACGCGGTGGGCTCGAGGAGGAGTTCTTGGAATGCTGCCGGGATAGTTTCCTTGAACAGTGTGTGTTGGAGCCGACAAGGGAGCGAACTATCTTGGATCTGGTGTTATGTAATGAGACGGGTAGAATTAGGGACCTTGTGGTGAAGGATCCTCTTGGGGAGAGTGATCATTGTATGGTGGAGTTTCTGGTGCAGATGGAGGAGGAGAAAGTGGGTTCCCGGACACGCGTCCTTTGTTTGAATAGAGGGGAGTACGGTAGGATGAGAGAAGAATTGGCGAATGTTGACTGGGGGAGCGCGTTGGAAGGTAGGTCTGCTGAGGAGCAGTGGAGGATCTTTAAGGAGATCTTTCTTGGTGCTCAGCAGAAATTTATTCCGATGGTTAAAAAGGACCATAGGAGGAGAGGTAATAAGCCGTGGATAATGAAGGAGGTGAAGGAAAGTGTTAAAAGCGGAGGCGTTTAGAGTAGCTAAGAGTAGTGGGCGAGAAGAGGATTGGGAGAGGTTTAAATGTCAACAAAGATTGATAAAGAAGTTGATAAAGAAGGGTAGGAGAAACTATGAAGCTGGGCTAGCGCTTAATATAAAAAAGGATAGCAAGAGTTTTTATAAATATATAAAAAGGAAGAGGCTGGCTAGGGTGAACGTTGGACCCTTAGAGGATGAGAGGGGGGACTTAGTGGTAGGGGATGGGGAAATGGTTGAGGTCTTGAATAACTTTTTTGTTTCGGTCTTCACGGAGGAGGACGTGAATAATTTGCCGGGTGTTAGCGATGGAAAGGTGGTAGGACTGGAGGGTCTCAATGACATTATTGTTACTAGAGAGGCGGTGCTCGACAGACTGGAGGGATGATTGTGGACAAGTCCCCAGGACCGGATGGAATGCATCCGAGGGTTCTGAAAGAAATGGCGGAGGTTATAGTGGATGCCTTGGTGGTTATTTTCCAAACGTCGCTGGATTCCGGGGAAGTGCCGGAAGATTGGAAAATGGCTAATGTTACGCCGTTGTTTAAGAAGGGTGCCAGGCAAAAGGCAGGGAATTATAGGCTGGTTAGTTTAACGTCTGTTGTAGGTAAAATGTTAGAATCTGTAATTAAGGAGGAAATAGCGAGGCATCTTGAGGGGGATTGCTTGATAGAGCAGACGCAGCACGGTTTCGTTAAGGGGAAGTCGTGTCTGACAAATTTATTGGAGTTCTATGAGGATGTGTCTAGGGCAGTGGATAGAGGAGAGCCAGTGGATGTGGTCTTTCTTGATTTTCAGAAGGCGTTTGACAAGGTACCTCACAAGAGGTTATTGCAGAAGGTCAGGGGGCATGGAGTTGGGGGTAGGGTGTTAGCGTGGATAGAGGATTGGTTGTCAAATAGGAGGCAGAGAGTGGGGGTTAATGGGTGCTATTCGGATTGGCGGTTGGTGACTAGTGGAGTGCCCCAGGGGTCGGTGCTGGGGCCTCAGCTATTTACCATTTATATAGATGATCTGGAGGAGGGAACTGAGTGTCGGGTGTCAAAATTTGCTGATGACACCAAGATTGGGGGAACGGCAAATTGCGCGGAAGGTGTGGAGAGTCTGCAGAAGGATCTAGATAGGCTGGGCGAATGGGCCAGGAACTGGCAAATGGAATTTAATGTTGGCAAGTGCGAGGTGGTCCACTTTGGTAGGAAGAATGGTAGGAAGGACTGTTACTTACGTGGCGAAAAACTGCAGCAGGCGACGGTGCAGAGGGACGTCGGGGTCCTTGTGCATGAGTCGCAAAAACCCAGCCTGCAGGTGCAGCAGGTGGTCAGGAAGGCAAATGGGATGCTGGCCTTCATAGCGAGGGGGATTGAATATAAAAGTAGGGAGGTCTTGCTGCGGCTGTATAGGGCATTGGTGAGGCCGCAGCTGGAGTACTGTGTGCAGTTTTGGTCGCCGCACTTACGCAAGGATATTTTGGCCTTGGAGGGAGCGCAGAGGAGGTTTACTAGGCTGATACCGGAGTTGAGGGGGTTGACCTATGAGGAGAGGCTGAATAAACTAGGCTTGTACTCGTTAGAGTTTAGAAGAATGAGGGGAGATCTCATTGAGACATATAAGATGATGAATGGGATGGATAGGATAGAGGTGGAGAGACTCTTCCCGCTCAGAAAGGACAGTAGGACTAGGGGGCACAGCCTCAAGATAAAGGCGGGGTGGTTTAGAACGGAGTTGAGGAGGAACTTCTTCACTCAAAGGGTGGTGAATCTCTGGAATTCTCTGCCCGTTGAGGTGGTGGAGGCTGCCTCGCTAAATATTTTTAAGACACGGGTTGATGGGTTTTTGATAAGCGAGGGGATTAAGGGTTATGGGGAGAGGGCAGGAATGTGGAACTGAGCCATGACAGATCAGCCATGATCTTATTGAATGGTGGGGCAGGCTCAAAGGGCTAGATGGCCTACTCCTGCTCCTATTTCTTATGTTCTTATGTTCTTATTCCCTCTTTCAAAGTGAGAAGAAATTTATAACATGATCCTTCTGCACAGTTGCTTTAGAGCAAAAAAAATTTTAAAAGTGAGTACATCTGACCTTTATGCAGAAATATTGCACTCCATATGAAGGAAATAGTTCTGTACTGTTGTTTTTGAAACTGATACATAGATTAGAGAATGTAGTCTCTTCTACATATGTGCATTGCTTTTTATTTGGAACATTTTCCTCCAAGTAATATGCATATGGTGTTCCCTGTTGTCAGATGCAATATTCATGCTAAGTCCAAGACAAAATTATCTTAAAATCTTAATACAAAAGTAAAATACTGAGCATAAGTTGCTGTTTTACTGAAGGAGTGTTTGGGCTTTGGATAACTGTGGACCAACAAACAAAATGGGCAAGTGTTGCATCTCTTAAGTGGACGTGGGAAAGCACCTGTTGTCAATCTGGAAGTTGGAATGATGGGGAGGGACAACAAGTTTGGTGATAGTACCACATTGTAATTGATAGAGATAACAAATGACCTACTGAATATGATGGAAGGTGAGAACCAAGAGCCAAGGCAGAAGAACAGAACCAGTCAGAGCTCTGTTGATCATAAAAGTAAATCAACTCTGATCTGTTCGCCTTGTTGGCTTTGGGAGATTAAGAAAGACTTGCATTTTGTGCTTTTCACAACCATTAGATGTCTCAAAGCACTTTGCAATTAGTGAAGTACCTTTTAAGTGTAGTCACTGTTGTAATGCAGGAAACACAGCAGTCAATTTGCACATAGCAAGCTCAAACAAGCAGCAATGTAACAATGGCTAGATGTTCTGTGATGTTAATTAAGGATAACTCCCCCCATTCTTCTCAAAATTGTATCATGGGATCTTTTCCATCCAGTTAAGAGTGCATACAGAATGCAGAATCATAGAAAAACTACAACACAAACAGGCCTTTTGGCCCACAAGTCGCACCAATCTTATCTCCACCTACTAGGCTTACCTATAACCCTCAATCCTATTAAGTCCCATGTACTCGTCCAGAAGTCTCTTAAAAGACCTAACAAATTTGCCTCCACCACCACATTGGATTTAATTCGCTACAGCTTACTCAGAGTTGCAATCAACATTGGATTGTTCCCCCATACTCTCTTATCTGTGCTAAAATTCTAAAGTGCTTTTCTCACCTAACGTTCCAGATGCAGGTCAGCTACCCGCTAAATCTTACGCTCGGGAGCCAGGAAGTTATAGGTCAATGTCTCAACTGAAAGACAGTACTTAATGCACAGGAGTGTCAGCTTTTATTTTTATGCTCAATTTCTGGAGTTGAACTTGAAACTGGAACCCTGTGATTCAGAAGGGAGATTACTACCAGCTGAGACACAAATCGAAGATGAAAGGTTGCAATGGAAGTGGACTGTAAATTTCATATTCTGATGTATAAAGGCAACATAAATATATTTTTTTGCGCATTAAAATGTTAAAACAGAATGAACACTATATTCCAGTTTTGTATCCTTGGATCGTCTTTAATCTTTTGAACATGACGTTGAGCTGGGATGTGCTTTATGTTTAACAGTAGTCTCACATGTATTAATTGATTCTATTATATAATTTCCACCTATCTGTCATTTCATTTGAAAGAAAAGCGCTCTAGTTAAATTAATGAATATTTGTTATTCAGTTTTGATACTTCACTGTTGCTCCTGACTCTACACTAGCTCAATTATGATTGAAATACTTTTAAATATTCTATCGTCTGTAGTTACATGCCACAATGCATTATGTCGACAAAATATCTTGGCAAACCCATATTGATGTATGGTGCATCTGTGCTTTAGAAATGTATAATACCATTTCAACATTAAACTTTTTAATGAAAAAACTGGGGATAAAAAGCTTTACTTGAAATTCACCTTAAAATTTTAAGTCTCACCTTATGGTTCATGATATAAAAACACAGTAATGCACAGTCTGGTTGTGCAGGAAATTGAGGTTATTGACTCTCAATCTAAAATTGTCATGTAAATATTATAACCAAGCCATGTTCAGGAGGCTTATTATTGAAGATCAGATTGGAACAACTGATTATTATCACAGTAGATTACACCAGATTCTTTCCACTTTTATGTAAAAAATACGCATCAGAATACAATAGTCACTTAATTCTGGCAATGGATATGTGCCTGCCAACTCCTGCGCATGTGATGCTGTGTAAGCTGCATATCAATTTTGTCCTGGGTTGCTACAATTTGAAATTTCTCTCTTTAAAGGAGCATTCATGCTCCAACTGTAATTTCAGTGAAAGGTGATTTAGCCCCTCACTGCTGTTGCATTTACAATTTAAACACACCCTAAATCCAGTGGAGAGTGATACCAAAATGAAGCTGGATGAGAATTCTTGAAAGAGGTAGTCTTACTTTGTTTTGCTTCAAAGTTTCGACTTTGGCACCAGATTTTTATTCCAAAATTCAAAACCCCATTGCAAAGCAGAAACTAAACTTTTGAAGTATGAAACACAAAAGGTCACACAAATTCAACTCAAGTTGTAGCTGTTCATCTCCTGGTGCTAAAGTTTTCAGATGGTCCTGTGGAGGCAGATCATCCACCAGAGTTTCAGAAGGGAATTGTTGCAGAGAGGACATAAGCCAGAACTCCAAACAAGTTTGAATGAAGCTCACAAAAGAGGTACTGAATATTGAATTACAATTCCAGTTTGCCCTTTAAATGCAGTTGTTTTACATTTCTTGGGTGTTTCATGAGAATCGTCAACTGACAATTCAAGATGCCAGAGGAAAGTGTTTGACCTAATTACTATTGATTGGATCCACCATTACCAATCCATGAATATTCATGGAATCCACCTTTTTCTGCATTTATATCATCACAAACAAGGGCCTTGAAACCAGTTACATTGACATGAGGGGAGGTTGATTTGTTAAGTAGACTAAATACGGAAGTAAGTAAATACTGAGATATATTTAAAGAAACAATTCAAAATGTTCAACAAATGTATATTCCATTGAAGATCAAAAGCTCAGTGAAAAAGATCCACTTGTGTCTTACTACCAGGGATAATGATTGTATCAGCTTAAAAAAGAGTTATAATCTTGCAAATAATAGTAGTAAGTCTTGAGAAGTGTTTTAGAATCTAGCAAAGGGGAACCAAAAATTGATAAAGTGATAAAGAAAGAATGTGAGAATATGAGGATAAACAAGAGCATAAAAAGATTGTAAGAGTTTTTATTTGTATATGAAAAGAGAGTAGCCAAAATAACCTTAGAAGCATAGATGGGAGAAATTATCCTGGGGAATGAGGAAATGCTAGAGACATTGAACAAATCATGGTAGAACACACAGACACATATAAGAAATAGAGGGTAACCTAAGGGCTAACAAAAATGAAGAAATTAAGATCATTAATATCAGCAGAGAAAAGTACTGCAGTAACTCAAAGGACAAATATCCAACAAATCCCCAGCACCTGATAGCCTACATTTTAAGAGTTATAGGCTATCTGTAGAGATGTTGGATGTTCTGACTTCAATTTTCCAAAATTTCTTCGACTCTGTAATGGTCCCAGAAAGTTGGAAGTCAGCTAATCTAACACTGCTCTTTAAAAAAGAAGGAAAAGCAGAGAATTACAGGCCAGTTAGCCTGATATCAGTTATCTATTATTAATGAACAATGCACTTATAAAAATGTGATATGATTAGAACAAGTCAACATGGTTTTCTGAAAGGGAAATATTATTTGACAAATTTATTAGAGCTTTTTGTGAATGTAAGTAGCAAGGTAAATAAAGAGAAACCAGTAGGTGTAGTATACTTGGATTCCCATAAGTTGCCACAGAATTGGTTAATATTGTTACAGCTGGGATGGGTGGAGTACACAGTTGAGCCCCACTACTCCATAGGTCGAAACATGAGTGTAAATGTTTAATTCACTCACCAAGATGGCAAATTATTTATTTTTGCTGCTGTCAGACACAGAATAGCAGAAACTTTAACTATGTTTCTTCAATAATCTCAGAATGATTGATTCATTATAAAACAAAACTTTTTAAAACAAATTGCTAAAACTGGTTAATAACCTGTTTGTAATCTGGAAGTGTAACTACCTACCCTTTTAAAAATACCCCAGCATAAATATACACACACACACATATACAAAGGACAAATAATAGGATCTCTGCAGAAATTAGCAGGAGAAAAGTAGACTTTATGAAAGAAAATGATCAAACTCACAGGGTTTCGAAGCTGTTAATCTGGAGGTCTGATGTGGATATGCCAGCGTTGGACTGGGGTAAACACAGTAAAAAGTCTGACAACACCAGGTTTTAGTCCAACCGATTTATTTGATAGTAATCTGGAGGTCTCTCATGTGAAGACTGGTTGCTAGTCAGTGTAAATGCCTGGATGTTTTAACCAATGACTTCAGTGTGGAGGAGAATAGAGCTAGTTCAATTGCTCGTAACTCAGCTTCTGGATTTCCAAGTACAAGTAAGTTCCACTGAGATGAGAATTCTTAGCTGGATACTGATAGGCACATTTTATTCAGGTAAGGCAAAGATAATATAAGCTCGGCAGTTCTTTCCCTTCTCAGTTCATTCCCAACTGAATTTTTTAAAAGTTTAAAAGTTACAGCTCATCTTCGTCAGGCGATTTTCAGTAAATTTACAGAGCCTTGGCCTTTAAAGTAGTTTTTTTCTTACTGCCATTAAAATAAATACTGTTCAAATAAGCACACAGCTCCCCACCTCAAGTACAGTGCTGCTCAGGTGATTTAGTGGAAGCTGCTTGCTTGCACCCAGTCCCAGGCCTTAAAAAAAACTCAAGTGTCAAAATAATGAAATGTCCTTCGAAATGTTAAAAGCAAAACACACTTCTTGAAGATATGGTTTTCCCAACAATACAAATTATTAGGACTCATGGAGTGGAGGTGATATATTAGCATAGATATTGGTTAACAGACATGAAGCAGAGAGGAATAAACAGGGCATTTTCAAATTGGCAGGATGTGACTACGAGAATGCTACAAGGATCAGTGCTGAGCCTGAGCTAATTACAATATATGTAACTAGATGAAGAGACTGTGTGTAATTCAAAGAGCTTTGTTGACAATACAAAGCTACATGGGAATGCAAGCTGTGAGGAGAACACAAACAGACTACAAAGAGGCATTGGCAGTGTTGTTGGGGTGCCCAAGGTGACCAATACTGTCAGGAAAACTCAAAGACAATACAAAATCCACAAAGCTTTCTGAACCAAAGATGTAACTTTATTAACCAATAGCTGCTAAGAGATCATCAGAAGTTCTAAAACATATATCTGTTTGGTCATTAAGATTTCCAATTTCCAATTCTGCCCTTGCTTCAGTGTTTTTGCCTTTCAACTCTCACACATCAGATTGTTACTTCCAAACTCCTCAGGTGGAGCGTACCTCTGACCTTTGCAATTCAAAACAGAGCAATTAGAGGTTTTCTTATCAATCATTCTGACCTTACATTAGCTTAAAATAAATCATCTTTAATATATATATATCAATAATATTCCCTGTTACACACCTCAGCCAATTGCATTTTATCTTCCAGCATAATGATATCTCATTTGTCCATGAAATCCAGACACTAACTCCCACCTTGGCTAAAGTCACTTCCTTGTTGCCAGGTTACCGTAGATGCTCACTATAGGGGTCAAAATGAATAATCCCACTGAATCATTGCCAAACTGGATAGACACATGATCCTGCATCCAGGCATACTTCCATTCTAAGTCTGGACAATGAATACACCTATTTATAAAGTTGCAATATGTCTTCCCACATAAGAAACTTCCTGATATGAATTTTGCTAACTATAACTTTCCCTGGTTTTGGTTCTGAATATTTGCCTTTACCATCACACCTTGTGGCAACTTGCCTTCGGCTAAAGTGAACAAGGATTCAAACAATGCTTAAAATATATTTTAAAAAATCAACATATATGTTTTAAATCATAATTACTTGTTTAATTCTCCTACTGCATTCATATGTGTGTAACCTGTTCTCTTGTTAGCTTCCAATCTTGTTTTAAGAATAATTTAACCCTTTGCTAGTAATTCTGTCAGTGCCTTAAGGTTTATTATCTAAAAACACTATTAACGCATTAGAAACTTACCACATCAGACTGGTTATGTGAGTGAGCAACAGAGTGGTTCTTGAAGTTTAATGTGGGAATGAAATTATTCACTTTGGTTGTAGGAATGGAAAACCAGAATATATTTTTTAAATATGTTAAAGTTGCTGAAGTTTGTGAGGATGGATAATTAAAGTGCAGCCAGAAGAATGTTGGAATACTCCATTCTGAAGGTAACAAAGGCAAGAATAAGACTTATAGCAGCAGATGAACTGAAGTGGGGTAGAATCAGGTAAAGCTAGAGAGATGGATATAAGCAGTCTTTCTGATAGAGAGAACATCAAAAGCAATAACTTGCATTTATATAGCATATTTAACATAACAAACTATTTCATGGAGTTTCATAAAGGAATTTGAGAACAAATTATGACACCAAGCCATAAAAGAGGTATCAATGCAGATAACCAAAAGCTTGGTCAAATTGATAGATTTTAAGCAGTGCTAACAAGCAGTGTTAATGGTCAGTGTGGAGTTTGCACATTCTCCTCCTGTCTGCGTGGGTTTCCTCTGGGTGCTCCAGTTTCATCCCACAGTCCAAAGATGTGTGGGTTAGGTTGATTGGCCATTGTATAATTGCCCCTTAGCGTCCTGAGATGCGTAGGTTAGAGGGATTAGCGGGTAAATGTGTAGGGATATGGGGGTAGGGCCTGGGTGGGATCGGTGCAGACTCGATGGGCCGAAGGGCCTCTTTCTGCAGTGTAAAGTTCTATGATATCTATGAAGGAGGAAAAAGAGGCAGGAAATTTACTGAAGGAATTCCAGAGCTTAGGCCTAGGCAACTGAATGCATGGCCTAAAACAGTGGAGTGATTAAAATTAGATATGCTGAAGAGTTTGGAATTGTTTGGAACAGTAAAGATGTATCTTTGTGTCAGTTGTAAACAATGTTATTTTGATGAAATTGATGCACAGCTTTTCAAGCTTTTTACTGCAGCAAAAGGATTTGAATTTTTTCATGAAGATAGAATCCCTTTGTGGTATCACAGAATAATTCTGTTATATTTCATCCTAAAATGAAGGTTGCCTGGAATAGTGAAAAAAAACACTTGTTCTTACATTATCTCATTTCACTTGAATTTTATGTATAGCATTTAGTGGTTTGTGTATGTATGCTATATGTGCCACTCGTAACGTATTAACATGGATGGAGGATTGCTTAGCGAACAGAAAACAGAGAGTCAGCATAAAGTTGGCAATATTTGACAAGTGAAGTGCCACAGAGCATTCAATGACTTACAAATTAATGTTAATGGGTTGATTGAAGGGATTGAATGTATGATTGCTAAATTTGCTGATGAACAAAGAGAGGTAGGAAAGTAAATTGTGAAGAGGACATAAAGAATCCGCAAAGCGATATAGATAGGTTAAGTGAATGGGGGAAAAACTGGCAGCTGGAGCATAATATGGAAAAATGAGCATAGTGTCCACTTTGGGCAGGAAGAACAGAAAAGCAGCATAGTACTTAAATGGAAAGTGATGATAGAATTCTGAGAAACAGAGGGTGTTGGGTGTCCTAAAAGATAAATTAGGAAAAGTTAGTATGCAAGTACAGAAAGTGATTAGAAAGGCAAATGAAATGTTGTTTTTTACAAGGGGAGTGGAATATAAAAATAGGGGTATTTTGCTATGGTTGTAAAGGGTGTTGGTGACACCATGTCTGGAATTTTATGTATAGTTTCGATTTCTTTATTTAAGAAAGGATCTAAGTGCATCAGAAGCCGTTCAGAGAAGGTTTACTCAACCTATGTGGGATGGGGGGAGCAGTGGGGGCGGGGAGAGGCATTATCTTATGCAGAAATATTGGATGGGTTGCGCCTGTATCCATTACAATTTAGAAAAATAAGAGTCATACTTATTGAAACAATGAGATCCTGAGGGGACCTGAAAGGATGAATTCTTGAAAGATGTTTCATCTTGAGGGATAGACTAGAACCAACAAGAACAGTTTAAAAATAAGGAGTCTTCCATTTAAGGCAGAGATGAGAATTTTTTTCACTTGAGGGATCATGATTCTTTGGGACTGTCTTCCCCAGAGAGCAGTGGAGCAGGATCATTGAATATTTGTAAAGCAGACGGATTCTTGACTAACAAGGGAATCAAAGGTTATCGGGATAGGTGTAAATGAGGAGTTTAGGCCACAACCTGATCTGCCATGATCTTACTGCAAGGCAGAGTTACCTCAGGGGGCTGAATGGCCTATTGCAGCTTCTAATCCATACATTTATATGTTCCAAATCCATTTTAGGATAGCCTTAAGGCACAGTCATTGAGTAAGCAAAATATCTTGCCAACAGAATTAGGTGCCAAGCAATCATTTACTCATATGGGAGGGGATCATAACCATAACTCATATGTCTGCAGTGTCTCTGGCTTACAGGTCATTTCTATTGATGAATACTGGTTATACTACTTGTAAAAGAACTGCTGTAATTTACCATTACAGGCTCATATCCTTTATACATATTGAAATACTCATCAAACCTCAGTATATGCACTTCTTTTCTGTTGCTGCAATCCTAGCTCTTCAAATATACCCTGAATATGCTGGATGGCATTAAAGGATTATTGCACTGGAAAGCCCTTAAAGTTAGTTTATTAGTTTCATTTGGCTTTGTTAACATTGGACTCCAATCTGAGAGAGCACCTAAATTCTAGTGATCCTTCAATGATAGTATAACAAATTCCCAACATGATCCTTTTTGCCGACAAAACTCACATTTCAGGTTCCTTGATCTCTTTGTTCCCCTTCATTTAGTAGGTTTATTTTAGTCAAGAGAATATCAAGAGAATGGATATGTATCCTATTCTTTGACTCAAACCTCTATTGCTTTGTATCAGTTTCCAGCAGATGTAAAACAGCACTACTGGTAATACCATATTCATTTGGTGCCTCACTACAGTTGTCTTGACTGGAATGGGGAAATCATTTGGCCTGGATTTTGCTGAGGATATTGACGATAGTTCATTGCCATTGCCCATCTGAAACTGTCTGTGCTTTCAGGAAATCCTGGAAGTCCCCAATGAAATTTCAGCTTAAAGGTATCCGAGAGAAGAATTGATAGTTAAAGTGAATTCTGAGAACTTGAAGCTAATTAAGATTACATGGAAGCTTTATGGAAATAGCACATTCATTTTCAATGATAAGAGAGAGCATTAAGGATTTTGCTCTGGGAAGTTTCTTGGTGTCAGTGCCCCTTATTAAAAAACATTGAAAGTTGAAGGGAGTGAAGGTGCAACTTGACATGCCGAGGAATTCATGTCTCATTAACTTAGGGACATTCTAGATCAAATTAGAAATAATTAGCCCCAAAGATATTAAATCCTTCTCACATGTGTCCCTTGGATTATCACTTGAATGGAAATGTTTTTCAAAAAAATTAAGTTGGTAAGAGGATGCTCAACACACTCACCCAAATTCTCTTTATAATTTTAAGAAGACTTTATTTGTCTTGTTACATGCAGATTCTCTACTCCTTCTGTGCACCTTCACAAAGCAGGTGTAGAAAAGTACCATTACAAGTACAAGAAAATTTAGGACAGAGCGTAGAATGGTACATGAACCAGATTATAAGACAACACAAACTATTTACAGGCAAAGAATCTGGGTGGAACAGATAACCCTCAAAGGGCCTCAACAGCTCAAGTGAGCCACCCAAAGAACTCCCATCCTTTGTGGGTAAAAGATGGGTAGGCAATAGGCTCATTGCCACTGGTTTTATTGTGCATTCCCATCTTCAAACTTCAGCAAAGTTGTGGGGGGCTGGGGGGGCGGGGGGGTGGAATTAAATCCAGCCCAAAGTTTTTATTATTAAGTACTTTCATTTTTTGAAAAGATGAAAACTGGACTGATGAATACTAAATCTAATTAGTAAGCTAGTTCATTTTTATGTAATATGTGAAATGACAAATTAACAATACACTGAATTTCTACTTATTTTCTAATGCTCCTAGCAACAAAAAATAATAAAGCGCACTGCATTACCCTAATTGTCAGCAAAACATTATTTTCAGTGTAGCATTCTCCCTGAATCTACTTTGCAATGCGTGTGAAGACAGTTCCCTCTGGGCTTGACCTTTTTACCAGTTCTCAGACTCTATCTGCACAATGTGTTTTCCTATTTCCTTTGTTGGAGAAAAAGGCAACAGATTAACCTCTGACCATGTCCCATCACTCAGTGGTGAGATTAGTCAGTTGAGCTGCTTAATTCCTTAGAGTAGATTTATGGCAGCCAACCAAGCTGGTCTCACACTAATATAGCCATTGCAACATGCCATATGTGTACATTCTAGGAACTATTGGATTTGTTAAAGATCTCCCTTTTGATCCAAATTGATGTGGTAGCAAGTTGAATGACTGATCCATCTCATTTTGGGGGACTTCATTCACATCCCAATCCTGATTTTTTTTTCCCTCAATTCCTCAAGCTATTTTGCTCTGCCAATTTCATCTGGAAATCAATCCTTAGAATCCTGAATCTGACTTCATATTAAAAGTATAATATAATTTACATATTATAACTTAAGAATCCCTTTGAGGCCACATAATCTTAAATCAATGCATATCGATTATAAGTAAATTAGATAATTGAGAAGTAAAACTTAACCTTTTAAAAATTGATACAATAGCAAGGAGATAGATACGTTTTTCATGTATCAACAGCTGTGCATTTGGCTTCTGTGGGAGAAAGACATCTGTTAATTGCAGTGTGTGACCATAGGAAGCCATAAGAAGCTACTCAACTCATCAAAAGGATGCAAGCTTCCTACTGATTTAGTTTGATTATTTTAGCTGCACCGATTACCCCCCACTCAGCCAATAAAATAAAATGTTTGCATGAATAAATACAATGATGACCACAAATACCACGGCTTAGAATCTGAACACTTGGGATAGGAAATATGTTATACACCTGTTGCAAATGACTGAGATGACACATAATAGTCATGCTGCCTGGCTGTAATCACTGGACTGCAGATATGAGACCAGTGCTACTCATTGGCTACATACCTGTAGGACAGGTTGGATACTGTGCATCTCTCAAAGGTGAGATGCATTCTGACTGCAGTCTGTTCTCAGTAAAGTAATGGCTGTAGCAACCAGTGAGAAGGCGTTAACGTCTTCTGATATTCTCTGGGGGAACTGCTACAGGGACAGAACAGGAAGAGGGACAATCAACCCCCACTCTTCTCTAGGGGCCAGGAAGCCGTTCAGATATTTGCACTATCAGCAATGGGAAGAAATTATAAAGCATGTGAAAGCCAGTAGCATCCAACTCCCTACAATCACTGCACTATACTAAAACCCAGGCTCTCATAGTCACACTCTAGAATCCTCAATTATCCAC
This sequence comes from Carcharhinus amblyrhynchos, assembly GCF_965287045.1. Lineage (NCBI taxonomy): Eukaryota > Metazoa > Chordata > Chondrichthyes > Carcharhiniformes > Carcharhinidae > Carcharhinus > Carcharhinus amblyrhynchos. The sequence goes on from NC_137331.1 coordinate 48,500,766, forward strand.
ACATAGTAACTATTATCTATTCTTCAAATAAAAATTCATAGAACTCCCACACTACATTCTTTCATGCAGAAAAAGGAAGAACACAGTTTTGGACTGCTACGTAAACACCTTTTCCCATGCTTGAAAAAGTATACTTTTTCTCATGGGCAGAGGCGAAGTTGAAGCTATGGTGACCGGCACTGCTGGAGGAGATAGCTCACACCTAATCCTCTTTTTAACTCTTCTGTTAATGCTCTCAGCTGACGTACATGACATTGCAAGGTACAGATACTCTCACTATCCACTTCTCTTTTCCTGTTCTTCTTTCAAACCATCAAACAACCCTTACTCATTTTTTCATTTCAGCTGTTGTGAATGTGGAAGTCCCATTTGCACCAGCACTCTGTTTGACTCTCACAATCACTAGCTCAAATATCAGCACCACACAAATGTTCGAGGAGGTGTCCACATATGGTGTCTCACCCAAGCATAAGTACAGGGAGCTAGGCCATAAGATCATAAGAATTGCAAACAGGAATAACCCATTTGGCCTATCAAGCCTGTTCCGCCATTCAAAAGTTCATGGATGATCTGATTTTGCTTAACTCCAATTTCCTGCCTGTCTCCCAGAACCCTTGACTTCTTGTCAATCAAAGACCCATCTAACTCAGCCTTGAATATTCAATGACCCAGTCTCAGCTGATCTTAGTGATAGAGCATCACATAGCCTTTGAAACCTCATCTCAGTCTTAAACAAGAGAACCTTTACTTTTATACTGTGCCCACTAAATCTGGTTTCACATCTGAGGAAAAACATCAGCCTGTAACTTGCAGCCCGAAATGTCGGGTTAAGTTGATTAAGCGTCAGATATGTGCGTGGGACATCACAGAAATCCTGGTGTATGTGCATGTGCACCAAAGGAGTGCCAATTTTGAGCCTCCAGTTGAGGTTCTGAAAGCTGCTGCACCTGAAGTGCTGAGTTACAATTGTGCTAAATCCTCTGCCGCTTGTGCAGTTGTTAGGCGTGTTTTTGCCCTTATTGATTTGCACTTTTATGTTTTGGTCTAACTGCAAAAAGCAGTTTTAGAGCACAGAAAGTGAAAGATTGATTTTTAATTTTTTCTTACAACTTCGTCATGACAGCTAAGTCCATTAAAAATTTTTGTTTATATATAATAAAATGGATGTCAGAGTTAGGAATGAATTTCAGCAAATGGGAGACTATCCATGAATACATTGGAATAGACAAGTCTAAAGGTAACAAAGGCTTGAATGAGGGTCACCGGAGCAGATGAGCTGCAATGGGGTGAAGTCCAATGATGTTACTTAAGTGGAAATCAGCAGTCTTAATGATGGCATAAGGTTGGAAGGATCAAATATGACGCTAGGGCTGCAAACAAACTGTTATATATTATTGCCAGGACGAGAGATGGAGTGGGTGGCTAGGGAGCAGAGTTTGGATTGAGGGCCAAAACAGTAGCTTTAGTCTTCCCAATGTTTAATTGGGGAAAACTTCTGCTCATTCAGTATTGAATGTCAGAAAAGCAATCTGATAATATAACAGTGGAGGAGTTGAGCGAGGTGGTGAGGCGGGAAGGCAAGATTAGATCCTTGGAGGACACCAGAGGTAGTGCTACAGGAGCAGAAAGAGAATTCATTGCAAGCGATTCTTTGGCTATGATTAGATAGATAAGAATGGAAGTGGGTCAGAGCAGTCCCAACTGGGTAGTACTGGAGGAGGATGTGGCCATCTGTGTCAAAGGCTGCAGACAGGTTGAGAAAGATAAGGAGGGAAAATTTATGTTTGTCACAGTCACATAGGATGTTATTTGTGACGTTGGTGAGAGCAGTTCTGGTGCTGCAACACAGGCAGAAACCTGATTAGAGGTTTTAAACATGAAGTTCTGGGAAAGATCAGAACAAATAGGGAGGCTACAAACACACTCACAGACCAGAAAGAAAGGGGAGGTTGAATTTGAGATGATCATTTACAAGAGGTGAGATTAAGGATTAATTTTTTTTGTGAAGAGGAGTAATGATGACAGATTTAAAGGAGAGAGGGAACACCATCTGAAAAGAGAGAAAAGTTTACAATATTGGCAAACATGAAGGCCAGGAAGGAGTTTAATGAAAATAACATAAAAGTGGATATTGTTGCTCGTGAAGCAAAACTTCTGAAGAAGTTGAATGCAGAGTAATTGTTTTCATTGTCAAAGAATCCAGAATAAGGGGACATTAATATAAGATTAAATCACTAGCAGATCTAATCAAGAATGTAGAATGATTTTCTTTCGCGGAGGGGCTGGTGAAAAGGTGGAACATCTTGCAATATGGTAAGTTTGCCGACGACACAAAGGTTGGTGGTGTTGTGGGTAGTCTGGAGTGATGTCAGAAGTTGCAGCGAGACATAGACAGGATGCAAGACTGGGCGGAGAAGTGGCAGATGGACTTCAATGCAGATAAATGTGTAGTGGTCCATTTTGGCAGGTCCAATGGGATGAAGGAGTACAATATCAAGGGTAGGATTTTTAGCAGTGTAAAGGATCAGAAGGACCTTGGGGTCTGGGTCCACAGGACTCTTAAATCGGCCTCGCAGGTGGAGGATGTGGTCAAGAAGGCTTGTGGTGTACTGGCCTTCATTAATCAAGGGATTGAGTTTAGGAGTCGGGAGATAATGCTGCAACTTTATAACCCTTGTCAGACCCCACTTGGAGTCTGTGCGCAGTTCTGGTTGCCTCACTACAAGAAGGATGTGGAAGCTATTGAAAGGGTGCAGAGGAGATTTACAAGGATGTTGTCTGGATTGGGTGGTATGCCTTATGAGGATAGGTTGAGGGAGCTAGGTCTTTTCTCCCTGGAGAGGCGAAGGATGAGAGGCGACCTGTTGGAGGTTTATAAGATGTTGAGAGGTATAGGTAGGTTGGATTCTCGGAGACTATTTCCCAGGGCTGAAATGGTCGCTCTGAGAGGACACAGGTTTAAGGTGCTGGGGAGTAGGTACAGAAGAGATGTCAGGGGTAAGTTTTTCACTCAGAGGGTGGTGGGTGAGTGGAATGGGCTGCCATCGGTGGTGGTGGAGGCAAACTCGTTGGGGTCTTTTAAGAGACTTCTGGATGAGTACATGGGATTTAATGGGATTGAAGGTTATAGATAGGTCTGGTAGGTAGGGATATGATCGGCACAACTTGTGGGCCAATAGGCCTGTTTGTGCTGTAGTGTTCTATGTTCTGTGAGGTGGTCGAAGCAATTAGCGCAGATGTATTAAAGGGAAAGCTTAATGCTTTCATGAGGAGGAAAGATGTCAAAGGATATGGAACCAGGGTGTGAAGAAATATTTAGGAATGGAGGAGACTCATGTGAACTATAAACACCAAACAGATCAGTCGGGCTGAAAAACGTGTCTCTGTGCTGTCGGTTCAATGTAATTCGACACAATTTTGAAAAACAATAAAGTAGAAATTGTTAGAGACTGAAGGGAAGCATTGGTCTGAATATTACAGCCCCATTCTGGTGGGGTTGGGGCATAAAATGCAGCAATCTGTTCAAAATTCCATTGGCGGGATTGAAAAATCTCGCTGGTGGCAGGGGCTGTAAAATTCCACCCATTGGTCCAGATCTTTTGGAAACAATGACAGTGAAACTCCATAGAGGGCAGTGTTGAGCTTCCCCAGAATGTTAAATATCCCCATTATGGCAAAAAACACATTTTTGTCTTTTCAAGCTTGTTTATGATATTCTAGTTTGTATTTTAATCCCATCTGTATGTCCTAACTACTTAATTCACTAGTTTGTAAAAACTGTGGAAAAGACTGGACCAGTGTTGTACATTATTGACATTCAAGGAGATAGAGCGTGGAAACATGTGCATCATGTAAGTGAGAGACATACGAGTGTTGCTCCAGAGGAGCGGTCACATATTGTTGAGCCAGTAACAGTGGTACCATCTGATGTGAGTGGGGGTGAAGTGTGTTCCCCAGCATGAGAAGTGACCTGCGGCAAGTGAACAGGGCACTGGCCCAAGCAGTTTGTCACTGGTGGGAAGTTCATCCAGCAGGAAGGGGGAAGAGATTGCTCCAGCAAGAGAGGGGCCTGCCCAGGAGTTTTGTTGGTCCCAGTGAGTTCTGAGGTCACCAGACGACTGGACCTGCAATGGACTATATTTGATGCCCTATCACTTTTGGGCTATCTTTGTAAATAGTTACCTAGCTGTTGTTGTGCACGTAGTTCAAAACTTAAAAGGGGAGGGATGTGGTGTTGTAGCCCTTTAAGGGGTTTTTCCGTTGGATGACCCACTGGTCCAATCAGAGTTCAGGTTGGAGCCTCACACAGACTTGCCCAGGCTTCTTCCAGGTATCAATGTATTGGGCCTGTGAAGTTTAAGACCTCTTTCTTTGCTCCGTAATGTGTATAGTTACTCTGTTACTAAACCTTTGTTGTTCACTCACCAGAGTTTGAGCTTTACTTCGCTACACTACATCCAATTAAGTGGGAAAGCTCATGAATGGCCTTCCTGGATGTAGCGACCCAGTTGGACCAATGGGTCATCTGACCCTTTCAGGGAAACACCCCTTAATGGCTACGACAATTAATGCCCCCTTGTGCTGGCCTTCAGCCAGTGGCAGGTAAGGTGGTCGCCACAAAGGAAGTCCAAATGCAAATCCTGTCATGCTTGCTTGCAGGCTAGCAAGACAGTGGGGATACCTTGTTATCAGGCCTTCAGTACCTGATTGAAGGACCCAATATGGGGAATGGGGGTGCCCACAGAGAGCTACCCTCTATGAAGGCATAGATCAGCTAGATAGTCAATATCTTTTCCCAGTGGTAGGGGAGTCTAAAACTAGAGGGCATAGGTTTAAGGTGAGAGGGGAGAGATACAAAAGGGTCTAGAAGGGCAATTTTTTCACACAGACGGTGGTGAGTTTCTGGAACAGGCTGCCAGAGGTAGTAGTAGAGGCGTGTACAATTTTGTCTTTTAAAAAGCATTTAGATAGTTACATGGGTAAAATGGGTATAGAGGGATATGGGCCAAATGCGGGCAATTGGGACTAGTTTTGGGGTTTAAAAAAAGGGTGGCATGGACAAATTGGGCCGAAGGGCCTGTTTTCACACTGTAAACCTCTATGACTCTAGATTTCCTTTTCTGAGCAAAGGTTTTCTGTGCTTTTCTGTTTTTGTGGAGATGCCGGTATTGGACTGGGATAAACACAGTAAGAAGTCTTACAACACCAGGTTAAAGTCCAACAGTTTCATTTGGTAGCAAACGGCACTAGCTTTCAGAACACTTGCTGCACCTTCGTCAGATGAGCATTGCAAGCACCTGACAAAGGAGCAGCAAGCACTCCAAAAGCTAGTGGTGTTTGCTACCAAATAAACCTGTTGGACTTTAACCTTGTGTTGTAAGACTTCTTACTGTCTTTTCTCTTACTCCCATTATGAGTCATAAATCCAGACAGATACCTTACTGTGGGATACTAGGGGCCCCAATTTTAACTGCAAGCTAACTTTGGTGGGTGAGTTTTGTTATTAAGTCATAAGTCAACTAATCAGACACCACAGGTATTTTAACTTACTTTGAATTCCTTTGACCAACTTCCCACCTGTTTGGGCAGGAAGTCAAAAGAAAGCAGTGGAAATGCGTGCAGATTGGAGTTCACCAGGCAAGCTCAGATAGGTGGCTTAATCACGTCGCTGGTAGGATTAAAAGTTTCCCATTGCAGCAGAATTACCTCATACTGCTTTTTAAAAATTCATTCATAGGATACGGGTTTTGTTGACTGAACCAGCATTAATGCCCATTCCTAATTGCCCTTTGGGGCACACTGGCACAGTGGTTAGCACTGCTGCCTCACAGCCAGAGATCCGGCATCAATTCCAGCTTCGGGGGATATGTGGAATTTGCATGTTCTCTCCATGTCAATGTGGATTTCCTCTGGGTTCTCTTGTTTCTTCCCACAGTCCAAAGATGTACAGATTCTGCACTGCACTGTAGGGATTCTATGCATTCTATAGAACTGAGTGGCTTGCTGTGCTATTTAAAAGCCCATCACATTGCTGTGTGGGTCTGGAGTCACATGCCAGCCAGAGCAACAGGCTTCCTTCCCTAGGGCATTAGTGAACTAGATGTGTTTTTAGTAACAATCAATAAAGTTTTCAATGTTAGCATTAGACTTATAGTTTCAGATCCTTTGATGGCATTAACACACTGGTTGAGCTTTTGGATAACTGGATTATTATTTCCCTGGACAAGAGCCTGAAAAGGGAATTGAAATAGACTTAAGAGTTTGTGTGGCATTTGATGCATTGACAATCGGAGCGTTTTGCCTGCTGGAGGTGGCAGTTGGGTGTTGGCTCTGCCATTGCAGTATCATTGATGGGTGCTTTGCCAACTAGGCCAAAATGAAGCATAATTGAGCGATTGCTCTGATGGTGTTTTTGAATGAAAGGATGAGGCTTCTACCTGCTCATGCTATTACACCTTTCAGGACCAGCACGTTGAGAATTCCAATGGGAAGCCACATCTGCCTGTGTCCTCAAGGCCAGGAAGGAGGGAAATCCAGGCTAGGCCACAGCTGTTCAAATACTGAAGAGTTGGAGGGTCAAGAAGGCAGTTCAACTCCACTTTCTCAAGAACAATTAGGGATAGGCAATAAATGCTTACGTAGCCAGTGACGCCATGTCCCGTGATTGAAGATAAAATAAAAGAGAGAACTGAGAGAATGAAAATTATAACAACAGTTTAACATTGATCAAATACATTTCATCAGCGAACAGGGCCAAAGGGTAGAGGCTCTTTGGCACCCAGGGAATTGTGGTCCTGGTGAAGGATGAGTAGCAGTGTGGATGGTGCTGGTACCCAGCATGGGATAGTACTAACTTCACTATTCCATGATTAGTAACTTGGTACTGGGAAGATTTTAAAACTGTCAACAGACTAGCCAAGGCCAATGTCGAGTTGTTGCTGAAAGCATAACTCAACACTCCAATGTCACACTAACATGTTCACAAAGGAATATCTGCTAACATCCGGGAGGAAACACATTGAAACATTGAATTCCCCCCATGGAGAAACATCTGCCCACACAGAGTCAAGGACCAGCTCTAGATTGGCCAGCAGCAGGCCCTTCAGCAGATAGAAGAGGAAGTAAGACATGCAACCCTCAATAGCTGTGGGAAATGACCGGAGGCCTTCAGTTACAAGCTGGCAATGGGATGGAGAGTTTACAGACCTGTGAGTTTTGCTGGTATTTTGATGAAATAAAGACTTCTCCCAATGCTTGGTCCCATCTCATATGAATGTTAAGGAAAAGGAGCGTCTGTGCAACCCGATATCTGTAGAAAGCCCCTTCTCTGATCTTGTCAAAATTATCAGTTCTTAGGTTAAACATTGAACATTCAGGTGGGCCACCATTTAGAAAATGTCATTATAAAAGAGCACTCCAATGAGAAAGTAACTTAGCAGACTAAGTGCCCCCTCACGATACAGATGGCCAAGAAAAGTTTGTGATCTAAATACTCTCCTGGTTGGCAAAGGAAGGGAGCACAGCTGTGAACAGATAGCGTGGGGTGTAAAGAGAAAGAAAATCTAAATGCGAAAACTATTAACAAGTCTTCCCAGATTGTCAGATACTTTGTCTCTCCAATTCCTCATATTGTACCTGAGAAATACTGAATTGACTGCCAAACTATTTCAGTTTAAACAGTTTTATTTGTGACAATGCTGCTGAAATAAAACATTCTGAACTGAAAACAATCTCAACCAGCAGGTGGTGCTGATGTTTTTGATCTAAATTGAACCTTCTATAATTATGCTTTACTTTTGCCGTTCTATTTCAATTGTAGTAGGTTCAACACTTCTGCTTTTTATTTTTAGCGCATTAATTGACACATTCATGCAATTTCCTGTCTGTGTTAATGTTACTAACTCAAACATTTCTAATGGGTTAATGGTTGAAGGTAGAAAAGGCAGGAATTCATGTGGACACATCAATAGTTGCACTAACGTTAACTAGATAGGCAACTTCAATCCTAATGGATAACATTTCCAATGTATAAATTAGGTGATGTGCTAAGCTAAGGGATGTTAGTGCTGGTGAACTAGCACTAACAGTTTTTCATTTAAATATCCAATATCATTAAGAAAGGCCAGGTGCAGGGTAAAGTTGTGCAAGATGTTTGCAAGCCCTATAGAACTAGGCTGATATTTTGTAAACAACATTAACAACAAATTATATTAATATAATGCCTTTAACACGGTGCTTCACAGTAGCATCACAAAACAAGGTATGACATTGAGTCACACACACACACACACATATATATATTATATATATGTATCATATATTAGGTTAGATAGCCAAAAACTTGGTCAATGAGGTAGGTTTTAAGAAGTGTCTTCAAAGAGGGAAGTAAGGTAAAGAGGCAGGGGGATGTAGAGAGGATATTCCAGAGTTTAGGATCTAGACAACTGAAGCCATGGCCACCAAAGATGGAGTAACTACATTTGAGGATGCACAAGAGGTCAGAATTAAAAGATGAGTAGATATCGCGGAGAGTTGTGGGGCTAGGGAGGGGCAATTCCACAGAGGGATTTGAAAACAAGAACGAGACCTTTAGAATCTGGTAAAGAACTTCTACAGCCAACATTTATCTCGTGGCCTGGGCTAAATTGAATCAAGGTGTTGGAGATGGATCAACTCATTTTGCCCTCCAGTTTAGTTTATTATATTACAAAGTTAAAGATGGATATGTCATTCTGTTTAATGTAATAATGTTTTGGCTCACTGATATCGCTCTTATTTCTGAGTCAGAGCATTGATCCAAGCTTCACATTGTATAAATTGACATTACCCAGTTGACATCCCCAAATGTAGTCACTTCACCTTTGGTGGCCATGGCCTCAGTTGTCTAGACCCTAAGCTCTGGAATACCCTCTCTACGTCCCTCTGCCTCTTTACCTCACTTTCCTCTTTGAAAGACACTTCTTTAATCTGAACTCATTGACCAGGTTTTTGGCTATCTGACCTAATATATAACATATATGTGGCTCAATGTCATACTTTGTTTTGTAATGTTCCCACGAAGCGCCATGTGACATTTCTTTATGTTAAAGGCATTATGTGAATATAATTTCTTGTTAATGTTGTTTATGAAAAATGTTTGAGAGATATCAGTCTAATTCTGTAGGGCTTGCAAGCACCATGCAAAACTTCATCCTGCATCTGGTCTTTCTTAATGATGTTGTCTTTTGGATGAGAAATTAAAATGTCACCCTGTTCAGATAGATTGCCTCTTCTCAAAGGCACATGTTCTGGCTAATGCATATCCTTCTGTCAGCACTAACACCAGTCATTTGACCGATCATTTGTTGTTTGGGATCGTTGTTGTGCACAATTAGTTGTTTCGTTTGCTTACAGAAAAATTTTGACCAAACCATGAAATCTTGAGGCATCCACATGAAGAAAAAACCTCAGGACAAAATCTAAGCTCTTCCTTTCTCTGAATTCTTCGTGGGCAAATACAATGCTGGAGCTTTTCAACTGTTGCTGCCCTGTCCTCCAGTATGAATGGAACAGCTGGCAATTAAAAAATTGGGTTGGGTGCAGTGATAGTGAAAGATCACTCACCAACTGGGTGTCTAAGGCCTACAGGATGTCATTTTCTGTTGGCCTCAAAATGGTCAGCTAACACTTCCATCAGAAAAAGCCTATCTGACTGCCTATAGGACGCCATTTACAGTAGATAACCAGTCATATGGATGGCGCGGTGGCACAGTGGTTAACACTGCTGCCTCACAGTGCCAGGGACCTGGGTTCGATTCCCAGCTTGGGCCCCTGTCTGTGTGGAGTTTGCACATTCTCCCTGTGTCTGGATGGGTTTCCTCCAGATGCTTCGGTTTCTTCTGAAGTGGGGAAAATCATAAAGCTGGGTATCTGACACACAGAATGGTGGCCTGGCACATAAAATGGTTACCTGAGAAGGAGACATTAAGCAGGCACTGACTTTAGCGCAGACAGCTATTTGAAATTAAAACATGCAGCACAGACAGTTATTTAAAGTTAAGCACGCAGGAAACAAATACTGCAGGAAGCCAGTAAGAGCTTGAGGCACTTTAAAAATAATGACAGACTCAGGACAATAAGGTCTGACAAAAAGATTAGCCATAAATGAGAACGGGAATACATAAATGCAGGAAAACCAATTACCGTATGTGTAGACTGAAAAGGTTTCGATGGAAAGGATTTTCAGAGAAGTTTATATCAGGAAAAAGTTTATGTCGGGGAAAAGATACAAAAGTCTGAGGTCACGTACCAACCAACTCAAGAACAGCTTCTTCCCTGCTGCTGTCAGACTTTTGAATGGACTTACCTTGCATTAAGTTGATCTTTCTCTACACCCTAGTTATGACTGTAACACTACATTCTGCACTCTCTTGTTTCCTTCTCTCTGAACAGTATGCTTTGTCTTTATAGCGTGCAAGAAACAATACTTTTCATTGTATGTTAATACATGTGACAATAATCAAATCAAATTAAATCAAAAATATCACAAACATGTATATGGTATACACTTATGTGGCTAAAGACCTGACAATTCTTTACCCATAACAAAAATAATTAATATTTAACTGATTTCCAAACCAATCAACCTAGGCTTATTCTACTTAATCTAGGTTTCCTTTTTTTGGCGTAAGTGGGTAAGTATTGTAGTTGCTCCACCTTTGGTGCTCATGCCTTCAGTTGACTAGACAAAAGCTCAGGAATTCCCTTTCTACATCTCTTTGCCTCTTTACCTCACTTTCCCCCTTTGAGTTTAAGTTTCAGAATAAGGATTCACCCATTTAAGGTGGAGACAAGGAGAAATTTCTTCTCTTCCCAGATGACCATGGAAGCTGAGTCATTGATTATATTGAAGGCCGCCTTGGAAGATTCCTGAATTATAAGGAAATCAAGGGTAAGAGAAATATGTGGGGAAGTAGAGTTGAGGCCAAGGTCAGATTGGCCACGTTCTTATTGCATAGAAAGTAGGCCCGTGGGGCCATATGGCCTAGTCAGGCTTAGCTTTCTTATTCTTTTTTGTCCTTAAGTTTGTTAACTCAATGTTCTTATTAACTTATTTATGTTTATTCTTACATCTACTTTTAGGTTTACCAGGCTGTTTCCAGGGATGGCGAGACTGATGTATGAGGAGAGATGGACGATGTTAGGATTGCTTTCTCTAGAGTTCAGACGAATGAGGGGGGATTTCATTGTGAGTCAGAAAATTCTAACAGGACTAGACAGGATAGATGCAGGGAGGATGGTTCCGATAGTGGGGGGAGCCCAGAACCAGGTGTCACAGTCTGAGGACTCAGGGTAGACCATTTAGGGCAGACGTGAGGAGACATTTCTTCACCCAAAGAGTGATGAGCCTGGAATTCATTACCACAGGAGGTAATTAATGCCAAAACACTGAATGAATTCAAGAGGCAACTAGATATAGCACTTGGGGTGAATGGGATCAAAGGTTATGGGGAGAAAGCAGGATTAGGCTATTGAGTTGGACAATCAGCCATGATTGTAATGAATGAAGGCGCATGCTAAAAGGGCCAAATGGCCTCCACCTATTCCTATCTTCTATGTTTCCATGTTTCTATGTTAGCAGTCGAGAACAAGGGCCATAGATAGAAGGTTAAATGTAAAAGATTTGAAACAGATTTCTCACACAGTGTTGTGAAGCTGTGGAATTCATCTTCAGACTTAATGCTTGGAGGTGTAGAGGGATATACAAAGAACAAAGAACAAAGAACAACACAGCACGGGAAACAGGCCCTTCGGCCCAACGAGCCCGCGCCGCCGTCCCACTGTCTCAGTGACCTATTCATGATTTTAGTCTACGCCTAATGTGCGAGGATCAGGGAGGTCCAATTTAGGGACAATTTAGTACCCAATCAATCAGCCTAAAAGCACATCTTTGGGATGTGGGAGGAAACCGGAGTACCCGGAGGAAACCCACGCAACCACAGGGAGAACGTGCAAACTCCCACAGACACAGGCCCAAATCCATGTGTCCGCACAGCAACAGAGATAGTCTCTGAGCTGTCATGTTGCCCTCGAGATGGTCCAGTTTAAGCACACTAACGACATGAAGCAATAGGCAACTCCCGAAGCAACGTCCAAGAGCAGCCCACTACAACCTGCCGCATGCATGCCCCTTGCTGGACTTAAATGCCTGTGGAGACAAAAAAATTCATTATTAAACAGGCAAAGACTGTAACATCCCTGAGGCAAAAACGTAATCCCAAGCCTACAATGTTTAGTAAGGCCTGCTATATCCCCCTATATGTAGCCCGCTCATGTGGCTGTCTAAGTGACTCTTAAACAACCCTAGCGTGCCTGCTTCCACCACCTTACTCGGCAGTGCATTCCACACCCCCACTACCCTTTGCGTGAAAAACTGCCCTCTAATATTTGTCTTATACCTAGCCCCCCTCACCCTAAGCCCATGACCCCTCGTTCTATCCATTTCTAATAGCGGAAAAAGCTTACCACCATTTACTCTATCTATCCCCTTCATAATCTTATAAACCTCTATTAGATCCCCCCTCAGCCGACGTCTCTCAAGGGAAAACAGCCCAAGTTCGTTCAATCTTTCCTCGTAAGACAGCCCTTCCATACCAGGCAGCAACCTGGTAAATCTCCTCTGCACTCTCTCCAGGATCTCTACATCCTTCCGGTAGTACGGCGACCAGAACTGGACGCAGTACTCCAAGTGAGGCCTAACCAACGTTCTATACAACTGCAACATCAGACTCCTACTCTTATATTCTATACCCCTTCCTATGAAGGCTAACATACCATACACTTTCCTCATCACATTCTGCACCTGCACCGACACCTTCAGGGACTTGTGCACTTGCACTCCCAGGTCTCTCTGCGTATCTATACTCCGGATAGTTCTACCTTTTATCGTATAACTCCCCTCCACGTTATTCCGGCCAAAGTGCATCACCTCGCATTTCTCCGGATTAAATTCCATTTGCCATCTATCTGCCCAATCTACCAGCCTGTCTATGTCCTGTTGCATTGCCAGGCACTGCTCCTCAGTACCCGCCAATCCAACCATCTTAGTGTCATCAGCAAATTTGCTGATCACACCACCTACCCCCTCTTCCAAGTCATTAATATATACCACAAATAGAAGAGGTCCTAGTACCGAGCCCTGCGGCACACCACTGGTGACAGACCTCCAATTGGAAAAGGAGCCTTCCACTACTACCCGCTGTCTCCTCCTCCCAAGCCAGTTCTCCACCCATCTACATACCTGGCCTTGTATCCCATGAGCCTTCACCTTTTCTATCAGCCTACCATGAGGGACCTTGTCAAACGCCTTACTGAAATCCATATAGACGACATCAACGGCTTGTCCTTCGTCAACCGTTTTTGTCACCTCTTCAAAAAATTCCACTAGATTCGTAAGGCACGACCTCCCTGTAACGAAGCTATGCTGCGTATCCCTGATCAGATTGCAGCGCTCCAGATGTTCATACATCCTATCATTGAGGATCCTCTCCATTAGCTTGCCTATAACTGAAGTCAAGCTCACCGGCCTATAATTCCCTGGGTTATCCCTCTGACCCTTTTTAAACAACGGTACTACATTTGCAATCCGCCAATCCTCTGGGACCTCACCTGTGTCCAAAGAAGAGACAAAGATTTGCGTCAGAGGCCCAGCAATTTCATCCCTCACCTCCCTTAGCAGCCTAGGATAGATGCCATCAGGCCCTGGAGATTTATCCGTCTTTATACTGTCTAAAAGTCCCAACACCTCTTCCCTCGTGATGACTATTTCCCTCAACGGATCCTCAAACTCCTCAAGCACAGCACCAGACATCAGGCCCCTCTCCTGCGTGAATACCGACGCAAAGTATTCATTCAAGATCTCCCCCATTCCCCCAGGCTCCAAGCATAGTTCCCCTCCTCTGTCCCTGAGAGGACCAATCTTCCCTCTAACCATCCTTTTATTTCTAACATAGGAGTAAAATGCCTTAGGATTTTCTTTAATCCTACCCACCAAAGCCATTTCGTGGCCCCTTTTTGCCTTTCTGATGCCCCTTTTAAGTTTTCTCCTACATTCTCTGTATTCTTATAGCGCTATCTCTGTCCTCAAATGCCTAGATCTAATGTACGCCTCCCTCTTCCTCCTGACCAGGTCCTCAATATCCCTAGTTACCCACGGCTCTCTATATAATGTCCATACTGAAACATTTAGGGCCAGGAATCTAGAAATTATTGAAGCATTGGACAGTGTTCGAAGAATTGCAGATGGAGGTGAAAATATTGGATAAAAGAGAGAAAAGATATTCAAAACAGAAAGAGATTAGATCTATAAGGCAAGATCAGGCTGAAACAATGGATTTTCATGGATCTTCAAAAGGAGGTAGAAGTGGGCTGCGCAGGATTATGACATTGAAGTCCAAATGGAAGAAGGTCTCCAGAGGAGATGAGGCCAGCAACATCTGAGAAACGATAATTTGATGTATGATGGTGGCATCTTGGGCCAAGTAGAGGGAGGAAGAGCTGCCAACTACTTGGTGTTCAGATTCCCTAAGGGAACAGAGTGCTAAATTTCAGAGCGAGTTGGATTAGAGTGAATGATTAGAGTAGAAAAACGTGACTAATGTTGTTCCCAATATAAACATCTACAGAGGGTCCAAGTCTAGATGGATCAAGAACTATGAATACAGGTCAAGGGTCTATTGTGAAAGAGAAGTTCATCAGGTCAAAGAAATGGATGCAGAGGCAATAGTGTTAGAAGAGCTCAGCACCATGCCAAGATCAAAATTCACTGACGTGGATGTGTCTGAAATGAAACTGAAGTCTTTGCCAAGCACTGGTAATGTGGGGGCAGAGAGGGGGAAGGTCAGAGGGGATAGTCAAAGTAGTGCAAAGGATGGGTTTAGAAGGAGGGGTGGGGTCAGAATAAAGTGAAGAGAAGCATTGGTTTTCAAAAGTTGTTGAAGTTTGCACATGCTTGAAAAGAAGGAAAATGGTTGTTGTTAAAATGCTGCATGAGGCAAAGAGTGAAATCAGACTGCAGACCAGGACAGCTTTGAGATAGAGTAAATCAATGCCCTTGAAGAAAGAGGTCAAGAGAGTGAACATGGCAATGCATAGCAGCACACATGGATCTCAAGATGCAGAAACAACTGTGGATTGAGGAACACTAAATATAAAAAACACAAGCTACAATCTGCTGATGGAGTCAGGAAGCAGTGCATGTGAAATTTGAAAATTACATTCCTACTTTAAATTGCTGAACTGAAACAGTCTGGTGTCTATTAATACACAGCTGTTAACTCATAAGATCACTTTATGTGTTTCCCCCAGTCCTACTTTTGACTTCTGCTAAACTCCCCATTGTGCTTCCAGTCCTACTCTCCAGCGTGCCCTTCTAACCAATAAAGAGGTCTCAGATGCTAACATTTCCTTTCATATATATATACGGGATGAATAAAAGGCCAAACCTACAGATCTTCCAGGCTCCAACTCTTATCTTTATTCTAGATTATTATTACCTCCCAGCCATAATTTGTTATCCTTTGATTCCAAAGGCCCACCCGTTTCCCTCCTGCCTACCTGTATTCCATCCCACAATAAGTTTCATTCTCCAGTTGTTCCTGTTCTTATCAACATCCATTAGCTTCCTGTGTTCCACTGCGTTAAATTCAAAATCCTGATTCACATTACAAATATTTCCGTTATTGTGAACCTCATCGCCACTTCAAAGACCTATTGTCATTAGAGGCATGCCTTCAAAGGATGGCCATCGAGGGATATGGGGCAAGTGTGGGCAATTGGGACTAGTTTAGTCATTAAAAAAAAGGCTGCATGGACAAGAGCCTGTTTCCATGCTGTAAACCTCAATGACTCTATGACTCTAAAACATATAAAGAACTATAGAAGCCCTACAGTGCAAAAAGTGGCCACCTGACCCATCAAGTTTGCACTAATTCACCATAAGAGCATCCCTCTCAGGCCCTATCCCTACACATTTACCAAGGCTAATCCATTTAAGTTACACATCTTTGAAACCTAAGGGGCAATTTTGCATGGCTAACCTACCTAACCTGCAGATCTTCGGACTGTAGGAGGAAACTGGAGCACCTGAGGAAACCCATGCAGATATGGAGAGAATGTGCAAACTGGACTGAACGTTTTTTTCCCTCCTGGATGGCCAATTAGAGCTGATACAGACAGTCACCCAAGGCTGGAATTAAACCCAGGTCCCTGCTGCTGTAAGACAGCAGTACCACCATACCGTCTATATCTTGATAATTTCATCAGGCACCTCCTAATCTTTCTTTCTGCAAGATGCGGCAAATCCCTCATTCCGATGAATTCCATTCAGATACACAGACATTATATTAAACTTGATACAACATGGCCAATTTCAAATGGAACAACGGACATTTTAAAGACAGTATTATTTTAAAATGTTACATTCAAACAAAATGGCTGCAAACCAGACATCAGAATATACAACACTACCAGACATTCAAGGAGTGAACAAAGGGGGCCATGAATCGTGGCACAGCTATCTGACAAGATTATGCACTGGGGTGTCGATAGCACTGACCAACTACAGAAGAGACAATGGAAATGGTGACGAGTTTTACCCCATTTATGTAGATTAACGCCTCCACTAATGGGAAAACATTTAGTATTTAGAAACCACCTTGGGACACATAACAGCCCATCAGATACCTCGTAAAACAGTTTGGGCTCTTTGTCATTGAAACTGATCAAATCAGTTTCATCCTGTAAGCACTTTGCACCCCATTGTTTTGAAACTGACTGCTACAGGAGTCAGCCAATTCGATTAAGGAAACTGCTTTTTAAAAAATAGCGAACTCTGGCCAAGAGGAGACAAAGGAAGAGAGGTGGTTGACCTTGCAGCAGTTAACTTGGCAAGGAGCTCTGTAAACAACAGTGCAGGAGAGTTATGAAGTTGGGAAGAGTGATTTCAGGTGTCCAGCCAGAAAACTACTTCCTGGCAGAGGAAAGAACAAGGAAGATCCAGCAGCAAGACAAGACATCAACTTTTTTTTTCTCTCAGCAGCAGCAAGGACTTTTGTTTTTAAAACAATCTGAGAAGTGATGAGGATATTCTTTCAGCCTTCAGAAATTACCTAATTAGGTAAAGGTTGAGGAGGGATTTAGGATTCTTCTTGTTCTTGCGTAAACCGTGTAATGCTAAGAATTTACATTGTGGTGTTAGAATTTTCTTTCAATAGCATAGTATTGTAGAGTCTGTGTTTCAGTTACTGAGTTTGGTTGGAGTTATTCCTGAATAAACTATTTTTAAATTAACTTTGACTGGTCTGTCTCTCTCATCGTCCATCTTGGTGAGTCACTAAAAAGCCAGAATGTAATTCCGGGATACAGAACCGTAAAGAGGCTGGGCACTTTGAAACTGCTCACTCTAGGTTGTCTACTGGTCAGGAATAAACAGTGGACCCTCTCTCTTTCTCTCATGAAGCTGTCCCAGTGTAGCACTTCTGGATTGTATTTTATATCTAAATGAAAGAGAGGCACAAAGTCATAGGTGGCAACCACGATAACTCATGTGGTATAAGGGTAAGCTCACTGGACAGGAATAAACAGTGAGTCTTTCTCCCTCTCTCCTGCAAAGCTGTCTCAGCCTGACACTTCCGGATTGTGAGTTGAACACCGGCAGGAGTGAGACAGCCACATGATATCAGTGGCATCCGAGACCAGTCTGTATGGAGAGTAAAAGGACCTTTACACTTATTATTAATAGGCATCCATTCTCAACCCTGTGAATTGACTTACTCTGTCAAAAATAGGTTGTGGTTGTACTTTCCCAGTACTTCCCCACTTTTGGTTTCATTTCTGGTAAGAGATTCAAAGTTGTCTTTATTTTTCAACAGATCAACCAGATCTTCTCTTCCACAAATGTTACCAAAAGGTCACATTGTGATGTTCAGTTATTGAGGCTCCAATTCAGGGATCCAGGGCAAGGTATCTGTGTTGATACGGGGTGGAAGTAGAGGTGGGATGGTGCCAGTTTTCTTCAGCTTCAAGCCTTTTCCTTGGTACTGTAGTGGGGGGCAGAATGATTGAACATGCCAATAAGCCTTAAGATAATAAGGAAAATAACAGTAAAACTGGAAAATAAGAATATTAGTCTGAACAGGTCTTGTATACTTTAACATGGATCACCAGTAAAACAGGGAATTAAGAATACTGGTCTGAACTGTTTTCTTCCTTCTGGGAGGACAATTAAGGCTAATATTCAGAGGCCATCTGGAATTTCAGTTCATTCTTTGAGCAGTCTTCTGACCATTATTTGGAGCACCATGTTATCAGGGATTGGGATATTTCATTTAACCGAGTTCTAAAGTTGGAAATTTGGTGAAGGGAAAAAAACCTTTGTTTTTTATTCTTTTCTGTTTTACCTCCAGTAGTTGGGGGGTGTTTTCCTTTTGTCTCTAAGCTTGGAAATTATAACTTGACAATGTTTTACTTCGTGATATTGGTAACTAGTTAACTAATCAAGTAAATTTGAACAGACATTCCACGATAGGCAGTAACGCGTCGGCGTTTGTGGAGAACCTTATCCCGGTCAACGTTATCTGCATTAGGTTTCAGCAGCTTCAACAATGTTATTAGTTCATGGGTATGAAAAGCTATTCATGTTCCCACTGTGGTGTTAAAAACTAATGGGATTGGGGAAGTGGAGGTGGGAGTGGTGGATAGGAAGTATCAGTAAAACCCATCCAAGACTGAAATTTGCCATTATATATGTTGACATTCAGCATTCTCCAAGTAAATAATCTGTCACATAAATAATTCTTTGACTAACCTGTAGGCAAATACTCACAAATTAATTTAAATTAATAAACAACATAACAGCTGCCAGTTACAGGTAGGTATACCAAAGCCTCATCCACTGCATGACCTTATCTCTGCTACATGGAGTAATGCTGAATGAAGCCATGGTGGGCCACTAGAGGTAGAAATGATCTGTTTCACAAAGCAGATTCTTCTTACATATCGCCCAGTGACTGGCTAAAGAAAGGCACTGTGCATTTTCCCATAACTGTGGCTCTTTACACCATATGCGAGCAGCGTAATGGGCAAGACAGACAAACTTAAGGCCTTAATGCTTACATGGAATTTGGATGTGGTTGTGGTGACAGAGACTTGGTTAAAAAGGACAGGACTGGCAGCTGAATATTCCAGGGTTTAAGTGTTTTAGGCGAGACAGAGGAGGGGCTAAAAGAGGTGGGGGAGTAGCAATATTAGTAAGGGAGCATACTACAGCGGTGCAGAGGGTGGACAATTTAGAGGGGTCATGTAATGAATTGGTGGAGCTCAGAAAGAGGAAGTGTGCAATCACTATGATGGGGGTATAGTGTAGGCCACCCAACAGCCCACGGGAAGTGAAGGAACGGATATTAAAGGAGATTCTGGATAGGTGCAGAAAAAATAGGGTTGTTGTAGTGGGAGACTTTAATTTTCCTGGTATAGACTGGAAAGAGCTTAAGGCTGGTGGTCTGGACAGGGAGGAATTTGTAAAATGCGTACTGGAAGGTTCTTTGGAACAGTATGTAGATAGCCCAACTAGAGAGGGGGCTATACTGGACCTAGTACTGGGGAATGAGCCCAGTCAGGTCGTCAAAGTTTCAGTCGGCCAACATTTGGCAAATAGTGACCACAATTCTGTTAACTTTAGGATAGTAATGGACAAGGACGAGTGTTGTCCTATGGGTAGTGTGCTAAATTGGGAGAAGGCCAACTATAGCCGGATTAGGCAGGAATTGGTGGCTGTTGATTGGGAGAGGCTGTTTGAGGGTAAGTTCACGTCTGGCATGTGGGAGTCTTTTAAAGAACAGTTGATAAGGCTGCAGGACAGGAATGTGCCGGTAAAAAAGGTTAGGAAAGGTAGAATTTGAGAGCCGTGGATAACCAGGGAAACTGAGGATCTGATCAAAAAGAAAAGCGAGGCGTACATTAGGTCCAGGCAACTGAAAACAGATGGAGCTCTGGAGGAATACAGAGAGAGTAGGAAAGAACTCAAATAGGGAGTTAGAAGGGCAAAAAGAGGTCACGAAATGTTCTTGGCAGACAGGATTAAGGAGAATCCTAAGGCATTTTATTCATATGTTAGGAACAAAAGAGTTGTCAGGGGAAAAAAAAAATCGGACTTCTCAGGGACAAAGGAGGGGAATTATGCTTAGAACCCAAGGGAATAGGGGAGATCTGAAATGAATACTTTGCATCAGTATTCACAAAGGAGAGGGAAGTGTTGACTGGTAGTTTCTCAGAGGGAGGTGTTGACCTGTTAGAGAGAATTTCCATTACAAGGGAGGGAGTGTTAGGTTTTTTAGGAAACATTAAAACTGACAAATCCCCAGGGCCTGATGGCATCTATCCTAGACTGCTCAGGGAGACAAGAGATGAAATTGCTGGGCCTCTGATGGAAATCTTTGTCTCTTCACTGGACACAGGTGAGGTCCCTGAGGATTGGAGGATAGCGAATGTGGGACCGTTATTTAAGAAGGGTAGCAGGGATAACCCAGGTAGTTACAGGCCGGTGAGCTTGACGTCTGTGGTAGGGAAGTTGTTGGAGAGGATTTTTAGAGATAGGATGTATGCGCATTTAGAACATAACAATCTCATTAGTGACAGACAGCATGGTTTGTAAGAGGGAGGTCATGCCTTACAAATTTGGTGAAGTTTTTTTGAGGAGGTGACAAAAATGGTTGACGAACAAGGTCCGTGGATGTGGTCTATATGGATTTCAGTAAGGCATTTGACAAAGTCCCTCATGGCAGGTTGGTTAAAAAGGTTAAGGATCATGGGATACAAGGGGAGATGGCTAGATGGGTAGAGAACTGGCTTGGCCACAGGATGACAGAGGGTAGCAGTTGAAGGGTCTTTTTCCGGCTGGAGGTCTGTGACCAGTGGTGTTCCGCAGGGCTCTGTACTGGGACCTCTGCTATTTGTGATATATATAAATGATCTGGAAGAAGGTGTAACTGGTGTTATCAGCAAGTTTGCGGATGACACGAAGGTGGCTGGACTTGCGGATAGCTATGAACATTGTCGAACAATACAGCAGGATCTAGACAGGCTGGAAAATTGGGCGGAGAAATGGCAGATGGAATTTAATCCAGATAACTGCAAGGTGATGCATTTTGGAAGAACAAATGTAGGGGGGGAGCTATACAATAAATGGCAGGGCCATCAAGAGTACAGAAACACAGAGGGACCTAGGTGTGCAAGTCCACAAATCCCTAAAGGTGGCAGCACAGGTGGAGAAGGTGGTGAAGACAGCATATGGTATGCTTGCCTTTATAGGATGGGGTATAGAGTATAAAAGCTTAAGTCTGATGTTGTAGCTGTGTAGAATGCTGGTTAGGCCACATCTGGAGTACTGCGTCCAATTCTAGTCGCCGCACTACCAAAAGGATGTAGAGGCTTTAGAGAGTGCAGAGAAGGTTTACCAGGATGTTGCCTGGTATGGAGGGTCTTAGCAATGAGGAGAGATTGGGTAGACTGGGGTTGTTCTCCCTGGAAAGATAGAGAATGAGGGGAGACCTAATAGAGGTGTACAAAATTATAAAGGATATAGATAGGGTGAATAATGGGAAGCTTTTTCCCAGGTTGGAGGTGACGATCACGAGGGGTCACAGACTCAAGGTGAGGGGGGCGAGGTATAACTCAGATAGCAAAGGGACTTTTTTTTTTTACACAGAGGGTGGTGGGGGCAGGCATGCTGGCATTGTTTAAGAGCAGACTGGGAATGGAGGGATACAAACGAATGGTCTAGTTGGACCAATGAGCGGCACAGGCTTGGAGAGCCGAAGTGCCTGTTTCCTGTGCTGTACTGTTCTTTGTATAGTCATCTCATGTACACTCTTATTCCCATTGGGGAATAATGATCTATGATATATCATGATGTATTATAGAGATAAAGCAAAAACATTGAAAAGGAACAATGGGCATGCAAAGTCCCAGATTCAACATTACAGGAACATAATCCATTCTAATTGACACAACATGCAATTTTCCACAGTCCTTGCCATATTGAGTTCTTGATAAAGTGTCACCGAGAAGCAACAACAAGCAGAGACCAGTGAAATAACAAATGAGATGGGGAACATTATACGAAGCTACTCTTATTTCCAGTGGTCCATTTCAGAATATAGTCTGGGAGCAGATGTTTTATTTTTTGGAAAGAAATAAAGGAAGGAAGTTTCCCTTCCACTTCTGGAGTTACAGTTACAGTGCAATGACATGTCAAGAAAACAGACTTTCAATAGCTGGCAAATTTTACGTGGTTCCTGTCCCTTAGATTTCATATTTTAACAGTTTATTACTCGGAATTTATGGGCTTCCTCCAGGAAAAGTCCACAAAGACACCTTGTCCTTTCGGAAAGGGAACCTGCCATCATTCATTCCATTTGCTAATCTGGTCCTCCTTGGTTGACCTTCAGGATAAACAGGGGGGAGTCTCACCAATGCCATTTGCATCCCAAGAACAAATTATAAAATTCCTCTTTTCTTCCTGCCACAAGAAGTACTGCACAATGATTAAAATGATCTCCTTGGGTCTCCATAGTTTGAGTACACTTTATTTAGGTGGTTATATGAATTTTGCACTAATACATTATTTTAATTGGTTTTTACTCAATTGCAATGTGTAGGCCACCTAATTAATTTCCTATCAAGACTTTGCAACAATGTTTGCCTGCCAGACATTCTTAATGTTTTCTTCCATTGCTATTCTCCCCAGTTCTCCTATTATGCACCTTCTGAGCTATGAACTGAATAAACAAAGCCATTTAGCCCATCTCAGCTTGTTCATCTCGAGAGGCCTGATAGTCACTTATGCCAACTGGCTGCATGGGTTGTCAGGGCAATGTGCCATCCGCATAAATCACGTGCATCATACAAAATGAACTTATTTTCTAACAACAGTTTTGAATGCAGCAAGTCTGATCTACTGCCAATTGAATGAAAGGATAGGCTTATCAGTTTTAATTATTGACAGACAAGTCATCACAAATTTAAAACTTGCTAATCTTTACTTTTTTCCTATATGTATGAAGTTATTTTCCAGTAATTCAACAACTAGAGAATGGGACTAGTGGCACAATGTATTTGTACAGTTTGCAGCAAAGTGTAAGAGCTTAGAGATTCTCACTCACAGCTCCACATGAGTTCTAAATACAAAGATTTCCACTACAGAGCAACATTATCAGAATGTAGTTCAGAATTCTAACTCAGTAAAGGGAAATAATGGCCACATATGGTTAGATTAAATACTTACAACTGCCAGATCACCTTAAAGTGCAAACTCTTTTGCTTTATATGTCCTATTTTGATAATTTTCTTTTCAAAATGAATGGTGATTATGACTGTAGCTACTGAAAGCTACAGCAAGTTTCCAGCTGAAGCAATTCTGAAGCAACAATGACCTGCAGCCTTCAACAGATACTTTCCTAATACTTTCTCCAAAACCTAACTTTCTTCAGTCCACTTGCTTCATTACATTCCCTACTCTTTTGCCTCGTAAGCAGTTTGCTTCCTATCACCTTTCCAAATATCTCCTTTGAATTACCTGGATCCTTCCTTCCTCTCTACTTCCATTACTTGCCTCACCCTTAAGCATAGAGATATCAAAAGTAGGAGCAGGAGGCAGCCATTTGGCCCTTCAAGCATGCTCCGCCATTCATCACAATCATGACCAATCATCCAACTCAATAGCCTAATCCTGCTTTCTCCCCATTACCTTTGATCCCATTTGCTCAAGTGCTATATCTAGCAACCTCTTGCATATAATCAAAATTTTGGCACCAACTACTTCCTGTGGTAATGAATTCCACAGGCTCACCAATCTTTGGGTGAAGAAATGTCTCATCTCCATCTTAAACGGTCCATTCTGAATCCTCAGACTGTGACTCCTGGTTCTGGATTCCCCCACCATCAGGAACATCCTCCCTGCAGCTACCCAGTCTAGTCCTGTTAGAATTTTGTAAATCTCTGAGATACCCCCTCATTCATCTGAACTCCAGTGAAAACAACCTTAACCTAGTCAATCTCTCCTCACACATCAGTCCTGCCATCTCCAGAATCAGCCTGCTAAACCATAGCTGCACCCCCTTAAGAGCAATCTTCCTCAGAAAAGGAGACCAAAACTATACACAATATTCTAGGTATGGCCTCCCCAAGGCCCTATATAATTGCAATACATCCCTGCTCCTGTACTCAAAACCTCTTGCAATGAAAGCCAATGTCCATCTACTTCTCCACTCATACCCCCCCCCCCCAAGGACACATTGTTAGATGTCAGAAGCCTCTTCAGTCTATTTACCTTCTTCTCACCTATCATCCATTTTGCACAAGATTTTGAAAGTGGTTTGGCAGTGAACATTCAACTTTAAAGAAACTGAAGTTGTAATGATAGAATACACTTTCTATTATCAGCAGTTAGATGTTTTCCAACTGTGAACTAAACAAGGGCAAGGTGATTAGGCTTCTTCACTGATATATTTTAAGGTATAAATATTGATGCATTTTGAAAAATGAACTCAAATTTGGAGAAGACACAATGTCCCTGGGCTTAAAGTATTTCCTTAAGTTTATAGAATCTGAGGCAAAATTGTGTAAATGAGTGAATTTTGTCATTCCTGTCCTTTCATTCTGCCTCACATGGAAATTCTGTTTAAAAAGACTACTGCAAAATTGCATTTGAAAATTGTCCTCCAACTGTTCCTACTTTGTTTGAAAAACAGAACTTGCTAAACATATTCCAGCAGTTCAACTATGGACTAAGTTTTCTAAAAAAGTCTTAACTTGTATACAAATCCCTCTTTGTCTTTCTCCTTCCCATCTCTGTAACCTCTTCCTGACTTATAACCCTTTGAGAACTCTGTTCCTCCAATTCTGGCCTTTTATGTTACCAACATTGCCTCAATATTCAAACAATGATCCAGAAAAACGGGAAAAAAATCCTTAAATCACAAAATTGCTTTCTACAACTACTAATTTCCCATTTGCTATTGGATTTATTTATATGGTGTAATGTCACTTGGCTAGTTCTGAGACTCCAAACTACATCACAATCCATTGTTACAATCTCAGCTGATGATACCACTGAACAAATCAGATTCCAGAGGGGAACCTTGTTTGATAGATCTTAACTTTTTGCTTGAAACTGGAGAAAGTTAATGAACAAATTTACATGATCTATCAACACAAAGAATAAAACATTTATTAAATGAGAAAAATGAATTATGTTGCACTCGAGAAAAAGACTGCAAAGACTTCAAACAAACACAAGAAAATCATTCAAATATTCAACCTCCCTTAACTCCAGCCACATTTTTACAGACACATACACATTTGGAAAGAAAAAAATTACCACATCTATCTAGTACTCTAATATTCTGAGTAAATGCATGGTACATGTGAACCAACTAGCAAACTATGGCCAGGCACACCACACTTCAAATTAAATGACGAAATGACCAAAGAAGTTTCTCAACAATCCATCAGGGTGCTTCTTACAACATGAGCCAACAGGTCTCATTGAAATTCTGCCTTTCTCATAAGGGTTTCCAAGCCCCACATTTGAAGACAGAAAATGCTGGAAAATCTCAACAAGTTTACAGCATCTGTGGAGAGAGAATAGATCCAACGTTGAGTCTGGATGACCCTTCGTCAGAGCTAAGAAAATCAGAAAAGATTTATACTGAGATTGGGAGTGGGGGGTGCGGAATGTAATAAGACAAAGCAAATATAAATATGAACGAGGATAAAGGTACAGAGAGATGCTAGAAGTGTCAATTAAGTGATCAGAATGTGTGAATGGCAGAACAGAGGTATGGTTGGCCTGAAAGTTTGTGGGGGGGGTGCATGCAGTGGGTGGCAAGGAGAGCAGGAATGAAGAAGTGGGAAAATGGAAGTCAGAAAGAAGGGTGATAAAAATGGATCAATGAGATGAAAAGGAGAAACAGAATGAAATAAATCAACGGAAAGGGGTGAAGATGGAGCAAATTTGATCTATTGCATTCACTGCTCCCAATGCAATCTACTCTACATCAGAGACCAAAAAATAGACTGGGTGACCGCTTTGCTGAACACCTTGGGTCCAACCACAAGCAAGACACAAACCTTCCTGTCACTTGCCATTTCAACACACCACCCTGCTCTCCTGTCCACATTTCCTTCCTTGGTCTTTTGCAATGTTCCAGCGAACCCCAACAGAAATTGGAGGAACAGCACCTTGTCTTCCAATTGAGTGCTTTACAGCCTTCCAGACTGATCATTGAGTTCAACAACTTCAGAGAATGAACTCTCCCCTCCATCTTCACCTCATTTCCATTTATTTTATTTCATTCTATTTCTTCTCATTCATTATTTTTATATCTTTCTTTCTCACTTTGTTTTTCCACTTCTCCATTCTCACTCTTTTTCTTGCCTCCCTCTCCCCCCTCTCAGGCCAACTGCTTTAACCATCTGGCTGCTGCTATAAGTGCGAGAAGTGATGGAAAGTGAAGTTTGTCGATCTAAAGCCAAGTTTTTGGGTTTCCTAATAATACTTTGCCTCTCCAAAGATCCTGAATTGGATGACAAGCCTCATTTAAAGCATAAGGAATTCCAAACTTGACTAATTACAATTCAATACGTGCAAGGTCATTCATTTGACCCGTAGCCATTTTTATTGAATGTCTGGTTTCAGTGTTCCAAAACACTTTGATCATCAATCCATTACACTCAAGGCCGATTTAAACAAAAAAGGAATTAGTACCGTGACTGGCATCAAAAGCCAGGAGAGATTGATGCAGCCTCAAATCACATATCCAAGCCCTCTACTTAACCCTTTAATAAGCCATGGTTCCCAATAGCAACATTTCCACCACCAAAAGTAAAGAGAAAAACCTCATTGCATCATAAGTATTGTGCTTTGTAGTATATTAGCTTCAAAAGTGCCACTCCATTTTCCAAAATACTACTTTGCAGCACAACAATCAACCAACTATTGAAGTTTACGAAACTGTTACATTGCTGATGAAAATTGTCAAATTACAGCAATAAAGTATAAAACGTTTGACATTTTTTCATTCTTCAGACAAGAAGTTTGAAACCCATACAAGAACAAATGAATTTCAAATTTTCAGTGTGTTCTAGAGAAAAGCTTGATGACAATTTAGTACAGAAGAAATTCAAACACACACCTAGTACAAAAACAAAATATTGCATAACCTGCAGACCTGAAGAACAGAAAATGCTAGAATTATTCATTCACTCTGTCAGCATCTGTGAAGAAACAGGATCAACATTTTAGATCAGTGACCTTTCATTGGATCCCCCAAAATATTGGTAGATTCTCCCCTCCCTAACATGGACCGCTGTGGACGTTACAGTAAAATGAGATCAGTTGATTTGGTAGGAAATCATGTGAAAGTACACAAATTCCCAGATGCACCAAAAACAACGATTGATGTGATATTATTGCCATACCAAGCATCTTTGAAGTAATCCAATTGCAGTGGAACCCTCCAAGAGAATAAATGTTGATTATCTCATTCCAGCCACATGTACAAATCCTGATGAGTAACGACACCTTGCATCTAACAGTGGCTCCTTATAGGGATTGGGAAAAGTTGGGTGATGTTGGTGTTATGACTAGTCCCCTAGTTTAATGTGATTCCAGGCAAGATATTCCCAATTGTTACGCTCACAGGTGAGGAGCGATGAATTGGCTCCCCTTCTTTATTCAATCCTCTCTGTTGGATAGAACAAGGTTAATTTACAAAGGATCCCTTTCCTTCTGGAAACCTATTCCCAATACAAATGTATTCATGTTTAAAAGGAGCCAATTTAGCCAGGCTTCCTTGAGTTAAAGAAACTGAGTTTAGTTGCTGCTATAAAAACACAACACCCACCCACACATGTTAGAAATGAGAAGTGAGTCAAAAAAAAAGTTAAATAAGATATACAAATCAGTCTTTGGCTTGTTTGGGAGGAATAGATAGTGAAACACTGCAGGCACTAAGTTGGGTGATCCTGGTAGTGCTGACTTTGGCAGTTGTGCAGTTGGTTTGGAGATGCTTTGCTCTACAGGTTAGCTGAAAAGAGTTTTTCTGTTTCCTTTTTGACTATGGACCTGCTAACTTGTGACTTGCTTCCAGCAATCAGACTACTGGGTGCTCTTCAGCTGTAACCTTCATAGCATTAGCATAGTGAAACTAGAACTGGACTAGCACTCAGAGATCAGGGCTGTAGTTCGCTTTTAACCCCTTTTCACTGCAGATATCTTCTCGTTGTGCTCAGTTTTATTTCAGAATCATTGATATAAAAATTTATTAATCACAAATAAGGCTTACATTAACACTGCAATGAACCTACTGTGAAATTCCCCTAATCGCCACATTCGGCGCCTGTTCGGGTAAATGCACCTAACTACAAAATCACAAAAAAGATGTCAAACTCATTAATATAAAGTAAGACAATATTCTTACCTAGACAAAACTTTAATTGCTGGCTAATGTAAGAACAGTGTGCAATAAATTATTATTCACAATCAAGTATTGCATAATTGCTGGGACACTGCAATTCTCCACATTACTGGTGAATTAATCCTTTTTTGGCCGTACTCTGGAAAGGAGCAACTTTTAAAATGATGGCCAAGAACCCAGCTGAATGATGAACTGAAAAGGTGTTTTAACATATCGATCAGTTCCATGCTCTGCAAGATGCTACTTACTATTTTTAAACTGAACTGGCCAAGTGTTATTCAGTACTTGACTGGGTTTGAATTGTGAGCACACACATGAATACATAACAGGAATGTTCAATTTAATGTCAATTTAATGGCTTTTCTTTGACGTGTTTTCTTGTGCCTGGGGGTCCTTTGCAAAGCATCGCTCATTAAAAAACGACAGCATCTCCCTGCTTCTCAAGTTTGCTGCCTTCATTACTAATCTTTCTCCATCATCTGTAGAAAAAGAAAACAGTTTTTAAGCTAAAGGCTTATAGTAATTAATTTAAAATAAAACAAACTGTGATCATTTGATGCCAACATTCTTTCAGAAAAACATAGCATTTGCACAATTTACTTTGTTAAATGCAATCTTGGAGTTTCATTTTCACAATATGCTTCAAATCTGTGGAAAAAGGAGAATATTTTTATACATAATCAAAACATAACTTTTGAAATAATATATACTGCAAAGTGAAACACAAAATGTATGAATACAGATTCATTTTAGATTGAACCCTTAAGATAGAGAAGTTAGGTCTTAAGAAAATCCAATATTCTGTTTCTCTGAAATTGCATGGTTTTGTACCAAGATGACACTGCTTCCTTTAAGTAATTTATTTTTCTGCAATAGATGGCATTGCAGGATGCACAATAAAAAAAATCACTGTTTCTCAACTGGGGTCTCACAAGCCACAGCACACAAAAAACTTATTCTTCAAAATCAATTGGTTGAAGTTTCAGCAAGTGACCAATAACTTTAAATTTAAATTTCTGCATTCTAGATTGAGTTGGGGATGTCATAACCATTTAGCAAAAATTCCAAAGGTAACAGAAAACAAAGGTTTGTTATATTTTGTAGAGGTTTTTTGATTTGCCAAAATGCTAGAATCCGTGATCAAGGAGAAAATAGCGAGGCATCTTGAGGAGAATTGTTTGATAGAGCAGACGCAGCACAGTTTCGTTAAGGGGAAGTCGTGTCTGATGAATTTATTGGAGTTCTATGAGGATGTGTCTAGGGCGGTGGATAGAGGAGAACCGGTAGATGTGGTGCTTCTTGATTTTCAGAAGGCGTTTGATAAGGTGCCGCACAAGAGGTTATTACAGAAGGTTAGAGGGCATGGAGTTGGGGGTAGGGTGTTAGCGTGGATAGGGGATTGGCTGTCAAATAGGAGGCAGAGAGTGGGGGTCAATGGGTGCTATTCGGATTGGCGGTTGGTGACTAGTGGAGTGCCCCAGGGATCAGTGCTGGGGCCTCAGCTATTCACCATTTATACAGATGATCTGGAGGAGGGAACCGAGTGTATGGTGTTGAAATTTGCTGATGACACCGAGATTGGTGGAACGGCAAATTGTGTGGAGGGTGTGGAAAGTCTGCAGAAGGATCCAGATAGGCTGGGCGAATGGGCCAGGAACTGGCAAATGGAATTTAATGTTAGCAAGTGTGAAGTTGTCCACTTTGGTAGGAATAATGGTAGGAAGGACTATTACTTACGTGGCGAAAAACTGCAGCATGCGACGGTGCAGAGGGACCTCTGGGTCCTTGTGCATGAGTCGCAAAAACCCAGCCTGCAGGTGCAGCAGGTGGTCAGGAAGGCGAATGGAATGCTGGCCTTCATAGCGAGGGGGATTGAATATAAAAGTAGGGAGGTCTTGCTGCAACTGTACAGGGCACTGGTGAGGCCGCAGTTTTGGTTGCCGCACTTACGCAAGGATATTTTGGCCTTGGAGGGAGTGCAGAGGTGGTTTACTAGGCTGATACCGGAGTTGAGGGGGTTGAACTATGAGGAGAGGCTGAATAAACTAGGTTTGTACTCGTTAGAGTTTAGAAGAATGAGGGGAGATCTCATTGAGACATATAAGATGATGAATGGGATGGATAGGATAGAGGTGAAGAGGCTCTTCCCGCTCAGAAAGGACAGTAGGACTAGAGGACACAGCCTCAAGAAAGGGGGGGGGGGGGCAGTTTAGAATGGAGTTGAGGAGGAACTTCACTCAAAGCGTGGTGAATCTCTGGAATTCTCTGCCCGTTGAAGTGGTGGAGGCTGCCTCGCTAAATATATTTAAGACGCGGGTAGATAGGTTTTTGATAGGCAAGGGGATTAAGGGTTATGGGGACAGGGCGGGAAAGTGGAACTGAGCCATGACAGATCAGCCATGATCTTACTGAATGGCGGGGCAGGCTCGAAGGGCTAGATGGCCTACTCCTGCTATTTCTTATGTTCTTATTTCTCATAAACATGGAAGACTGATTTAAGTGCCAATATCTCATGTCATGCTGCTAAATTGACAGATATGTAGAGAACTAAGTGCTTATTGCAACAGTGTTAAAGAGAATGAATTCTGGTACAGGTCTGGCTATGACATTCTACACAGTATTGGATTGTGCAGAGTATCATGTTTTTTTCTGCAACTGCCAATCAGTAAGGAGGTAAACTGAACATGTTGAATAATTGTTCGAGTCAAAATACAATCAAAAAACAAGTGAAAATAGGATTGGAACTTTTCACTGGTACGTTACTGCACGCTTACATAATGGCCAACTAAGAACAGTAGTGAATATGACAAAAGTTGGAGTATCCTGCCTTTTCTTCTCACTTAAAGAACTGTGCAGCCTAGAAGGGACGGCCAAGTGCTAGGAAGGAGCTAGTAGTCTATTTATCCTTAATAAAAACAAATTGCCTTGAGTTTGAAAACTTTTCATATATCTTCAAATATTTTAACATTTTGTGTTAATGATATTTTATTTATAACAGTCACAAGAGATGTAGAGTGTAGACCATATATTAGAATGTGTAATGAATGAGGTGTTACATACAATAACGTATAAAAACTTCCAAACGAGAAATGAACTTTCACTTGCAAACAAGAAACTCCAGTCACAAAGAATAGAAATGCAATAATAATTCATCTTTCGTGTGTCACAACATGCACAGCATGCGCAGTGTGAGCTGAAGCAAGGAGCTCACACTGCACTGTTAGAGAAATTGGGAGAATGAAATGGAATCCTATCTTCACCGTTTCTGTTTTGATTATGAAACCTTCCGTACCAGCCCTTCTGATATGTCTTCCTTTTTCTTCAACTAAGGATTGCCTTCCCCATCATCACATGGCTCTCAAACATCTCCAACCCAGTTCCCACACTTACAGTTCTCATTCCTTCTCCTCCTTCACACAGACTGAAACAAAAAAAGAAAATGCTGCAAAATTTCAGCAGGTCTGGCAGCATCTATAAGCTTTGATCAAGGGCTATCTAGATGCAAAACGTCAGTTCTTTTCTCTCTTACTGATGCTGCCAGACCTGCTGAGATTTCCCAGCATTTTTCCTGGGTTTTAAATTCAAGCAACTGCAGTAATTTGCTTTTATCTGGATAAGTTCTCCTTGTCCTTAACATCTCAGCCTCAACATTCAATGGAACATTCTCTGCCATTTCCACCAGCTCCAGCATAATGCAATAACTAATAACATTTTCTCCACCCCTTTCAACATTCTGAATTGACCATTCCCTCTGCAACACCCTGATCCGCTCCTCTCGCATTCCAAACACCCTGCACCTTCCCACAGCACTGCTCCATGCAAATGCAGGGGGTGTAACACCTGTCTCTTCTCATTGTCCAAGGCCCCAAACACTCCTTCCTGGTGAAGCATAGAAACATATGTAGAAACATAGAACAGTACAGCACAGTACAGGCCCTTCGGCCTCAATGTTGTGCCGAGCTATGTCCAAACCCAAGATCAAGATATCCCACTCTCTATCATTCTGGTGTGCTCCACGTGCCTATCCAATAACCGCTTGAAAGTTTCCAAAGTGCCCGGCTCCACTATCACAGCAGGCAGTTTATTTCACACTCCAACCACTCAGTGAAGAATCTACCTCGGACATCCCTCCTATATCTCCCACCATGAACCTTATAGTTATGCCTCCTAGTAACAGCTTTTTTTTCATAAATCTTTTCTTTCAGGGCCCTTTCCATTAACTTACTGACCACTGAAGTAAGACTAACTGGCCTATAATTACCAGGGTCACTCCTATTTCCTTTCTTGGAGAGGAACAACATTTGCCATCTCCAATCCTCTAGCACAATCCCCATGGACAGTGAGGACCCAAAGATCAAAGCTAAAGGCTCTGCAATCTCATCCCTTGCCTTCCAAAATATCCTAGATGTATCCCACCTGGCCCAGGGGACTTTTCAACCTTCAGGTTTTTCAAAATTGCTAATACATCTTCCCTCAGAGCATCTACCTCCTCCATCCTGTCAGCCTGTTTCACATACTTATCCTCAAAAACATGGCCCCTCTCCTTAGTGAGCACTGAAGAAAAGTATTCACTCAATGCCTCACCTATCTCTTCTGACTCAGTTCTTGACTGGCCCTAACTTCACCCTGATCATTCTTTTATTTCTTACATAAGAGTAAAAAACCTCGGGGTTTTCCTTTATTCGACCCGCCAAGGACTTCTCATGCCCCCTCCTAGTTCTCCTAAGCCCTTTCTTTAACTCATTCCTAGCTGCCTCAAGCGATCCAAATGAACCTTGTTTTTTCATCAACGGTTTATATGTACATCTTTTAACTTGTACACAATATCCGTATCTCAATGCGGTTTCCTCCACGTTGGTGAGTCCATATGCAGATTGGTAACTGCTTTGCCAAACACCTCCATTCAGATCGCAACACTGAACTTCTGATGACCTGTCACTTTAATTCTCCACCTTGCTCTCATATTGAAAGATTACTCAAAGAGTAAGATTTTAAGGATCAAAGGATAAGAGAGAGCTGCAGCTGAATAGGAATTTAGAGAATGAATTCTAGGGTTTAGGTCCTAGCTGGTTAAAGACTCAGATGTCAAAAGTAGGGCAAAGGAGTGGGGGATGTTAGTAATTCAGAGCTGGGGGGAATGTAGAGTTCTCAGAGGCTTGTAGAGCGTACAAGCACCTTGTTCTCTCGTCAAAGTAATATACTTTACTAGTGGGAGAACCTGAGGTTAGAGGAGAATTATTTTACTCAGCATGTTATGATCTAGAACATACTGCCAGAAACAGTGGTGGAAGCAGATTCAATAATAACTTTCAAAAGGAAATGGCATTAAAAACTTAAAGAAAAAAATCTGCAGGGGCCAAGGGGAAAGGACAAAAATGTGGGAATAATTGGACAGTTATTTCAAAGAGTCAGCACTAGCATGAATGAGCCAGTCTGTGCTTTATCATCCTATGATTCTGTTCTGTGATTGAGAAATTCCAGGCTTCGATATGAACACAAGTGGATCAAAGCAGGGAAATCTAGGCATCAGCTAGCTTGTAATTGGAGTCTGTCTAGAAAGTTACATACTTTATTTTAGCATAAGGGTAGAAAACATATGTGGCTCACAGGGCAAGTATTCTGGATTGGATATTTCATAAAACTGAAATGATTTGTTGATTCGTGGTCAGCCTCTTTCACAATGAACCAACATATTCAAATTAAAGAAGGCAGACATCAATTTTACTTTCAAATTGGTTGACCAGTAACTAGCCCAAAAAACATCTCTTCCAAATTATTTTAGACAAAGTCCAACTCCAGAATACTTCATGCTCATCTGGGAACTAGAGCAGAATATTGTTTCATATAAAATGAAAAGAAAATACTCAGTTCTGCATAAACGCGTTTAGTCAGGTATTAACATGATGTATAAACTTTCAGGCTTTATCCTCAACTGTCCAACTACGTGCTGGTCTGGCTCAAAGATAATTAGAGGATAACCATATATCCAAAAAAAGCAATTTTAGTAGCAGACATTGTCAGTCTGAGTTGCTGACTAATCAGTTACGGGAAAATGATATAAAATACATCAATCCCCAGATAGTGAAATAAAGATTGGATAAAAAAATGCAGTGTCTCCTTGAAAACTGCACATAAATACCAAAACTTGCATGTCCAAGCAAGTTGCTCATGATCAAATAAATTCCAAAACAACAGGATTTCTATAGAATCTAGGACTGTTACAATCATTTATTTACTTACTGTGTTTACACCAACACCCCTCTGGATTCTGGGGAATGAAATGTGGGTTTCCTCTGACCACTTTTTTATATTTACACATTTAATGGGCTAAAAGATGGGCAAAACTTACTGAATGTGACAGCTATAACAGGCTCTGTCTCATCATGCTTCACATCAGCTACAATCCGACAGTTGGAGTTTGTGAGGCGTGCCTTTTCTGTTCCTATCGCAGCAAGGAACTCTCTACAAAAAAGTTGTAAAGGACATGTAAATGGACAAATTGCCAATGTAAATGAGAAATCAATCTTTTATGCTTTTCTCCATTCAGGTGCGATGCACACATTATGAGAAATGGTTATAATCATTAACGTACATATGCTCTCTTTGTGGGACATTTCATTTTTTTCAAAGAAATGGTCTCAATTATTTATTTGGAGACTAGCAAAACCTAGTTTTACTTGAATTTAAATTACTGAACTCAAACAAATTCAGGTGCTTTTACAAATAATAGCCAACTTAGTATTACCAACTCAGGAATTTAACTGCCAAAATCCCTCCTGCGTGTCTTTTAACAGCATACTTAAAAAAGGTTGGATTTGTATGCTATAACCAGAAGTATCTAATGATGATCCATCTTGGTCTCCTCCCAAGGTCTCCATCCAAAGGTCTGCTTGGGATACAAGGTGCTCAAAAAGATGGGACAGGAACAAAAGGGGGGTTGGCAAGGAAAATGGTATAAAGAATGGTCTAAAGGATTTATGGACAGAATCCATTTGGTCAGCATTAAAAACGATAGATGTTCCATTAAATTACTGGGTGAATTCTATAGACCCCTATCTAGAGAGAAAGCCAGAGAAGCAAGAAGATGGTGTAATGATAATGGGGGACTTCCATTATCTTATTACAAATTAGGATAGCAATAGAGTAAAGGGCAGGGAGGAGGAGTTTATGAAATGTGTTAAGGAGAATTTTCTTAATCAGTGCATTTCTAGCCTAAAGAGGCACTCTTGGATTTGGTTCTGGGGAATGAGGTGGGTTACGTGCATCTGTGATACTGGGGAACATTTAAGGAACAGTGATCATGCCATCATAAAATATAGGCTAGCTCTTAAGGAGTGTGAGAAGTAGTGTAATTTTTAAGGCTGCAAGAGCTAACAGTACAATCAGCAGTGATGGACGAGTTCAGCAGCATACAGAAAGGGGGAGGCACATGACAGACAGTTAACTAGGTTACACGAAACAGATAACCGCAGTGATGA
Source organism: Carcharhinus amblyrhynchos (assembly GCF_965287045.1). Lineage (NCBI taxonomy): Eukaryota > Metazoa > Chordata > Chondrichthyes > Carcharhiniformes > Carcharhinidae > Carcharhinus > Carcharhinus amblyrhynchos. The sequence continues at coordinate 48,536,758 of NC_137331.1, forward strand.
GATTAAGCGCAAAATGGGAGTTGAGAGAGTGTTAATTGAAGGAATGACACAATACAAGCCATTTACAGTGTTTAAAGTTAACAAGGTTAACAGCCAAATAAGGGGGAATAACACAATACAAGTCATCACAATGTTTGAAAAACAGTATAAAATGTGCTGCAAATCTATGTAAGGAGTGCCTATTTTGACTAGACACCCGGTCTTGCAAGAACGACAAATAAAATCTTGCTCCTTCAGAACTTGACTTGACTAAATTGTTTAACTGTGAGCTGTGTTTCTCACAATTGGGGGCTCGTCCGGGATCCTAACATCCCTGGTAGGGAGGTTGCCAGTGACAACTGGGAAGACGCGTCCCGTTCCAAATTGAATGGTCCCAGGTGTTCATCGGTGGACTTCTCTGCCACTGACTGTTGAGAATCCTAGGAAAGTTGTTCTGAACGAGTAAGTGGGAAACGATAGGCACCGTCGTGTGGTCGGGCAACGCTGCGGACCAAGGTAAGAAAAGTGACTTTTAAGTATTGCCTTGGCAACCGGGTCGTGGTAGGTAAACCATGGGAAGTGGGGGTAGTAGGACAAAGTCCCCCGGGAAAGGTGCTGGGAATCCGCGGAGAAAGGGTGGGGCCCCAGGGAACATCCCTCCAGAAAGTCCTTTGGGACGGATGTTGGAAGAAGGGTGGGGCCCCAGGGAACATCCCTCCAGAAAGTCCGTTGGGAAGGATGTTGGAAGGTTTGGGCACTAGTACTAGGGATAAAAACAAGACAACAATGATGAAATATTGTGTTTTGTTTGGGTGAAGGAACCAATCAGGAGTCCGTCCGTCTTCTGGCCAAAGTACGGTTCGGTTGAGGATTGGGTTTGTCAGATTCTTAATAAATATGTGAGACAGAAGCAGCCGGCGTCCCAGGAAGGAATTGATCATGCAAGTTGCTGGATAATGTTAATTTAGGGGCTGCGGGGGAGGTTATGTGATGAGGGAGCAGAGGAAAGTCGAATAAGGGAGGTGCCCCTAGAGGCACTGGAGTTTGTGGATGGGTCACGAAGTATATAGATGGATCAGCATGAATGGGATGGACCTACAATTGGTCTGAGCAGAAAGAGGTAGAGAGAAGTATGTCAGTGGAACTGGGAACCCTGACATGGGCTTTTACTGAGGTGCGGGGAGAACGCTAATAGTGGTTATGTATTTGGAATTGTGCATGACTATATGACTGTTTGAGAGAGAAAGGGATTTGTCACGACATGAGGCACCCGAATCAAACATGGTCAAATTTACTAGAGGCCAGTGAGCTCCCATCAGTAAAGGGTTAAAAAGAGACAAGCAGGCTGACTCTGTATGGTACAGAGAGAGAGAGAGAGAGAGAGAGGGTGTAACTCTGTAATTGAGACCCTCATGTGATGTAATAGATATAGCCAATCAAAGTGAATTGCTTTAAGTTTTTAAGTTTACTAAATTATGTAGGGACCGGACAGAGATTTGAATTCTGCCAAGTGGGAAAGGTGGCATTATATTGCATTTTAAAGTTGTGAGGAGAGATAACCATTTAGGCACATAGTAGATTTGATTTTGTACTTGCCTGTGTTGGTTACAAAGGCAGAGCTGTAGAAATAATTAAACATATAGATTGCACATTAGAATGCTTTCAGTATTTCTTCGTGCATCTGTGCTCCAAGTGATGTTTTGTTTTATTGTACCAGAATTGTAAGAAGGTGCAAGGGTCTTGATTTAGTGAGGATATTTAATGGTGATAAAAATAAATCTTATTTTGGATTTTCTGAATCAGGCTTTAGTTAATTAAACTGCTGTACTTTGACTCACAATTAGTCTCAGAGGTATCTTTACCTACAAGGATTGGTGCTGAAACCTGGGATCTGTTTACGGGTCCGGTTGAATGGCCACAACTGGAGCTCCGGAACAGATTACCAAATTTAAGGGAGTGAATCAAAGTACAGTAGGTGCTCATCTGTGATGAAAAAGTGTGAGTGTGTCTGAGAGGTCTGAGCTGAGCACGTACAGACAAGGAGGCATCTGTCTTTACACCTACCCCTAGACCAGTTGTTAAGAGGGGTAGCCCCCTACGCAAAGCTCAGGAGTTTGAAGTGGGTGTAAAGGCTAGAGGAGGATGCCTGGGATGTGATGTTCAGACGTGAGTAAGAAAGAAAGCCGGCTTAATAGTGTGAGCTTAAAGGTGTAAGCTCACGAGTGTAAGCGGTGGTACGGAGGGGACTGATCACCCCTGATAGGTATCACCGGACTGTGATAAGAGCGACCTAGGGGTGGGATCCATTTCACCCACTAGATCAACAATGGAAATGATTGAAAAAAAAAGTACAGAACTAAGAAAATTGGAATTCTCTTAGTTCGAATTAATTGAACAGGTTTAAACCAGATTAATTGAACACATCTCAGTCTTGGGTAAAAAATATTGGGCTGACGACAAGGAGAAAATTAAAACGTCAGAATCACAGATTAGAGAGTTAGAAAAGAGAAACCAAACAAAGAAAATAGCAGTATTGTTCATACATCAGTTAGCTGGACTAATTGAACAAGTAGTCACTTCCACTAAGAAGTGGAGTGGGGATAAAAAAGATTAAGGAATTAGAATTCAGAGTAAGGGAACTGGAGAAACAAAACCAAGTGTTAGAAGACTACTGCAGAGGGACATCACCTCCCTACCCCGGCAGTATGACCATGAAACTCACAGCGCCTGGGGGTGACTTTAATACTGAGGAGAAGGTCTTTAACCTTGCTCCGGTAACGAGGAGAGGAACAGTGAATAATCCATTGACCAATTTAAATACTTCACGCCAGGGAAAGACATCAGATCCTAGTGTCACTGGGAAAACTCCAGCCCTGGAGTTCAAAGGCCAAATTTTGGTATTATCATTGTCCCAGGAAGTATTTATAGTATTAGATATAGCTTTGAACTTGAACTCACAGGATAAGTTTTTCTTTATAGTAGACGATAAGCACAGGTGTTATATTTGGGACATTTAATATTCCAAAGGATCAAGGAGATGCCCGTGGACAGGCTAGCCAATGAAATAGCAAAAGAAGCAACCCTAAACCCACAACCAATTAGGATGCAGGCCCTTATTTCCCTAATGCCCCGTGGATTGAATCCAATCTTTATAGAAAAGAAAAAAAAGAGGAGCTGACTGAGATGAGACAGAGAAACAGAAGGCAAAGATAATGGTAGCGGCCGTAGATGAGATTGTGAGGAAGAGGGTGGAACCAATAACTGAGGGAAAGACACGAGGGTATCAGTATGTTGAAAGGAAGGAACGAGGAAGTAGAAAAGGTGGGGCACTAAAAGGTGGGGTAACATAAAGAACCCAACAAAAGGGGTGTTATCACTGTGGAATGGTTGGACATTTTAGAAGACAGTGCCCTGAATTACAAAAAGAGAGGGTAGTCCCTCTCATGAGTATGGATGAAGACTAGGGAGGTCAGGGGTTCCTACCCCCGGGGATCCACCGGGAATCCTTGATAAATCTGCAGGTGGGTCCCCAACAAGAAGATGCGGTGTTTCTGGTGGATACGGGGGCCACTAGATCCTCTCTGAATTTTATACCGAGAGGAATAAAGTTAATCGATAAGAAATTAATGGTATCGGGGTAAAAGGGGAAGGTTTTACAGTCCCCATGTTTGAACCGATTATGCTTAAATACCAGACTGAGCGGATAGAGGGTCAACTCTTATACATACCAGAAGTTGGCAGTAATTTATTAGGCAGAGACTTAATAATTAAATTGGGTTTGGCAATTGGAGTAGAAAAGAACCAATTAACAGTAACCATGGCAGTATTAACAGACGGACAGGAACAGCAAATAGACCCGATAGTCTGGGCAGGGGAAGGAAACCGAGGGGGATTAGACGCTCCTCCTCTGCAAATAAATTAAAAAAAAAGGAGAGACGGTGTGTGTTAAGCAATACCCTATACCTTTGCAAGGAAAAAAAGGATTACAGCCAGTAATTGAAGGATTGGTTAGAGATGGACTGTTAGAACCCTGCATGTCCCCTTATAATACCCCTATATTGCCTGTAAAGAAGCCTGAGGGAACGTACCGCCTGGTACAGGACCTAAGGGCCCTGAACCAGATAGTGACGATGCGACACCCCATTGTCCCTAATCCTTATATTTTATTAAGCAAGATTCCTCCTGATCACGGATGGTTCAGTGTAGTGGACCTAAAAGATGCATTTTGGACATGCCCACTGGTGGAAGAAAGTCGAGACTTATTTGCTTTTGAGTGGGAAAATCCTATCACAGGACGGAAACAGCAGTTCAGGTGGACAGTGCTCCCACAGGGGTTCACAGAGTCCCCAAATCTTTTCGGTCAAGTCTTAGAGCAGGTGTTAGAAAGATTTAAAAAGCCTGATGAAATCACGTTACTACAATATGTAGATGACCTACTAGTAACAGGAGGAGGAAAGGAAAAGGTAATAGAAGCCACAAATAGCTTATTGAATTATCTGGGACAACAGGGATTCAGGGTGCCAAAGAAAAAGCTGCAGTACGTAGAGAAGGAAGTTAAATACCTTGGACACCTAATCAGTGAGGGAAGGAGAAGAATAGATCCAGAAAGAATACAAGGAATCCTAGATCTAAATATACTACGGACTAAAAAGGAACTTAGGAGGTTCTTGGGATTAGTAGGATACTGTAGATTGTGGATCAAAGGGTACGCACAGAAAACTAAACAACTATATTTGAAACTGTTAGAAGAAGAACCTAATGTTTTAAAGTGGACAGAGGATCTAAGCTGATAATAGAAACGAAACTCCCTTGGACTAAGTGCTTACCAAAAGCACTTTTGCGTATTTGTACAGCTCCTCGAAAGGATTTGGGTTTATCCCCCTATGAAATGCTATTTGGACTACCTTATATGGGGGCAGTCGGGGAGTTACCGGTTCCTGAAATGAATGATCAATTTGTAAAGAAATATATACTGGGCCTGTCCTCCTCGATATCTTCCCTTAGGAAACAAGGATTATTGTCGCAGACTCCAGCCCTCGACTTCACGGTACATACAATTCAACCAGGAGATCGGGTCCTGGTAAAGTCATGGAAAGAAACTAAGCTGCAACCGGAATGGGAGGAACCATGTCAAGCACTCCTAACAACTGAGACAGTAATCAGGACTGCTGAAAAGGGGTGGACACATCATACTATAATCAAGGGACTGGTAAAACCTCCAGATAATTCCAACACGTGGATGGTCAAACCGACTGAAGAACCTTTGAAGCTGAAATTTAAAAGACTCTAAATAATCAATTTTTAGTTGCGGCGTGAGCGCGGGAAAGGAACTGTTTTGAATTAAGTTCTCTCCTAAAAGGTAACGAGAAAGGGATAGAATGGAAGGGGTAACCTGGATAATGCCTTCCTTCCTCTTGTCCAAGAGAGTACTTACAAGTATGGGATATAATTCAGATAAGTTAGAAGAGGACAAGGGAAACACTATGAGCTCAGTTACGGTTCTGGATCTCACTACAACACAGGTAGTAGAGACAGACCTGTGTTCTTTGGTAATATGTGGGGATCTGGTGAGCCAGCAAAAATATTCGGTAGAATCCTTACAATTTTATGCCGACGGAAAGTATCCTTGGGGTAAACTCCCTTCCATAATATCCCTTCATCAGAAACATATGCAGCCAAGATCAGAATGCCTAGATAAGGAATACAATCTTATAGGGACCAAATGGACTGAAAAAAAAAAGCAGTCCAGTCTTAGATCCTAAGAACCTCTCCCGGTACTCCATAGCTGGTGGGCCCTTCTTTACAGGTAACTGGACCAGGGACCAACAATTGCACCAGGCAGTATTTGGAATTAGGGTAAAGGAGGGAGGAAAAGATAGCAAATTGAAATGTTGTTTCCGAATCTATGTAGATAAAAATTTGAAAACACCTGACTAGAATGATAAGGTTCCCCAAAACGACCCAAGGGCAGTAAGAGTGGTCGAAGTAAACAACCTAAAACAAATCCTTGAAATAGAGACTGGGTATGAGGAAACTAATGCCTGGGTAGAATGGGTCAAATACACTGTAAAAAGCTTAAATAAAAGCAATTGCCATGCCTGTGCGTCTGGGAAGCCAGTGGCCCAAATAGTACCCTTCCCTCTGGGATGGAAACGCGACAGAAGAGGTATGGAGTGCATGTTAGCCCTGTATCAAGAAAAGGAAGCATGGGGCAACCCGAACTGCACATCCCTATCCCTGATGTTCCCTCCTGTGGAAGCAAAGAACTTAAAAACTCCCCCTCAGTTTCTCACTGCCGTTGTGAATCACACTTCATGTGTGAACCGACAAAGGGCAGAGTTAACTCATAATATGGGGGAGTTAGAATCATGCTCAGAGGTCAGGAGCATTACAGAGAACGGAATGGGAGGGAACTATTCATCATTGAAAATCCCCAGAGCAGATATATGGTGGTATTGTGGAGGAAGGGTACTGAGGCCAACTCTACCCCCTCAGTGGAAAGGTACATGTGCAATTGTCCAATTGGCTATACCATTTACCCTGGCATTTGAAAAATCAAAAGGATCAGGAAAAACAAGAGATCAGTGATAGGAATTTCTTTTGATGAAAAGATATATCTAGATCCCATAGGAGTGCCTCGGGGAGTTCCAGATGAATTTAAAGCTCGAAATCAGATTACAGCTGGGTTTGAATCCTTGTTTTGGTGGGTAACAATAAATAAGAACGTAGATTGGATAAATTATATAAGATTGGGACGAGCAAGTGAATAGTATGTTAGCCAAACTGGAACAACCTACTCGCGCATATCTGGACTAAACCTGGAAAAAGGGATGCTAGTGAAAAATTACAGACAGTAAAAAGAAAAGGGGGGATTGTGAGAAGTAGTGTAATTTTTAAGGCTGCAAGAGCTAACAGTACAATCAGCAGTGATGGACGAGTTCAGCAGCATACAGAAAGGGGGAGGCACATGACAGACAGTTAACTAGGTTACACGAAACAGATAACCGCAGTGATGAGATTAAGCGCAAAATGGGAGTTGAGAGAGTGTTAATTGAAGGAATGACACAATACAAGCCATTTACAGTGTTTAAAGTTAACAAGGTTAACAGCCAAATAAGGGGGAATAACACAATACAAGTCATCACAATGTTTGAAAAACAGTATAAAATGTGCTGCAAATCTATGTAAGGAGTGCCTATTTTGACTAGACACCCGGTCTTGCAAGAACGACAAATAAAATCTTGCTCCTTCAGAACTTGACTTGACTAAATTGTTTAACTGTGAGCTGTGTTTCTCACAGGAGGAACAACATAAAGTGAAAATATTTAATTGGAGGACGGTCCAATGCAGGTAAACTGGAATCGAAGACTGGTAAGCAAAATTATAAAGGGAACATTGGGCTGCCTTTAGAGAGATGATTCAGGTATACATCTTTACATGGGAGGAAGAGTATAGCAACCTAAACCAGGACTCCGTGGGGGACCAAAGAATTGCAGGTAAGATGAAACAGATAAAGGATGTGTATGATAGATGTCAGGCTGATAATACAACTGAGAACAAGGAGGCTGGTTGTTTCTTGACAAAACAAACTTCAAAATAAATATGCAACATTAATATTCTTGAGGGAATGAGACTCCATAGTTCTGAAATTATTTTTTCAGGGTGACAGAGATTGTTTGACAGTAGTTGTCACGATTATAAATTGAACTCTTCCATCTTATAGTGTGCAGCTAAGTGGGGGTGAGGGCAATCAGGATACTGAATTTGATGGTCAGTCATGGATCAAAATGGATGGCCTACACTTGCTTATTGCTTGTATGCTATAGTTGTACTGGTCTCTGAAGTTGCTTATGTAATGTAATTAACCGCAACAGTAATTTGTAATGCTATAAAACTACTGCTTTAATCTGTAACCTCAATGCTAATTCTTAGTAGTGTTGCTAGAAATCAGTTCTTGTGCTTACATTGTGGATTGATTGCCGCTTTAATCACTAAGGGATGAGTTTGTGAGTCCATAACAGTTGTGCATTAACTTCTCAATGGTAATCCATGGTAAATTTGTGAGTTAACTTGTAATTAGTAGTGCAATATGTGAACAAACAGATTGGTGCCGCTTTAATCATGTTGTGTAACTATTAGGAAACCACAAATCACTACCATGATTAAAGTACTATATGGAGGAGCAGAGTATCTCTGGCAGCAACTTTCAGATTTCCATGTTAAACTGTACATATGCAGCCATCAGAAATTGCTATCAGACTTAGCCTGTAATGACATAGCTTCACTATTACTATCATGACAAAACTCAGGCCAATATCCTTCTTGATTTATATTGTTTTTATTTCCACTTCGTTGGTCTCTTCACTGAAAACTGAGGCAATCAAATCAGTGTCCACCTACTTCAGTATTATCTCATAAGCTTATCTAAAATTATCCCTTAGTAACCCCAACCCTATATTAATTCTCATATTGTTACTTAATTATCTATAGAATACAACACTTCTTATATTTTAATTTTATATTTCCCCTTTGCCTTTCAAACCCTTTGCTAAGCTCATCATATTCCCACTTCTATAATTTCCTTTATTGTGTATATATTTTGTATATGCTTTTCTGTAGATTCAATTTTATCATCAACTTCTATTTATTTGCGGTTTTGCATTCTTTGCCAATTTTGTCTTGTTTTTGAGTGGATATTTTTCCCTGGGCTTTACTAAATTATCATCAACAGCTGTTCAATTTGTCAATCATTTCCCCCCCCGTTTACCACCTTGATTAAATTGTCTTTCCCTCATAGTTGGCCTTTCTCCAGTCTACTACTTTGGTGTTTGTAATAACTTTAATCAAGTGTTTGCAGTATTATGGTTAAAGTCAGAAGCTGCAAAGTATTTTATGAAGCTCGCCTGAATCGTAAGTTTTGCATCCTGAATTTAATTAGGATAGGCATGGGATGTTTCAATTCAGTCTGATTCAAGTGACCTACTAGTGAGCTTTTATAAAACAAAGTTTTATATAGAATAACAAAGTAATTTATATAGTCAACATGTATATTAAGAAAATTAACAAAAACTTCCATCAATTACAAACAAACAACTACCATAATGTATAACTCAATGAAAATCTCTGTGTTCCAATTCAAAACAAAACCCACTGACAACAAAAAACCCTTTTCACAGGTTTAACAGATTAATGCTCACTTGTTACTGGGATCTTGGCCATTAGTTGAATTCTGCAGTCCAATGTACTTGAGATTCAGAACAGTCTGAAGACAAAACAGCTTTCCAAAGCACCAGGGTGACTCTGCCCCAGCCCCCAACAGATTTTCTACTCCAGGAAGGCTTTCAGCTAAATAGCAAAATTTCCCAAAACCAGCAAGAGAAAGAGAGACTGCTTTCAGTTTGATGTTCACTCCTTCTGAATGAAAACTGACACACGTAGCTCAAAATCAAAAAATGAAAAAAAAACCTTGTCACCTGACCTGCTAATCAGTATTTTCCCTCTCCAAAACACAGTTATAAAAATACCACAATAAAAACAAACAACTCCATTAAAGTAGCAATAAAAGGATATCTGGTAGCCAAGCCTGCAACAATGACATCACTGAAGCTGCGAGCTGTTATCTAGTTGTACCCACCCTTGCTCGTATCCTTCTTTTATCTTCACATTATATTCACCAATTATATCCACCTCAAGCTTTCCCCTTTAATGTTCTTTGTAAAATCTTCCTTATCCTTTCTGCTCAGATCTTGATCCTAGCAGTATAACCGAATTCTGTCACAGTGATTTTGATTCCCCCTTATGACATTCCTGAAACCAAACTTTCAATTTCTTGTTCGGTTTTTCCCTATAGTTATCAGGCCTAGATATTCGGGTGATTGGTACCCTTGAGGTTATGCGTTATAATTTACCAGAACTTGATGTTTACTTAGCAGGAACTCCTCCTTGTACTTCACCATTATTTGGTCTTACTTCTGCAACATTTGAAATAAAAACAGAACATACTGCAAATACTCAGTAGATTAGATAGCATCAGTGCAGAACCATTTACAGGTTGTGGTTGGACACAACTTGCGGGAATGTTTGACTCTGGCTTCCTGCCTCACACTGTGGTCTTGTCTGCACTTGGTTGGCCTTGGAGAGGGAGTATGCTATGTGCCTAGGAGCACGGTAGCATAGTGGTGGTGTTACTGAATTAATAATCCAGAGACCTGGACTAATTATCCCTAGAGTCAAGTGAAATCCAACTGCGACAGCTGGGAAATTAAATTCAGTTAATTAAATAAATCTGAAGTAAAACGAGTCTCAGTGATGGTGATCATGAAACTACTGAACTTTTGTGCAAACATATGAACGATGACCATCAGTAGACCATTCAGCCCCTCAAGCCTGCTCTGCCATTTAAAAAGATCATGGCTCATCTGATAATAATCTTCAATCTTCATTCTGTCTACCCCCATTAACCCATCACCCCCTTGCTTGCCAAGAATCTATCCACCTCTGCCTTAAAAGTATTCAAAGATTCTGCTTCTCCCACCTTTTCAGGAAGACTTCTAAAGACTCTCAACCCTTAGAGAAAAGAATTTCACTTCATGTCCGTTTTAAATGGATGACCTTTTATTTTTAAACAATGATCTTTAGCGATAGATTCTTTTTATAAAAACCCATCTGCATTAATGTTCTTTAGAGAAGGAAATTTATTGTCCCCACCTCGTCTGGGCTATATGTGATGCCAGTAATCTGGCTCACTGTTCTCTGAAAGTGGTCTTGCAAGTCACACAAGTTGTACCAAACTGCTACAAAAAAGTTTAATAAAAATAAAACCACTTGGTATCAACCTAAACACTGGACATGACAAAGGCACACCTAGTTCAATGACCCTACAAAGTTCTTCTCACAAACATCTGGGGAATTGTGCCAAAATTGGGAGACTTGGCCCACAGCCTGATCAAACAATTACCTTGACATAATCATACTCAAAAAAATCATACCTTTCATCCAATGTGCCGGGTTCCTTCATCACCATCCCTAGGTATGTGCACTCCTACCGGCAGGAGGACCCACTAGATACAGCAGCACGGTGATAAGGGGTCAAAAGGGACTGCACCTCGGAGGCCTTAACACTGACTCTCAGACCTATGAGGTCTTGCTGCATCAGGCCAAACATGGGCAAGGAAACGTCCTGCTGATTACCAACTACTGCTCTTCCTTAGCTGATGAATCAGTACTCCTCTAAGCTTAATGCACGCCACTAAGAAGAAAGACTGAAGATAACAAGGATACAGAATATACTCCATTTGGGGTTTTTAAATGTCTCAGTAGCACTATTACTGACCAAGTGCTAAACGAAATAGTTGCCACAAAGTCTATTATTTGTGGTGAGAGGGTTATTATGAAGGTTAAGCTTATTGACCTTGTCCTCACCAATCTACCTGTTGTAGATGCAGCTGTTTGTGACAACATTGGCAAGAGTGAATGCTGCACATTCCTTGGGGAGAAGATGTGTCATTTTCACACCAAAGGCACCCTGTATTGTGTTGTGAGGCACTGCCACTATAGTAAATGGGATAAATTCAGAACAGATATACCAACTTGAAAGTGGGTGTTTATGAGGTGCTGTGGGCATTTTCAGCAGCAGAATTCACATTCCACCACAGTGAGTACTCTCATGGCATGGTATATTCATCAGTCTACCTTATCAAGTTACTGGACCAACCCTAGTTCAATGAGGAGTGCAGGAGGACAAGCCAAGAGTAGTGTCAGGAATATCAAAAAATGGGATGCTATCTATGACATAGAACTACATGCATGGTAAACAGTGAAAGCTTCGTGAAAAAACACCATTATTAACAAATCAGATGAAGGCTGCTCAGTTTTACTGTATCCAGTAAAGAAACAAACAAGGCAACAAATCTTCCACCCACACACCAACAAAAGTGAAGAACCTCATTGGACACACCTGTGCCCTTAACATCGCACACGACTCATCATCTCCCAGGCCCGAAAAGAGGCACCCTCTCGAGGGAGCATGGAAAACACGCAGGCCTGCAGGTGAGAATGAAACAATGCCCCCCTCCCCAGCTTACTCCTAGCAAATATTCAATCTCTGGGATACAAGTTAGACAAACGTAAAGCCACACTCACGTTTTAAAAAGAACTGAAGGACTGCTGTATACTCTGTTTGATATGGAGATGCCAGCGTTGGACTAGAGTCTGACTGTTGTCAGACTTCTTACTGTGTATACTCTTTCACAGAGACATTGCTCAGTCCTGCTTCACTGAACTATTACAACTGGAGGGCTTCTCAATTCATTAAATGAACCATACTGCGGCCTCAGGAAACGCTAGGGTGGAGGAGGTTGGGTCTACCTCCTAGTCAATACCTCGTGGTGTCTAGATGTAGTAACACTGGCAAGTTTCTGCTGCCCGGACCAAGAATACCTGACACTACCTTCCACGGGAGTTCATCTCTGATATCTTACATCCTATCCCACGTGGATGTGAAGACGGCACTGGCCAAAATATACATCACCACAAACAGCCAAGACGAAACATCCTGAGGCCTTGTATATCATGCCCGGGGGCTTCAATCAAGCCAAGTTCAAGCACGTCCTACCAAGACACCACCAACACGTCTCCTGTTCCACCACAGGCCCAAACATCCTAGACCACTTCTACGCAAATATCAAACATGCCTACTGCTCTATCACTCACCCATACTTTGGCAAATCAGACTACAAGGCTGTGCTCCTGCTCCCACCTTACAAGCAAAAACTGAAACAGGAGAATCTGCTAAGCAAAGTTGTGCAATTTGGTCTGAGGAATTGGAGGATCTCCTACGGGACTGCTTAGAGTCAGTAGACTGGTCAGTACTTAAAAACTCTGCAACCAGCTTAAACGTGTACACCACTACAGTAACTGACTTCATAAGTTAGTGAACAGAACTCTGTACGTCAAAGAAGCAAATCTGTGTATTTCCCAACCAGAAACCATGGATGAACAGGGATATCAACTGCTTGCTGAAATCCTGATGTGTTCATGTCAGGTGACCCTGACCTATACATGAAAGTCAGATATGATCTCTGGAGATCCAACAAAGATGCCAAAAGATAGTACTGGGCCAAGCTAGACTCCCAGGTTAGCCACATAGACTCTGGCCGACTATGGCAGGGTCTGCAAGACATAAATGGCTACAAGATGAAGGCATGTAAAATTGTTGGCACCAGTGCACCCCTGCCCAATCAGCTCAATGTATTCTATGCCCGTTTTGAGCAAGAGGTCAGCGAGAGAAAGCTCTTCACCCCGAAGTTTTGGACAAACCTGTATGAGGTCACCACTGCAGATGTCAGGGAAGCCTTCTTGAAGATCCTGCAGAAAGCGGCTGGCCTGGAAGGGGTACCTGGATGAGCACTCAGATCCTGCACAGATCAACTGGCGGGGGTATTCAGAGATATCTTCAACCTCGCTTTACACCAATTTGAGGTCCCTATCTGCTTCAAGGAGACATCCATCATCCTGGTACCAAAGAAAAGCCAGGCAGCGTGCCTTATTGACTATCAGCCACTGGTTCCGGCATCCATCAATATGAAGTGCTTTGAAAGGTTAGTCACGACACAAATCAATTCCGGACCCAGATTGCCTAGATCCACTACAATTGGACAACAGGTCCACATTAGACACCATTTCCCTGGCCCTGCACCCAACCCTGGAACATCTAGATAACAAAGACACCTATGTCAGATTCCTATTTATCGACTGCAGCTCAGCCTTCAACGCCATTATTCCTGCGATATTCATCTCCAAATCTGTGGCCTGGGACTTGGCTCTTCCCTCTGCGACTGGATCCTGGACTTCCTAACCCACTGACCACAATCAATAAGGATAACCAACAACACCTCCTCCATGATCATCCTCAACACCAGTGCCGCATATAGCTGTCTCTTCAGCCCCTCACTATACTCCTCAGACAACAATAACTGTGTGGCCAAACTCTCCTCCAACTCAATTTTCAAGTTTGAGATCCAACCCACTGAGGTGGGTTGGGTCTCAAACAATGATGAGTTGGTGTACAGGGAAGAGATAGAGAATCTGGTGAACTGGTGCAACAATAATAATCTCTCCCTTAACATCAACAAAATGAAGATGATCATCAATTTCAGGAAGCATAGTGGAGGACATGCCCCTGTCTACATCAATGGGAAGAAAATAGAAATGGTTGAGATCTTCAAATTTTTAGGTACCAATTCACCAACAACCTGTCCTGGTCCCTCCATGCCAATGTTATAGTTAAGAAAGCCCACCAACGCCTCTACTTTGTCAGAAGACTAAGGAAATTTGGCATGTCCGCTGCGTTGTGACTCACCAATTTTTACAGATGCGCCATAGAAAGGATTCTTTCTGGTTGTATCATAGCTTGGTATGGTTCCTGCTCTTCCCATGACCGCAAGAAACTCCAAAGGGTCATGAACAAAGCCCAGTCCATCACTCAAACCAGCTTCCCAGCCACTGACACTGTCTACACTTCCTGCTGCCTCGGTAAAGTAGCCAGCATAATTAAGGATCCCATACTCTTCCACCTCCTTCCATCAGGGAAAAAGATTAAAAAAAGTCTGAGGACACGACAACCAACTCAAGAGCAGCTTCTTCCCTGCTGCCAGACTTTTAAGTGGACCTAACTTGCATTATGTTGACCTTTTTCTACACCCTAGCTGTGACTGTAACACTACATTCTGCACTCCCTCCTTTCCCTATGTATGATATGCTTTGTCTGTATAGCATGTGTGAAACAACACTAGAAACTAATACATGTGACAATAATATATCAAATCAAAGAATGGCAATTCATTAATCAAAAGGGGAAACCCAAAAACATTCCCATTCTCAAAAATGGCAAAGTCCAACAAAAAGTGAAAAGTAAAAGGTTTAAGTCTGTAAAATCATTTTCAGGTGGGTGTGCTGAGTGAATAATCCAGGGAGCCTCCTCTTGAAGTCTCCATCTTCGTAGTCATCAGTTTTCATCCATACAGCAATGGCTACGGGCCCTGAATGCATCATGGTTGTGGTTCTGTAGACCTACGTTTCAGAATTAGCCAAGCCTCTCAGCAAGCTATTTCAGTGCAACTCCAATATCATTTAGCTGGACAAATTTTCATATCATCAAAAAGCAGGCTAATTATTGCCACAATTGAATACTCTCAATCATTAGCAAATTGATGGATAGTGCTATCAAGGAACACTTAGTCAGCAATAACCTGCTCCCTTCACTGACTTCCAGATTGGGTTCCTTCAGAATTATTTGACTCCAGACCTTGTTTCAGCCTTGGTCCGAGTTAGAGAACTGAATTTCAGGAGACGAAAGTGACTTGTTAAAAGTGGTATCAAGGAGCCCTAGTAAAATTGAAATAAATGGGAATCAGGAAAAACGTCCCACTGACTAATGTCATAATTTGTGGTTGTTCGAGGCTAATCATTTCTTCCTCAGGACATTGTTATCGGGCATTGTCAAGACACAACCATCTGCAGCTGCTTCGTCAAAAACCATTCATTTATCATAAGGTCAGAAATGGGGATATTTGCTGATGTTGCAGTGTTCAATTCCATTCGCAAATCCTCAAATAATGAAGCAATCTCTGCAGCATGCAGTAAGAACATAAGAACTAGGAGTAGGCCATGTGGCCTCTCGAGCCTGCTCTGCCATTCAATAAAATCATGGCAGATCTTTTTTGTGGACTTAGCTTCATTTATCCGCCTGCTCACCATAACCCTCAGTTCGTTTACTGTTCAAAAATCTATCTTTGCCTTAAGAACATTCAACGAGGCAGTCTCAACTGCTTCACTGAGCAGGGAATTGCACAGATTCACAACCCTTTGGGTGAAGATGTTTCTTCTCAACTCAATCCTAAATCTGCTCTGCCTTATTTCCAAGCTATGCCCTCTTGTTCTGGTTTCAGCTGCCAGTGGAAACAACCTCCCTGCTTCTATCTTATCTATTCCCTTCATAATTTTATATGTTTCTAGAAGATCCCCCCTCATTCTTCTAAATGCCAATGAGAATAGTCCCAGTCTACTCAGTCTCTCCTTCCTTCAGCATGATCTGAGCAGGTTGGGTGAGTGGGCAAATCAATGGTAGATGCAGTATAATTTGGATAAGTGCTACTAGCAAAAACAACGTGGCAGATTACCATCTGAATGTCTGTAAATTGGTAGAGGGAATGTTAAGTGGTGTCTTTGTGCACCAGTCGCTGAAGGTAAGCGTGCAGGCTGCAGCAGGCGATAAAGGCTGCAAATGGTGTGCTGGCCTTTATTGTGACACATTTTGAGTACAGGAGCAGGGATATGTTGTTGCAACTATACATGGTCTTAGTGAGGCCACACCTAGAATATTGTGCGCTGTTTTAGTCTCCTCTGAGAAAGAAGGTTCTTACTCTTGAGGGAGTGCTTTATTTTCGCTCAGCATTTGTTCATTTTCTTAATAGCACAACGCTTTATTCAAATTTCATTTAATATTGTGCCAAATCGTACCTTTCCAAATTTTGCTAATTAGCTCTTTCAGTAAAATGTATTGTGGCCACCAAAGTGAAAAGGTTTGGACAATTCCTGCACTAGGTGAATCTCTCATTCAGAGATAAGAGCAAATTAATGTGGATGCTGGAATCTGAAACCAAAAGAGTAAATACTGGAAAATCTCAGCAGGTCTGGCAGTACTTGTAAGGAGACAAAAGAGCTGCCACTAGGAGTCCAGATGACCCTTTGTCAAAGCTAAAAGGCATCAAAAGTGGGAGATATTTATACTGCAGGGCGATGGAATCAAAGATGAGTAACAGCCACAGAAACCAGGGGAAAAGACTGCTAATGGTTTTCCACAGAAAGAATAAAGGGTATGAATGACCAAAAGACAGAAGTTAAAATGAGTGGCTGAGCTGTGATGTTGTTTGGGGTGGGCGGATGGATGGATGGATGGGACAGAGGTAAAATTGGGACTGGGGGGAGGGGAGAAGAGGAGTTGGGGGGAGGGGAGAAGAGGAGTTGGGGGGAGGGGAGAAGAGGAGTTGGGGGGAGGGGAGAAGAGGAGTTGGGGGGAGGGGAGAAGAGGAGTTGGGGGGAGGGGAGAGAAGAAGAGAAAAATGAAGACAGACAATATGAAAACAAAGGGGTTGAGGTGGGGTACAGCAAATTATCTAAAGCTGTTGAATTCGATATCGAGATCGGAAGGCTGTAAAGTACCTAGCTGAAAGATGAGATGCTATTCTTCCAGCTTGTGTTGAGCTTCACTGGAACGTTGTAGCAAGCCACGGACAGACGTGGGTATGGGAGCAGAATTGTGTTAAAATGGCAAGCAACTCACTCATCTGATGATGGAGCAGCAAGCGCTCTGAAAACTAGTGGTGTTTACTACCAAATAAACCTATTGGACTTTAACCAGGTGTTGTAAGACTTCTTACTGGAGCAACTGGAAGGTCAGGGTCCTGATTGAACACAGACTGAAGGTGCTCAGCAAAGTGTTTATACTTGGTCTCTCCGATATAGAGGAGACCACACTGGGAACAGCGAATGCAATACACTAATTTGAAAGAAGTGCAAACAAAATGCTACTTAACCTGGAATGATTGTTTTGGACCTTAGACGGTAAGCATGGAAGAGGTGAAGGATCAGGTGTTACACCTTCTGCAATTGTATGGGAAGGTGCCATGAGTGATGAGAGAGGTGTTGGGTACAGTGGAGGAGTGGACTAGATTATCCCAGAGGAAATGGTCTCTGCAGAATGCTGACAGAGAGCGCGAAGGGAAGATTTATTTGGTGGTGGCAACACGCTGGAGTTGGTGCAAAAAGTTCTCTTTTGGTTGCTCAGAGGGTCAGTATAAACACGTTGGGCCAAATGGCCACCTTTGGTACTATATCAATTCAGTGATTCAATATAAATGACATGTCATTATTGCACCACTCCTTTATCGTGGCCACTTGTCTTTATATCGCTTAAGAATTTTATTCCCAGCACTCCTTAAGTTATTTTTTCCTCCAGAAAGCACTTCGGATTAAAGCCCAAGATCACCAGAGAAGTGAGTGGGAGATGGAGTTTCATTCTGAAGGCCTTGCCTACCTGGCACCGCGCACATTAGACTCGAAAGGGCAAAACTGCACGATGACTTCTTTGACTGACTTCAAGACCACTCTCCCCTTCCCCGCCGCCATCTTACTTCACCGACCTCGGCGCTGTCTGCCGTTGGGGTGGAGGGGAGCGGGGGAGGCGGGCTGATCAGGTGGTTTGTGCCGCCGTGCACGCTGGGAATTGTAGTTCTTCACGCAGTTTGATGACGGCACCGCGCTGGAGACGTTACTGCGTCATCTTACGTAACGACGTATCTCCCCGCCTGCTGATGGTGGAGCTTGCGGCTTTCAGGGCTGCGCATGCGCGCCCTGGCTCTGCCCCAGCTGTTTGCAGCAGCTTGTCCCTCGCTACTGTGGTCTGTGGGAGGAGCTGAGCCAGAGGCAAAGAGGCAAGGAACGCAGCAGTCTCGTTGCTTCTCAGAGCTGGTGAGGTCCTAATTATTGCAGCATACAGAGAAAGCGCGATCACTATTAATGCAGTACGTTACAATTTTACTGCTTTAGCTGATGTTTGTGCATGACTTGAGCTCCATCAACTTGAGTGTGAAGCAGCTGCGCGAATTAGCGGCTTCTTTCGTCGTTTTTCATGGTAAGATTTTTAAAAATTCCTATGTAAATGTTTAATTTCGCAACCAGATTTGTGAAATATGCAAATTATTTATTCGGTACATAACATCTAGGAAGTAGTATGTGGAAAGTCTTACGGTTTGACTGGTGATAGTACTCTTCACGTCCATAAAGGCAGTATAATACTTTGTGCTGTTGCCTAGGCTAGTACAATGAAAAACTGACATTTGTGGACCATCCCAAGGCTACTAAACTGGACATTTCAAATATAAAATGTTCTGTATAGTTCTGTAGAGTATTTTGGTGTATTTTCAACTTAATACAGTAAAAAAAATTCGTCTTTACCAACGGAATAAAAGCATTTCGCAGTTCACACGATTATCTTTAAGTCCTGTAGGTTTTTCATTAGAAACCATCACAGTTGTCTATGTGACTTGGGTTCAAATCTGCAGTTTGTGTAGTGTTGAATGTTGCATAAGTGCACTATCATTTAGTTTATATACACCCGGGGAGTTCTGAAGAGGTGTTTTCGAACATCAGTTAATTAATATTTTAACACGTAATTCATCTTTCACCAATTTTTTTTGCCTCACTTTGAATAGATACCTGTTCCTTTTGTATACTTGTATAGCTGAATATAAAACGCTTGTCATTCTTGCATTTATGAAGCACTTTAAGTGACTGTTGAATATCACGGAATCACGTAATATAGGAAAAACTGTGATCATCTTGATAATTATATGATAGATGCTTATTATATGTTGAACTGATTTTATTTCAGAATGTTGAGTGACAAAACCAAACATTTGGTTGGAATTACATGTTTAGCTGATCTTCCAGTGACTTAATGGCAATTGATTGTAAATATCTTGTCATTAAGCTGGGTTTAATTTACTGAAAGTATGTGGCACCGTTTGGAAATTCTTTCCACTGTCATCAAAAACTTCTGAATGCAATTTTCCCTTCAAAGCAGTTCTCAGTGGTTTTTGGTGAAATTGTTTGCAGGTTCCATCTAAGCATTTCCAGCTGGATGCATTACAGTACTTCTAAACAGGAAAATATTGCATGCTTTCTCAAGTTATGATATGACAAAATGCCTATTGCATTACATGCGCACATGTAAGGTTAATTTCATTTGAGTAATGTTACTCATTGTCATACGGTAACATGATTCATAAATGGTGCTGCCTGAACTCTGTCAGGGTAAGAGACTGCAAATGTTTTCTCCATTCTAGTGTTATTCTAGATAATTAAAATTGAATTATAGTTCAATTGTTAATATATACCTTCCTAATTTGTTGAATTTATTCTCCATTTCCTTTTTACTTTATATTTCCAATATTACAGCTATTCCTCAGATCAATCCAAGAAGATTCTGAGTATTTCTTTGTTTAAATTTGTGCTTTAATGCAATGATACTGGCTCATTAATATTGCTCTCCTCTTCCTTTTGTTTTTCCTCTCCTGTAGCCCCACTTTTGACCTTGATGCCTTCAGCCTTCTTAACTTGGCTCCCTGACTTGTTCCTTCTCTTACTCTAAGACCCTCCATATAGTCATTTGACTAAGCTTCCTAATAATTTGATCCATGCTATGATGTCCATTTCTGTCTGATTATAGCTCCACGAAATATTTTACAATGCTTCTGTGTTGAAAGCACTGTGTAAATGCAACTTGTGGGTGAAAATTGCAAACATCTATTCACCAGTAATGTGCAATAACTTTTTCATCTCATTTAGCTAATATTGAAGAGGAATATTTATCTTCCAATCACATCTACAATCCTGTTTACCACATTAATATATTTTTTGCTGTTTAACTATGATATTTCAAAATATTATTTAAAAATGAATTGTATCTTTGCATTAATATCAGCTAATCTTGGGCACAGGAAGGAAAGTTGGATGATCAGCAGTTTGTTGGAATAGGATCAAGGGAATAGGAGGTAGATTTCCTGGACAGGATAAGCTTGGAAAGAGTGAAATAGAAGATGGGACTGTAATTAGAGAAAGGCATGCATTCAGGACCATGACAATAGCAAATAATGGAAATCTGGTCAATTACTTTAGGGAAAAGGAGGAAAGCACCACACGCAGTTGGGCTTGATCTTTGTGACAAATAAATCCATATATTCCCCACACTTACTGAGTTGAGGATGGCCTGAGAAGACAGTGTGGTGCAGAAGAGAGGTCAGGATTATTTGTGCATTCCTAGATGATGTGTTAACCAGCAATAGTGAGCAGGAATGCTGCTGCTTTTTGGTCCAGCCAGGTCTAGCGGCAGAAATGTTATGGTGAATTGTGATCCAAAGTCTAGCTAATTGGGAATTAGTAATTGTAGCAGTAAGTGACTTGAAGGGCAGATCTTCCAGAGAAGGACATTGGAAGAAGTAGGTTGGGAGTGGAAAGAAGAAAGTGGGTGGAGAGTGATACAAGAAAGTTGTCAGTGATTGCAATGGGAGTAGCAAGGCCACATGAGATGGAAAGATTGAGCAGATGATGACAACCGGAACAGGACTGGCCCCATACTGCACAGGCCACATCATTACATTAAAAGTTTGATTCACTCACCAAAATGACCAGTTGTTTACCATCTTTACTGCTCCCCAGAATAAAAAAGACTTAATCAGGCTTTTTTTCAATAAGCAAACTTATTAATTATAAAATCAGTCTTGTCAAATAGAAAAGCAAAGTTTTTAAAAATACAGTATCATAGAGTTCTACAATGCAGGAGACCATTCGACCCATGGAGTCTGCGTCAACCACAATCCCACCCAGGCCCTATCCCCATAACCCCATGCATTTATTGTAGCTAGTCCCTCTTTCATTAAGGTGTAATTTAGCATGGCCAATCCACCTAACCTGCACATTTTTGTCCCCGTGTCTGCGTGTGTTTCCTCCCACAGTCCAAAGTGTAAACTCCACACAGACAGTGACCCAAGCCAGGAGTCGAGCCCAGCTCCCTGGTGCTGTGAAGCAGAAGTGTTTGCCACTATAGCACCCCGCGTGAAATATGAAAGTATGCTATTACCCTTTTGAGATACCTTAAGTATTTTGTTATTCTTTTGGCGTGTGTATAAAGAAAGATAGATGAATTCTGTCCCACACACTAAAATTAACAAAATAAAGCTAGAGACATTCTGCCAAAGGATACAAATCAATGGTTTAAGGGAAAAGAAAGGTAATGTAGTCCTTGAAACACCAGCCTTCATTAATCGAGGGATTGAGTTTAGGAGTCGGGAGGTAATGCTGGAACTTTATAAGACCCTTGTCAGGCCTCATTTGGAGTATTGTGCGCAGTTCTGGTCGCCTCACTATAGGAAAGATGTAGAAGCTATTGAAAGGGTGCAGAGGAGATTTACAAGGATGTTGCCTGGACTGGGAGGCATGCCTTATGAAGTTAGGTTGAGGGAGCTGGGACTCTTTTCCCTGGAGAGACGAAGGTTGAGAGGCGACCTGATAGAATTTTACAAAATGTTGAGAGGAATAGATAGGGTGGACTCTCAGAGGCTATTTCCCCGGTTTGAAATGGTCGCTACGAGAGGACACAGATTTAAGGTGCGGGGAGGGAGGTTCAGAAGTGATGTTAGGGGTAAGTTTTTCACTCAGAGGGTGGTGAGTGAATGGAATCGGCTGCCGTCAGTGGTGGTGGAGGCGAACTCGCTGGGGTCTTTTAAAAGACTTCTGGATGAGTATATGGGGTTTAATGAGATTGAGGGTTATAGATAGGTCTGTAGGTTGGTAGGTGATGTGGTCGGCGCAACTTGTGGGCCGAAGGGCCTGTTTGTGCTGTAGTGTTCTATGTTCTATGTTCTATGTTCTATCCAGTTTGTGATTTTTTTTTTTCTCTCCGTGATCTTAGTAGCTTATATTCACTTCTGGATATGAACCAACTCTAACCTGCAAGAAGGCTGCTGTCTTCTTTTCACGAGCAGTTGGT
The DNA here is from genome assembly GCF_965287045.1 of Carcharhinus amblyrhynchos. NCBI lineage: Eukaryota > Metazoa > Chordata > Chondrichthyes > Carcharhiniformes > Carcharhinidae > Carcharhinus > Carcharhinus amblyrhynchos. The sequence continues at coordinate 48,559,343 of NC_137331.1, forward strand.
CTTTATTCTTTTCAGAGCCATACACTAATCATATGATCCCTTCTGTACTCGGTCCACCAGGGTCAAGAGTTTTCCAGTGTCTTTAAAACTGCATAATTGCCTGTTCTTGTAAATGGGTGTCTCTTTAAGAAAAATAATCAGAGGTTCTTGCGTTAACCCTTTCAGGAATAGTGTCTTTTAAAACACAAGTTGTTCAGAATGTTTTTAGACCTTAAGGATAAAACATTTTCTGTAATTAAAGTGTTCATGACAATGATTGTGAATACGGGTAACTGGTAGTGTGAGATTTAGGGAGAAAGGTGAGCAGTGATCTCAGAGGCTAGAGAGAACAAGAAGAGTTGAGATGGTGATGAAATCACTGGGAAGGGGAAATTACTCAAAGACTGAAGGAAGAAGGTGGAGAAAATATGAGTGAAACTTGATGTGGTACTTGGGTTGGGGAACAAAGAACAGGGATTTTGAATTAGATATGGAATAAGGTGAGATACTCAAAGGAAGAGAAATTGCCAGAAGAATAAGACAACAATTTAGGGATAAAGTAGCACCACCCTTGATGCTTTGAGTGGGCCATTGAGTGAAACGTATAGCAAGGAGGGGAGTTTCCTTAAGGAAAAAGATCTCATCACCTTTCTGCCATGTCTCTGTCAAGATCACTATTAATTATTCACAATAAGTTTAAAAAACAAGAGTTTTGTTGAAAAGTTTTTAAAAATCTTTATGCAATGAGGGCATCACCAGCAATGCCAACATTTGTTGCCCATCCCTAGCTGTCTGCGGATTGCATGATTTGCTGGGCTATATCAGAGACCATTTAGTAATCAATCACATTACTGTACTTCTGGAGTCACATGTAGGCCAGACCATGTACCTGCAAGGATATTAGTCCACTAGAAGGCTTTCTATTACAATCAATGACAGTTTCCTGGTCATCATTGAGACTAGCTTTCAAGCCTAGATTTTTATAAATTTGAATTCAAATTTCTAGATTGCAAGTTCAGTGACATTACCATTACACCACACTCTCTGCCATTGTACATTCTGGAGGTAGATGCAGAGAATTAAACACTGGCAGAATCCAAAGAAACAAGATTCTGATATGCATTCTCCACAGCAACACTTCTACCTCAGTTAATGGTGATTGGCAATTAATTGCCAAGCATTTTTTTTGAAAATTTTAAAGCAGGCAGCTTGACTCTGGACAAGGCATTGTCCTAAGAAATGAATCAGCTAATGGCTATTACTTATTTTGCTCAGCTGAATTCTTTGCACCTGTTTCAGCTGAACAGAATATGAGTGATGGTCAGAAGGTCAGATCATGCAGAGCCAGGGGAACTGTAGGAGAATGGATAGCAAGTTGGTGACAGAAAAGAAAAAATAGTTGGAGTTAATAGCTACTCAGAGCTAGCAAAAAGTGGAAAGTGTTGTTTCATCATTGGTGTTGAGACCACTATTCACCAATTACATAAATGATTTGAGCTCTCGCATCAGAAGTATAATTTCAACATTTCTGGATAACACCAAATTGTGAGCATAGTTAATACAGAGAGACTGTGGTTAAGTACAAGAGGGTAATAATTAACAGGCATAATTGACAAATAATTTTTATATAGATATATGCAGGGTGTCACATTTTGGTAGTAAGAATAAAGCTTTTATTTATTTGTGTCACAAGTAGGCTTACATTATCACTGCAATTAAGTTACTGTGAATAAGGCAGATTCTTGGAAAATAAGGGTCAAAATGAGTTCAAGGAGTAAAATCCTCTGAGGTTCAGATGCATAAGTCACTAAAGTCATGATGTGGAGATACTGGCTGGACTGGGGTAAACAGTAAGAAGTCTCTCAGCACCAGGTTAAAGTCCAACAGGGTGATTTGGTAGCAAAAGCCACTAGCTTTTGGAGCACTGCCCCTTTGTCAGGTGAATGGGAGTTCTATTCACAAACATGGCATATAAAGACACAAACTCAATTTATAGAATAATGGTTGGAATGCGAATCTTTACAGGTAATCAAGTCTTAAAAGTACAGACAATGTGAATGGAGAGAGCATTAAGCACAAGTTAAGGAGATGTGTATTATCTCCAGACAGGACAGTTAGTGAGATTTTGCAAGCCCAAGCACATCGTGGGGATTACCGATAGTGTGAAATAAACCTGAGATCCCAGTTAAGGCCGTCCTCGTGTGCGGAACTTGGCTATCAGTCTCTGCTCAGCAACTCTGCTTTGTCATGTGTCATGAAGGCTGCCTTGGGGATCAGAGGCCATATGCTCGTGACCGCTGAAGTGTTCCCCAACAGGAAGAGAATGTTCTTGCCTGGTGATTGTCGAGCGGTGTTCATTCATCAGTTGTCGTAGCGTCTGCATGGTCTCCCCAATGTACCATGCCTCGGGACATCCTTTCCTATAGCGTATCAGGTAAACACAGTAAGAAGTCTCTCAATACCAGGTTAAAGTCCAACAGACTTATTTGTAGCAAATGCCACTGGCTTTTGAAATTGGCTGTTCCTTCGTCAGCTGACGTGACGAAGGAACAGCCAGTTTCAAAAGCTAGTGGCGTTGGCTACAAATAAGCCTGTTGGACTTTAATCTGATGTCGTGAGACTTCTTACTGTGTTTACCCCAGTCCAATGCTGGCATCTCCACATTGTGCGTATCAGGTAGACAAGGTTGGCTGAGTTACAAAGGTATGTACTGTGTACATGGTGGATGGTGTTCTCTGGTGTCCACCAGATGATGGCATCCATGTCGATGATCCGACATGTCTTGTAGAGGTTGCTGTGGCAGGTTTGTGTGCTGTTGTGTTCACTCTTCTCCTGAAGGCTGGATAGTTTGCAGCAGACAGTGGTCTGTTTAAGGTTGTGCGGTTGTTTGAAGGCAAGAAGTGGGGATGTGGGGATGGCCTTGGCAAGATGTTAGTCTTCATCAATGACATATTGAAGGCTCTGGAGAAGATGTCATAGCTTTTCCGCTCAGGGGAAGTACTGGACAAAAAAGGGTATTCTCTCCACTGTGTCACTGTGTTTGTGAGGAGGTCGGCGCGGTTTTTCCTGGGAGGAAACCCCGCGCAGACATGGGGAGAATGTGCAAACTCCACACAGACAGTGGCCTAAGTTTGGAAGCAAATCCAGGTCCCTGGTGCTGTGAGGCAGCAGTGCTGACCACTGTGCTACCGTGTACCAGAGAAGATGTTTCCAGTTATACAGGAGGTTTTGGGTAATGGGGCAGCAGTCAGGAGTGGGGTGGGATGGCAGTTGGCCGGACTGTGGAATATGATAATCATCAATTAATATGATAATCAGAGTAAGATTTCTTACTCTGGGATAGGTAAAAATGTGGAATTCCCCACCACTAGGAATCATTTGAGGAGAATAGCATTGATACAACACATGGGAGGGAAACAAGCATTTAAGGGAGAAAAAACACAATGATAAGGCCTAAAGATATAGGAGCAAAAGTTGGCCATTCTGCTCAGAGTCTGCTCCACTATTTAGAGAGAACATTAATGGTCTGATGTGATAATCCTCAACTCTACTTTCCTGCCTTATAGAAACATAGGAAATAGAAGCAGGAGGAAACCATTTGATCCTTTGAGCCCACTCCACCATTCATTATGATCATGGCTGATCGTTCAACTCAATAGCCTGATCCTGCCCCCTCTCCCCATATCCGTTGACTCCCTTTGCCTCAAGTGCTAGATCTAGAATTCATAGAATGCCTACAGTGCAGAAAGAGGCCATTAGGCCCATCGAGTCTGCACTGGGAACAATCCCACCCAGGCCCTATCCCCATATCCCTACATATTTACCCACTAATCCTTCTAACCTACGCATCCCAGGACACTCGGGCAATTTAGCTTGGCCAATCCACCTAACCCGCACATCTTTGGACTGTGGGAGGAAACTGGAACACCCAGAGGAAACCCACGCAGACACAGGGAGAATGTGCAAACTCCGCACAGACAGTGACCTGAGCCAGGAATCGAACCCAGGTCCCTGGAGCTGTGAAGCAACAGTGTTAACTACTATGCTACCATGCCGCCCCTAATTGCTTCTTGAAAAACTCCAATGTTTTGGCCTCAGCTGTGATAGCAAATTCCAAAGGCTGACCACTCTCTGGGTCTTTCTCCTCATCTGTCCTAAATAGCCTATCCTGTATCCTCAAATGTGACCCCTGGTTCTCAACATCCCCAGCATCGGGAAAATCATTGTATTTACCCTAAATAGTCTTGTTAGAAATTTATAGGTTAGTATGAGATTCCTTCTCAATCTTCTGAACTCTAGTGAATACAATCCCAAACGACTCAATCTCTCCTCATGTCAATCCTACCATTCCATGGATCTGTCTGGTAAATCTCTGCACTCCCTCTAGGGCAAGAACGTCCTTCTTCAAGTAGGGGACCAAAATTGCACACACTATTTCTGGAAATACCTTCACCAAAGCCCTGTACAACTGCATCAAGACACCCCTGCCATTATAGTCTAATCCTCTTGCTATGAAGGCCAACATACCATTTGCCTTCTTTACTGCCTGCTGCTTATCTTCACTGACTAGTGTACAAGAACACCCAGATCTCGTTGCACAGTCTCCTCTTCTAATTTTGGCCATTCAGATAGTCATCTGCCTTCCTTCCTTTGCTACCAAAATGGATAACCTCACCTTTATCCAAATTATACTGAGTCTGCCAATCATTTGTCCAAATCACACTGCAGGATCTCTGCAACCTCCTCACAGCTCACTCTCCCATCCACCTTTGTCAAGGGTTATCCCCATAACCCTTGATTCCCTTACTGAACAAAAATCTGTCTCTCTCATTCTTGAACATACTTAAAAATCCCAATCTCTTCAGCCCTTTGGGTTGAAGAATTCCACATGTTCACACCCTCAGAAGAAATTCCTCCTCATCACTGTTTTAATGTCAGAATAAGGGATCACCCATTTATGTCCTCTGGTCCTAGACTTACTCACAAGGGGAAATAATCTCTTAGCAGTTACCCGATCAAGCCCTGAAAATCCTATATGCCTCAATAAGATCACCTCTTATTCTTCCAAATTCCAGTGAGTACAAACCTGACCTACACAAACTGCCCTTGTAAGAAAATCCCTCCCATACCTGAGATGAATCTATGTGAGCCTTTTCTGGGTTGAGGGGGAATCTGGAAAGAGGTGGATAAGTGAAATTTTATTATGCAGATCAGTCATGGTAGAGTTGAAAGGTATGAAAGGTGGAATAGGTTTAAAGGGCAGAATGGCCCACTCTTATTCCAAAGTTTCAATTTTAAACTTATTTGAGAATGTGAAAAACCTGTCCCAGGCTGAAAGATCTGTTCTGCCATTCAGGTCATACTGGTGCACAGATTACACAGTAGAAAGTTCTGAAATCATCATTATTCAGAATGCAGAAGTGTGATTGAAATCCTGGTCTTGTGGATGAGAGGTAAAAATAGAGTAAAAGTCTAAGCTTTTGAGCTAGACTGAAGCGGTGAACTAAGCATTTTAAACATTTTTAGAAGACGCAATTGGGACATGAATTATTTTTTGTTAATTATCTTATTTTTTGAATCTTATTCAAATTTCTGACATACAAAAATTTAGTTACAGAACGTGCAATAGGAGGTCAGGAATTTGGAGGGGGGGGCGGTGGTTAGGGTGGACGGGAATTTGAGGGCATGGGCATTGGGGGTTATGTGTTGGGGGGGTTGTGAGGTAAGGGTCTGGGAGTTGAGGGGGCTGTTTGGAGTGGTGGGAGTTGAGGAGGGAAGTTTGGAGTGGAAGGTTAGAAGGGAGCCTTGGAGTGCAATTAGCAACAGACTTGAATTGTTTTATCAATATAGTGATTTCTTTGTAGCTAACTTCCTAACATCAGTTAATTGTTTTATGATTAATTATTTTTAGAAAATCAACACTGGGTCTCCAATTTCACCACTGCTTCTGCCACCCTGGCCATTGTGTAAAGGTGTAAAGAAAGAGATGAAACCTGACATACAGCATTGTCCCAAATCGCTTTACAACCAAATCGGTCCTTTTGAGTTGTAGTCATTGGTATAATGTAGGCAATGTTATCAAATGGCAGATGAGTGCTGAATGGCGACTCCTGCTCTGAGTATGTATGTTTGTGTTATTCTGGGATGGATGTGATCAATTGAGCTAAATGGCCTTTATCATCCATAATTACCTTGAGAACAGAGACAGTGTTCAGTTCTTCTTTGCTAATGAAAATAAGCAGTCTTTCTGGGGTGATATTAGGAGGACAGGAGTGTGTAATGAGCTCATTTTGAATCAGTTTAGGCTGCACATAATGTTCAAGAGTCATTTCCATTGACTTCATCTATTGAAAATAGATTGTACTGAGAAACAGCTATCACCAGCATCTTTAGAAGTGGTCACAAAACAGATATAACTGTAAACCATTCCTCTGGCCTCGTAAAAGCTCTGTTGTGCAGATGCATCTGAGATCCCAGGAGAGAAGTCCAGGACTTCTGTCCTTACCCTGTTTGTCAGCATGCAATTGTCCTACCATAAATAAATACCCACCCTCTTCCTTTGTCCTTGCAAACTCCTTCCTTAGAGCTACTGCTGGTGAAGCAGGCAGAATAAAATTAAACTTTTACGATGAACAAGCTGTTTCTGGAGATGTAACAAACGGCAAAATCTTGCCCAGGTTATAATGAAGCATGAACCCAATTTCAAGGTTAGTTCTATCTATTGCCATTGGTTATGTAGCACATGCAGGTCATGATCAATTTTTTGAGAGATGACAGAATGCAATAATGAACAGTTAATGCTTTGGTAGCATATTGAAATTATAAAGGCATGACTTTTGAAATAAAATTTATGGACAAGAGGTGTATGCCATATGTAATTTTTAATGCATATAAGAACATAAGAAATAGGAGCAGGAGTAGGCCATCTAGCCCTTCGAGCCTGCCCCGCCATTCAATAAGATCATGGCTGATCTGTCGTGGCTCAGTTCCACATTCCCGCCCATATAAACACAAAAATCTGATCTTATTGCCTCTTAAATATTGATATGAAGTATCTACCATCTCATCTCCATCTGTGGTGTTAATTGAGTAACATGTCACTATAGTCCAACCTATATTTCACAGTTTACAATCAGTATTTTGGTGAGCATTACCACCTGTGTGCACATTTACATTGCTGAGTGTTTTAATATTGAAGATACAAAAGAAAGGTTAATTGTTCTCTAGCGGGTTACTTGCAAGAAATGTACTAATCATTTATCAGTTTTGCCTCATTGAATTTAATTGTAAATTGTTAAAGGAGTGTACTTGGGTTTCTGGGAAAATTGCATCCATGATTCAAATAGAATAGCCTGAAAAAGCAAGTGTTTAGAGAATGATGAATAGTGAAGGTTTGACATTACTTCATAATTCTGAAGAGAAATGTCATAAATATTGTTCATGCTCACTGAAAAGTCTGAATTGTAACTCCTCACTGAAGCTGTCTGACTTGAATGACTCAAATATGATGAGATGTAGCTAAGGTCTGCAGTTATATTGTTTAAATCAGAGGACTAAATTTCCTCTTTCCCCTGGACACTAATGTTTTTGATGCCTACGTTGAGTGTGGCTGAAGCCGTATCGGAGGCCAGTAGTGGAGGTCAGATTCAAACCATGAAGACCAATTTCCAGTGTTTTACACAGCATTATCACCGTGCATGGCCAATGCAAACACCCATTTCAAGTTTGTGCGCTGAGTTTTCCAGGTGAATAAACATTGTTGTTTACTGGCAAATCCGGTGATTTTAGCATTTGCCAGAATGGAAGAATTTTGTTAGACTCAGGTCAGCAGCAATCTGTTTTGCTGCTATGTCTGAAAAACTGAATATTACAACTCTAGATAACATATGTCCAGTAAAAAAATCAGGGGCTACTAGAGTGTGGGGGAGGAAAGACAATATTGGTCAGTGGCCATAAAAAGATTTGAATGATAGCTTGAGACTTTTGAATTGGAGGCATTGGGGGACTACATCCGGTGGAGAGAGGTAATGGTTGAGCAGGAATTTGTTCCATTTAGGATATGAACAGCAGTGTTTTGGTGAATTTCAGAATAGTTGTGAAGTTATTATTGGGAACTTGTTTCATGTCTAGTTTTAACGCTTATTTTCTGTACAATCACTGGGTTTTTGTAGAGCATTTAAATGAGCTGCTGTATAATAAACTTGCTGTTCCTCAATGCTACTTATTTTCCTTGCCTTAGAAATCTGTTCTAGGTTTTATAGCCTAAGCTTCAAACCAATGGATTTTGCACTACCACTTTTCAAAGTTGAGCAAATCATTGTGAGCATGTGATTATAGCCAGTAAATTGTAGTGACAAAAGACTTTTGTTCAACAACAGGACTAAAGGCAAATCCTCCTTCTGGGGATCAGGATATGCTTGCACGTGTAGTGTTCGGCACTGAGTACAAGGAAGTTATTGGCCATAAATTTAAAAACATAGATTCAGAAATTATATCACCACATGGGAACCACTTTAAAAATAAAGTTCATTTTTTATTTATAGAATTTTGCCACCTGAATACCTAACTACTTTTTAATCTATAATGCAAATTATCTGAATAATAAAACACTCCTTATGGAGCATTAAATGGATCATCATTATTTATCATCAAAGAATCTTCTATAGGATGATAGTGGAAGATCTTACAAATGAAAAAGTAAATATGGATTGGAGCAGAAAAGTTTGAACTGACATTTAATGGAAATTTTAAAAGCTATGAAAGGACTTGATGGGGGGAAATTATTGATGCAGATTCATCTTTTTAAAACAGAAGGCAAAGAAAAAACCTTTTGTCAATAAAGATGGGACATGTTGCTGCAATGACTTGTCAGGGCACAGACTATTGTATCTTTTGAAGAAGTGCAAAGAATAGTCAACTTTTGAGGCAGGAGAAGACAGAATTTGAGGAGAATTGTGAAGTGAGATTATTGCAAAGTATGCCTATGGTGCAGAAGAGGCCATTCAGCCCATCACATCTGCAACAACTCTGACATAGTATCTTACCCAGGCCCTCTTCTGCACAATCCCTATTCCTGTAACCCCACATGTTTAGCATGACTAATCCATCTAACCAGACATCTTGGGACGCTAAAGGGTAATTTAACATAGCCAACCCACCTACCCTGCACATCTTTGGATTGTGTAGGAAACCAGAGCACCAAGGAAAACCATGCAGACATGGGGGAGAATATGCAATCTCCACACAGTCACCCAAGGCTGGAATTGAACCTGGGTCCCTGGAGCTGTGAGGCAACAGCTCTAACCATTGTGCCACCATGCTGTTCTGGAGTTAGCCTGAACACAGCAGGTTGATGGATCTTGTGCTCAACCCAAGATCTACATAACAGAAGAATAGAAATTTAGAAAAGGGCAGAGGGTGTGTGTGACATAGTATGGGAAGGAGAGGTATATCTAGGTGGAGGAGCAAGTTAGCATTGAGTTTTGCAATAAAGACATGCTCTGTGATAAAGTATGAAGTGCCTATCACCTGTGTCAAAGTTTTAAGTTTATTACTGATTCCACAAACCAGAGACCATGTTATGTGAGTCCCCCCTCCCCACATCATCTCCGACAAAGATGTGTATCCCTTGTCTGGGTCCCCAAATTGTCTCGACCATTAAGAATTGAAGCAAAGGTTGCTGTCCCTTTTTTGTCTTAGCAGATGAGTAGACAGCTGTTGACCAGCCTGGATTCTGGAATTCAGATGGCCTTTGAATTTGTGCATCCCAAGGGGGTCATTAGTGGCTCTCCAAGGATGATGTGCAAATTTCTCCAATACTGCTGTGAAGCTCCTTTTGTTTGGCAATCACAGACAGACATAGATTTGGACATTTTCAGAATCTATTCAATTTTTAAAATTTTAGAAATAGCCATGAGGATATTTCTATAAATATGTAAACAGTATGAGGTTTTAGTCCCTCACACATGGTTTAAAGGAGGACAAGAATGTAGCCCAACATTCTTGGCTGAAAAATAACAATACGGATTAAAGAAGCAATTAAAGCTGTGAGGAGGGATGGAATGTGAGAAAAATCATCAAGTTAGGTTCTATCAGTTCAACTGAAGAACAAAATGGACTGTATTTTAAATCCTGAAGGAGCCAAAAGGAGATAGAGGAAGAATCATGTAAATAGTTTTCTGGGAAGTGCAGGACCAATAGGTTAGTTTTCAATTAACCTGTAATAACTGAAATAGGATTAATCTAAAAAGGTATAGTGTGTGCAGCAAATTCTTAAATATGTTGAGGAGAACATTTTCTGGCCATTACCGGTATATAACAAGCCCAAAAGAAAGGGTGTGCAGTTTTAAACATGGAAGGTGTATCAGTGGGAAAGGACTTCAGTGGACATTATTCTAATTCAGTTAGATCTGACATAGTCATGGGAAAGGATTGACTAGGGTAAGTTTTCAATTGGGAAAAGACCAGTTTCACTAGCTAAGGTGGGATTTAACAAAAGTGAACAAGAAACAATTACTTGAAAGTAAATCATTTTCAAAGGAGTGGGAGGCATTCAAGGAAATGAGAGTGAGAGGTAAAAAAACAAGCATATTCCACAAAGAAAAAGGGTGAAACTCCCATAAGAACATAAGAAATAGGAGCAGGAGGAGGCCATCTAGCCCTTCAAGCCTGCCTTGCCATTCAATAAGATCATGGCTGATCTGAAGTGGATCAGTTCAGCTTTCCTGCTTTCTCCCCATAACCCTTAATTCCCCTGTCCATCAAAAACCTATCTACCCGTGACTTGAATATATTTAGCGAGTTAGCCGCCACCACTTCAACGGGCAGAGAATTCCAGAGATTCACTACCCTTTGAGTGAAGAAGTTCCTCCTCAACGCTGATTCCCAAATTGGGAAACCCCAAGATGTCAAGGAACGTAGAGGGTAGATGAGGACAAAAAGGAAATTTTATGTCAATTCTGTGAACTCAACACTGCAGAAAGACTAGAGGAATTTAAGTATAGAAGTGAAACTAAAGGAAATTAGGAAAGAAAGTATGAAAATATTGGCAAGTCCAAAACCCAAAGATCATTTATAAACACACAGAGCAAAAGGATAACTCAAGTAGCGCCAGCTGAAGACCAAAAATAGAACCTTTGTGTAGAGGTGGAAGATGTGGTTCTGGTTCTTAATGAGTGTTTTGCATCTGTCTCCACAAAAGGATGGGACAATTGAGAAATCGTAGTTCAGGAGCAAGAATTTGAAATGTTGAGTAAACATAATGAGAAAGAAATTAAGGGGTTTAGTATCTTTGAAACAGGTATGTGAATCTATGTGAAATGTATTCCAGGCTGCTAAGAGAAGCAAGGGAGGGACTAGCCAAAGCACTGACTATTTTCCAACCCCTCTGGCTATGGTTATGCTGCTATTTCAGACTGTTGTTTTAAAAGGGATAAGCTGAGTAATTACAGACCACTTGGCCTACGCTCAGGAGCAGGCAAATTGAAGGCTCTCTTGAAGGAAAGAAAGGGTTATGGTCAGTATGTGCTTTTTGTGACAGGAAGGCTGTTTCTGAAGGGGTTCCACAAAGCTCAGTACTAGGTCCCTTGTTTTTGCAGTATATATCAGCGATTTTGACTTACATGTATGGGATGATTAAGAAGTTTGCCAATGTTGCAAAAATTGTCTTTGTTTAATCGTGAGGCGGAAAGCTTTAGATTGAGTCGCAAAAACCCAGCTTGCAGGTGCAGCAGGTGGTCAGGAAGGCGAATGGGATGCTGGCCTTCATAGCGAGGGGGACTGAATATAAATGTAGGGAGGTCTTGCTGCAGCTGTAAAGGGCATTGGTGAGGCCGCAGCTGGAGTACTGTGTGCAGTTTTGGGCGCCACACCTGCACAAGGATATTTTGGCCCTGGAGGGAGTGCAGAGGAGGTTTACTAGGCTGATACCGGAGTTGAGGGGATTGAGCTATGAGGAGAGGCTGAATAAACTAGGCTTGTACTCGTTAGAGTTTAGAAGAATGAGGGGAGATCTCATTGAGACGTATAAGATGATGAATGGGATGGATAGGATAGAGGTGGAGAGACTCTTCCCGCTCAAAAAAGACAGTAGGACTAGGGGGCACAGCCTCAAGATAAAGGGGAGGCGGTTTAGAACGGAGTTGAGGAGGAACTTCTTCACTCAAAGGGTGGTGAATCTCTGGAATTCTCTGCCCGTTGAAGTGGTGGAGGCTGCCTCGCTAAATATTTTTAAGAAGCGGGTTGATGGGTTCTTGATAAGAGAGGGGATTAAGGGTTATGGGGAGAGGCGGGAAAGTGGAACTGAGCCACAACAGATCAGCCATGATCTTATTGAATGGCGGGGCAGGCTCGAAGGGCTAGATGGCCTACTCCTGCTCCTATTTCTTATGTTCTTATGTTCTTAGATTACAGGAAGATGCTAATCTTCTGACCGGGGATCAGAAAAGGGGCAAATGAAATTCCACCTGGAGAAGTATGAGGTAACACTATATTGGGGAGGATAAACAAAGCAAGAGAATATGTAATAAATGGTAGGATATTGAGAAGTGTAAAGAATTGAGGGACCTTGGAGTGCAGATTCTTGAGGATGCAGGAACAGGTAGATAAGGTTGTTAGTAAGAACGAAGAACAGAGCGGTTAATGCTAAAACCTGTGTAAAACACATGTTAGGGCAAGGCCAGAGTACTGAATACAGTTCTGTTCCACAATACAGGATGTGTGTGATTGAACTAGTGAGGGTGACAGCGGAATTACAAGGGTGATGCCAGGTATCATGTCCATTAAAAGCATGTCATATGAAAAAGACTGTGCTTGTATGAAAGTTGTCTTTTAATTAAAATGAACACTGGCGAACTATTAAGATGGTTGTCAAAGAGCCAGTTACCTTTGCTATTTAAGCAGACTAGACTTCTGAGAGACTCAGAATTGAATAACCATGAGTCAGGGTCTCTGCCTGGAAGGGACAAAGATGAATGTTACTTGTAGAATTCACACCTTCCATTATTTTGAAGGTTATGCAAAACACGCAATCAATGAAGGCCTAGACTCTGTCGCTAGGTTTGCAATTTAATGAAAGAAAGCTGATGAGACCAATTATCCATCAGTAAAATGTGAATGATCTCAATCTATTTCCTAATGTATATCAATGGTTTTTTAGGTCTAACACAGTAAAAAGTCTGACAACACCAGGTTTCAGTCCAACCGATTTATTTGATAGTAAACTCACAAGCTTTCAGGTTAGCCCCTTCGTCAGGTGAATGGAGAGTTCTGGCCTCAGACAGAGTATATAAAGCACAGACAGTTTATAGATTACTGATTAGAATGCAAATCTTTACGCCTAACCTGCTGTTCAAGTCTTAAAGTGGCCGACAATGTGAGTGGAAGGAGCACTGATCACAGGTTAAAGAGATGTGTATTGTCTCCAGACAGTACAGTAAGTGAGGTTTTGCAAACCCAGGCAAGTCACGGGGGTTACAGATAGTGCGACATGAACCCAAGATCCCTGTTGAGACCGTCCTTGTGTGCGGAATTTGGCTATCAGTCTCTGCTCAGCGACTCTGCACTGTCGTGTGTTGTGAAGGCCACCTTGGAGAATGCTTACCCGAAGGTCAGAGGCTGAATGCCCATGACTACTGAAGTGTTCGCCAACAGGAAGGGAACAGTCTTGCCTGGTGATTGTCGAGCGATGTTCATTCATCCGTTGTAGCGTCTGCATGGTCTCTCCAATGTACCATGCTTCGGGACATCCTTTTTTGCAACTATCAGGTAGACAATGTTGGCCGAGTTGCAAGAGTATTTACCGTGTACCTGGTGGATGGTATTCTCATATGTGATGATGGTATCCATGTCGATGATCCGGCATGTCTTGCAGAGGTTGCTGTGGCAGGGTTGTGTGGTATTTTGGTCACTGTTCTCCTGAAGGCTGGGTAGTTTGCTGCGAGCAATGGTCTGTTTGAGGTTGCGTGGTTGTCTGAAGGCAAGAAGTGGGGGTGTGGGGATGGCCTTGGCGAGATGTTCGTCTTCATCAGTGATATGTTGAAGACTCCGGAGAAGATGTCGTAGGTTTTCTTTTAGGTAGTCTTTTAGGTTTAAGCAATTCAGGATGGATAAAGGCCATTGACCATGTGTCTGAAACTTTATCCCATAACCCTGAAGAGATCTGGTTAGATGGAAAAAGAACACCGACGAGACAACAATACAGAGTATGGCTGTGTCGTATTTGCTTTTTAAGAAACATCAGTCATCAGCCAGTCTGAGAACCAGACTCCAGATGAGCTAGCAGTCGCCAAGCAGCCAAAACACTGTTCTAGTTTCAAAGTTCACATGAGAACCAACCTCTTAGGTATTTGAATACTAGAAACCTTGCAATCTGCTGTGTACCCTTCACTTTTCAGGACCCTCATTCCAACTTTAAATCTTTGAATCCATTCAAGAAACCACAAGCTTGATTTGAGGGAGATCAGGAATTGTCAATCCGAGATGGAATTAACTGTGATATGTAAAAATCCACTATCTTTATCTGTAAAAACTCGTGGAAGCTTGCTGCTGAATTATTTTAATTGGAATGCAGACTCCAAGGTTAAGAAAAGACAAACCTCTTTCCATACAAAACATACTGATTATGGGCAGTCAGAAAAAAAATACATTTGATTCATGATGCAGGACAGGAAACTTTTAGCTATGAGAAAAGGTTGGATAGGCTGGAGTTAGTTTCTTTGGACCTGAAGAGGCTGTAGGAAAGTTCAGTTGATGTAAGTAAAATTATAAAGGACTTGAATCATTCATATTATTTTCCTCGGCGTAGAGGTCATTATCTGGGTTGGGTACAGATTAAAATAATTGGTAGAATTAATAACTGGAAGGATTAGAGGGAAGTTTTAAGAGAAATCTTTTCAGAGAATATCATTCAGAAAATGCTTTACTGATGGCAAGTTCTGTGTTAAGAACACTTTTCAAAACCATGTTCTGTTTTCTTGACTAAAATGTACATGCAGGATGCACTTGTTTTGTCAGGATATAAATAACCACAGTTTTAAAAAAGTGTGTGTTATCAGGGGATTTAATCTCCAAATTGATCTTCTTGCTGTGTAGCTGGAGACAAAATCATTCTGTAAAGTAAACAAGTTGCTCAAATATGTTCACTTGATTGCAGTTACGAATGTGCACCTCTAGATTATTGCCACTGTCTGATATACAAATGTTGCATGGTTAGCACACACAAACTAGTAATAATGGAGATGCTAATTGAAATGAATGTGAGGAATAAGTGTGTGTTTTGCTTATCCTACAATTGGAAAAACTTGGGCGGGACTTTTGGCCCAACACCTGAAAATCCTGCCCGAGGACCTTTGCATGGTCTGCCTTCGGCCCACTATGATTCCCATGTGGGCAGGGTGGGAAAATTGTCCCCATGGTATTAAAGGAAACTATTCAGCTGGTGTATCTGATGTTAGCTCTTCCATTTGTCAGTTGTTTGTTCTTTATCAAACCTATCGCATCCCTTTCAAATTATGTTCTATAATTTCTTAAAGTGGTTATTGCAGCAATATTCATTAAGTAATTTCGCATAAGTGAACCTTCATATTTGCCCTCTGTTCACCTAGTGTTCTGAGACCTCCATTTCTGAATTCTCTGCTTACTGTCACACTTTTATTCATACATTTTCATTTTTGCATTTCTACATTGCATTGCATTCACCAATACAGAAATTCACATATTTACCCTAAATCCTCTCAAAGCAGCTAAATTGACAATTTCCTGTAAAGACAATGGTGAGGGGCAAACTAATATTGAACATGAAGCATTTGAAAGTTTAATAAATTAGTACAGAATTACGTGAAGTTGTTTGGCTGATTTTTTTTTTAATGTCCTCCTTCTCTAGGTTCTTGTCTCATCACAGAGAGATCTGATTCATTATATCCCATCAGGTATCTCTTGAAATAATTCATTTTCTCCTGACAGTCAGTATCCTAGGAGCCTGGCCAGCATTTGCTGGAACAACTCTATGCTACTGGACCCTGTTTTTTTTTTGCTCCCCAATCTTTATTCCATCCAAGTCATATAATGGTCAGACCCTGCTTCTTTCTGCGTGCCACCTGCACTAATAGCCAAGGTTGCTGCCTGTCTACCTTGAGACTGGTACTATTGAGTAGGTGTCCTGCCGAGAATATTCACAGATGACAATCCCAGCCATGAGCACCAGGAGTGCATTAAATGGAGGAATAAAGTCTTTCTGAATTACAAGGATAAACTTAAAAGTGTTAATATTTGTTGTCAACTGTTTTTAAAAAACTTAAAGGAAAGATGGATAACCTATGTTGAATAAGCCATTGGACTTCGATTGGAGTGAACAAGAGATTGTCGGAGTAAGTGGTAGACTTGGGGGGGACAGAAATGGTTTACAAGGAGAGCAAATAGAAGGTAAATTGATGGCAAAGGGGGGAATTGATTGAAATATATGGATGGGTAGGAAGGAATAAATGGTTGTCACTACGAAGGGAATAATTAGATAGTAATAGAGGGAATAGGAAGTGAATGGTATTGAAGGGAAGGAGGAAGGAGGCAGCATCTGAAAGTTGCCCTTCAAGGGGTATGAGAAGCTGTGGGTGGAAGGACAGTTTTACTGGTAATGTATGTGGGGTTCATGCCCCTTTAAGGGAGCGGGTTGGGTGACTCAGGACTCCGCCTCACCTTGGGTGGAGCTTGCCTGGCCAATCTAATGCTGACTGTGCTAGAGTAAAGGTGTGTGAATAAAGTGTTCCAGTTAGGTTACTACCACTGACCTTGTGCGTCTTATATTGTTGTCAATATCAGGAGGTGATGGGGAGGAAGAGAATAGATTTGTAAAAGGAGATTGGAATAAGAGGATTATTTTAAATAGTTTGCAGGTGGAAATGAAAACCAGATTGAACTGAGAGAGTGAATAACTAAAAGGGTGAAAATTGGACAGAAGTGTTTCTAAAACATTAGGGAAGTGGGACAATTTCTCTTTTGGAAGCAGCAGTAGAAAACAAATATAACATTACGTACTTTGGCATTGAAATAAACTGCTTGGTGCACAATTAATTTGTATATTTGCCATTTATGATGAAAAGTGTTCCAAAATCACTTAGAATTCCACCCCTCCCACCCCAAACGTCCCATGCATTTACCATGACAAAACCACCTAACCTACGCATTTTTTAGCACATATTTGGATTGTAGGAGGAAACTGGAGCACCTGGAGGAAACCCACACAGACACAGGGAGAATGTGCAAACTCCAAGTCACCCAAGGCTGGAACTGAACCCTGCCGCTGTGAGGCGGCCACGCTAACTACTGTGCCACTTGTAATTGAATAATCCAACAATAGTGAATATTTGAGAACATACCTTTCATTTCATTGCTTATTCAGCAAAAAGTAATTTGCTCCTCAAATCAGTGCATATCATTACCAACTATTATTATACAAGTCATTGTTCAATGCATGACAGTGGTTTGAATCTCAAGTTCCATTATTTAGAGGTGTTCAGTTTCAATACACGTGATTCTAAATGAGATCATTCTTTGAAAGAGTTCACAAAAGATACAGAATACATGCTTTTAGATCAATGCACATCTTCCAAGTATGATGGCTGAAGATCATAACATCCCTGCAGGGCAGGAGGAGGCCATTCAGCCCATCAAGTCTGCACTGACCACAATCCCACCTAGGCCCTATCCCTGTAACACCACATATTTGCCCTAGCTGGCCCCCCTGACACCATAGGGCAATTTAGCATAGCCAGTGCACCTAACCCGCACACCTTTGGACTGCGAGAGGAAACCGGAGCACCTGGAGGAAACCCACGCGGACATGGGGTAAATGTGCAAACTCCACACAGTGACCCAAGGCCAGAATCGAACCCAAGCCGCTGAAGCTGTGAGGCAGCAGCACTGACCACTGTGCTACCATGCTGCTTTGTATTGCTTTCACTAAAAACTTCTACACAAGCTGTTGAATTGCAATGGACAGATTTTTGTATGCCCAGAAAGTAGTTAAAACACAATAATTCAATCAAGAAGATTGAGTATTTGCAGTTCACATAATCCAAATCCCAAAATAAAATTATTTTCTTTCTCCAACTTCTTGGTGCAGTGGGTTCTCTTGTATTTGGAATTCCATTTATCACTGGGAAAAGCAAAATGTCATTATAGCTAGAAGTGGCCAATCACCCATTTTTGACCCACAGCTAATAGGAACTGAGACATCAATGCATTCACATTGAACTATAAATTGGCATCTGTACAGATCAACAAGGCTTGTGAACCATAGACTGAAAACTTTGGCTCGGGCTGTAAACATGACCCAATCAATAGTACACTTCACAGAAGAGATAACAGCCCTTTAACCAGTGATAAATAGAAATTCAAATATACAAGAATCAATTGCACCAGGAAGTTGATAAAGAAAATAATTTTATTTTGGAATTTGGGTTATGCAAACTGTAAACACAATCTTCTTGATTGAATTATTGCCTTTTAACCACTTTCCAGACATATACACATCTGTCCTTAGCGATTCAGCTTGTGTAGAAGTTTCTAATAAAAGCAATACATCTTCAGCTCTCATACTTGAAGATCTTTGATCTAAAAACATATATTCTGTAGCAGCTGTGACCTCTTTAAACCTTTGATCTTATTTTATCTTGTAGTTTCTCTCCACTTCTATGTATTGTAGTTAGTTTAACAGAGTTATTGTTGAAACCTGTTTGTGTAAAAGCCTTGGAGTTCTGTTTTGCATGTGTTGTATGTTTTATTACTAGTCCATTCACTTAGAGAAGTCACAAAGCAGCTACTGTGTTCATTTTATTCGATTGGGTTAGCTCCTTTTATGTACTGGGCACTGTTTGCATGAGATTACTTTCTGCTTTGTGTCTCCACACAGCTTTAAACTGCCAGTGATCTGCTTGGAATAAACTGGCAGAACAAACTGGTGGCATACAAGGAAAGGTTAAGGCCCTCAGTGATTGTTCACATTGCATTAACCTTCAATTTTCCCCTTTTCTGTTTAAAGTTTATTTGTGATTTCATGCATCTCCATTCCATTTTCTTTTAAACTTCAAGCAAGAACTATTTAAAATATAGTAAATAATTTTATCTCAGCTGTGACTTGTATTTCATTTCAAGGGAGAAATAGAATGGGGTTTATAGCTACCACAGTTTGAAATGAAAATGCACAAAAAAATTTGAGAAGTTGATTTTTTTTAATACATTTTATAATCAATCATTTGTTTGATCATATACCATCATATCCACTTATCTCATTTCTAGGTCTAAACTCCCAAGAAATAATTGTTCCTAATTTCTGACCTTGATTCTCACTTGGCCTTTCTGAGTCAGGTTGAGTGAGAACTAGGGGATTACAGGGACTGGGAACGTCTGAAATGTGGAGTTTTTTCAAGGAGCAGCTAGGTAGTGGGTTAGTGGGTCATTGTTTTTTAACTGGTCGGCGCAACATCGTGGGCCGAAGGGCCTGTTCTGCGCTGTTATGTTCTATGTCTAATGCAACGGGTTCATGAGACCTTGTGCGAATTGAAGCAGAGGAAACCGTGGCCCCTTTTTTTTTTCATAGCACAAGCTGTCATAAAACAGACATGTTTACAATTCCAGCCTCTGTGAAATCAGGCCTGTGAGAGGGGTAGGTGTGTCAGGAGATGGGTGGGGGGGGGCTGCGGTGAGAATCAGAAGATTTTGGGGTGGGGAGTTGGGCGATTTGGGGTGCAGGGGGTGTCAGATGATTAGGGAGAGGGGGTGGGGGTGGTCAGGTGTTTGGCAGGGGTACGGGTGATGGGCATGGAGTCAGGAGTGTTGGGCGATCGTGTGCATCTAATGATAGGGACTGGGAGTGGAGGTGGGAGATAGAATGGGTGGGAATTGTCAGGTGATTAGCAGTGGTGTCAGGTGGAGGCAAGGGCATATTGGGGGGTGGGGTAGAGGTGGGGTAGTTCAAGTGATCAGAACTGGAGGGTGGAGGTAGGGGTGAAGAGGAATTGGGGAGGAGGTGAGAAAGTTGTCAGGCGCTTGGGATCAGGTGGCCAACGTGGGGAGTGGTCAGGCATGGTGATTATCCCTTTAAGGACAACGCAGCAGAAACATATCATTTGGCTTGAGGGGCCAATGGAGACTGAGTGGGTAACCATCCTAGGGGGGTGGTGTCCTACCTTAGGTAGAAGGCAACCAGAAGGCATGTAGTAGACATGTAGGGACTGGAGCAACTGGTGGCTGCTGGCCTCTATGTAGTCTTTCCTCATTAATAAATGCCGTTTGTATCCCTGACAGTGTGTAGTGTGCATCATTACATCAGGGGTTAGGGGAGTACCTTTTGGATGTGGAGGGATAGGGGGAGAATGGGTGATAGTCAGAGTCCCGTGGGTGGGGGGGGGGGGGTGCAGTCAGATAATGGGACGAGTTCCATTGGTGGTTGAGGGGTGGTGGCAGTCAGTGCTATGGGTAACTATTCATGTAAGACAGTTGGATTCACCTGAATTTTGTGAATAATACACTACTTTTGCATGGTTCTAATTTCAGGTCAATTGCCTAAATCAAGTTTGAAATTAGAACAAAGAAAATTACAGCATTGGAACAGGCCCTTCGGCCCTCTAAGCCTGCACCGACCATGCTGCCTGACTTAACTAAAATCCTCTACCCTTCTGGGGACCATATCCCTCTATTCCCATCCTATTCATGTATTTGTCAAGATGCCCCTTAAAAGTCACTACCGAATCTGCTTCCACTACCTTCCCTGGCAACAAGTTCTAGGCACTCACCACCCTGTGTTTTTAAAAAAAAAACTGCCTCGTACATCTCCTTTAAACCTTGCACCTTAAACCTGTGCCCCTTAGTAATTGACTTTGACCCTGGGAAAAACTTTCTGACTATCCATTCTGTCCATGCCTCTCATAATCTTGTAGACTTCTATCAATTCCTGGGCAATTGCTGTGCAATTCTTTCCTAGGGAAAGGTTCCTCAGTGTATTTTTGAGGTACCCGCAAGTTACAATACCCCAGATCTTGGATGTTACGAACCATTGTCGTCATCGCAACAAAAAAAATGAAATCCTAGTCCCTTCTCATTCTAATAATAAAAATGTAGCTTGTATACCAATATTGACCTTTTTTTTAAAGCCCGTCATGCTGTTAAAGGTCTTCTGTAATGATATTTGTTGTAAAAAGTCTGACAACACCAGGTTTTAGTCCAACCTATTTATTTGATAATATACTCACAAGCTTTCGGGGTTAGCCCCTTCGTCAGGTGAATGGAGAGTTCTGGCCTCAGAGCACATAAAGCACAGACAGTTTAGAGATTACTGATTAGAATGTAATCAGTAATCTCTAATCAGTAATCTCTAAACTGTCTGTGCTTTATGTGCTCTGTCTGAGGCCAGAACTCTCCATTCACCTGACGAAGGGGCTAACCCCGAAAGCTTGTGAGTATATTATCAAATAAATAGGTTGGACTAAAACCTGGTGTTGTCAGACTTTTTACTGTGTTTACGCCAGTCCAACGCCGGCATACCCACATCATGATATTTGTTGACAGGCCCTATCTTTACACGTGACATACAAGAGTGGTCATATGTTTATTAGGCCTATAAAGAAGATATGTTGCGAACGTCCACTGCAATTTCATTTAAATGGTCACCAAGGCCAAATGTGAGCATTTGAGAATGCAAAGCTTAGAAAACAAGTTTGCTCAACATACCTTGCAAAAAAGAACTCGCTAAGCAACTGGTGGAAATCTGCTGAACGTGTGTCCCAGTTAAAAGAAGCAACGCAGAATGTGAAGATGTTGAACGGGCTTTAGCCATATTGATCGAACAAGGATCCAGAATCATCTGATCATTAACTTCAGCATATTTACCAAGAACAAAGAAACTTCTGCCGATCAATTGGACCTGGAAAGTTTTACCAGTAGCGATGAATGCTTTAGTCACTGTGTCATTCACTATGGTGATGCACAGAAAATATTTTGTGTTTTTGGGTAAATTTGCTGACTTGTCTTGCCTCTGAGTGGAAAACTTATCTCCATGAAGTTCTGTAGCTGGACCGTATTTAAGAGCCAGACAAAACTAAAGTACCAAAGCTATTGCATCAAGGAGCAACTGTGTACTCGAGATATAATACCATAAAAACCATGCTGAATTTCTATCACTGCCAGAAACAGGGAACAGAAAAACCCACATTTTCTCGCAATGGGAAGACTTTGTAATACTTTACCTCATTTTTTTCATTGAGTTGAAAAAATAAACATCAGTATTTATGTCCTTTTAAGACTAAATGTCACTATAAATAGAAATATGCAAGTTTCCACCTTCATCTGTGTGCGACCACTAAGTTCCTGTGGTTAATGTGCAACTGGGAATATGTGCTCAACTGTTTACAGTCCTTCACAATATGATATCAGCCTATTGTAACTGCAGAACTCTATATTCAAATAGTAATCTAACCAGGAACAACCGTTCTGAAAATAAATCCAAGAGGGATAAATGTAAAACTACCTAATCAACAACACATTCAGTGTTCTATCTGTTTAACCCTTGGTCTTCAAATGGAGTAAGTAATAGAATCAAACTAAGAGATGCATCTTCAAAGAGCAAGTGTTCCTATCAATATGAAAAGTTAAAAATAATTGACATCTTTTTTTAAAAAGAGAGATATGCTGACAACGGATTGGGAGGAACTGTTTCAGCACAAGAAAATAATTTGCATCAGCAGAAGTGTGGGTAGATGACTGAAGGAGTGGTCAGCTTCTGATTAAATGCATTTACTTAACTCTCCCTATTCTTCTGATCTTCCATTATACCTACGCTCACCACAGAGGCATATTTTGAAGGTTATTCTGGAAGGCAACCCTCTGGCATTTGCTAATGCTGATTCATGGCCAGAATACTTAGGTTTTCAGAAGTGGTTTGGCACAATTTAATCTTTCTGTATTTTTGAACAATGTGGGATGGGTCTGGCAGAGGGAGTTTGATGTGTGGGGTAGAGACTTGTTAGAATGCTTTGGCAGCAGAGCCTACCCTATACCTTGGGTCATCAGACATAGCTTCTCATTTGATTACATGCCACTGCCTTGGTTTTCTTCACATAATCCTTATTTCTCTTGGATTTTTTTCTTCATTGTCTGCTACTAAAATCATTTGCACTATCTATTATTTTCTTAGAAGCAGGTTTTAGCATTCCACTGATGTTTCTTTTCATGTGCATTGTGATTCTATTTAAATGCTTATTCCGTTTTCATTTTGTGTTATGATTACAGGTTACACCCAAAATGTTAGTTGTGTTCTCACCACATCTGCTGACTGACCTGCTGTTTCTTTATTAGCTCTGGTTTAGTTCCTTTTTTTTAGAAGTTTTGCACTGAGTGAATGTATAAGCTTCTATTGGTGTGCAAAATGGAAAAGATTAGCAGAAACAAATGTGGGTCCATAAAGCAGGGTCAGGAAAATTTATAATGGCGAATAAGAAAATGGCAGAGAAACTAAACAAATATTTTGACCTAAATTTTTATCCTTGGTGTGCCTGAAGTCATCGTGGGTGGGAGCAGATGTGAATCCCACTCCTGCCTGAGAATGCATTGTTAATATGATGTTGTACTGGGTGGCCAATTGAAGTGCACCCAGGGTATAACATATCTGCCAGTTAAGTCTGTACGTGCATGAGAGCAGGAACACATCAGGCACTGGGTCGAATGAGGACACAGTGGAGGGATTAAAACTAGAGAGACAGCTCCCTAAATTCTACCAGGAATTGAGGGACATTCAGGGCACTATGTGGCTCAAGACCAATAACTATACTACTGTTGAGCAATGTCATCAATGCCAGGAGACCTTGGATGGTGGGAGGACAAGTCAGTGGGTAGGTGTCAGCCCTTTTCTCCGATGAATGAGTGCCTACTTGTCCTAGTGCAGGAGGTCAGTGCCAGGAGCAGCATTTTGATGCCTAGGGACTAAAGAGAAGTCTACCCCTCCTGACTAAGGTGGCCTGGATTGCAGTAGCCACCCTGGTCAGTGACATGACCTTGTGCTCCGCACCTGGCTTCATGCCACAAAAAGTCCAATGATTTTCTGCATTAGGCAAGGATAAGTGTGGTGATGGCATGGATCTGTGCGGAGAGATGTAGCCAGGTGTCTGTTCCCCAGGTGCTCAAGGATCCGAATGTTTAATCCCATTGGCACTGAAGACTGCCAGCATAAATAGTCCAGTGTATTGGCAGGGCAGGTATGCCACAGTGAAATGGCACATTAAATGTCAGGGGAGGGGGCATCTGGAATGGACCTCAAGGAAGATGGAATCCTAAAGAGGCCTTTTATTCCCCCTGTCAGAAGATGGTGATGAGCAGGGAAGTGCAAACACATCTCACGCTGGAGTAGGAGCTGCCTTTCTTCTCTGTGGCTCTAGGGGCACTATGGATGAGGGCAGCAGCTCTTCTGTGCTCCCTGTCAGTGACTGCTGCATCTGTTGATGCCATGATGACTGAGGAGTGCCCAGCGATGAGCCTAGATTCTCGTTCCCAGCTGGAGCCAACTCAGGCTCCACTGGCCAGAGGACAACTGCTAAGGTCATCACAGCTACCACAGCAGCAAAGTCAGCAGGCTGCCTCCCGTGCCACTGCCAGCAAAGGGTGGAGGGTGTGAAACCAAGATGCAGATCCACAGATGCAAATTGAAGGCGTCTTGAACACAACATGGGTGTGTCACAGGTAACTGTTTATTACTTTGAGGTTTCTGTTTGGTACGTTTTGCATTTTGTTACTATGAAGTTAGATAAACATTTCCTTCAATTCAGTGGACTATGTTGGCTCTGTGCTTTGAACATTGACTTCATAATGCACAGGCTTGTAAATTTGAAGGCCATTTGTGTTAGGCTCCAAAGGAAAGTTTTATTGCAAATGAGACACTGCTATTGGATTGAGTTGGCCTCTATGCTTTGCCTAGCTGAAGTTTGGCTGGATCAATGCACCCCTGCCACTGAATGTTCCAATTGTCCACCTTGAAGTCAAACTGCACATTCATTGAGTGGTAAGCTTCTCTGACAGAAGCTCCTGGCTCTCCTGCTGCTGCCCAGATGGCCACATTCATGCTGTCTATAGAACCCTGTTGCAGGTAAACTCAGCAATCACTGCAAACTCTTGTACTGTCTCCTCCTGGTTGCCCTGTGTGTCTGAAGATGGCATTTGTCGCTAGCATGACAACTGTGTGCAACTGACAGATGCCGCACGGATTCCCCCACTGAATCCTGAAATGAACTAAAAGCATAAAAGTTGAGGCCTTGAGTGCTCATGGCATGGGGTGATCTACCAGACAGTTGGCAATTTCAGGACCTGAGATAACAAAGAAATGCCACTATGTCCCTGGAGCAGTGTGGTCTCTATGGCACTAGACCTCAGACATTTGCACGTTGTTGGTGCACTGCTGGTATACTGTAGCTGCTAGGTAGTGGTGTCTTATCCCACCTTGGCCCCTTCCCTACTGGCCTGTACCAACTGAGCCAATTGCCTTTCCTCTTACAGGTCTCTGCTTGGGACTCTACCCATACTCACCTTGTCTCCTCTTCCCCGCTATCCCTTTCCCTCTTCAGGGGAGGTTTCACCAGCAGAGTAGTCCTTCCTACTGTAGTAGAATGCAGAGGATGCATGCCTTGCAAATGATAGAACACTGTCCTCCAATCCTCTGGAAAGCCATCCAGGTAAATCCTGAAATGCCAAAAGTCATGTTTCAAATGCTAATCAATAACTAGGAAACTCAAGCTAAGCTCTATCCTCACACAGCTGCAAACTCTATCACAGAGGAACTGCTGTTGCTCCAGGTGCCTTTCTGCCCTTGGAAGAAATGGAAAAAATGTAATGGGTGCCACCTGTTTTGTCCATGTGACATGACAAAAATCACAGGCAGTGTAAAACCACTCAGTTGGCCCTTTTTAATGGCTTTGGATAGATGCTTGTTTGTTCACGCACCTGCTGACTTCAAAATTGTCTTGGTGCGCAGTGACATTGGGAAGTGGAAACCAAAATCATTTTGCATGATCAAATGCACTTCCTTGGCAGTCATCTTTCAAAATCTTTGAGGTGGCAAATGTAACCCCACTATTTGAGAGAGAGAGAGAGAAAATGAGAAACCATGGACCTGTTGGCATAACATTAGTCATATGGAAAATACTAGAATCTATTATAAAGGATGTGATAACCAGGCACTTTGAAAATAATGGTGGGAAAAGCAGGGTCAAGATGGATTTAGGAAGGGGGAAACACCTTTAACAAACCTACAGTTTTTGAGGATGTAACTAGCAGAATAGGTGAGGGAGAACCGGTCAATGTGATGTACTTAGATTTTCAGAAAGCTTTTCATTAGGTCTCAGGAGGTTAATAAACAAAATTAGAGCACACGGGAAGATGAGTAATATACTGGCATAGATATTACCAAGGTTAACAGACAAAACAGTAGGAATAAGTGGATCACTTTCAGGTTGGCAGGCTGTGACTAGTGGGCTACCACATGGATCAGTATATGAACCCCAGTTATTCACGATCTATATCAATGATTTGGATGTGGGGATTAACATTTCTAAATTTGCAGGTGATGCAAAATTAGGTGAGAGTTGTGAGGAGGATGCAAAGGGGCTTCAAGGGTCCTAGAGATGCTAAATTTGGCAGATGGAATATAAGAGAAATGAGGGGTTTATCCACTTTAGTAGGAAAACCAGAATATTTCTTAAATGGTGAGAGACTGGAAAGTAGTGAACTTCAAAGGGACTCGTGTGTCCTTGTTCATGAGTCACTGAAAGCTAATATGCAGGTACAGCAAGCAATTAAGGCGGCAAATTGTATGTTAATCTTTATTATAAGAGGATTTGAGTATAGGAGTAAATGTCTTATTGAAATTATGTTAAGTGTTGGTGACCACACCTGGAATGTTGTATGGAGTTTGGTTTCTTTACTCAGGGAAAGATATACTTGCTGTAGAACGAGTGCGACAGAGGTTTACCAAATTAATTGCTGGGATGGAGGGATTGGCCCCATGAGAAAAAGTATTCTCGAGTTTAGAAAAATAAGAGGTGATCACATTACAAAATTCTTTCAGGGCTGGGCAGGGTAGATACAGGAAGAATGTTCCCCCTAGCTGGGGGAGTCTAGAACTAGGGAACAAAGCCTTAGAATAAGAGGTAACTCATTTAGGATGGAGCTAAAGAATTTCTTCACTCGAGGGTGGTGAATTGTTGGTATTCTCTGCCCCAGATGGCTGTGGAGGCTCCTTCATTAGAGTGTTCAAAAGTGATATAAATAGATTTCTACATGTTAAAAACATCAAGGGAGTGTCAGAACATAGTATTGGAGTAGAGGATCAGGCATAATCTTATTGAATGGCAGAAAATGAAATTCCACAGCACCGTGCAAAAAAGCTGAGGATTTCTCCAGTTCACCGGCCAACATCTCTCGGCCTTTTGGCTAAGATCAAGTGTAGTATCGACATGCTGTGCTTGGTTGAAGTCATTAGGTTACATTTTAGCTTAATTTGAAGCAATTTTTAAAAGTGGTGTCTTGGCTTTTGGCTAAGATGCAAATGAGATCAAGCCTTGGAGGAGGAGCTATGCCTATTCCAATCAGCTTGGATCACGTAGATCAAGCCCAAGACAGGAGGTGAGAGCCCTGTCTTGTCAGCTTGGATTGGGAATATCTCAACTTGAGACTCTGAATTGGAATAAAAACAAGAAAAAACTGGCCAACATTTGTTACAAATGTTTGTGTCCACTCAGGTCACATTATTTGTGTAATTTGAAGACCGTATCCTTATTGTACCTATTTACAAAAACCATAACAACATTACCCATGTTTATCTAAATGAAGGCTTGTGTACAAGGTGTCTCACCTCTAAATCAAAATTGTGGGTTTAAGTTACAATCTAGAAACGTGGTACATAATTTAGGCTACCACCTCAGTGTAATTCTGAGGGAATGTTTTTTCCCTTGGATGAGATATTAAACAAAGGCCCCATCTGCTTGTCCTTGTGGATAGAAAAGGAGAATCCACAGCACCATTCAAAAACAGCTGGTAATTTCTTCAGTTTATTGGCCATTTGTCCTTGATCCAACATCACTAAAACTATGTTAATTTATCTGTATTGTGTGATCTTATTTTGTATAAATTTGCTGCTCAGTTACTTTCAAAAGTACTTTTGCATCTCAAAGTTGGACATGCCTTGGGGTGACCTGAAACTATTAAGGCAACTTATGTTTATTCATTCATACATAAAAGTATTTTTAACAGATTTTATTCTTGTATTCTAAATCTCTCTCCCCTTTAAAACTGAATATCCTTATGCTTCTGCTATTATCATGCTAACTCATTTATGTATACTGCATCATTATTCATTATAATTCTTGGGAATATTGTTTTATGCTACAAAATTAAGACAAATAATCAGAGCTGAGTCTGATTATTGCATGAACAATTTGGTTTTGGGTGTGTTTATCATTTGATACATGCAACTGTTGTACATTTGATGAATTTTCAGTTAGTGCAGTCCAGTTCAGAGAGACCAATGACCATTGCATCTTTGAGTCTGAAACCAAGAATGATAGATCTTCAGAAGGATGAAAGAGGTAGAAAAGACATCAAAACTAAGACTATCTTTTAGAAACATCTGTTATTAAAACATCTCTGGAGAGATGTTTTAATAACAGAGTTGTCGTGATGGGAGACTTCAATTTCCCAAACATCGACTGGAATATCCCTAGGGTAAGGGGTATAGATGGGGAGGAGTTTGTTAGGTGTGTTCAGGAGGGTTTCCTGATGCAGTATGTGGACAAGCCTACGAGGGGAGAGGCTGTACTTGACCTGGTACTGGCGAATGAACCAGGGCAGGTGATGGATCTTTCGGTAGGAGAGCATCTTGGATATGGTGACCATAATTCTATCTCCTTCACAATTGCGTTGGAACGAGATAGGATCAGGCAGGCTAGGAAGGTGTTTGTCTGGGGTAAGGGGAGATACGAAGAAGTCAGGAAGTTACTTGGACAAATAAACTGGAAGGAGGCGTTCTTAGGGAAAAGTACCGAAGGAAGGTGGCAGATATTCAAGGAATGTGTGTCTGGAGCTCTGAATGACAACGTTCCGATGAGACGAGGGGGGTTTGGTGGGTCGAGGGAACCGTGGTGCACAAAGGATGTGTTGAACCTAGTCAGGAAGAAAAGGAAGGTGTACAAGAGGTTCAGGGAATTAGGAGATGTTAAAGATCTTGAGGAGTATAAGGACTGTAGGAGGGAACTTAAAAGGGAAATTAGGAGAGCCAGAAGGGGTCATGAGAAGACCTTGGCGAGTAAGATTAAGGAGAATCCCAAGGCCTTCTATAAATATGTGAAAGGTAAAAGGATAAGAAGAGAAGGGATAGGACCGATAAAAGGTGAGGGGGGAAAGGTTTGTGTGGAACCAGAAGAAATGGCGGAGGTGCTTAACGAGTACTTCGCCTCAGTATTCACGGTGGAAGCCGATCTGGGAGATTTTGTTATGGATTTGCAGCAGATGGAAAGGATTGAGTACGTGAATATTAAGGAGGAGGATGTGTTGGAACTTTTGAATTCTATCAAGGTAGATAAGTCGCCGGGACCAGATGGGATGTACCCCAGGATACTGTGGGAGGCGAGGGAAGAGATTGCAGAGCCCCTGGCGATGATCTTTGCGTCGTCAATGGAGACGGGAGAGGTTCCAGAGGATTGGAGGATTGCGGATGTAGTTCCTATTTTTAAGAAAGGGAACAGAGATAGCCCGGGAAATTACCGACCGGTGAGTCTGACCTCAGTGGTTGGTAAGCTGATGGAGAGGCTTCTGAGGGACAAGATTTACGAACATTTGGAGAGGTTTGACATGATCAGGAATAGTCAGCATGGATTTGTCAAGGGCAGGTCGTGCCTTACAAGCCTAGTTGAGTTCTTCGATAATGTGACTGAACACATTGACGAAGGAAGTGCCGTGGACGTAGTGTACATGGACTTCAGCAAGGCGTTTGATAAGGTCCCCCATGCAAGACTTCTTGAGAAGGTGAGAGGGCATGGGATCCAAGGGCCTTTGGCCTTGTGGATCCAGAACTGGCATGCCTGCAGAAGGCAGAGAGTGGTTGTGGATGGGGCTTTTTCTGAATGGAGGTCAGTCACCAGCGGAGTGCCTCAAGGATCTGTTCTGGGACCCTTGTTGTTTGTCATTTTCATAAATGACCTGGATGAGGAAGTGGAGGGATGGGTAAGTAAGTTCGCTGATGACACGAAGGTCGGTGGTGTTGTGGATGATCTGGAAGGATGGCAAAAGTTGCAGCAGGACATAGATAGGATGCAGGACTGGGCGGAGAAGTGGCAGATGGACTTCAACGCGGATAAATGTGTTGTCGTCCATTTTGGCAGAACCAACGGGATGAACGAGTACACTATTAAGGGCAGAAGTCTGAGTAGTGTTGAGGAGCAGAAGGATCTTGGGGTCCGGGTCCATAGGACTCTTAAATCGGCCTCGCAGGTGGAGGAGGTGGTCAAGAAGGCGTATGGTGTACTGGCCTTCATTAATCGAGGGATTGAGTTTAGGAGTCGGGAGGTAATGCTGGAACTTTATAAGACCCTTGTCAGGCCTCATTTGGAGTATTGTGCGCAGTTCTGGTCGCCTCACTATAGGAAAGATGTAGAAGCTATTGAAAGGGTGCAGAGGAGATTTACAAGGATGTTGCCTGGACTGGGAGGCATGCCTTATGAAGTTAGGTTGAGGGAGCTGGGACTCTTTTCCCTGGAGAGACGAAGGTTGAGAGGCGACCTGATAGAAGTTTACAAAATGTTGAGAGGAATAGATAGGGTGGACTCTCAGAGGCTATTTTCCCGGTTTGAAATGGTCGCTACGAGAGGACACAGATTTAAGGTGCGGGGAGGGAGGTTCAGAAGTGATGTTAGGGGTAAGTTTTTCACTCAGAGGGTGGTGAGTGAATGGAATCGGCTGCCGTCAGTGGTGGTGGAGGCGAACTCGCTGGGGTCTTTTAAAAGACTTCTGGATGAGTATATGGGGTTTAATGAGATTGAGGGTTATAGATAGGTCTGTAGGTTGGTAGGTGATGTGGTCGGCGCAACTTGTGGGCCGAAGGGCCTGTTTGTGCTGTAGTGTTCTATGTTCTATGTTCTATGTTTTTAAACCATTGTCCACATTTTCACTTGAGGCAAATAGCTTGATTAGAAAACTTTCCTGGTTTAACACATTTATACTTTTTACTCAGAGGGCAGTGGACAATAAGTTGCTGGATGACTTTAGGCCCACCTCCCAAATGCAGATAGCTGGAGGGGCTGCTGCATGCCAAGATGGACTGTTCAAAGAGCCCATCTCAACAAAACAACCAGGACAAATGTCCCAGAGACTGCTGCTATTAAGTCTTTGTGCCAACCCCCCATTCTCCGTGCATTATCTACATCAGCTAGTACCTCAAACCCACCTCTCACCTCTCACCTCTCAACCCTTTGTAGCCTCCATGCCAATTAAATGCTAACTCATGATACTACCCACAATTACACCCTCCATGCCGCAGTATCCACCTAGGCAGACCTCAGGAACCATATACAGATGAAATAAAACAAAGATGTGGGAAACGCTCCCATTCAAAATTTTAAAAGCTCCAAGTACTTACTCTCTTAGCCAAACAAATAAACTTGTATTTGTAACTCCACAAAAACAACAAATCGTTTGATACCTCCTTTGAGTTAGCAATTAAACTATGAATTTACAAATCCCCTGCTGTGCTAATTAGTAGTGGAAAGCAATAATGATAGCCCTTGGAGTAATGTCAACAAACAGCAATTGTAATTGCTAAATCAGATTATTTTCAACTCAAACAGGTAGACTTTTTCAATTTTCTGAAGTGTTAGAAATTTAACTTTGACATCTTGACATTTCTATGCAACTATCCACCCTTCATGAGCAATTACATCTTCTCATGAATTTGTGACTGTCACATTGTGTCATTAGGCCCTTGCTACAGGGACAACAGGCTCTGTTTGGATCTGTTCAAATGATCCTGATGAATTTGTGTTTCCCTCATGAGTCACATCCTGCCACCTTTCCCTTGACAGCAAAAATAGGATCTGTGAAAAACGGAGGCATGACTTCTAGATTGGGGTTGCATCTGTCCCTTTAAAAGGTCCCGCAGTCTCCCTGTAGATCCAGCTTTTTGTTCTTGTTTACCCTGGACATGAATGAATAGCTCCAATCAGATCAAATGCTGTACTTTACTGGAATGTTATACAAGGCAGGAGCTGGTCACATCAACTGCTGCTCAAAGAACGTGATGCATTAGTTTGGACAACTGGTTCAGCTCCAGTTTGTTGTGATGTGTGATGGCTGACTATCATTTGAAGAAATGAGTCCTTAGAACGCGAATTGTATAATGTTTCATGCTTCAATTTGTACTACTTGTCAACAAAATCAATTATACTTATTTATATATTTATCTTTGACATTAGAAGATATGTTCAATTTTACTATCAGTAAAAGTGAATTTTATTAATAAGCTTTTAGAATTTAAAAAAAATTATCTTGAGCATCCATCATAGAATCTTACAGTGCAGAAGGAGGCCATTTGGCCCATCAAATCTGCACTGACCACAATCCTACCCAGGCCCTATCCCGATAATGCTATACATTTACCCTAGCTAGTCCCCCTGACATGAAGAGGCAATTTAGCATAGCCAATCCACCCAACCCACACATCTTTGGACTGTGAAAGGAAATCTGAGCATCTGGAGGGAACACACGCAGACACAGAATTTGCAAACTCCATGCAAACAGCGACCAAAGCTAGGAATCAAACCTGAGTCCCTGGCACTGAGGCAGCAGTGCTACCCATTGTGCTGCCCCTGAGCTCATCTAATTAGCTTGTGTTAAATCTATCAAATCAATGCAAGGCTTAATTTAGAATTACCACAATGCATTCTTGATTTAAGCCTTTCAAATAATTGATCAAATATACAATGGTGCCCAACTAGCGTGCTGTGAAAATAGATTCAAAATGATAAATTAATGTAATTAACTAAAACTAACCATCTTCAGATCAGTGGTCAACCTGAAAAGAGCCACACGTGTGGTTTAGATTTTTTACATTGGTTATACATATAGGCCTGACCAATGGGAATTGGAGCTGAAGGCAAAAGGTCTTGTGCCCGTACAAACAAAAACTCAGAAGGGCACAAAAGTCCTGGGAGGAGAGAGAGAGAGACAGGTAAAAATGGCATATCCTATAGATCCCAACAGTGCAGAAGAAGGCCATTCGGCCTATCGGGTCTGCACTGACTATCTGACAGAGAAGAAACTGGAACACTGAGGAAACCCACGCAGACCTAGGGTGAATGTGCAAACTCCACAGAGTCACCTGAAACCAGAATTGGGCCATGGTCCCTGGTGCTGTGAGTGAGCAGTTCTGAAAACTACAACATTGAATCCATGCCAATAACTTGTGTCTATAGTTATGTTTGGACACAACATTATGCTGAATCTTCTGTCAGCACTTCAGCTTTCTCCTCTTTAATTTTTCAATTTTAGGAGCATGGTTCAGAGAAAATAAGTGGTGTGTCTCAAACTTTAACAGTCTAGAAGTGTGCTATGACATAGAAAGTTGGGAACTCCTGCTTTGACTAGTTGTCAAATTGCTCGATTATTCTTTCTTTCAGCAGGTCGAGACAGGATGTGAAGAGGGCTTTAGGATCATGCTTTTTACACCATCTGGTAAAGGAGAAGAGGATGGTGTTGGGCTGGTGGATAAAAACTTAAGATAACATTTGGATCTGTTGTGTTTCTAACTGTCCCTGTACACATTCCAAGGTTATACATGAAGAAAGTCAGTGATATCTCGCTCCTGCTCCCTCCATGCCATATCAGGAGGCGTGGCATCTGGTTCTAAATTCTGCCAGTTTCACCCAAGTTGCCATTATCATGCACTGCTGTTAAGTAGTCATTATGTTCCAGGACAAATACTACTAATTTTTGGGGAAGTGGACAGTGCTTGTAAGGCAGAATGTATTGCTCCTTCAGGACGAACTTGTAAATACAGCGAATGAAAATATAACAAAACTTACCCCAACATAATAAAGAAACATTACTCAAATCAGGGCCTCACCCTGGACCACTCTAAGTTACCCACAATTCTACATAGCTCCTTATTTATAGAGTGTCAGCTGTCTATTACATTACCAATTGGTTCCATGCTTTACTGGATCAGCTGACCCTTACAATGGGAACAAGATGCATCGGATGTAATGTGACCAAGGTCATCACTGGTTATGTTCTAACAAATTCCCTTTAATTTCTTTCAAAATTTAAGACAATCAACCTCCAGTATTCTCACTAACTTTCCAGTACCTGCACCCCTTTTTGTAAAACAGTCAGATAGCTGTAGATTAACACCGACCTCTAAGTTTGAAAACTTCCTGGTTTTCCAATATTCGCTTAATGCTGGTAAACTCAATTAATTTTTCCGCTATACCTTTTGTTGAGTGAACATCGTCCACGTGACACTCAATTGGTACTTTCTTACCTGATGTGCCCATAAAAAGTTCTGTTAATTTGTCTGACAAATGTATCCCCATATCCAAGGCCAGGGTTGCAGCCGCCAATGTGCTTTTGACTGCCCTTGTTTTTTTTTTGTGCTTCCCAGGCCTAAGTGCAACATTTTCCTTCCATACCTACCAGGAATATTATGAATCCAGCACCACTTGAATGTCCATATGGTAGATTGGCATGTGAAGCGTCTCTAAACACAAAAAAATTCATATCTTCTGGTTCTCCTAGTGCTGGGAATTTAATTCCACGTTAAATTTTAACTTAAATGTTTTATTAGCCTGCAACATCTGACTGTGGTTTGCTTCAAAGTATTACTGAGCTCTAGGACATTATAGCTCCCATCTGGTCTTGTCTGTGTGCATAGCCAATTTAGCTGTCCTATCATACTCCTCAATAACTCTTGTTGGCCCATTCCTCTTTTTCCGCTGACCTCTCTCTCTGGCGATGGGAATGGGATCAAAACTACTTAGATATTTCTGTTGGCTCAGCGTTACACCAGTTGTTGGATATCAAGACCAAGATATCAAAGCACCAGCTGCTTGACTCCCTACTTTAAATTGTGTTTTCAGCTTCTCAATGATCCTTTTCAAAATTTTCTATGCCACCCCATAGGAAATCAATATGCATTACAAAAGTTCCAGCTAATTTTCCTTTAGCCTTCCAATAAAACATTGCTGGATTTGCTTTTAACTGGATGCAGCCAGTCTTCAGTAGTACAGATCATACAGAGAAATGCCAAATCCTTGATGCATCACTTAACCCATATACATATTTGTTCAATTTCCACAAATATCCCTGTGTATTGCAGCAGGTGGTCAGGAAGGCGAATGGGATGCTGGCCTTCATAGCGAGGGGGATTGAATATAAAAGTAGGGAGGTCTTGCTGCAGCTGTATAGGGCATTGGTGAGGCCGCAGCTGGAGTACTGTGTGCAGTTTTGGGCGCCGCACCTGCGCAAAGATATTTTGGCCTTGGAGGGAGTGCAGAGGAGGTTTACTAGGCTGATACCGGAGTTGAGGGGGTTGAGCTATGAGGAGAGGCTGAATAAACTGGGCTTGTACTCGTTAGAGTTTAGAAGAATGAGGGGAGATCTCATTGAGACGTTTAAGATGATGAATGGGATGGATAGGATAGAGGTGGAGAGACTCTTCCCGCTCAAAAAAGACAGTAGGACTAGGGGGCACAGCCTCAAGATAAAAGGGGGGCGGTTTAGAACGGAGTTGAGGAGGAACTTTTTCACTCAAAGGGTGGTGAATCTCTGGAATTCTCTGCCCGTTGAAGTGGTGGAGGCTGCCTCGCTAAATATTTTTAAGACGCGGGTTGATGGGTTTTTGATAAGAGAGGGGATTAAGGGTTATGGGGAGAAAGCGGGAAAGTGGAACTGAGCAGCGACAGATCAGCCATGATCTTATTGAATGGCGGGGCAGGCTCGAAGGGCTAGATGGCCTACTCCTGCTCCTATTTCTTATGTTCTTATGTTTCTTTGGATGGCCTCAAAAAAACATTTGAAATGTTTCGCCCTGCAGAAATGAGCTTTGATGTCAGTTGATTTACACATCCAATTATGAGATACTAGGACCGCAAAAAAAAGTGCCACTTTCCTTGCTGTGGGTGAATCAACCCTCATGTCTCTCCCATCCAAATGCTCCTCATACCCACAGGCTACTAATCTAGCTTTAGCTTTAGCTTTATATGTTCCACCTTTCAAAACTGTCTCTATGCAAACCCACCTATGGGACAAAGCAGGCTGCCCTTCATCTGGTACCTTGGTGTACACTTAAACTCCTTCCAGCTGATCAGCTCCCTTTGTTTGGCCTCTCGTTTCCAAGTTTCATTTTGTTTGCAGCTATCAGTACTTCCTTATGGGGACTTCTGCTCCTATTTCTGTCATCGGTTTGATTCCTAGCCTTCCTTGTTAAGCTGTGGCCTCTACTGCCAATTCTTTTTCGGTCAGAGCTGCTACTCTCAGACCATGGCCATAGATTCATGATTTCTCAGCACTATCTTTGGTCAGACAGCTGTACTTTGCTACGCAACCTTCACTTCAGCTGATGCAATTTATATGGTATGGGATCGTTAACAAATCATACAATAGTGGACATTCCAGATACTTCAGTTCCATTCTGAGTAAGTCTGGCAAGTCTGTTTTATGTTGAAATAACAAGAAAAATGTTAATTTTGTATATTCTAATAAATTGAATGTTGGGATAAATGCACCACAGTATGTGGTACTGAAACCAGACAGATCACAGGTATCCACGACAGATCAGCCATGATCTTATTGAATGGCGGGGCAGGCTCGAAGGGCTAGATGGCCTACTCCTGCTCCTATTTCTTATGTTCTTATGTGCCTGAATTAGCTCATCTCAGCAAGATCACTACAATTGGCATCATTGTTCTATGATAAAAACTGAGCAACATGTGCTGTGTTAATGCATTCTGCTGAAAAACTCGTGCGTAGCATTAGGTCAGACTGAACTGGGATCAACTGTGACTCGCAGCTGAGGTTCAAGAATGATAAATTGCAACTCTATGAATTATCATAGCATTGCTGGTGTCCTAATTCCATAGAATAGCTCGTGTTGATCCTTTCAAAACAGGAGTTCTGTACAAGAAGTCAGCAAAACATGGTGGAGGCAGGCATTGAGATTACAATCCTTTGAGTCTGAATTACATAAGAACAGAGGAGCATTAAAAATAGGAATGTGGTGGATGTCACTGTCGCAATAACTCCACTTTCCTGTCTTCACCTACACTCATCATCATTGACTTCCTTGAGAATCAAAAACCTAACTTAGCCTTGAGAGTAGTCTGATCTGCTCTCTGGGGTAGTGCATTTCAATGACCTAATGACCCTCTAAGGGAAGAAATTCTTCTTCATCTCTGCCTGAAATGGGACACTCTTATTTTCAAATTGCGTTCTTTTTTTCTAGATTTTCTTCATGAAGGGAAACCTTTTCTCAACATTTTCCCTCAGACTCTTATTTTTAATAAGATTACCTCTTATTCTTCTAAATCTCAACCGTACGTCATAAGATAGCCCCTTAATTCCAGGAATCAGCCTAGTGAACTTTCTCTGAACTTCCTCCAAAGCAAGTATATCCCTCCTGTAAATAGCACTCTAGTTGTGCTCTCAATGATCCCCTCTGCAGTGGTCAAAAGACTTTCCTATTTTCTACCTCATCTCCCTTGCAATAAAGGCCAACGTTCCATCTGCCTTCCTAATTACTTGCTGTATCTACATGCTAACTTTTTGTGATTCATATATGAGGACACCTGAATCCCTCTGTATTACAATATTCTGCAGTCTCTCCATTTAAATAACGTTCTGCCCTTCTATTCTTACCAAAGTGAACAACCTCACATTATACCCCATCTGTTAAAATTGTGCCCACTCCTTCACATATAGTTGGCACATTCCTTGTAGTTCACTTCCTATTTTTTATGGTGCCATCAGCAAATTTGCCTGCAATATACTTGATCCCTTCATCTACGTAATTAATATAAATCATAAATAGTTGAGGCCCCAGCACTGATCGCTGTGACAACCTGCTAGTTATAGTTTGTCAACTTGAAATGATCTATTTATCTTGACTCTGTTTCCTGTTAGTTAATCAATCCCCTATCCATATGAATATATTACCTCAACAGTGTAAGATCTCTTCTCAGTAGTAACCTTTTGAAAATCCAAATAAACTTGATCTGTTTGGTTCCCCTTTATTCATCCAGCTTATTCTCAAAGAAATCTAATAAACTTATCAAACATGATTTCCCTTTCATACGTGTTGATTCTGCTTGACTGCATTATGATTTTCTGCACATGCTGCTACTACTTCCTCACTAATGGATTCCAGCATTTTCCCAATGATGGATATTTGGCTACCTAACCGATAGATTTCTGCCTCCCTCCTTCCTTGACAATGAGTGTTACGTTTACAGTTTGCCAATCTGCTGAACCTTGCCATAATCAAGGGAATTTTGGAAGACTACTATTAATGCACCTCAGCAGTCATTTATTTTAAAACTCAAGGATACAGGATCTCGGTTCCAAGGGATTTGTCAGCTCTTAATGCTAGGCAAACTAAAGTTATTTTTTTTCTCCCAGAATGGTAATTGTTTTAAATTTCCCCTCTTCCTCTTTTGGCCTCTTGATTTTCTTCAATTATTTGTGGGATGCTTCTTGTGTCTTCAACAGTGATGACAAATATATAAAATACTTGTTGAAAGTGCCTGTAATTTCTTTGTTTACCAATGTTAATTCCCTAGTCTTATCCTCCAAGGGACCAACTTTTGCTCTAACTACTCTTTTCCTTTTTATATACTAGTAAAAGGTCTTACTATCTTCTTTTATATTTCTTGCTATCCTTCTCCCATATTCTAATTTCTTCCTCTTCATTTAGTATTTTGTTGTCCTTTTCTGATTTCTAAAACTTACCTAATCTTATAGCCTACTACTAATCTTCTCAACATTATGTACCTTTTCTTTCAATTTAATCTCATTCTTAAATCATAGTGCATCCATACGTTGAGTCTTTCTTTCTTGATAGAATACAACTTTGTTGAGAATTTGGAAATATCTTCTTAGATATCTGCTACTGCTTCTCTGTTGTCTTGTGTTAGAACCTATTTTCTTAGTCCACTTTAGTCAATTTTGTCTTTATACCTTTGGAATTGTCTTTATTTAATTTTAAGACATTAGTTACAGACTTTCTCACCTTCAAACAATGTCGAATTTTATCATGATATGATCACTTTTGCCTAGGGTATCTTTTACAAAGAGGTAATTAGTTCTGTCTCATTACACATTATCATGTGTAGAAAGCATGTTCCTTGATTGGTTTCAGATCATACTAATCTAAGAAACAGCCCTGAATACCTGCTATAGATTTCTCCTTAAGACTATCTTTGCCAATTTGATTTGTACAGACTGTATGAAGGCTAAAATCACCCTAGGGATTCCATAGCACAGTGTAACCACTATTAGTGAGTGTATAAACTATTCTCTCCAGTGACTTCTTTCCCTTGCTAGTTTTTACCTTTTCTCAAATGCATTCTACCATGCTGGCATGATTTGAATTCTGTGCATGCTGTGTTCACATCTGGTGAAGGAGGAGTTAAAATGGGCCTTTGTGTCTACTTTGACTACAATTTTGTTAAACAAATATTTGAACCAAACTGGTAACTGCAGAATCCAGTAAGCAAAATAACAATGAAGTATAAGTATGATGGTACTAAATTGAGAAAAGATTTACAGTTTGATTTGTTTGTTTTATTCGAATCTTTGAGTAAAAACCTGGATCTTGACATTGATGTGCTAAATAATTTGCTAATATAACAAGTAGGAAACAAAAACTTCTAATAGGCTGCCCACCACCCTCCTGGAAAAGACCAAAAAATAATCATGTGTGTCTATGCACAAAACAGGTATTAGTCTCTTTGTACTTATTAATGCAAGCACTGATTCCTGATTGGGAACTCCTCTGCAAAATTGGTTTGCACCGAGGCGTCCAGCACCAGTTGCGTACAGAAAATTCAGTTCTGTTTGTTAGATTGCAGAAACAATGTATGACTTTATAGTATACGCCCTTGAATGTGGAACTAGAGGGAGCATGGAGTGTGCCTCTTGACCTACGTTCATGTAAAAGCAGATTAAGCACAGTAAGAGGTTCAATGTTGAATGTATTGCCATTTGTTGAAATGTTGTGCTCTTTTTTTTAAACCACCCTTCCTTTTATCTGCCCTGGTGGACTGATATTCCTGCAGTTCTGACACCAGCAGAACAGGTTTCCAACCACCACTCCTGAGAAATTTACTTTAAACCTTGTGCATGATAGATGTTTAGCAATTATTCTGTCTTTAATTTTTTTCTCTTTTCTTCCTTTGTGGGCTCCCCATCGCTGAGATCAAAAGCTCAGTTAACCTTAGCTCTGCTATTCTGTGCACATGAATTTATGCTCCTGTTTCCTGTACACTTATGCTATACAATATTAATCTTACCAAAAATACACTTGTTACAATTTTATTTGAAATTGACATGTTAGTCCTCCCAAAATACATCACCTCACACTTTTTTCAGGGTTAAATTCCATTTGCCATATTCTGTCCATTTGACCAACCTGTCTATATCATCCTGTAATCTAAGGCTTCCCTTCTTGCTATACCATACCATCAATTTTCATATCATCCGCAGCCTTATTGATCATCCCCCCCCGCCACACAATTCAAATCCAGATCATTAATGTAAACTGCAAACAGCAAGGAACCCAGCATCAATCCAAGCAATAATTTTGGATCCAATTTGTCAAATTGCCCTGATCCCGTGGGCTCTTACCTTCTTGATTAGTCTTATCAAAAACTTTACTGAAGTCCATGTGGACTACATCACTGGCACTGCCCTTATCTACATATGTAAGTGTGATCAAGAAAGTAAAGCTGGCACAATGATCAAAAAACACTTGCACGCTGTTTTTCATCTTGCCATTTTACTGACAAACACAAAAAAAATCAAAATGGGTATTTGAGATCATATTCCCTACAATGATGTTCATTAGTCATTATTTATTTGCTCAAACTTCAATTAGCCGCATGTGGCTGTGGGTAATGCTGTGAACAATAGTGTATATGAGTTGGAACCCTCCCCCTGCCCCTGCCCCCCACCCCACATTTTTGATGCTGAGTTCCTATCATTTTTAAACAACTACATGATCTTTTTTAAAAGAGGTACATTAAAGGATCCTGGGATCAAGAAAAGTGAGCTTAAACTTGATGCCTCATGGAAAAAAAACCCACATAGATTTGGTTGAGTCAGTCTCTGAGTTATAACATTTGATAATTGCATGTTCATTTGGTGTTTTAAAGAGCTAAATTATAGATTATTAGAATATATGTCTGCATGAGTGCACACATGCATGCATTATTAATTCAGTTATTGCTTAGAAACATAATTTATTTGCTAAATATTATGCCCTCTATAAATACAAATTTAATCATTCATTCATTGATGAAAATTGAGAAGGGCAGCTGCTAGTCTTTGATTCATTGCCGTCCTGCTCTATTGGCACTTCAGCGTATTTGAGCTGCAATTATTAAAGCTGTCTGTGGATGAACATCCGGCAAAGCAATTTTGGGCTGTCAGAAAATCAGTGCAATTGATCCAATCCTTTCAAGTTGGGGTAGTGTTTGTTCAGCTTCTACTGATTGAAACCTGCAGCTGTAAAACCATTTAAACTGATAGTGTTGGGGATAGAGGAGATGAATCATTGCAGTATCTTTTAAACCTACAGAGGGTGAACAGGAAGGTATGGCTTTGCATCAGGAGGAAAGATTATTGCTACCATATTGTTAACAGAAACACAAGGTAAGTCTTATATAATATAAAATTATATTGCCATTTTGTACTCTATTATTTGGTAATGTAGAACCAGATTACAATTTAGATTGCATGACAAAATTATTTTAACAACTCTTTTGACTCTGTTACAAAAATTAGTGTTCTAATTTATTTTACCCATCTGTCATATTACTGAGGAATGAGACGTGGATTTCCTTACACATTTTTTACTTTATAGTTTGAAAATGTATGTACACACATTTGCATCAAAATAATAATATACTTCAAATACACAATCGTGGGGCTAGATGCAATTTTAACTACTCTTTCTATTCATTATTGACCCAAATTTTGGTTGAGTGTCCATTCAATTTTGCATTTGTTAATTTTCTTGAGATATTTTTGCTTGAGTTGAACAGCAGATATTCAAACATTGAAATTGATTAGGATCCATGTCTGACAGCTAAAACGTGAGAAGCTGTGAGATTCATTTTACATTTTATCTGATCTCTTTTTGTTTCGACTGGTGGGTATAATGAACGCTGTTGAGCAGATGGAACTGTTGTTATCTATGTAGAAGTCATGGCCACTAAATACATTGAAGCTGTTGAAGAAAATACAAAGCCCAGTGTCACCTTCTAATTGCTTCTTTTTTAAATATTTTCCTTTGTATCGACCTATGGTGCAGAAAGTTTTGACTTTTATATATTTACTTCTTTTAAAAACAAGCAAGAGTTTAAAAAGTAAAATGTAGATAGCAAATGCTAAAGGGTTTTTATCTGTTTAGTGCTGTTCTGAACATTTTGAAAATTGACATTTATGAAAAGTGCCTGGAAGGACTTTTTAAAAATAACTCATTCGGGTCATTTAACGAGAATAATGTGCAGCACTCTACAGCTGCACAGTAAAGATATTATGTTTTAGAGTTGGAGTCGGTAAACTCCAGAATTACAGTAGTGTCAGAGGTGAGTCATGTGCAGTTTTTATTGTTTCCTGTTGTCACTTTTCTGCTGAGTAGGGTGATAATCGGTATATTTAGATTTGGTCTGCTTTTTGTGGATAACATACTAATGTGCGTTTACTAGAGCAGGTTAAAGACTGTGTGTTGTCACAAGCTGCATACCTCCTATCTCCCAAATATCCACTACACTTGTAAGACACAAGTCAGGAATGTGATGGGATACTCTCTCAACTTGATTGGTGCAGCTTCAACAATGCTCTAGAAGCACAAAATCATCCAGCGCAAAGCAGCCTGCTTGATTGGTGTCACGCCCACCATCATCACCAGTGTAGTCTGCTCATATTGTGTACTACCTCCAGGATGTAATGTCACAAGTCAAAAAAAACTTCCTTGACAACAGCCCTCAAACCAGAGACCTCCACCATCTGGAAAAACAGGTACAAGGCAGCACTATTACCTTAAAGTTTTCCTCGAAGTTGCACAAATCCTTGGACCTATATCACTACTCCTTTATTATCACTGAGTCAAATTTCTGGAACTCCATATCTAAAGTGCCACATGGCCTACAGTAATTCAAAAGGCTCCACATCTGAGCAACCAGGGAATGGCAACAAATCAAGCCTTGACAGCAAAGCCCACATCCTGAGAATGGATTTTTTAAGAGATTGTGTTAGGGAGTGTTAATGTAACACATCATTCAGCCAGAATGTGAATGGCATGCTATGGCCTTTCAGTTTTTCCTCTCAAACAGACAATAATTTGCCTGTAGTGACTCCAGTGGCTTATAATATTTTCAGGATCCATCACCTGTTTCACATTATTCTTTTCTGTTATGTACAAGTTTTGTCTTTCATGACAGCAGTGATGGCTGATTAGGCCGATTAAACGTGCTTCCTGCTGTGCATTCTCTCCTCAACATGGCATGTATAATGCAATTTGTAATACCTATCATTTTCACTTCAAATACATTTCTCACTAAACTCTTGCTAATATTTCTCTGAATATAGCTGATTTATGCACAAAACTTTCCTTACCTTCCTTATGTTTGTGTTCTGCGCTGCCACTATAGAGCGGCATATGTGCCTTACCTTTTTGCATTCTTCCTGAAGCTGTGAAATTTCTTCCTTGCTAGAGTCTAATATTTGTCAAGGATAGAGTTTTTTTTTGTCATGCTCTTAGTTGCCTCTAGCTATGTATGTTTGGGGTCACTCACTGTGCAACTCCAACCCGCCCACCCAGCTGCAGCACAAAAATATACTGCACAATACTGAGTTCATTAGAATTTGTGCAGTCTGATTGGTAAATTGATATGTTTTCTTCTGATAACTTATTACCTACAATCTTTGAGTACTCCACAGTTGGATTAACCAACTTTCGGGCATTTTATATGTTCAAGGAGGGAGCTAAAAAGGGGAGTTAG
Organism: Carcharhinus amblyrhynchos; assembly: GCF_965287045.1. Taxonomy (NCBI): domain Eukaryota; kingdom Metazoa; phylum Chordata; class Chondrichthyes; order Carcharhiniformes; family Carcharhinidae; genus Carcharhinus; species Carcharhinus amblyrhynchos. The sequence continues at coordinate 48,603,616 of NC_137331.1, forward strand.
AAGGGCGAAAAGAGGGCATGAAATGGCTTTGGCTGATAGGATTAAGGAAAATCCAAAGGCATTTTACTCTTTTATATTAGGAGCAAGAGAGTGGTTAGAGGGAAAATTAGTCCTCTTAGGGACAAAGGAGGGGAGCTATGCATCGAGTCTAAGGGAATGGGGGAGATCCTGAATGAATACTTTGTGTCGGTATTCACGAAGGAGAGGGGATCGGTGTTGTGAATTGTCTTGGAGGGAGCTGTAGATCAGTGGAAGGAAATATCCATTACGAGGGAGGAAGTGCTAAGGTTTTTAGGTAGCATAAAAACGGATAAAGCTCCGGGGCCTGATGGTATTTATCCCAGGCTGCTTAGGGAGGTGAAAGATGAAATTGCTGGGCCTCTGACGCAAATCTTTGTCTCTTCCTTGGACACAGGTGAGGTCCCAGAGGACTGGAGGGTAGCTAATGTGGTACCGCTGTTTAAAAAGGGTAGTAGGGATAACCCTGGTAATTATAGACCAGTGAGTTTGTCATCGGTGGTAGGAAAATTATTGGAAAAAATTCTTAGGAATAGGATTTATAAGCATTTGGAGCGTTGCGATCTGATTAGGGATACGCAACATGGCTTTGTTCGGGGGAAGTCTTGCCTTACGAATCTGGTAGAATTCTTTGAGGAGGTGACAAAAACAGTTGACGATGGACGAGCCATTGATGTCATCTATATGGATTTCAGTAAGGCGTTTGACAAAGTCCCTCACGGTAGGCTGGTAGAAAAGGTTAAGGCACATGGGATACAAGGACAGGTAACTAGGTGGATTGAAAACTGGCTGGGCAAAAGGAGACAGAGTAGTAGTGGAAGGGTCCTTTTCTGGCTGGAGGCCAGTCACCAGTGGTGTGCCGCAGGGCTCAGTACTGGGACCTCTCCTCTTTGTAGTATATATAAATGACTTGGAAGAGGGCGTACGTGGTGTGATCAGCAAGTTTGCGGATGACACCAAGATGGCAGGATTGGCAGATACTGAGGAGGACTGTCAGGTAACACAGCAGGATATAGATAGGCTGGTATATTGGGCAGATAGATGGCAGATGGAATTTAATCCTGACAAATGCGAGGTGATGCATTTTGGAAGGAATAATGCAGGGAGGAGTTACGTGATAAAGGGTAGGCTGATTAAGAGTATAGAAATACAGAGGGACCTGGGAGTGCAGGTGCACAAGTCTCTGAAGGTGTCAACACAGGTAGAGAAGGTTGTGAAGAAAGCTTACGGAATGCTAGCCTTTATAGGAAGGGGTATAGAGTATAAGAGCTGCCATCTAATGCTTCAGTTGTACAGAACATTGGTTAGGCCACGTTTGGAGTACTGCATCCAGTTCTGGTCACCTTCCTACCAGAAGGACGTGGAGACCCTGGAGAGGGTGCAGAGGAGGTTTACCGGGATGTTGCCTGGCATGGAAGGACTGAGTTACGAGGAAAGGTTGGAGAAACTGGGGCTCTTCTCCTTAGAAAGATGGAGATTAAGGGGGGATATGATAGAGGTGCATAAAATAATGAAGGGAATAGATAGAGTCAACAGTGGTAGGCTTTTCCCTAGATTGGGGACAATTACGAGAGGTCACGGTCTGAGGGTGAGGGGGGAGAAGTATAATTTGGATACAAGAGGAAGGTTTTTCATGCAGAGGGTCGTGGGGGTATGGAACGCGCTACCAAGTAAGGTGGTGGAGGCAGGCACGTTGGACTTGTTTTAAGGTTTACTTAGACACATGAGCGAAACAGGGGTGGAGGGTTATAGTAGACAGTATTAAATAGGGTCAGAGCCTCGGGACGACGCCGGAAATGTAGTATTACATGTTAATGTTTTGTCTTTTTTAATCCACAGATGTCGGTCCACCTTGTTGTCAAACGAGGGGCATGCACACAGTGGGTCGTGCGTGGGCTGCTCTTGGAGGTTCCAAGAGTGGCCTAGTACTTCGTGTCGTTGTGTGTGCTTAATCCTGGACCAGCAGACAGGCACCACAACAGCTCAGTGACTATCACTGCTAGCTGTGCAGATACATGGATTTGGGCCTATGTCTGTGAGAGTTTGCGCATTCTCCCTGTGGTTGCGAGGGTTTCCTCCCACACCCCAAAGATGTGCTCTTAGGCTGATTGGTGTACCAAATTGACCCTACACTATTCTCCCCTGAATCTGGCTACATTAGGGGTTCCACTCACATACACACGGGGCAGGGTAGGTGTAGGAAAATGCTTTGTTGAAGGGGCGGCGTGGGCTTGTTGGGCCGAAGGGCCTGTTTCCTGTACTGGGTTGTTCTTTGTTTGTTCTTTGTACTCAGTACCTGCTACAGAATTGTTAAAAGATCATTATTGTAGGTCCATTGTGATTCTTTTCAGATGTTACCATTGAAATTATACTTTGGGATAATTGTGTTGGTTCATTTATCTTGACAATGGAAATTCCTCTCAAGTTCCCCTAGTAATTGAAACTAGGTAAGGAAATTGCTTTACATCCTCTTAAAAAGTATCTGGATGAACACTTGTCATGTCATAACATTGAGGGCTACGGACCAAGTGCTGGCAGATGGGATTAGGTGGGAGTTCAGGTTTTCTAATGTCGGTGTAGACTCAATGGGCCAAAGAGCCTCTTCTGCGCTGTGTGGTTCTATGATTCTATGATTGCTTTGATCATAACTTGTGTTACTTGGCACCTATCTCTTGTATGTCTGTGCTGCAGGCAGGAATAAGTCTAGCAAATAAAGTCTTACTGCACAATTTAGTGGCCGACTCCAAAGCTCAACAATTCTCTGAGAAGAGAAGGATGCCTAATATTTAATGCGTTCTAACCTTGCGTAACATATTACAATGCATTGGTCCTCCCCAACTAATTTAATTGAAATAATTTGTGAAAATGGATATAATCTTACTCCTTCATTATTTCATAAATTTCAATCAAATCACCGAGTCTATATAATCATAGACTTTACAGCATGGAAACAGACCCTTTGGCCCAACTCATCCATGCCACTCTTTTTTTAAACCACTAAACTAGTCCCAATTGCCCACGTTTGGCCCATATCCCTCTGTACCCATTTTACCCATGTAACTGTCTAAATGCTTTTTAAAGGGAAAAATTGTGCCTCTACTACTACACCTGGCAGCTTGTTCCACTACACCTGGCAGCTTGTATGGTTTTAAAATAAACAACCTCGGCCTTTTAATCCTATATGGATTAAGGTGCTGTAAACAAAGCAATTTGTCACCCTACTCTAAACCTTTTCCAGAGCTTTTCATCATCTTTCACTTGAGTAGATTGAAATTACGTTCTAAATGAATCCTAACAAAGGTTTCATATAAAGACAAATGTTTCATTTTATACTGTAAATGCAGCCAGCCAGTATCCTATTTACCCCAGTTCTAACTTAATTTCATTGGTAGTGAACTTTAAGTTAAGCTGCTGATCAATGCACAGTTAAAATCTGATTTGTTCCTAGGGCTACTTTTCAAATGGTCGCAATAATAGAAGAAGAAATAATTAGAAGAGTAGCTACAAAATGAGCATTTGGAGATCAGTCTGCAACTGAATTGTAAAAGTGTGCTTTGACATTAACAGTAGTCATTAGGTGATTGATAATTGAATATTGCTATTTAATGTAGAAGGACAAGAAACCTCAGCACATTTTCTGTATAGCAGCTAGTGGCAGGGAAACCATCATGTATTATGAATGATCAGTGTTCAATAATTTGCAATATCGGCTGGTTTGGATGTATTATACCAGTACAGATATCAATCAGACTGTACATAACAAGATGCCAATAATAACCAGACTGATGAGAGAATTCCATCCAGTTTGTAGAAAGCATGAGCAATAATTGATTGTGATCTTGTGCGTACATTGTCAATAGTGATGGAACTAATAGATAATCTACAGAGACACAAATGATTCATTTTGTCATTCTTGATTAATGGGTTCTTTTGGTATTTTTCCATTAGATAACCCATAACTTATCAAGCATTAAGTTCATTAACTCAGATTACATTAATATAATTGGAGACAGTGGCACATTATTTGAAATTTGAGCATCGTTGATCACTGGACAGTTGAAGACTGGCTGCCTGTGCTATTGCATAAGGATGCACATATGCATTATGGTAAAATGAGGAGAACTGATTAGGGACAAAACACAGGATTTACATATGGAGGCAGGGGACACATGGCTGAACTATTGAATAAATACTTTTCATTTGCCTTAACCAAGGAAGACAATTATACCGAGATCATGGTAAAAGAGGAGGAAATTCAGTCACTAGAAGGGTTTAAAATTGATAAGAGAAAAGTATTGGATAGGCTGTCACTAAAAAGTTGAAGAGGCATCGGGGCAGAATAAGATGCATTCAAGGATACTCTGGTATGGTGCCAGAGGACTGGAGAATTGCAAACAATGTCCAAAAAAAGTATAAGGAAAGGCCTGTCAGTTTAATTTCGTCAGTTGGGAAACTTCTAGAAACAATAATTCAGGACAAAATTCATTGTCACACAGGCAAATGAAGGTTAATTAAGAAAAGCCACCGTGGCTTTCTTAAGGGAATATCGTGTTTAACTAATTTTCTGGAGCTTTTTGAAGAGGTAATGGAGAGGATTGATGAGGGAGTTGATATTGTGTACATGGACAGCTAAAAGGCATTTAAAACAGTGCTGAACAACAAATTTGTGAGCAAAATTAGAAATTGTGGATTAAGATGGGCTGCAACAACATGGATACAAAATTGGATGAGTGACAGGAAACAGTGAGCAATGGTTAATAGACATTTTTCAGGCTGGAGGAAGGTTTATAATGTTCCTCAGGGGTCAGTGTTGGGACCCTTGCTTTACTGGATATAGATTAATTATGTAGACCTTGGTATTTAGGGCACAATTTCAATATTTGCAGACGATACAATATTTGGAAACATGATTGTATGACTGGTGTAGACATGAAGGGCTGAATGGCCCTCTGTGCTTGACTTCTGAGGTTTCCATGCATTTGTTGTTCTATTCTGTATTAATGCGATGAGAAGGGCTTTAAACAGCAGCCTCTCAACTGTCATGGCTGCATTCTTAAAGGCCTCCCAGCTTGTCTGTTTCATTGAAGGAGTTCTTATCACTGAGCACTCTCCTCGATGGCCCTGTCACGTTGCTGACAGGCTGGTAGGAGAAAGTGTCCTGGCTGCTAAATCCTTAATTGAGGGTTAAAACTGTTCTTAATTGGCAACTTAAGTAAAAACTTAACTCACCTGACAGGTTCAAGGATTCCCCCTCCACCTTTAATCCCACCCCACAGAAATGCTAAAGGATGATGTTAGGATCTTGACCCATCAAAAATTTCAAAGGATGTAACACTGTGCATGCACCACACCCACCTGCCTTTACCTGAAAAAAATTCTGCCCTTGTTGTCAATTTTTAAATTAATCCTTATGTTACAATCCCTGTAGAGATGCATAACTTCTTACAATGAATTGTGCAGCGAGCAACAGAAAGAACCACAGGACAATATCTCTCAATTTAAGACTTCTATTGTCTCAGATGAGCCAAAGGAAAAAGCAAACCAAACATAGCCATGTTTTCTTAGAGCAGAAAAGACTGAGGGGGAACCGAACTGAAATGTGTAAGATTGAGGCGTATGGGCAGGATGAATAGGAAGCCACTGTTCCCTTTGGGGTCAACAATGAAGGGGCATACCTTTAAGGTAAGGGACAGGAGGGTGGTGGAGTCTAGAATGTACTGCCTTGGAGGGTAAAAGCAGCAAGAAACCTCACAACTTTCAGAAGATACATGGATGGGTACTTGAAATGCCATAACATTCAAGGCTATGGGCCAAGTGCTGGAAAGTTGCATTAGTATAGATTTAATGTAGTTTTGTTGGGGCAGATTTGATGGACCAAAGGACCGCATGAGTCGCAAAAACCCAGCTTGCAGGTGCAGCAGGTGGTCAGGAAGGCAAATGGGATGCTGGCCTTCATAGCGAGGGGGATTGAATATAAAAGTAGGGAGGTCTTGCTGCAGCTGTATAGGGCATTGGTGAGGCCGCAGCTGGAGTACTGTGTGCAGTTTTGGGCGCCGCACCTGCACAAGGATATTTTGGCCCTGGAGGGAGTGCAGAGGAGGTTTACTAGGCTGATACCGGAGTTGAGGGGATTGAGCTATGAGGAGAGGCTGAATAAACTAGGCTTGTACTCGTTAGAGTTTAGAAGAATGAGGGGAGATCTCATTGAGACGTATAAGATGATGAATGGGATGGATAGGATAGAGGTGGAGAGACTCTTCCCGCTCAAAAAAGACAGTAGGACTAGGGGGCACAGCCTCAAGATAAAGGGGAGGCGGTTTAGAACGGAGTTGAGGAGGAACTTCTTCACTCAAAGGGTGGTGAATCTCTGGAATTCTCTGCCCGTTGAAGTGGTGGAGGCTGCCTCGCTAAATATTTTTAAGAAGCGGGTTGATGGGTTCTTGATAAGAGAGGGGATTAAGGGTTATGGGGAGAGGGCGGGAAAGTGGAACTGAGCCACAACAGATCAGCCATGATCTTATTGAATGGCGGGGCAGGCTCGAAGGGCTAGATGGCCTACTCCTGCTCCTATTTCTTATGTTCTTATGTTCTTATGTTCTCTCCTGTATTGTATGACTATGACTCTGACTCTAAACACAACTTAATAAGCAACTAATATACCAAACTAAAGGAAAGGCACCTCTCCATTAACTGATGCAAGTAAAATACTTTCCGATATATGTTTACTTTATGCTATGCTGCCTGTAGATATGAAGCCTTGAAGATTTAAGTTCCAAATTCTCTCAGCTTTTTCAGTAGCCTTCCTTCTCCCTGTTACAACAGAATAAGTCTTCCAGTGTACTGAATGGAACAGTGGCACAGTGGTTAGCACTGCTGCCTCACAGTGCCAGGGGCTTGGGTTCAATTCCAGTCTCGGGTGACTTTCTGTGCAGTGTTTGCATGTTCTTCCTGTGTCTGCGTGGATTTCCTCTGGGTGGTCCAGCTTCCTCCCACAGTCCAAAAATGTGCTGGTTAGGTTGATTGGCCACGCTAAATTGCCCCTTAGTGCCAGGGGAATTAGCAGAGTAAATATGTGGGTTTACAGGGATAGGGCCTGGGTGGGATTGTTGTCGATGCAGGCTCGATGGGCTGAATGGCCTCTTTCTGCACTGTAGGGATTCTACGATTCTACTCGAAAGTTGTGCCTCTCTTTTTGTAAATTATGTGGAAGACTCCTTGTCCCAGTCCTACTCAGGCCTGCTCCTCATCCCTTTACATTACATTGAAGGCTGCATTGGTAACGCTTCATAGTCTTGTTTGGACCTGGAGTACATGTACACAGACAGAGATGCACACCACTTTCCTCTGCTTTTCACAGCAACAGCTGTTTCTTCTCCCTTTGCAGCCAGAAACTGAACTGCCTCTGTTTTGTGTCAAGATGTGAAAACTGTCACTTAATTTTTCTATTGGTTTCAGTTACAGATTACACAGGCATATCTCCAGGAAGATGGTTTGCTTTGTGTGATCTCACCATTGGCCCACTATCCAGGACATGCTGTTACCCTAAAATTAAAGGAGACATTTTAAAACAGAACATCTCATAATATCTCGCACTCAGTCCACCCAGTCCAACGCCAGCATCTCCACATTAAATCTCACACTTGTAACTGACACTATAATCAGAGGAAATAACCGCTTTAAAAATGTTCAAATTTTAGAAATCTCTATTGCATCTTCCCTTGCTTTTCTATGCTCTAGTGGCGTAAGTCCAAGTATAAGCGGGATGACTTGCATCTATATCATTTCTCAGCATATCTGAAAGTGGTTTACAACCAATGAACTATTTTTAAATACTGTTGGGGAAATGCAGCTGCTAATTTGTCAGCTGAGAAGCCCCATAAGGCGCAGTAAGATAAATGACAAGTCAGTAGCTTGTTGATAAAGCTTCAGGAATAATTGCTGGTCATGCCACCAAGGAAACTTTTCAGCTCTTCTTTGGCTTCTGCTATGGGATCCTTTTATGTCACTCTGAAATGAGAAAGCTAGCCAATGTTTAATGTCTCAACTGAAAGATAGGACTCCATCAATGAGCTGAACTGTAATCAGCCTAGATTAAAGAAAAGAAAGGCTTGTAATTATAAAGCATCCTGCACAAATTTAGGGGATGCCAAGGTGTTTTACAACTAATTAAGTTTTTGTTTCAAGTAGTCATTGTAATTTCAGTGTCGTATGAGCTGAAATCTTCGAAGTGAAGTTTTCACCCACAACCTTCTGATGCAGTTGAGTGATACAACTGAGTTAAACCTGAACTTAAGATATGTACCTTGAACGTCTCAGCACATGTCAATATTGTGTTTCAGTTCTCAAGTCCAAATCAACAACAGATGCTGGTTGGGGAGGGGCTGCTGCTGCTGATTTTTGTTTTCTTCATTCGTGGCACGTGGCTGGTCAGCATTTATTGCCCATTTTTAGTTGCCTTGAGAAGATGCTGGTGAGCTGCTTTCTTGAATTGCTGCAGTCCGTGTTCTGTGGGTTGACCCACAATGCCATTTAGGAGGAAATTCCAGGATTTTGATGCAAAAGAATGGGGATATATTTCCAAGTCAGGATGGTGAGTGGGTTGGAGGGGAACTTGCAGGTGGTGGTATTCCCATGTATCTGCTGCCCTTGTCTTGCTAGATGGAAGTAGTCGTGGGTTTGGAAGATGCTGTTTAAGGATCTTTGGTGAATTGTTGCAGTACATCTTATAGATAGTAATACTGCTGCTACTGAGCGTCGGTGGTGGAGGGATTAAATGTATATAAATGTGCTAATCAAGTGAGCTGCTTTGTCCTGGATGATGTCAAGTTTCTTGAATGTTGTTGGAGCTGCACCCAGGCAGGCAAGTGGGGTGTATTCCATCACACTCCTGACTTGTGCCTTGTAGATGGTGGATAGGCTTTAGGGCGCCAGGAGGTGAGTTATTCGTTGTAGTATTCCTAGCCTCTGACCTGCTGTTATAGAATAGTACAGCACAGTACAAGCCCTTCAGCCCTCAATGTTGTACCCCACTGGTAACTGGCCTCCAGTCTGAAAATTTTCCTTCCACCACCACTCTCTGTCTTCTATGAGACAGCCAGTTACTTATCCAATCGGCCAAATTTCCTTCTAGCCCACACCTCCTTATCTTCTTCATGAGCCTACCATGGAGAACCTTATCAAACGCCTTACTAAAATCCATATATACGACATCAACTGCTCTACCTTCGTCTATACACTTAGTTACCTCCTCAAAGAATTCAATCAAATTTGTGAGGCAGGACTTACCCCTCACGAAACCATGCTGATTATCCTGGATTAAATTACATTTTTCCAAATGGTCATAAATCTTATCTCTCACGTCCCTTTCCATTAACTTAGCAACCACCAAAGTAAGACTAACTGGCCTATAATTACCAAGGTCATTCCTATTTCCTTTCTTGAAGAGAAGAACAACATTCACCACTCTCTAGTCCTCTGGCACAATCCCTGTGGACAGTGAGGACCCAAAGATCAAAGCTAAAGGCTCTGCAATCTCATCCCTTGCCTCCCAACGTATACTCGGATGTATCCCATCTGGCCCAGGGGACTTATCGACCCTCAAAATTGCTAATACATCTTCTCTCAGAACATCGACCTCCTCCAAGTTGTAGCCTCTGTGTTTATGTGGTGAATCCAGTTGAGTTTCTGGTCAATGGTAAGCCCAAGGATGTTGACAGTGAGGGATTCAGTGATGGTTACATCATTGAATGTCAAGGGGCAGTGGCTAGAGTGTCTCTTTTTGGTGATGGTCATTGCCTGGCATTTGTGCGGCATAAATGTTACTTGCTGCTTGTCAGCCCAAGCCTGGATATTGTCCAGATCATGTTGCATTTGAGCATGGATTGCTTCAGTGTCTGAGGAGTCATGAATGGTGCTGAACATTGTGCAATCATTGGCGAACATCCCCACTTCTGACCTGATGATGGAGGGAAAGTCATTGATGAAGCAGCTGAAAATTGTTGGGCCTAGGATACTACCCTGATGGACTCCTGCAGAGATATCTTGGAGCTGAGATGACTCACCCTCCACAACCACAACCATCTTCCTATGTACCAGGTATGACTCCAACCAGCGGAGAGTTTGCCTCTGATACCCATTGATTCCAGTTTTGCCAGGATTCCTTCTTGCCACACTTGGTGGAATGTGGCCTTGAGATCAAGGGCTGTCACACTCCCCTCACCTCTGGAATTCAGCTCTTTTGTCCATGTTTGAACCAAGGTTGTAATGAGGTCAGAAGCTAATTGGCCCTAGCAAAAACTAAACTGAGCGTCAGTGAGCAAGTTATTGCTGAGCAGATGTTGCTTGATCGTACTATTGATGACCTTTCTATCACTTTACTGATGACTGAGAGTAGACAGGTCGGTAATTAGCCGGGTTGGATTTGTCCTGTTTTTGTGTATAGGACATACTTGGGCAATTTTCCACATTGTCGAGTAGATGCCAATGTTGTGACAGCGCTGGATGAGCTTGGCTAGGGCAGCAGCAAGTTCTGAGGCATGAGTTTTTAGTACTATTGCTGGAATATTATCAGGGCCCATTTCCTTTGCAGTACCCAGTGCCTCCAACTGTTTCTTGAAATCACATGGAGTGAATCGAATTGGCTGGAGACCACTGGAGGAGGCTGAGATGTATCATCCAATTGGCACTTCAGGCTGAAGATTGCTGCGAATACTTCTGCCTTATCTTTTGCACTAATGTGCTGGGCTCCTCCTTCATTGAGGATGGGGATATTTGTGAAACCTGCTCCTCCAGTGAGTTGCTTAATTGTCCATTACCTTTCTCAACTGGATGTGGAAGCATAATAGAGGCTATTCTCAATCTGAAGGCTGGACTTCGTTTCCACAGTGGTCACTGTTGCCTCTGTCCATGACGGTATCTGTATCAGCAGCTGGCAGATTGATAAGGATGAGGTCACGTATGTTATTTCCTCTTGGTGGTTCCTTCACCACCTGCTGCAGATTCAGTCTAGCAGTTATATCATTTGGGACCCAACCAGCTCGATCAGTAGTAATGCTGCTGAGCCCCGTTGGTGGTGGACAGTGAAATGCCCCGTCCACAGTACATTTTGTGCTCTTGCCACCCTCAGTACTCCCTCTAAGTGTCGCTCAACATGGAGGAATACTGATTCATCAGCCAAAGGAGGATGGTACATTGTAACCTGTAAAAGGTTTCCTTGACCTTGTTTCATCTGAAGCCATGAGACTTCATGGGGTCAGAGTCAATGTTAAGGACTGCCAGGATAACTCCCTCCTGACTTTATATCACTGTGCCACCACTTTGCCCAGTCTGTCCTGCCGGTGGGACAGGACATATCCAGGGATGGTAATGATGGTGTCTGGGGTGTTATCTGGAAGCTTTGATTCCATGAGAGTGACTGTTAGGTTGTTGCTTGACTTGTCTGTGAGACAGCTCTCCCAGTTTTGGCACTAGCCCCCAGATGTTAGTAAGGAGGACTTTGCAGGGTCGACAGGGCTATTTGTTTTGCCGTTGTCTGTTCTGATGCCTAGGTTAGTGCCAGGTGGTCTGTCCAGTTTCATTTTTTTTGGCTGAGACTTTGTAGTGATTGTTACAACTGAGTAGCTTGCTAGGCTATTTCAGAGGGTAGTTGAGAGTCATCCACACTGCTGTGGCTCTGGAGTTACAGATAAGGATGGCAGATTTCCTTCCCTAAAGGGCATTAGTGAACCAGATGGGTTTTTCTGATAATTGACAGCGGTTTTCATGGTCATCAGTAGATTCTTAATTCCAGATATTTTTTATTGAATTCAAATTCCGCCATCTTCTGTGGCAGGATTTAAACTCACGTTTCCAGAACATTATCTGGTTTCTGGATTAATAGACGATTAGCCATCAGGCCATCGCCTCTCCTCTGATGTGGCAAAGGGCCAATCTGCCACTGGCAAAAATCACACTTAATTGGGCCATTAATCATTCAGATTGGCTGCTCATCTCCATTTAGTTGGCAACTGAGCTGCCACTATTCCTAGCACTGGGAAATCTCCTGGCACTGAGACTGTAAGAGGAGCCATCTCTCTGTGGCTCATTGTCATTTTACCAGTCCTCTTTCTCCCAGTCTAGCTAGCTGGAAGTTGGTAAAATTGCATCCATTAATGCTGCGTCTCTCCACAGATGCTGCTTAACCTGCTGAGTGTTTCCAGCATTTTCTGTTTTTAGACCTTTGTATCTATACAGTTACTTTTTCTATACCATAGATCTGAAATTTGGAACAAACTCCCTTCTTGAGGAAGGTTTATATGCTTTCCAAAAATTCATATATGCTTCATCTGTTTCATTCACAGTAACTTCATTGCAGTGTTAATGTAAGCCTACTTGTGATACTAACACAAACTTCTCTTGTATCTAATGGATCATTTCTTCAAAAACTATTTTCCCTAATCAGATTCATGCTGATTGAGTTTGATTAATCCATTTCATTTTAAAATTCACTAATTTTAGGTTTCAGAAAATTGTCCCTTATTGATGATTGTATTAAACTCGGTGACCATAGGCCAAGTTTTCCTTTCCTCCAATTTGAATAGAATTTATTTGAATTTATTCAAATTAACTTATTCAAATGAACTTATTGAATTTATTTATGAATTATCAAATAGTTAATATCCTCCATTCAGTTTAAAAATATAGCTTTAACGCCTTTTATATTTTGATCCACAATTTAACTATTTGTATAACTTAGCACTTTAATCTTTTGTTGTACAGGCATCTCTAAATATTAGCAACATGTTCTGTGCAAAAAATTTTAGGAGAACGAATGACCCCAAAATCATTTATCTCAATTTCTACCTGACGTCAAAGGAAACAAGATAGCTCTGCTGTTATTTCTAGAGTCAAATCCTATCAAATGACTAAAATAAATAAATAATTTCTTTTTCAATTATTCTGAGTCTTGGGTATGCGGACATCAATTTGTTTGTATATATTCAAAGTTCAGTTTGAATTCAAAATGGCTGCCTATGTAAAATGTTCATACTTATGCGTCTTTTCTGTTTACCTCAATTCTTTTTGATCCACTGTAAAATAAATCTAAATGTGAAGCCATATTTCACGGTTTCCTTTATTTTGCCATACCTTAGCAGAGTATGTGATTAAGTGCGGATATCAGAACCGTAAGGCTGTATCATTCAATTAAAGCCACAAATAAATCACAATTTCAGAAAACAATGCCTTAAATATGTGTGTTGCTTTTGAGATTTACTGGATATGACTGTTTGCTGGATTGAAAAGCAAGAAAATAAACATCAAACCATTTCAAGATAAAGAGCCTATAGCATGCAATGTAATTTGATAAGATAACTTTGGTGTTCTTCTGTGACATATGGTACATTCTTCTAGAAAATGACAATTTGTGAAGGATCCCCTACTACAAGAACTTTGTTCTTTACCACATCCCTGTCCTACATGGTTAGTCACACCATTTTGTTTTGCAATTATCTGTATGTACATCTTTCGTGTTACCTTTTAAAAGAAAAGTTTTAAGTGGCAGATCTGTTTTTAGCTTACAGCTAAGACACGTTGCATTGATTCGCAAAGATAGTGTCATTAAACCACAAAAAGCCATTACTTCCTTTCTAAAATTAAGCTACCTCTGTTAAAGGTTTAAAATTTAATCTTTGGTTGAGAACAGGGCAAGGTGAATCAGAGTCTAATTGCCCATTGGTGAAGGAAGCTTGCAGATGAGCAGATTGATTAATATTAAGGGTTTCTGTCAATAACTGGATTTCTTTAAAGACTGTTTACATCTGTAGCATGGATGTACCTGGAGTAGCATATTTTTAAAATTAATTTATGGGAAGTGTGTTGCTGGTTAGGCCAGCATTATCACACATCCTTAATTGCACTTGAACTGAGTAGCCCATTTCAGAGGCCAATTAAAAGTCAACCATATTGCTGAGTGTAGAGTCAAATGACAGCTGGACCGGGTAAGAGTGGCCAATTTCCTTCCTTCCCCAGAGGAATAACCAAAAGTAGTCCAGATTGGAACTAATGATATGGGTAGGAAAAGAGTTGAAGCTCCATATACTGTTTCAAGGCTGGGAGGAAGAGGGGATCTCACTAATCTTTGGATTAATTCTATTGTTAAATGGTAGTGAGTATAAGAGCAATGCAATGAAATTGTAAAATGGTGTAAGAAGGAGAATTTCAGAATCCTAGGGACTTGATTGGAACCAGTTCTGAGGCAATTAGAGATCTTTGTAGGACAGATAGGATGTGCTTCAACAGGAATGGTACAAGTGCTTTTTCAGGAGATTAGCTAATGATGGATTAAACTAATTTGATGGTGGGTTAGGCAGTGAAATGAAGCATTGCTCCTTAATGTCCAAGGATATATAGGTTAGGTGGATTAGCAACCTTAAATGTATGGGTCTATGGAGATGAGCAGAGGGGAGGGCTAGCCATGATAAATGCATAGAATTAAGAGGTTAGGGCAGGGGGGAGGGCATGTGTAAAATGTTCTTTGGTGAGTTGGTGCAGACTCGATAGCTGAATGGCCTCCTTCTGCACTGCAGGGATTATATGAATATTATATTTAGTTTTGGTCACCTAATTACAGGAAGGATATTAATAAGGTTGAAAGAGTGCAGAGAAGGTTTACAGGACTTGAGAAACTGAGTTACAGAGAAAGTTTGAATAGGTTAGGACTTTATTCCCTGGAGTGTAGAAGAATGAGGGGAGATTTGATAGAGGTGTATAAAATTCTGATGGGTGTAGATAGAGTGAGTGAATGCAAGCAGGCTTTTTCCACTGAGACTAGGGGAGATAAAAACTAGAAGACATGGGTTAAGGGTGAAGGGGGAATAATTTTAAAGGGAACATGGAGGGGGCTGTGCGGTACTTCACACAGAGTAGTGGGAGTGTGGAATGAGCTGCCAGATGAAGTGGTGAAAGCGGGCTCACTTTTAACCTAAGAAAAACTTGGACAGGTACATGGATGAGAGGGGTGTGGAGGGATATGGTCCAGGTGCACATCAGTGGGATTAGGCAGAAAAAATGGTTTGGCAAAGGCAAGAAGAGCCAAAAGGCCTGTTTCTGTGCTGTAGTGTTCTATAAACTGCACCCCCATTTCGTGGAATACCCTGGAATGGGTGGGTTATCTTATGACAAAAGGTTGGACAGGCTAAGCTTGTCTCTGCTGGAGTTTAAAAGAGTAAGATGTGAATTGATCGAAACATGACATCCTGTCTCGACAGGGTTGATGTGGAAAGAATGTTTCTTTTGGGAAAATGAATGAACTAAGGATCACTTTAAAAATAAGTTGTTGCCCATTTAAGACAGACAAGGAGAAATTATTTCTGAAGGTAGAGGGTGTACGGAACTCTTTTCCACAAAAAGTGAGTCTGTGGAACATTTCCTCAAAAAGCAGTGGAAGCAGAGTTGTAACTGCTAATGTGGGTCAACCCAGCAATTCAAGAAAGCAGCTTGCCACCACCTTCTCAAGGGCAACTAGGGATGGGCACCAAATGGTGACCAACCAGCAGCACCCATGTCTCTCAAATGAATAATAAAAAAAAACCTGGAATTGTTGCATTTACTTTGAGTCCAGAAGGTTATAAGGTGTCTAATCAAAAGATTAGGTGCTGTTCCTCAAGCTTGAGTTTTATTGGAATAGTGTAGGCAGCCAAGGACAGAGAGGTGGGAGTGGGGCAGAGAATGACAAATGATTTGAAGCTCTGAGTCACACTTGAAAACTGAACAGAGATGTTCCACAAGGTAGTGACTGGAACTGTGGTTAGTCTGAGGAGACTTCAGTGGTTACAGTATACCAAATTAGAAAAGGTACAAATAATCACTTTTGAAAGTAGTGTTGGGGTTTGCAGACCAATAACAGGATTGTTGACTCATTTACCATAAATATTCAAATATACTTATGTTTTACATTCTATTTTCTATCTCCTTCAGAATCAATATTCAAGTATGCTAATGTTTTGCATTCTATTTTCTACCTCCATCAGAATCAAATGGAAAGAGTAAATAAGATCTTGGTTTTTCTTGGTCATCACAAGTTTATTTTCACTCTTTGATTCCAACCCAACTCCCCATTATATTCTTCCCTCTACTCCTATAAGCAATGGTTCATGTATTTATTTTTGTTTTCACACCAGATCAAGAGCTCAGAAATTGCTGGAGTAATAAACCTCTGTAGTAGGGTGATTACATTTTTTCCTACCCACTTCCTATGTACTTTTGTGCCAAGAATTGCTGGAAGTGTGAATTATGGTGGGGTGATATTAACAGTGCATGTGGAACCGTGTATATCTGGCCCAATGGCTTATCCAATGATATTTAAGGATAGAAAATGAAAAAGCAAGTAGAGAAGATAATTGGGTGAATATGTGTCAAGTTAGATAAAGAAAGAAGAATGCAGGGAGAAAGGAACATGGATTGAGAGTGGACAAAAAGAAAATACATAAATAAAAATAACATTTCTATTTAAATAAGCCTCTAGGAACAATTTATTACCCATAGGAATGAAACGCCACAGCTTCGATTGTGCCCTCCTGGCGCTCCCATGGATGAATTTCAAGTCAAGACCTTAAATGATTAATTGGCCCCTTGTGAGAAGGAAAAACAGCTTTGACAAAATTAACATGTATTTATGCCAAAATCTAGCAATTTATTGAGCTTCGTGAGGAAATTCACAGCGAGCTTCCATTTTTCGAGATTAACAGCAGAATGCGCAAATTCCTGGCAATTGCGACTGACAGATCCTCACCACAAATTGCTAGTAAGTTATGAACTTGCCATTATTTTCCCTTCAATTTGTCAACCATTGTCTGTACAATCCAACCATGTGAAAAAATAAAGAACAAGACTGGGAAAAACACTGCAACCTCTTTGGGTGGTTCCTAAAATATTCCCGTCATCCCAAGAAACTGGCACAGTAAGTGTGCAACTATTACCAGCGTGGACAGTTGAATTAATACCATTTTGTGGATGGATTAGGATCATGGACTGGCGAGATCAAGAGTCTACTTACCCTTTTCATTTTTTCTTCGTTCTCCATCAATCTTTTCTTTTGTCATGCTTTTGTTTACTGTTATCATTGTTTTTACTCTTGTAGGATGTGACTGTTAATTTATTTTCCTCTGGTACCCACTCAACCCCAATCAGACTTCAGTGTCAACAGTGTGAGAGCAACCAGGATTCTATTTCTGTGGATTCCCAGTGACCGAAGCCTGATCTGGTACAGTATACATCCTTAATTTATGCAGACCATGCAGTAGTATTCCTGGATTGTGGAGAAATAGATTTTAAAGCAAAAGCATTTTTTGTTGCTTTAGATTTTATTTCAAACTTGCTCATTAGTTGCCAGTAAGCTATATAGACTTGGTACTTGACAGCCTCTTCAAACTATCAATTCTGAAGAAAAATAAAACTGCTGACACATTTCAATTACAATAAAAAAATTAAAATAAAATTTTCAGATGATGCCTATGTTGTGTTAGGTTGGGAGGTGGAGGGAATGCTGGAGGAGAAATTGGACTTTATTTAACTTGATTTTGTAAATGCCATTAAATTTGTCCGGTTTATATTCCAATGCTGCACAGCAAGTCTTCACTTACAAGTTTTGGTTGCATTCCTGAAAACCATGACTTTAACTGAAATGACTTTAAGTGAATCAAGGGTTCCCACAAGAATCGATGTTGAAGCTGAAGTTAAATTCATTTGGGCGTTTCCCACATGGAGGAAACAATGTACAAGTTGAAACACTGTACCATACTCGTGCTAGCCACATGTGGGCAGTGTTGCTTGGAAAGTCAGTTCAGTAAGTTGCTAGGAGGTTTTTGTGCTTTGTCAGCCTTGACTTACTGTAAGAAATCTCAACATCAGGTTCAAGTCCAACAAGTTGATTTGGTAGCACAAGCTTTCGGAGTGTTGTTCCTTCAGGTGAGTGAGGAGTTGTGTTCACAAACAGGGCGTATGTAGACACAAACTCAGTTTACAAGGTAATGGTTGGAATGTGAGTCTTTACAGGTAATCAAGTCTCAAAGGTACAGACAATATGAGTGGAGACAGGGTTAAGCACAGATTAAAGAGGTGTGTATTGTCTCCAGCCAGGACATTTAGTGAGATTTTGCAAGTCGTGGGGGTTACAGATAGTGTGACATGAACTCAAGATCCCAGCTGAGGCCATCCTCGTGTACGGAATTTGGCTATCAGTTCCTGCTCAACGATTCTGTGTTGTTGTGTGTCATGAAGGCGGCCTTGGAGAACGCTTACCCAAAGATCAGAGGTTGAATGCCCATGACTGCTGAGTGTTCCCTGACAGAAAGAGAACACTCCTGCCTAGTGATTGTTGAGCAGTGTCCATTCATCCATTGTCATAGCTTATGCATGGTCTCCCCAGTGTACCATGCCTCAGGACATCCTTTCCTCCAGCATATCAGGTAAACAACATTGGCCAAGTCGCAAGAGTATATACTGTGTACCTGGTGGATGGTATTTTCATGGGAGATGATGGCATCTTTGTCAGTAATCCAGCACGTCTTGTAGAGGTTGCTGGGGCAGAGTTGTGTGGTGTTGTGGTCACTGTTCTCCTGAAGGCTGGGTGGTTTGCTGCGGACAATGGTCTGTTTGAGGTTGTGCGGTTGTTTAAAGGCAAGAAGTGGGGGTGTGGGGATGGCCTTGGCAAGATGTTTGTCTTCATCAATGTCATGTTGAAGGTTCCCGAGAAGTTGTCGTAGCTTCTCTGCTGCAGGGAAGTACTGGACGACGAAGGTTACAATCAAGAGGCAGAAGTGCCGAGATTTTCCTGCCTTTTTTCTGGGTCTTTTTTTTTCAGATTCCAGCATTCACAGTATTTTACATTTATTAAAACTGACTCTGTCTTCATTTTGCGTTAATTGGGAATGTTTTGTTAATGGTCTGTGGAAAGTTCAGAAATTTACTTATGTGGAAAGAAAAGAGTTCACGAAAATGTCAAAGGCACTTCAATCTGATAATGAGCAATCACTAATTACTGCTTGAATCTTTACGAAAAGCTTATAAGTATTATAATTACTGTTTATCCAAAAGACCTTTTGTTTTCCAACTCTTGCATCTGCGGTTGCTTGGAAAATGATTAAGCAAGTACTGTGTTTAGAAATTCATGGAGTGGAGAAGATACAGTTCATAGCCAGTATGCAAACATATTACTTGAGAGAATCCTTTTGCAGTGATGGTTGAAAACCACTATACCGTGCTTCAGTTGACTGTTTGAACTGTTCCAAGGAATCTCGAGGGAAATAGCTTGCTTCCTTCAGTGACAATCATGGTATAGAAAATCTCATTAGTTTCAGTTCATTACATTCTATAATCCTATTTGTTTAATGTTATTATGCAGCTGGATGAGCCAGAGGCATTGGGTGGGACTTTATATCCTCGCTCGTCCTGAAACTGTAAAATCCTGCTGGAAGTCAACGGATCTTTCCATGATCCGCCCCTTGCCTGCTCCGGTTCCTGTGGTGGATGGGATGATAAAATTCCAGCAATTATATTCATTCACACTGCATACAAGTGTTTTGTGGTCAATGTTTACCAAACAGATAGATGATGGTACCGAATAATCATCTGGAAATTGATGTCCAAATAAAACCAACTGATTCATTTGTGTGTTGGGTGAAACCACATGTTGTGGTTGTTCTGCCTAAGAATTGTGTGATGTGTTTGCCTGATTACAGTTCCTAATGTGCAACACATCTGTACATCTGACGCAAAAATGGATCTTTGCAAATTAAAAAAGAGTCCTTTGTGTGGTTTAAGACTAATTAATGACTGGGAGTGGATTTATATGTCTGTGGTATATTCAAACTCATGTATGCCGAGAGAAAAATAAATTAGCAGTTCACAACTGTGCGTCATGTTGGCCCATCTGTTCAGGACAGCGGTCAGTTAACACGTACAGAAGTGAAAGATTTTAAAGGGTGAGATTTTCTGGCCATGCTTGCCCTAAAACCAGAAAATGCCACCCGAGGTCAACGGACCTTTGCATGATCTGACCCCTGCCTGTCCTGATTCCTGTGACAGATGGGACAAGAAACCGCACCCCCCCACCCTTTGTGTTCAATCTCTGACCAATGATTATGGTCACTGCGGTCTTCGTAGAATGGAATCTCATTGCACAGGTTGTTGCTGATGAAGATATATATCCTGTCATGTGTATTGCTCTGTGCAGAATCAAAAACAACATTTTGTATGAAATGAATTAGAAGATAACTCTTGGAATCCTGAAGGAGACTTTTTTGTATATATATTTCTCATTATAAATCCTGAAGAAGAATTAGTACAATGATACCTTGAAACTTAAAGCATATATTTTCAACCAGGATACCTGGACCACAGAGAGATCATGAATTCTGCCATCAAATTTGATATTTTCAGTTTTTGGCTTGAGAGCATTATTTCTGTTGCAAACTCTTACAGTTATAAGATTTTAAGATTTTGGAATTGTATCTTTAAATTTAATGTAAAATGAAGTGGGCCATGTGACGTGTTCTGAAATCTGTTTGATTGTCAAAGGAAGATTTAAATTGTCTTACTGGGGAAAAAGCTGAAAGGTATTTATGTTTGGAAATAGTGTGTTAATGATGGAGGCTAAGAGTCTCAAGTTCCAAAAGGTGTTGAATATTGGCTTGTAAAGAGTTGTAGTTTAAACTGCCTGCTAAGTTTCAAGATGAGAGAGAGTTGGGCTCTCAAAAATGATTAACATTTTCACCTGGATACAAAGCTATTGTCATTCACTTTGCCAAGAGGAAGGATGCAGAGAAAGACATTGTAAAGATAAGGTTATAAACTTTTCTAGAATATCACTAAATATCAGTGTTTTTTTCATCAGCCTGGATCCAGGAGAGAGCGAGAGGGAGAGAGCAGCCCAAAGCCAAAGCAATTTCTTTGGTTTTGGGCTGCCACACAGGAATGCAGATGGGAGCTCCTACTTGGGTGGAAAAGATCAAATTCTGAGGGGGGAGTTAAAATGAGACTGGAAGAGTTGCTCACATTTGGCTACAGTGAGAGTCTCTGGGAAAAGAGAACCTGACCATGAAACAGATTGCAAGTTACAGACAGAACAGAAAAGAAAAGGAATAAACACTCAGGTGCTAAGAATCACTTTGGATTGATTCTGGGAAAATTCAATGTTAAATAGATCTGTGAAGTGTGCATTTTTGGTTGAGCTAAAAATAAGGAGTGGTTATTGTGTTATAATGCATAAAAAAATTTTCCTACAAAGAAATAGCTGTAGTCTGCTACAGCTATTAACTGAAAGCTTGCATTTCTTTTTAGAAGTTATCAAGTTTTACAGAGATTGTGTTACAAGTTCACAAAATAAGTCGATGATTCAGACTGTCACTGTTTTCCTTTGGGGAAACTGATGGTCTTTCAGAAATTAACATGTGGTCCCTGGGAGTGTATCAGTATTGTTAATACTGTCAGCTTCCCTCATAAAGATTTTAAAGTCGTTGTGCTAAAGCAATAAAACTCTTCCAGTCATTAGAAAATGCAGCCAAAAGAATGCACAGCTGAAAATTGGAACCGCAGGATTATTAATCATCTGAATTAGAATATTAATCACTACCATTCTGTTGTAAAAGAAACTCTGGTTTATCAATATATTGACAGCTAAAAGGGCCCCACTTGGTGGACGCTGTTTAACTAATTAAAGAGAAGTGACTTGGACAAGAAACCTCTTTAGGTCCTGGAGGATAATACTGAGCATGGTGTCTGAGTACAGTCATTGCACAAGGTATCCTATATAATCAGTAGTCTAAAGTATATTTTAACTGGTGCACTGTATCTCATTTTCATTCATCATTACCAAAATTCCCTCTGTTAAAAATAATGGCTATAATTTTATGGTGGATTACAGTAAGTCACTTAAAATTGTAGTTGCATTCTTGAAAAGTGGTGCCTTAAAGAAAATAATTTGGTGAATCAGAATTTCCCATTACAATCAATGTAAAGGCTTTAGTTGTATTCAGTAAGATCTTTCCCATTCGACAAAAATTAAAACATATTTTGTTCAATACTCTACATTCCTAAATTCCTATATTCTTGCATGAAAACTTTTTTAAAGTATAATCAGTTTCAAAATATAAAATAAATATGTTAACTCTTTTGGCATATCTACCCATCTACAGCCTGTCTCTCTTTTCCCCACTCTCTGACACATGGATCAAAATTTTACCATTTCATTTGAGTACTGGGCAAGTTCCAAATCTGTTTTTTGGGTACGTTTTCAGGACCCCCCCAACCCCCCACTTACACTCTGGCTGCAAAATTTTGAGCATGTCTGTTGCTCGCTGCAGAAGCATGTGGGTGGGGCTTAACATGCCTGTAAGTCTGCAGACAGAGAGTGTGCACATTTGCAGTCCTTTGGCACACATGCGCATTAGTAGTAGCAAGGGGCTGGTAGACAGAGAGCTGTCAGGCCCCTGCTACTGTAGGCGGTCTGAAGATGTAGCCCCTGCCGACCCTCCCCTACCCCACTGTTTGCAGGCTCCGTCCTCCTACTGATCGCTGTAGAGTGGCAGCTGGCTTCCTCTCCCTCCCTCCCCCCACTGATTTGATTGCTACAGAGTGGCAGTGGGCCCCCTGTCCCCCATTGGCTCCATCCCCTGACACTGCTGAGAGGGCATTGGCCAGGTGTCTGTGTGGCACTCCCAGTCTGGCACTGCCAAGGGGGCACCTTCCCCTTGCCCTCGGCCTCCCTGGAGGGCCTCAGTGACCTTCGGTTCCACCAGCGAGGCCATCAACTTCTCCCCATTCGTGGGGAGCATGTCTATTCCTCACCCTCCCTTCCTCCCTCTTTCTGCCTCCCTCTTTCTGCCTCCCTCTTTCTGCCTCCCTCTTTCTGCCTCCCTCTTTCCCTGTCTCCCTCCCTGTCTCCCTCCCTGTCTCTCTGTCTCCCTCCCTCCCTCCCTCCCTCTCTCCCTGTCTCTCTGTCTCCCTCCCTCCCTCCCTCCCTCCCTCCCTCCCTCCCTCCCTCTCTCCCTGTCTCTCCGTCTCTCTCTCTCCGTCTCTCTCCCTCCGTCTCTCCGTCTCTCTCCCTCCGTCTCTCCGTCTCTCTCCCTCCGTCTCTCCGTCTCTCTCCCTCCGTCTCTCCGTCTCTCTCCCTCCGTCTCTCCGTCTCTCTCCCTCCGTCTCTCTCCCTCCGTCTCTCCGTCTCTCTCCCTCCGTCTCTCCGTCTCTCTCCCTCCGTCTCTCCGTCTCTCTCCCTCCGTCTCTCCGTCTCTCTCCCTCTGTCTCTCCGTCTCTCTCCCTCCGTCTCTCCGTCTCTCTCCCTCCGTCTCTCCGTCTCTCTCCCTCCGTCTCTCCGTCTCTCTCCCTCCGTCTCTCCGTCTCTCTCTGTCTCTCTGTCTCTCTGTCTCTCTCTGTCTCTCTCTGTCTCTCTCTGTCTCTCTCTGTCTCTCTCTGTCTCTCTCTGTCTCTCTCTGTCTCTCTCTCTCTGTCTCTGTCTCTCTCTCTCTGTCTCTGTCTCTCTCTCTCTGTCTCTGTCTCTCTCTCTCTGTCTCTGTCTCTCTCTCTCTGTCTCTGTCTCTCTCTCTCTGTCTCTGTCTCTCTCTCTCTGTCTCTGTCTCTCTCTCTCTCTCTCGCAGGCAAATAGCAAGTGAGGAGTTAGGCAGGGAAACAGTGAGTTGGAGGGTTGGCCAAATTAGCAGCGCAAGGGAGTCTAGGGAAGCAGCAGAGGCCAAAATGCTGCTGAAGAGTAGTGCAGTCTGTCCACCCCATTGCAAAATAATCTAAAGTGGAAGTCCTACAGTCAGTGCACACACTGGCCACTACTATACTTGCAACACTGAAGCAAAATGATGCTGAATGAAACGGCTTAAAGACGAGATTTGCTGTATAGTCAAAACTGATCTTTACTTTAGAGATTGATATATTGGTGGTTACCTTTCTAAATTCTATAGATTGTGGAAAGGTTCCTGCAGATTGGAAAATAGCGACTGTAACTCTATTATTAAAAGGAAGGAGAGAAAGAAATGGAGAACTACATGTAAGCCTGTTAGTTTGATGTCAATAGTAGGGAAAATTTTAGACTATTATAAAGGATGTGATACCTAGACACGTGGAAAATAATATTGTGCAGATTTGACATGGATTTATGAAAGGAAAATCATGTTTGACAAACCTGTTGGAGTTCTTTGAGGATTTGACAAAGGGTCATCTGGACTCAACGTCAACTTTTTTCTCTACTTAGATGCTACCAGACCGCCTGAGATTTTCCAAAATTTTCTTTATTTTGGTTTCAGATTACAGTCTGTGCAGTAATTTGCTTTTATTCTTTTGAGGATGTTGCTTGTAGCATAGATAAAGGAGCCTTCTGTGGCTAGGTTGCCCTAATTGTCCCATGTGACCTCCTGCTTCACCTCCAATGGCTTACTCTGGCCTGTGATACTCACCTTCTTTCCAAAGTCCCTTTCTTCCACACTGGAGGATGAGTCAGAGTCTGCAAATGCTAACACTATCACTGCACCAGGCCTCCATTGCTTTGCGGTTCCTACTGACTGATTTTTGTCCTGCCTGCAGTGGCTTCTAATGATCTGGGAAACATCTTTTCAGTAGCAGCAACTCTCCTTGGCTGTCACCTTCTGCAGAACCACCAAGCCTGATAGCTTGGTTTGGTTCAGAAAACACTCTGCAGCTTGCTTCACAGACCTGTCACCGCTGGCTCTAATTTCTTGCCTTACTGCACTTGTTGAGATTCTGACTGTCTGTGCTTCCCATGTTTGCTGGTAAGGTTGCTAATACTTGGTAAAATCTGCTCCATTGGCTCCTTAATTACATTAATTGCTTTCCTATTTCCAGTCAGTCTACTATTGACCTCCATATGGCCACATTTGGAACAATTGTTTGATGGAAGAGATTTGGAAGCCTGCCTGATATGAGTCCATACAATTTTATTGGCTCCCCTACCATCTTCTCATAAGACTGGGAAAATTCTGCCCATAAACTTAGATAGTTCTGATAATTTGATTTGCCATTCTGTTACATGATGGTTATTTTTAAAGGTGTATGCCAATTAATTAACTTTGCAATGACCTAAAGCATTTGTGTTTAGTTTAGTTTACTTATTTATTAGTGCCACAAGTAGGTTTACATTAACACTGCAATGAAGTTATTGTGATAATCCTCTAGTTGCCACACTCAGGCACCTGTTCAGGTACACAGAGAGAGAATTTAGCATGGCCAATGCACCTAACTAGCATGCCTTTCAGACTGTGGGTGGAAACTGAGGCACATGGAGAAAACCCACACAATGAGAGAATGTGCAGACTCCATATTGACAGTAACCCAAATCAGGAATTGAACTTGGGTCACTGGCGCTGTGAGGCAGCAGTACTAACCAGTGCCACTGTGCTGTTGTGGTGTTTTGTGATTGGCCCAAACGGCCTATATTAATTTATCATCCAATAATGATAGGAATATTATTGCTGTTGACCCCAGCTAACTCCTGTTTGAAAAGTAACAAAACAATTTTCCCCACACTAGACCATTTCTGTCTTCACATAGTAACGATGAATCCTGTATTTGCAATTTTCACTGCTTCTTCCCCAAACTTAATGCAAATAACAAATCTTTCAGCCTCCTCTTTATAATCTGGATAAGAATATATTCATTGAAAAGTGCATCATTATTTAGTTGAAGTCAATTCAAGAGATGGCAATTTTATGGTTAGCCTAGCGCGGTATTGCCAATTAGCATAAAGCCACACACACATTCCAGTGATGAAGCTCAAAGGAACAAGTGTTTGTGCCATTATTACCACTAAAAATATATAATTGTATCAAGCATAACATTTTCACTCCTCAAACTAGCAAACAAGAAGCAACATGTTCAGTGTCACATCTTTTTAAATATGACCCAAGAGTACAAGTCGAATCCCTATAGATGAAATATTCATTAAGGTATGCAGTATTTTGCCAAAGCAGCAGCATACAGCTGTTTCTGCCTCTCTGAACAGACATCATGGAGTGTGTTTTGATCCAAAGCTGAGAACTTTGTAGCAAGCAATTTTCACATGAAAATTCTCTTCACATCTGCTTTTGGGAATGTAGTCATTCAATAAGAATAGCTTGTTAGGCCCTGCAGTTCACAAGCTTTTCTATTTAATCCTTCACACAGCTAAATTGAAATTTATGGTTTTGAAGGCCAGGTTATTTCATAATTTGATAAAGATAAAATGTTGCTGAAACATGAGATGTTGTGTCAATTTTAATGTAGATGTTGATTGTGCTGCTCCTAACTTTTTTGTCAATGCGACTTAAGAGGAGGATTGAGGACAATCCTCCTCCTCCTCCTGTCACCCAGTCGCTACATCTTTTATCTGTCTTGTCTAAGACACGCCTCCCTTAAACCTCTTCCCACCTATTACTATTTTTTCCAGGCTTGAATCCCTCAAAAAATACTTATTTCCCTTTGTTTTCCTATCAAAGCCCTCACCTGAGAAGGAGAGCCATATGATTTTGAGAATGCTGCAATCATGACTGTGTTCTAGAAGGAAGACAAATCTGATTGCAGTAACTAAAGAAGAGTCTCACTGCTGTTTGCCACAGGAAGGATCAATGCAAGGATGCTCCTTGATCGCCACCTCCCACTCTAAGTGGAACTCCTCCTTGAGTTGCTGTGTGATTTTCACCCATCAAGAGGGACCATCAAGACATGATCCTCACCATGCAGCAAAGTGCAAGGAGCAGCACCAACTACTGTACATGGGGCTGGATTTTATGGCCTTGCTCAAGCGAGACTGGAAATTCCTGCCTGAGGTAAATGGGCATTTCCGTTGTCCGCCCCTTGCCCACTCTGATTCCATGGCAGGCAGGGCAGTAGAATTCCAATGGTGGTCTTTTTCAACCTTATGAAAGTCTTTAGCTCTGTCAACCGAGAAGGCTTATGGAGTATCCTCCTCAAATTTGACTTTCCTCAGAAATGTCACCATCTTCTGCCTACTCCGCCATTGTTTGCAAGCTGTGATCCTTACCACTGATCCACTACAAACATTATCTCAGTGAAGAATGGGATCCACACAAGGCTGTGTCATTGCACTAATTCTGTTCTCCATCTTCCTCATTGCTGTACCACACCTCACCTCTAACAAATTACTTATAGGCATGTAGCTAATCAAAAGAACAAGCAGGAAACTCTTCAACCTCCAATGCTTTCAATCTGAAAGCAAAACCTCCAACCTCAGTTGTAGAGTTCCAGTTTACAGATGATGCTTGTGTATATCACTCAGTTAGAAACCAAGCTCTAGCTCATTGTCAACTCCTCTGATGCATATAAGAAAAAGATCAGTGACAAGATTTTGGAAAATATGAACCATTTTCCATATGTTGGGAGTTTTCTCTTGACAATAGAGACATAGATGGTGAAATTCATCTCACCTTAATGTGCCCTCAACCTCCAGCTAATTAACAGCTGAAGACTCCCAGGCAGACAGCAGCAATGCTTTAGGATTTCCTCAAAGAATCCTTGAAGAGGTCACTCATTTCTGATCTGGCCTCCCTGACTTGACTCTGACCAAACTGGAGAAGGCTCATTTGAGAAGCCACCAAACGTATCAAGAACTCTATCGGGAACATGTAGAGTTGACATTGAGGTGTCAGAGGGAGTGCACAAACCTCTAAACAACCATTCTACCTCACTATGGAAGCACCACTGTCCTGCAGGTGACATCAACTGCAGATCATGCATCAGACTTGGCGGCCATCTCAAAACCCATCGAATCAGGGTGGAAAGAAGTCATCCTTGTTGCTGAGTCACTGCCAGAAAGAAGGAGAATAGGAATGTCTTCTCCTATCTGCTCCTGGCAACCACCTAATTTAGTTCATCCCTCGAACTAATATCTGAAAACTAGCCCCATCAATGAATCAGAGGTTAGCAGAATGATTGTTCCCTGGCTAAAGATTCCTGATAAACCATTGACTCCAAGCCTATTCAAGTTCACCTTATCCATGAGTACCCCCTGTTACATCCATGATTCCCTTCCCAAATTATCCCTTAATCTGTGCTAATTTGTACTGGCATTGGCTTTGTTCGGATGTTGTCCCTTTATTCTTCATAACTACTGTCACCTCCCCATTTAAAAAGGACTCATCCCCAATTACTTTCTCCAACTATTTATTTCTAAAATCCCTTTCCCCTGAAATTATCTCTAGCTCCAATGATATATCTCCCAGAACATCCTGTTCAAATGTCTCCAGCCTGCATGGCTTCAACACTGAAATAACTCTGACCAGAGTCATGAGTGGCATTGTCTGTGATTCTGGTTCATCCTACTGTTTTGTCCTCTTACCATAAGTGTTCTGTATGGTTGGTCAGGCCACCTTCCTCTAATACCTCTCTTCCATCACTCCGCTCTCTGGGAATACTCCTCCATTTGACTTAGCTAGATAGGGGTACAGATCCTAGAGAGATGTAGTAATAAGAGTTGTCGTGATGGGAGACTTTAATTTCCCAAACATCGACTGGAATATCCCTAAGGTAAGGGGTTTGGATGGGGAGGAGTTTGTTAGGTGTGTTCAGGAGGGCTTCCTGACACAGCACATGGATAAGCCTACGAGAGGAGAGGCTGTACTTGACCTGGTGCTGGCTAATGAACCAGGACAGGTGACGGATCTCTCGGTGGGAGAGCATCTCAGGGATGGAGATCATAATTCTATCTCCTTCACGATAGCATTGGAAAGAGATAGGATCAGGCAGGCTAGGAAGGTGTTTGTCTGGAGTAAGGGGAAATATGATGACATCAGACAATTGGACGAGTAAACTGGAAGGAGGTGTTCTTGGGGAAAAGTACTGAAGGAAGGTGGCGGATTTTCAAGGAACGTTTGACTGGAGCTCTGCACGACAACGTTCCGATGAGACTAGGAGGTTTTGGTAGGTCGTGGGAGCCGTGGTGCACGAGGGTTGTGGTGAACCTGGAAGAAAAGAAAGGCATACAAAAGGTTCAGAGAGCTAAGAGATGTTAAGAATCTAGAGAAGTACAAGGCTTGTAGAAAGGAGCTTAAAAAGGAGAGCCAGAAGGGGACATGAGAAGGCCTTGGCGGGTAAAATTAAGGAGAATCCCAAGGCCTTCTACAAATATGTGAAGAGTAAAAGGATGAGAAGAGAAGGGATAGGACCTATAGAAGGTGAAGGGGGAAAAGTCTGTGTGGAACCAGAAGAAATGGCAGAGGTGCTTAATGAGTACTTTGCCTTGGTATTCACAGTGGAAAGTGATCTGGGAGGTTGTGCTACGGGTTTGCGGCAGACTGAAAAGATTATGTGGATATTAAGAGAGAGGATGTGTTGAAACTTTTAAATTCTATCAAGGTAGATAAGTCGCCGGGACCGGATGGGATGTACCCCAGGTTACTGTGAGAGGTGAGGGAAGTGATTGCAGAGCCTCTGGCGATGATCTTTGCATCATCGATGGAGACAGGAGAGGTTCCAGAGGATTGGAGGATTGCGGATGTGGTTCCCCTTTTTCAAGAAAGGGAACAGGGATAGCCCAGGAAATTACCGACCGGTGAGCCTGACATCAGTGGTTGGTAAGTTGATGGAGAGGGTTCTGAGGGACAAGGTTTATGAGCATTTAGAGAAGTTTAGAATGATCAGGAATAGTCAGCACGGCTTTGTCAAGGGCAGGTCGTGCCTTACGAGCCTAGTTGAGTTCTTTGAAAATGTGACTGAACACATTGACGAAGGAAGAGCGGTGGACGTGGTTTACATGGACTTCAGCAAGGCGTTTGATAAGGTCCCCCATGCAAGACTTCTTGAGAAGGTGAGAGGGCATGGGATCCAAGGGGCTTTGGCCTTGTGGATCCAGAACTGGCTTGCCTGAAGAAGGCAGAGGGTGGTTGTGGGTGGGTCTTTTTATGCATGGAGGTCAGTCACCAGTGGAGTGCCCCAGGGATCTGTTCTAGGACCCTTGCTGTTTGTCATTTTCATAAATGACCTGAATGAGGAAGTGGAGGGATGAGTTAGTAAATTCGCCGATGATATGAAGGTTGGTGGTGTTGTGGATAGTCTGGAGGGATGTCAGAAGTTGCAGCGTGACATAGATAGGATGCAAGACTGGGCGGAGAAGTGGCAGATGGACTTCAACGCGGATAAATGTGTAGTGGTCCATTTTGGCAGGACCAGTGGGATGCAGGAGTACAATATCAAGGATAGGAGTCTTAGCTGGGTTGAAGAGCAGAGAAGGATCTTGGGATCTGGGTCCATAGGACTCTTAAATCGGCCTCGCAGGTGGAGGATGTGGTCAAGAAGGCATATGGTGTATTGGCCTTCATTAATCGAGGGATTGAGTTTAGGAGTCGGGAGGTAATGCTGCAACTTTATAGCACCCTTGTCAGACCCCACTTGGAGTACTGTGCGCAGTTCTGGTCGCCTCACTACAGGAAGGATGTGGAAGCTATTGAGAGGGTGCAGAGGACATTTACAAGGATGTTGCCTGGACTGGGAGGCATGCCTTATGAAAGGTTGAGGGAGCTAGGTCTCTTCTCCCTGGAGAGACGAAGGTTGAGAGGCAACCTGATAGAGGTTTATAAAATGTTGAGAGGAATAGATAGGGTGGATTCTCGGAGGCTATTTCCCAGGGCTGAAATGGTTGCTACGAGAGGAAAGAAAGGGGACCTAGTGGTAGGGGATGGGGATATGGCTAAGGTCTTGAATAACTTTTTTGTTTCTGTCTTCACGGAGGAGGACGTGAATAATTTGCCGGGTGTTAGCGATGGAAAGGTGGTAGGACTGGAGGGTCTTAATGACATTACTGTTACTAGAGAGGTGGTGCGCGACAGACTGGAGGGGCTGATTGTGGACAAGTCCCCAGGACCGGATGGAATGCATCCGAGGGTTCTGAAAGAAATGGCGGAGGTGATAGTGGATGCCTTGGTGGTTATTTTCCAGACGTCGCTGGATTCCGGGGAAGTGCCGGAGGATTGGAAAACGGCTAATGTTACGCCGTTGTTTAAGAAGGGTGCCAGGCAAAAGGCGGGGAATTACAGGCCGGTTAGTTTAACGTCTGTGGTAGGTAAAATATTAGAATCCGTCATTAAGGAGGAAATTGCGAGGCATCTTGAAGGGAATTGCTTGATAGGGCAGACGCAACACGGTTTCATTAAAGGGAAGTCGTGTCTGACAAATTTACTGGAGTTCTATGAGGATGTGTCTAGGGCGGTGGATAGAGGAGAGCCAGTGGATGTGGTCTTTCTGGATTTTCAGAAGGCGTTTGATAAGGTACCTCACAAGAGGTTACTGCAGAAGGTCAGAGGACATGGAGTTGGGGGTAGGGTGTTAGCGTGGATAGAGGATTGGTTGTCAAATAGGAGGCAGAGAGTGGGGGTCAATGGGTGCTATTCGGATTGGCGGTTGGTGACTAGTGGGGTGCCCCAGGGGTCGGTGCTGGGGCCTCAGCTATTTACCATTTATATAGATGATCTGGAGGAGGGAACCGAGTGTAGGGTGTCGAAATTTGCTGATGACACCAAGATTGGGGGAAAGGCAAATTGTGCGGAGGGTGTGGAGAGTCTGCAGAAGGATCTAGATAGGCTGGGCGAATGGGCCAGGAAATGGCAAATGGAATTTAATGTTGGCAAGTGTGAGGTGGTCCACTTTGGTAGGAAGAATGGTAGGAAGGACTATTACTTACGTGGCGAAAAACTGCAGCAGGCGACGGTGCAGAGGGACCTCGGGGTCCTTGTGCATGAGTCGCAAAAACCCAGCCTGCAGGTGCAGCAGGTGGTCAGGAAGGCGAATGGGATGCTGGCCTTCATAGCGAGGGGGATTGAATATAAAAGTAGGGAGGTGTTGCTGCAGCTGTATAGGGCATTGGTGAGGCCGCAGCTGGAGTACTGTGTGCAGTTTTGGGCGCCGCACCTGCGCAAGGATATTTTGGCCTTGGAGGGAGTGCAGAGGAGGTTTACTAGGCTGATACCGGAGTTGAGGGGGTTGAGCTATGAGGAGAGGCTGAATAAACTAGGCTTGTACTCGTTAGAGTTTAGAAGAATGAGGGGAGATCTCATTGAGACGTATAAGATGATGAATGGGATGGATAGGATAGAGGTGGAAAGACTCTTCCCGCTCAAAAAAGACAGTAGGACTAGGGGGCACAGCCTCAAGATAGAGGGGGGGCGGTTCAGAACGGAGTTGAGGAGGAACTTCTTCACTCAAAGGGTGGTGAATCTCTGGAATTCTCTGCCCGTTGAAGTGGTGGAGGCTGCCTCGCTAAATATT
Organism: Carcharhinus amblyrhynchos; assembly: GCF_965287045.1. Lineage (NCBI taxonomy): Eukaryota > Metazoa > Chordata > Chondrichthyes > Carcharhiniformes > Carcharhinidae > Carcharhinus > Carcharhinus amblyrhynchos. Next base: position 48,635,881 of record NC_137331.1, read on the forward strand.
TTTAAGAAGCGGGTTGATGGGTTTTTGATAAGAGAGGGGATTAAGGGTTATGGGGAGAGGGCGGGAAAGTGGAACTGAGCCACGACAGATCAGCCATGATCTTATTGAATGGCGGGGCAGGCTCGAAGGGCCAGATGGCCTACTCCTGCTCCTATTTCTTATGTTCTTATGTTCTTATGTTCTTAAGAGGTTTAAGGTGCTGGGAAGCAAATACAGAGGCGATGTTAGGGGAAAGTTTTTCACTGAGGGTGGTGTGAGTGGTATCAGCTGCCGTTGGTGGTGGTAGAGGCGAACTCACTGGGGTCTTTTAAAAGACTTCTGGATGAGTAAATGGGATCTAATGGCATTGGAAGTTACAGATAGTTCTATGGCTTGGTAGGTATGGATGTGATTGGCGCAACTTGAGGGCCGAAGGGCCTGTTTGTGCTGTAATGTTCTATGTTCTATTAGTGGGGCCAACTCCAACAATGGTTTCTTTTCCCTTATCTCCAGAATCTCTAGGATTCTAACGCCATTCTTCCTTATCCACATGTTATCTTTTACATTATCCACAGTCATGTTAATTTTTCATGCATGCTCATGATTTCTACTTCTCCAATTCTTTGCAATTCCTGAACAATCTCTATGTGACAATAATGTTTGTCTCATATTATCATAGACCAGTTACATCTTCCTCCTGATCAACATTAAGACCAAAATCAATATCTTTGACCCCATCTGCACACTCTTCTCCTTTGCTACTGACTCTATCACCCACCCCAGCCAATGCTCAGACTCAGCAAGATGCATTGTAATTTTGGCACTTTAATCCTGCGCTGAAATTTAAAGCCCATATCTGATCTATCATCAAGACTTTGGGTTCTGTGATACCTTTATCCTTTTGCTGCAAGGTACCAAATATTAACCTTATTAAGGAAGCTTTTTTCCAATTTACAGCAATCAACTTGGCAATACATATGTCCCCATGTTTGACTACTCTTAGCATGTTTTTGTTGGTCATGCATCCTTCACTCTTTATAAACTCCAACTCTGTACCAAACTCCAGTAGTTCATTGTCCCCGTTCTCATTGGTTTGTTCCAGCAAGCCATTCCACGGCATGTTCAATTCATTGATACTGTCTACAATTCTGTCCAAGTTTGTGTTCACCCTATCTCTGTAATTCCTCTAAATGTTCCAATCATCTGACAGCTGCTTTCTGTGCACCCTTTTCCCTCTGACCCACCTTTAGATGCTTCAGTAATCCACATTGGAAACTGACCCCTTCTCAGACTCTGCACTTCTCTCTCCACATTTAAAAGCCTTCTCAATACAATCTAGCCTTCAGCCACCCTTTATAATTTCTTACTTTCTGACATGGGATTTGTTTTCATTATATTCATTCCATAGAGCAAAATCTTCAGTCCGCTTTCACCGTCTGGTGGTAGGAATGCAAAGTTCGGAAGTCGTAATTCTCGTTGGCAAGAATATGACTTCAGATCTTTCTCCCCCTTGCTGATGACATTATCACGTTCACACCCATAGTGGGCGTGCATTAACGTGTATTTCAATACTACTGACACGCCCCCACCTCAACCACCACCATATATTGACATGTTGGTGTCGTTCACAACAGGTGCACACAGATGTCATGGAGTCTCCTCGGGGTTGTAAAAGTAATTATAGCCCCTGAGGGAGAGGGACATGACACTGCCCCTTGACACAGGTTATCACTGTGTCACCCTAGCAGTGCCAACCTGTGCCAAGGGCTGGGACCCAGCAGGAGCCTCATGCGGGGTGAGATTGATGCTGGTGTGCTTGTGCGCTGGGCCGATAAGCAGGAGATACGGGATGCCAGCAATGGGTGGGGGCTTTGGAGGTTGGAGTGAATGCTCGCTCTGATTGGGGGTGGGGAGTTGCATCGCTGAGGGCTCAGTGCTGAAGTGGGGGAAGGTTTATTGGAGTTCTGACTGGGAACCCTTTAAAGATGGCACTCCAATCTCTGAGCAGCCAAGTTTTGCCGGTGTGTTTAAGCCCCATTCCCCTCTATGACTGCCAAAACAAATCAAGTGGGCGAGATTGAGGCCACATGCAGTAGAATCTGGAGAGAGTTTCTCTGGGGAGAGACACACTGGCGTACTTGCCAGAAATAACACACTGCCATTTCTCGGTAAGATTTCACCCATACTTGGGAAACCCTCCGTGGGATGCTTGTTGCAATTAAAGTTATTATATAAATGGTTTTGTTGCCATAGTCTCTGTACTTTTCTGCACAAAAGTTCTTGCTGTGAAACCGTTTGACTATGGTCACAAGAGAAAAATTTTTGAACTGAGCTACTTGAATCCATCTTTGCTCTGCCATTTTTCTCCTAAGGAGTTCACTTGGGGATTAATAGTTCCAAATGTATAACCATGGGCAATTTTCTTCTCTCTGATTCCAACTTGCCCATCAGTCCAAGATGTAGGGCCAGTACAGTGTCCTCACCACCATCCAACTGAATTTTCATAACTTGGGTATTGAACTTTCCCGCTCTGCCTAGATCAATAACATCCCCAGTGCTGTTCACAATTGTTAGGGAATATTTTTTTCAATGACAGCCAATATTTATTTCACAAATTTGTAGCTCACGCCTTATTACATGTTCTTCCGCTTGAATTGACTTTTTTCTTCATTTAGAATGAACTGTTAAATCATGAAATCCTTGGAATTGTAATACAGGAGGAGGCAATTAGGCAGAATGCCAACTAATCGAGTGGGCAATCCACTGTAAATTCATTTCTGTGCTTGCTCTTGCATATGTTTATGCTCTTAAGAACATAAGAACATAAGAAATAGGAGCAGGAGTAGGCCATCTAGCCCTTCGAGCCTGCCCCGCCATTCAATAAGATCATGGCTGATCTGTCGCTGCTCAGTTCCACTTTCCCGCCCTCTCCCCATAACCCTTAATCCCCTCTCTTATCAAAAACCCATCAACCCGCATCTTAAAAATATTTAGTGAGGCAGCCTCCACCACTTCAACGGGCAGAGAATTCCAGAGATTCACCACCCTTTGAGTGAAGAAGTTCCTCCTCAACTCCGTTCTAAACCACCCCCCTTTTATCTTGAGGTTGTGCCCCCTAGTCCTACTGTCTTTTTTGAGCGGGAAGAGTCTCTCCACCTCTATCCTATCCATCCCGTTCATCATCTTATACATCTCAATGAGATCTCCCCTCATTCTTCTAAACTCTAACGAGTACAAGCCCAGTTTATTCAGCCTCTCCTCATAGCTCAACCCCCTCAACTCTGGTATCAGCCTAGTAAACCTCCTCTGCACTCCGCCAAGGCCAAAATATCTTTGCGCAGGTGTGGCGCCCAAAACTGCACACAGTACTCCAGCTGCGGCCTCACCAATGCCCTATACAGCTGCAGCAAGACCTCCCTACTTTTATATTCAATCCCCCTCGCTATGAAGGCCAGCATCCCATTCGCCTTCCTGACCACCTGCAAGCTGGGTTTTTGCGACTCATGCACAAGGACCCCGAGGTCCCTCTGCACCGTCGCCTGCTGCAGTTTTTTGCCCCGTAAGTAATAGTCCTTCCTGCCATTCTTCCTACCTCACACTTGCCAACATTAAATTCCATTTGCCATTTCCTGGCCCATTCGCCCAGCCTATCTAGATCCTTCTGCAGACTCTCCACACCGTCCGCACAATTTGCCGTTCCCCCAATCTTGGTGTCATCAGCAAATTTCGACACCCTACACTCGGTTCCCTCCTCCAGATCATCTATATAAATGGTAAAAAGCTGAGGCCCCAGCACCGACCCCCGGGGCACTCCACTAGTCACCATCCGCCAATCCGAATAGCACCCGTTGACCCCCACTCTCTGCCTCCTATTTGACAGCCAATCCTCTATCCACGCTAACACCCTACCCCCAACTCCATGTCCCTCGACCTTCTGCAATAACCTCTTGTGAGGTACTTTGTCAAATGCCTTCTGAAAATCTAGAAAGACCACATCCACCGGCTGTCCTCTATCCACCGCCCTAGACACATCCTCATAGAACTCCAGTAAATTTGACACGACTTCCCTTTAATGAAACCGTGCTGCGTCTGCTCTATTAAGCAATTCCCTTCAAGATGCCTCGCAATTTCCTCCTCAATGACAGATTCTAACATTTTACCTACCACAGATGTTAAACTAACCGGCCTATAATTCCCCGCCTTTTGCCTGGCACCCTTCTTAAACAACAGCGTAACATTAGCCGTTTTCCAATCATCCGGCACGTCCCCGGAATCCAGCAACGTCTGGAAAATAACCACCAAGGCATCCACTATCACCTCCGCCATTTCTTTCAGAACCCTCGGATGCATTCCATCCGGTCCTGGGGACTTGTCCACAATCAGCCCCTCCAGTCTGTCGAGCACTGCCTCTCTAGTAACAGTAATGTCATTGAGACCCTCCAGTCCTACCACCTTTCCATCGCTAACACCCGGCAAATTATTCACGTCCTCCTCCGTGAAGACAGAAACAAAAAAGTTATTCAATACCTTAGCCATATCCTCATCCCCTACCACTAGGTCCCCTTTCTCATCCTCTAAAGGACCAACATTCACCCTAGCCAGCCTCTTCCTTTTTATATATTTATAAAAACTCTTGCTATCCTTTTTTATATTAAGCACTAGCCCAGCTTCATAGTTTCTTCTACCCTTCTTTATCAACTTCTTTGTCAATCTTTGTTGACATTTAAACCTCTCCCAATCCTCTTCTCGCCCACTACTCTTAGCTACTCTAAATTCCTCCGCTTTTAATTTAACACTTTCCTTCGCCTCCTTCGTTATCCATGGCTTATTACCTCTCCTCCTACTATACTTTTTGACCATCGGAATAAATTTCTGCTGAGCACCAAGAAAGATCTCCTTAAAGATCCTCCACTGCTCCTCAGCAGACCCTCCCTCCAACGTGCTCCCCCAGTCCACATTCGCCAATTCTTCTCTCATCCTACCGTACTCCCCTCTATTCAAACAAAGGACGCGTGTCCGGGAACCCACTTTCTCCTCCTCCATCTGCACCAGAAACTCCACCATACAATGATCACTCTCCCCAAGAGGATCCTTCACCACAAGAGTCTTCCTTTTCAAATACTTACTAAACCTCTTTCTATTGTTTTTGGCTTGCATTTTTTAGTAGTAATAACAGCTAAACTGACAGTGTTCACTATCATAACTCAACTGATGGCAACTTCTGGAATTTGCAGCTTTGGAGAATAGTGTGAAAATCCTCTGATTCTATGCCTCTCCAGGGTGTGCAATGTTGATATGCAGACCATCACAGTTGGCAATTATGGAAATCAATTTGAATTCACAAAACTTTCACTCTGACACTGTTAACCTTGTTGTAAAGACGTTTGGAAAAAATTGCACCCTAGTTGAATGAGGCATGATTTTGTTTTTACAGGCATACTAACTTCTGCACCCTGCTGATTTCTTCATTGATCCCCCGAAATAATTTTGTAATTATGGTACATCAAATGCCTCCATTATGACAACATTTCACATTTTAAAGAAATCTTATTTAAAGTTCTATTTATCTTTAATTTAGCTTCTTAATAAAATTATCATTTATTTTGCTGTCTGAAAATTTAAATTAGAAGTGAAGGAATTGAAGTTTGTCTGTGAGAATGCTTCACTGTAATTGGTTGCTTACCTGCTTGCTGACATCACAACTGAGTGCCAAAACATTTCCCCTTGACTTGGTGCAAGATTCAAAATACTGCTAGGAAAGTTGAGAAACACACAAATCATTACATTTTTGTGGGCAGCTTTCTTCAAGGTCATTGGTGAACACCACCTGATTTGTCACTGGCCGTGGGAGTTGGAACGTTTTTTTCTAGCTTGAAAATCAGTTGTAATTAAATATTCTATTAGATATTAAACACCTTTTATTTCTATATATGAGAAGACTTTAACATCAGTACAACTTTCCAAATAAAAATACCTGCCCAAGTTCATAACAGAAACTGTCAACTAAAACCCGTTGTACTGCAACTTCATCCACCTGCCAGTAACGGAAACGCTCCAGGACCAGGGTTCTGAATTTCATTGTACTTAGTTTCAACCACTCAATACCTTTTGCTTACCAAATTGTCCTCAAGTTTGCTATTAATTGTAAATTTAAAACCAAATTACTATACAAAACAAGGACATGTGGTTATGACTTTAAATTATTGACTGAATATATATAAATTGTTTGTGATATATATATAATATATATAAATGATTTGGAGGAAAATATAACTAGTTTGATTAGTAAGTTTGCAGATGACACAAAGGTTGGTGGCTTTGTGGATAGTGATGAGGACCATCAGAGGATACAGCAGGATATAAATTGGCTGGAGACTTGGGCGGAGAGATGGCAATAATGGAAACGCTTCAGGACCTTGGTTCTGAATTGTGGCCTTAAGAGGTTTGATAGGCAAAGGGGTCTGGGTGCACGGGTACACAGGTCACAAAGTGGCAATGCAGGTGGAGAAAGTAGTCAAGAAAGCATATGGCATGCTTGCCTTCATTGGCCAGGGCATTGAGTTTAAAAATTGGCAAGTTGTGTTGCAGCTTTATAGAACCTTAGTTAGGCCACACTTGGAATATAGTGTTCAATTCTGATCACCACACTACCAGAAGGATGTGGAGGCTTTGGAGAGGTTACAGAAAAGATTTGCCAGGTATGGAGGGCATTAGCTATGAGGAAAGGTTGGAGAAACTTGGTTTGTTCTCACTGGAATGACAGAGGTTGAGGAGCGACCTGATAGAAGTCATGAGAGGTATGGAAAAAGTGGATAGTTGGAAGCTTTTTCCCAGGATCAAAGAGTCAATTACTAGGGGGCACAGGTTTAAGGTGCAAGGAGCAAGGTTTAAAGGAGATGCATGTGGCAGATTTTTACAGAGTGTGGTGGGTTCCTGGAACTCATTGCTGGGGGAGGTAACAGAAACAGACACGGTAGTGGCTTTTGAGAGGCATCTTGACAAATGCATGAATAGGATGAAAATAGAGGAATATAGTCCCTGGAAGGTTAAGGGGCTTCAGTTAAGTCAGGAAACATGGTCGGTGCAGGCTTGGAGGGCCAAAGGGCCTGTTCCTGTACGGTAATTTTCTTTGTTCTTTGAATTACTTTTAATTTTAAAGCTTGCTATTTAGCCTGCACTTTTTTTAATAGAATCCCAACGGTGCAGAAAGAGGCCATTTGGCCCATTCTGCATTGACATCTTAACTATGCCTACCCTGTGCCCTATCTTCATAACCCCACGCATTTTACCCAACTAATCCCCTAATCTACATACTAAGAGTCAATTTCACATGGTCATGCCACCTAACCTGCACATCTTTGGATTGTGGGAGGAAACCCACAGGGAGAAGGTGCAAATTCCGTTGTGTGGACTTTCTTTTCAAAAATATACTAATTCATATTCTGCATTGAATTGTGCACTATCTATTTGCTCATCTTACTAATACGAACAAGCATCTGTGTTCAGCTTCACATTCTGCCACATCTCTAATGTGATACCACATATTCTGCTTTCGCGTCATACGGTGTTACAGTGGTTAGCACTGCTACCACACAGCGCAGGGACCAGGGTTTGATTCCTGACAGGTTACTGACTGTGTGGAGCCTGCATGTTCTCTCCGTGTATGCGTGGGTTTCTTCCGGATATTCCGGTTTCCTCCCACAGTTCGAAAGACGTGCTGGTTAGGTGTATTGGCCTTGCTAAATTCTTCCTCAGTGTACCCGAACAGGCACCAGAGTGTGGCAACTAGGGGATTTTCATAGTAACTTCATTGCAGTGATAATGTAAACCTACTTGTGATACTAATAAATAAACTTTAAACTTATATATCTGTCATGATTAATTCTTTTAACTTTATAAATTAGGTTAGGATTAGGTTGATTGGCCTAATGCTAATTTGCAATTTAATGTCAGGAGATCAGGAAGGTAAATATGTGGGGATACAGGAATAGGGCCTGGGTGGGATTGTGATCGGTACAGACTCAATGGGCCAAATGGCAGCCTCCTGCACGGTAGGGACTCTGATTCTATAAATATAAGTTCCCATTCCAAAATCTATGTCTAGACAATCTTAAAAACATCAACTTGCCCCCTATGCTTTACTTTATGTGCCCTAACCATCACTAAATTGAACCATAGAATCCCTACGGGGGAAAAGGAGGCCATTTGGCTCATCAAGCCATCGGATGTAATGGAAATATTGCCTAAATTTGTATGGATTGAATTTTCCATTTAGCTGGCATTCTGTACAAATCATGTCTCTGCTGGTAATTCAATTAGATTATGGTTGATTTTCACCTCAACTCTGCTTATCTCTTTGCTCCATGTTCCTTGAAACCCATGAGTTTATCTTGATCTTGAACCTTTCAATTAAGTTTGCATCCAGTCTTTTCCATTAGCTTTTTATAAAGTACTTTCCCCATCTACAAAACTCCTGAAGTTCTTTGCAGCCCATGATTTATTGTTGAAGTTTAGTCACTGATTTTAGGAGAAAGCAAGTTTATGCAAAGGGAGGAAATCTCAAGTAACTTGTATATAATACTCGTTTCCAAGATATATGTAGAGTTAGACGGCCGGTCTTTGAACCCAACGTTTCATTTTCAATCTAGCCTGGAAAGATAGGATAAATTGCCTCTCTTTGTAGACTCTTGGGTTCTAAACATTTTTTTATTTGTTCATGGGATATGGGTATCACTGGCTGGGCCAGCATTTAGTGTCTATCCCTAATGACAGTTGAGAGTCAATTACATTGCCATGGGTCTGGAGTCACATGTAGGCCAGACCAGGTAAGGATGGCAGATTTCCTTCCCTGAAGGACATTATTGAACCAGATGGGTTTTTATGACAATTAACAAGGGTTTTGTGGTCGTCATTAGACTTTTAATTCCAGATTTTTTAATTGAATTATGTTACACTTCATGTGTTAATAAATTAGGACTTTTATTAACCTGGCAGCAAACTAATGTGTGATGTTGTAACATGGAGTCAACAATGTGAAAAGGTCGTTTGGTACATCAAATCTCCCCTTCAGTGCTATGTTGAAAATATTGATGAAAGCAAAAACTACCACTTCCTCAGCAAATACTTCATGTTGAAGCTGATTTGTACCAATTCAGTACATCTTCAGCTGTACAAAGCCCATCTCTCTCTCTCTCTCTCTCTCTCTCACTCTCTCTCTCTCTCTCTCTCTCTCTCTAACTTCAGCAATCTACTTTGCAACCATACAATTGCACAATATTCTGGTACTGGCTTTAGATAGCTCAGCTCTGTTGATAACATAAGAGATTTAAGCATTCATCAATGCTAATTGTCATTCCTCCCCCAGTAGAAAATTCAGCAGTACTAAATGCTCCTAAGTCTTTCTTTCTGTGTGCAAGGAGTGCTGTCAAACTATGCCACCCCCAACTTCATCTATAGCTCTGTGTTGGCTCTGTAGAACCTTGAACGGGTACTCTGCCTAGCAAATGTATTTTAATGGCTGCCTTTGTGACATCTCGAGCAATTTTGGTGCAGTTCCAAATCATCAATGGTTCACATGACAAAACTGCCTGTGAATTTGTGTTAATTGGGCAGTGTCCTTCAGAGAGACCTATAATGATGTTAGAAACTGAATGCAACTTCAATCAATGGTGTTTCTCAGAGGCTGGAATTCTATTGCATTGAATTAGGCGATAGGTCTGGAATCGGTCAATAATAGCCTGAAGGGAATAAAAGCATTGGAATAAAATTCCAATTCCACCTACTTTTTTTTTAAATGCCTTGATGGGGCAATTATACAACAATATACTTGTTTTTTTAATGTGTTTCAAAAGTACTGAATTGGAAGCGTTACCATAATAAATCTGTTCAAGCTCTAGCTGTAAACTGAGTGACAACTGCAGTGTAACTAGCTTGTGCTGAGACATTACCAAATTCTTATTAAAGTTTTTAAGATTCTCATTTGAAAAATTCCTTTCAAATACTGAGCTGTGAACTCACTTTATTTTTTATTAATTATAATTTATTTTTCATTAGTCTCTTGGCATTACTTCACATTTAGGCCATCTGCTAATTTACCATGTCCCTCACCCAACACCGACAATTATTGGCTGTAGTTCCTTCTAGAATCCAATAGCTCATTTTCAGAGAAAATTTGTTTAAACGTCTGAGACTTCAGGGCACTCTTTTTTTTTCTCGTGGAGCAGTAAATGCTGATGAGATTTTATTTAACCTTTTGGATTTGATTGAAGTGCATCCTCCAAACTTGATTTTTTTTTTCTGAAATAGTGTACTAGTGTTTCCATTCTGTCTTTTTTTCCTCAGCTGAGGCTTCAGGGATCTTGACTGAGTCTGTTCCATTTTCTACACTGTTGCCCCCACCCCTTCCCCTCTCTAAGAGGGCTGTGTATAGGGCCCCCAGTCCTCGCTTTATAGTCCAACAACTCCCGCTTTCAGCAGATCATTTAGTATTCTTGCTGCCACCTTCGATATGATGTCATACCACTTTCTTACCTGTCCTTTTAACATTTCCTCCACAACATCCAGTCCACTTTTTCCAATCTTCCATGGAAGTTCAGGGAATGCAACAACCGAAGGAAACTCAGTGGAAGTTCTTTCAATTAGATGTTTTATAACCTTCCTGAACATACATCTGCTCCTCTTTCATATGTTTGTAAGCCTGCACCACCAATCAGAAGATCTTGGCTGATCTGTTTTTGTGTTTGAGTTCCACATTCCCAAACACTCTGATAACCTTGGACTCCCTTTCCTAATAAGAATCTATCTACCCACCTCTGCCTTAAAAATATTTAATGACCTTGCCTTCACCACCTTCTGAGGTAAGGAGTTCCACGAGCTGCATGAATCTGAGAGAAAGAAAATTTCCTCATGTCAAAATTTCCATATTATTTCTGATAGACAAGGGAATTAAGGGTTATGGGGAGAAAGCGGGTAAGTGGAACTGATCCACTTCAGATCAGCCATGATCTTATTGAATGGCAGGGCAGACTCGAAGGGCTAGATGGCCTACTCCTGCTCCTATTTCTTATGTTCTTATGTCTGTCCTATAGGAGTAACTCCTAATTTTAAAACAGCCCCCTAGTTCTGGACTCACCCATGAGAGGAAACATCCTTTCCATGTTGAGACCACTCAGGACCTTATATACACCCATCAAAACACCCTCACTCTTCTCAATTCCAATTGAAAACAAGCCCAACCTGCCCAACCTATCCTCATAAGACCACACACTCATTCTAGGTATTAATCTAGTAAACGTCTCCTGAACAGTTTCTAACGTATTTACATCCTTCATTAAATAAGGAGGCCAAAATTGCACACAATTCAAGTTGTGGTCTCACCAATGCCCTGTATAACTGAAGCATAATATCCTTATTTTTATGTTTAATTCCTCTCATAATAAAGGATACCATTCCATTTGCCTTTTTGATTACGTGCTGTACCTACAAAGAACAAAGAACATCCCAGCACAGGAAACAGGCCCTTCGGCCCAACGAGCCCGCGCCGCCGCATCTTCCCACACCTACCCCTGTGTGTATGAGTGGAACCCCTAATGTAGCCAGATTCAGGGGAGAATAGTGTCAATTTGGTACACCAATCAGCCTAAGAGCACATCTTTGGGGTGTGGGAGGAAACCGGAGTGCCTGGAGGAAACCTACGCTACCACAGGGAGAATACACAAACTCCCACAGACACAGGCCCAAATCCATGTATCTGCACAGCCAGCAGTGAGAGTCACTGAGCTGTTGCGGTGCCCATCTGCTGGTCCAGGATTAAGCACACACAACGACACGAAGTACTAGGTCACTCCCGGAACCTCCAAGAGCAGCCCACGCACGACCCACTGTGTGCATGCCCCTCGTTTGACAACAAGGTGGACCGACCCTGTGGAATAAAAAGACAATACGTTAACATATAAAACTACATTTCCGGTGTCGTCCCGAGGCTCTGACCCTATTGAATACCCTCTACTATAACCCTCCATCCTTGCTTTGCTCATGTGTCTGTCTAAGTAAACCTTAAACAAGTCCAACGTGCCTGCCTCCACCACCCTACTCGGTACCGCGTTCCATACCCCCACGACCGTCTGCGTGAAAAACCTTCCTCTCATATCCAAATTATACTTCTCCCCCCTCACCCTTAGATCGTGACCTCTCGTAATTGTCCCCAATCTAGGGAAAAGCCTACCACTGTTGACTCTACCTATTCCCTTCAGTATTTTATATACCTCTATCATATCACCCCTTAATCTCCGTCTTTCTAAGGAGAAGAGCCCCAGTTTCTCCAGCCTTTCCTCATAACTCAGTCCTTCCATGCCAGGCAACATCCTGGTAAAACACCTCTGCGCCCTCTCCAGGGTCTCCACGTCCTTCTGGTAGTAAGGTGATCCGAACTGGACGCAGTACTCCAAATGCGGTCTAACCAATGTTCTGTACAACTGAAGCATTAGACGGCAGCTCTTATACTCTATACCCCTTCCTATAAAGGCTAGCATTCTGTAAGCTTTCTTCACAACCTTCTCTACCTGTGTCGACACCTTGAGAGAGTTGTGCACCTGCACTCCCAGGTCCCTCTGTATCTCTATACTCTTAATCGGTCTGCCTTGTATCACATGACTCTTCCCTGCATTATTCCTTCCAAAATGCATCACCTCGCATTTGTCAGGATTAAATTCTATCTGCCCAATTAACCAACCTATCTATATCCTGCTGTGTCACCTGACAGTCCTCCTCAGTATCTGCCAATCCTACCACCTTGGTGTCATCCGCAAATTTGCTGATCACACCACGTACACCCTCTTCCAAGTCATTTATATGTACTACAAAGAGGAGAGGTCCCTGCGGCACACCACTGGTGACTGGCCTCCAGCCAGAAAAGGTCCCCTCGACAACTACTCTCTGTCTCCTATTTCCCAGCCAGTTTTCGACCCACCTAGCAACCTGTCCTTGTATCCCATGTGCCTTAACCTTTTCTACCAGCCTACCGTGAGGGACTTTGTCAAACGCCTTACTGAAATCCATATAGATGACATCAACAGCTCGCCCATCGTCAACCGTTTTTGTCACCTCCTAAGAATTCCATCAGATTCGTAAGGCAAGACCTCCCTCGAACAAAGCCATGTTGCGTATCCCTAATCAGATCGCAACGCTCCAAATGCTCATACATCCTATCCCTAAGAATTTTTTCCAATAATTTTCCTACCACCGATGTCAAACTCACTGGTCTATAATTACCAGGGTTATCCCTACTACCCTTTTTAAACAGCGGTACCACATTAGCTACCCTCCAGTCTTCTGGGACCTCACCTGTGTCCAAAGAAGAGACAAAGATTTGCGTCAGAGGCCCAGCAATTTCATCTTTCACCTCCCCTAAGCAGCCTGGGATAAATACCATCAGGCCCCGGAGCTTTATCCGCTTTTATGCTACCTAAAAACCTTAGCACTTCCTCCCTTGTAATGGATATTTCCTTCCACTGATCTACAGCTCCCTCCAAGACACTACACGACACCAATCCCCTCTCCTTCGTGAATACCGACACAAAGTATTCATTCAGGATCTCCCCCATTCCCTCAGTCTCGATACATAGCTCCCCTGCCTTGTCCCTAAGAGGACCAATTTTCCCTCTAACCACTCTCTTGCTCCTAATATAAGAGTAAAATGCTTTTGGATTTTCCTTAATCCTTTTGGCCAAGGCCATTTCATGCCCCCTTTTCGCCCTTCTAACTCCCCTTTTTAGCTCCCTCCTACTCTCCCTATATTCCTCCAGCGCACTCTCCGTTCCCAGTTGTTTCGACCTAACATATGCCTCCCTCTTCTTCCTGACCAAGTCTTCAATACCCCCTGTAATCCACGGCTCTCTAATCCTGCCTTTCCCATCCTTCCTCTTTACCGGCACGTGCCTTTCCTGCAACATTTTCAGTTTGCCCTTAAAAACCTCCCACTTACCAACCGTGGACTTGCCAGCTAACAACCTCTCCCAATCAATGTCCTTCAGCTCCCTCCTAATCCGACTATAGCTCGCCTTCCCCCAGTTCAGAACCCTCCCCTTCGGCCGGCACTCATCCCTTTCCATTTTTATCCTAAAGTAGACGGACTTGTGGTCACTGTTAGCCACATGTTTGCCTACCCCAACCTCAGCCACCTGCCCCGGCTCATTTCCCAGCACTAAATCCAGTATAGCCTCCTCCCTAGTCGGGCTAGTTACATACTGCTCTAGGGACCCTTCCAACACACGCTTTACAAACTCCTCTCCCTCTGTACCCCCAGCTCTAGGCACCTTCCAATCTACTCCAGGAAGGTTAAAGTCACCCACTACAACCGCCTTATTCTTTCTGCACCTATCTAAAATGCCTCTGCAAATACCTTCCTCCACTGACCTCCGGCTGTTGGGTGGCCTATAGTATACCCCTAGCATCGTAATCTCTCCCTTTTTTTTATTCCTCAACTCCACCCACAGAGACTCAATCCCTAACTCTTCCATATTGTCCTCCCTCTGCACTGCTGTGATGTGCTCCTTTACTAACAACGCCACCCCACCACCTCGCTTCAACCCTCCTCTGTCACACCTAAAACACTTATACCCAGGAATATTCAGCTGCCAATCCTGCCCTTCACGTAACCACGTCTCCATTACTGCCACCACATCTAACTTCCTCACAAACATCAAGACCCTAAGCTCATCCGTCTTACCCGTCACACTCCTCGCATTGAAACAGACGCAGTCCAACCCACCAGTGCCTCTCAGAGCCTCCTTCTCCCTGCTAATTTTCCTTTCACCCAAACCTACCCTATCACCCAACTCCCTCCCAACCCCAGTGTTTACTGAGCTATCAGTCACATCCCCACCCCCCCTCCCTATTAGTTTAAACCCTGGCTAAACACTTCAGCTAACCTCCCTGCTAAGACATTTGTCCTTCTCCCATTCAAATTTTCCCCATCCCTCCTATACAGTTGCCCTTCTCTCACAAATACCTCCCAGTGGTCTACAAAAGTGAAGCCCTCTACCTTGCACCAATCCCTCAGCCATGCATTCAGCTGCATGATCTCGTTATTCCTAGCCCTACCGGTTCTAGGCAGCAGCCCAGAGATTGCCACACTGGAGGTCCTGCTCTTCAGTTTGGACCCCAACTCCCTAAATTGCCTACGTACATCTGCCCTATTCCGCCTTCCTACGTCCCTCTCCCCTGCGTGTATTATTACCTCTGCCTGGGTCCCCTCCCCTTTCAAAATTCCCTCTACCCTTTCCATTATGTCCTGTACCCCTGCTCCAGGGAGGCATACCACCATCCTGGAGTCACGCCTCTGCCCACAGAACCTCCTGTCGATTCCTTTGACCTTCCCATCCCCTACCAATATCACGTTGCCAGCCCCCTTCTGTCCCTCTGAGTTATTCTGGCCCACCTGACTATCCTTTTGTGCCCCTGTCAATGAACCTTGGGGAGCCACTGGGGAGGTCTGACGACCAGGACTATTCTTCTTCTTCCTCTTGACAGTTGTCCACCCATCCTGCTCCTCAGCCCCTGGGACCTCCTCTTGCTCATGGTTCCTAGCCATTAACTCTTCATTTTCCCTGACCAGAAACGCATCCTCTAAACGCCCCTCTAGTTGCCTGACCCAGGTCCTTAACCGCTGCAACTCTAAACACTTAACACAGATGTGGACCCTTGGGAGTCGTGATGCCTCCAAGAACTCCCACATGTGGCACCTAACACAGCTTATGTTCCTCCCCGTAGCCCCTGCCATGTCCCAACCTCCCTTGGGTTTGTATGCGTCGAAACACAACCCTGCATATTAGCTTTTTATAACTCGTGCACTAGAGTACCTAAATCTCTCTGCACCTTAGAATTCTGTAGCAATCCTCCATTTAAGTAATAATCTGCTTTTTAAATTCTTCCCGACAAGGTGAAGGATTTCACATATTCCTACGTCATACTCCATCTGCCAGTTTTTGCCTACTCACTGAACCTTTTTATTTGTCTGTAAATTCCTTATGTCTGCATAACATACTTTCCTATCTACCTTTGTGTCATCTGCAAACTTAGCTACCATGCCTTCGCTCCACTCAATTAAGCTGCTGATGTAAATTGTAAAAAGTTAACAAAAAGTTAAAGCCCTGCACAGATCCCTGCAGGGCTCCACTCATCACATCCTCCCAATCAGACAAAAACCCATTTATGCATATTCTGTTTTCCGCTGGCCATTTTATCCATCTAATATGGTATCCCCTACATCATGAACTTTAATTTTCCGCTATAACCTTTGATGTGACATCTTATCAAATACCTTCTGAAAATCTAAGTGCAATACGTCTGCAGGCTCCTCATTATCCACAACACATGTGACTCCTTTAAAGAACTCCAATAAATTAGTTGAACATGATTTCTCTTTCATAAAACCACACTGGCTCTCCCCAATTATTTTGAATTTTTCTAAGTGCCCAGGCATAGCTTCTTTAATGATTAATTCTAACACCTTTCTCATGACAGGTGTTAAGCTAATTGGCCTATAGTTTCCTGTTTTCTGCCGCCTTAATTAAATAGTTGATATTTTCCAGTCTGATGGAATCTTTCCAAAATCCAGCGTAATTTGGAAAATTAACACCAATGCATCACCTCTCTCATTAGTCACCTCTTTTAAGATCCTAAGATGAAGTCCATCTGGACCCAGAGACTTGTCAGCCCACAGCTGTGTCAGTTGTCTCATTAGCACCTCTCTAGTGATTGCAATTTCACCAAGTTCATCTCTTCCTTCCATTTTGATTTACTTATGGAATATAGAGTGAAGACAAACAAAATATTTGTTAATCTGTCAATTTTTTTTTCAAATATTAACTCCCCATTCTCTCTCACTCTCTCAACATTTAATTTAACAACTTTTTTGATTTTGTGCATTGTCTGTTTGCATTGCTGACAAGGTCAGTATTAATCCTCCATTCCTAATTGCTACAACTGCTTTCTTGACCCACTGTAGTCTGTATAGCATAGGTAGAGACTTCCAGAACTTAGCCATTGATGGTGAAGGAACAGCAATATTTATAAGTCAGGATGGTGTGTGACTTGGAGGGATGCTGATGATAGTGGTGTTCCCTTGTGTCTGCTGTCCATGTTCCTCTTGGTGCCATTGAGAGCCTTGGCGAGTTGTTTCAAGCATTTTGTAGATGGTACACTTTGTTGCCACTGTGTGTTGAGAGTGGAGGGAATGAATATTTAAGGTAATAAGTAGGGTGCTGATCAAAGAGGCTTGTTTGTCTTGGATGGTGTTGCTCTTTTAATTTTATTGGAACTGCATTCATATAGGCAAGTGGAAAGTGTTCAATTACTCTCTAGATTTGTCCCTTGTCAATGGTGGAGACTTGGAGAAGGAGGAGGTCAGTTATTCACTGCAAATTACCCACCCCCTGATTTGTTCTTCTAACCACAGTCTGGGGACCCGCAAGATATTGATTCTGGGTATTCAGCAATGGGTAATACCATTGCAGATCAAGGTGAGGCAGTTAGATTATCACTTGTTGGAGATGATCATTGTCTGGCCTGGATGTTGCTTGTCATTTATCAGTCCAAGCTTGAATGTTGCCTTAGTCTTGCTGCATGAGATCAGAGCCGCTGTTTCCATTTCTTTGTGTGGTAATTGGTGATGGTGGTTCTTTTGCTATTCACAGTCCTCTGGTCCAATATTTTTATTTCTTTATTTGCCCTTTTACCAGTGCATCTGTTTTGCAGCATCATTGTCATTTAATGAATGTTATCACAAATCTTTTCCTATATTCTTTCCTCTTTTTTCCCCAAGATCTGTATTTCCTTTTCAACTGTTAAACCTCTAATTTCAATTTCTGTCAAGAGCTATCAATCCAAAACATGAATCGTGTTTCTCTTTCTATGGTGTCTGACCATTAGTATTTGCAGCATTTCAGATTTTCTGCGTTGACAATATTTTTGGCCATTACTAGATTATTGGCCCAAAGTTCTCAGACTGGGATCTGTGAATTATCCATATTTGTTCAATACAACTAATACTTTGAAATGCCAATTGTAGAATCTTCCTGCGTAGTTTGCCATGTTTTTGGCATGCATGGAGCTTACTCCACAATTTTCTTAAATTTTGCATGATCCTAACATAAAAAATATTAAAAAGTAAGTTTAGAAATTGCCAAGAAGTCCAGTGGACATCAGACATTTTTAAAAGACAGAAATTGCATAACACTCAGAATGAATCAAAAATAATGTGAGGCTGCCTAGGCTCCAGTGAATGTGATGTTACTATGCCTGAATCAGATTGAAATCTACCTCCAAGTCTGTTGTTGAATGCTTATATCGATATTTTATCAACATAAAGTGGCAACGTAATTACATCCAGAATCATCAGACATGTTTGTTAAGAGGATGAAATTGCAATCTTGTCATCCATGTTAACAAAATGATCCCCTATTAATCAATGAGTAATATGACAGTAAGGACTAACTAAAGTTTTCAACGTCTATAGGTGAAGGAAATTGCTAGTAGTGTGCCTACAGTTTTGATTTTTGCTTGCAGCAGATTAAACACCTTTTACGAGCATAGATTGCAAAACCCAATCCACCCCTAGAGTGCAGCATCTGGTGAAACATACTCCGTCAAAAAACTTGATTGTAGGTTTTTATGTGGTTCTTGGGTTAGTTTTTGATTTAGGAACAACCTTGAAATACTAGATCAGCTGTACTTGTGGAATATCTTCTGCATCTGAAGGCGAGCTAATGGTGGAATCACAAAGGAACCAACTCTGCAAATTAAGCGTCTCATACTCTAAAGTAAAATAGAGACAATCAGAGATGTTTACAAATGAGGGAGTTGCACTCGGAAGCATGCTATGTGAACCTTGCATCATGTTCTACATGGCTTTCTTCATTGACATCACATGAACAAATTTCTCCCACAAAGCTTCTGCAATTTTTGGTTTCTTTGTGTGGAACACGCCCTTATGAGGGGACACAAGAGAATATCTATATTGGCTGCTTCAGATTGTTTTCGAAACTGTTCATTTATATTGGAGAACAGTTTAAAAAAATCTTTGTAGATGACTGCAACTAAAATGCCCTGGATAAAATGGAAGATGGAAACCAAATATTCAAATAATACTGCCTGCCATAATACACAAATAAGCTGGGTAGAGTTGGGTTTTCAAGTGGTTTTTTAACTACTCATCACATATTTACAGTTGATTATGACTTCATGAGAATTAGTTCTCGATTTTGCATAAATCAGTTAAAATTTAATTTAATGATTTAGACCATATTTTGTATAAATAGACTTGGTTCCTTGATAAGGAAAGATCCATGGATCCATTTAAGTTTATTAGTTACAAGTAGGCTTATATTAACATCGCAATGAAGTTACTGTGAAAATCCCCCAATTGCCACACTTCAGCACCTGTTTGGGTACACAGAGAATTTAGTATGGGCAATGCACCAAACCAGCATGTCTTTCGGGTGTTGGGAGAAAACCGGAGCACCCACAGGGAACCCATGCAGTCATAGGAAGAACATAGATTCTGCACACGGACAATGACCCAAGCCAGGAATCAAACCCAGGTTCCTGACACTGTGAGGCAGCAGTGCTAACCACTGTGCCGCATTGCCATGTTAACTGTATATATAGTGCCAGCAAAAATCAAGTATCCCTTATATTTCACTCCGAGTCAAGAAACTCGTCAAGATTTAAATTTCAAGAGTTTGGCTGCCAGCAAGTTTTCCAAAAATGTCTTGTTAATCTTATCTGTACGTTATCTAACCAAACTCCTAAATTTAAATAGAACAAATAGAAATTAATATATCAATGTTTGATTTGATTTATCATCACATGTATTAGTATACAGTGAAAAGTATTGTTCCTTGTGTGCTATACAGACAAAGCATACCATACATACTGAAGAAAAGGAGAGAATGCAGAATATAGCATTACAGTCATAGCTACAGTGTAGAGAAAGATCAACTTAATGTGGGGTAGGTCCATTCAAGGTCTAATGGCAGCAAGCAAGAAGCTATTTTTGAGTCAGTTGGTCCATGTCCTCAGACTTTTGTATTTTGTTTCTGACAGAAGAAGGTGGAAGAGAGAAAAAGAACATAAGAAATAGGAGCAGGAGTAGGCCATCCAGCCCTTTGAGCCTGCCCCGCCATTCAATAAGATCATGGCTGATCTGTCGTGTCTCAGTTCCACATTCCCGCCCTCTCCCCATAACCCTTAATCCCCTCGCTTATCAAAAACCCATCAACCCGCGTCTTAAAAATATTTAGCGAGGCAGCCTCCACCACTTCAACGGGCAGAGAATTCCAGAGATTCACCACCCTTTGAGTGAAGAAGTTCCTCCTCAACTCCGTTCTAAACCGCACCCCCCCTTTATCTTGAGGCTGTGCCCCCTAGTCCTACAGTCCTTTCTGAGCGGGAAGAGTCTCTCCACCTCTATCCTATCCATCCCATTCATCATCTTATACGTCTCAATGTCTGGGGTGTGTGCGGACCTTAATCATGCTGGCTGTTTATCTGAGGCAGCAGGAAGTATAGACAGTGTCATGGTTGGGAGGTTGGTTTGAGTGATGGACTGGGCTTCATTCACGACTTTGTTGTTTCTTGAGGCCTTGCACAGAGAAGGAACCATACCAAGCTGTGATACAACTAGAAGGAATGCTTTCTATGGTGCATCTGTAAAAATTGGTGAGAGTCATAGTGGACATATCAAATTTCCCTAGTCTTCTGAGAAAGTAGAGGCTTTGGTGGTGGGCTTTAATAATTATAGTGCCAGCAAGGAGGGACCAGGACAGGTTGTTGGTGATCTGGACACCTAAAAACTTGAAGCTCTGAACCATTTCTACTTCATCCCTGTTGATGTAGGCAGGGACATGTTCTCTTCTATGTTTCCTGAAGTTGATGACAATCTCCTTCATTTTGTTGACATTGAGGGAGAGATTATTTCGCTGCACCAGTTCGCCAGATTCTCTATCTCATTGCTGTACTCTGTCTCATCATGTTTGAGATTCGACCCACCGGTGGTGTCATCAGCAAACTTGAAAATTGCTTTGGAGTGGAATTTGACCACACAGTCATAGGTGTGTAAGGGGCTGAGGACACAGCCTTGTGGGGCACTGGTGTTGAGGATGATTGTGGAAGAGGTAATGTTACCTATCCTTACTGATTGCTGCCTGTGGGTTCGGAAGTTCAGGATCCAGTTGCAGAGGGAGGAACTGAGCCCCAGGCCACAGAGTTTGATGATGTTTTGTAGGAATAATGGTGTTGAAGGCAGAGCTGTGGTCAACAAATATGAGTCTGACATAGGAGCCTTTGTTATCTAGGTGTTCCAGGGTTGACTGCAGGGCCAGAGAGATGGCATCTGCTGTGGACCTTTTGCAGCAGTAGGCAAAATGTAGTGGATCCAGGCAGTCCAGGAGACTGGAAATGATTCGTGCCATGACTAACCTTTCAGAGCACTTCATAAGAATGGATGTCGAACCACTGGATGATATTCATTGAGGCCATGCTGCTTGGCTTTTCTTTGGTACCAGGATGATGGTCGTCATCTTGAAGCAGATAGGACCTCAGATTGGTTTAAAGAGAGATTGAAGATATCTGCGAATACCCCTGCCAGCTGGTCCATGCAAGATGAGCGTTTAACAGAACCCTCAGTTATATACCAATTTCTGTTGTCTGGCAAAATGAGGGAGATTGTTCATTGTGTTGGATAATAGAAGTTCCACTATTTAACTAGATTTTTTCTTCAAATTTTTAATTCACTGGGAAGTAGATATGCTTATCCAGATGCTTCAGTTGCAAAGAAACTTAATAAGCAGATCTATATTGGATTCATCAAAGTAGCGTACATGTTTGTTCTGAATTCAAATATACTCCAAGGTATAGCTAAGTTTTATGCTTTAGTCTTTGTTGGTGCTATAATGAGAGTCCTTGGGTACTACAAGAGCAATTTTATTCTTATTTGTGAGATGTTAAATGAGTTAGAAGAAAGTTCCCAAGGCATTTGAAGTTGAAAACCAGCTGGATGGTAGAAGAGGTGGGGATATTGTTAAGACATGTATGATCTATAGGGGTTTGAGAAGTCAGGTGGCAAAGCACTGAATCTTTGGGATTGAACAATTGGAACAGTCCTCAGATTTATCCTTCCGGTATTCATTGGAGGGCATAAAGAGACGGTGGATTAAAACCAAACCTTTGTTTCTTGTTGGAGGGTTCCCTTGTGTTTTGTGTTGGCCAATTTTCATAAATGACCAAGAGTTTTCTGTTGCATCCTGCTTGCAGTATTCTTGTATTAAAGTCTGAATATAGAATTTTGTCTTTAATTGGAGGGCACGTTATCAACTCTCGGCCATGCTATTTTTCAGTCTTTTGGACTATGATGTCAGTGTTGCTCGGTGTCTTGTAAGATGCATGTTGTTGCAATATCATAAGGTCAACCATGGCTCAAAAGACTCTCCACTGAGTATCTCATATAACATTGAAGTGAAATTAAAACTCTGAAATTAAAATATTAAAATTTGTCTTTTAAAACATTGGCACCATCTAGTGGCAAAAGTGCATAAATTTAATTTTCTTACCTATCTAAGGTTAATACAAATAAGTGTGACCATGCATGTATCTTCGCCCAGCATCAATAAAACTGCACTACCCCCTTGTACCATCTAACTCTCAAGTTAAAGAGCTATAAACTTAATCCATTAATACTATGAAGCACTATCCATATTTGAACGTTCCCCTTGCCTCTTAATGCTCACTTCTGGACACCAAATTGAAGCTATATTCTGATCGGGTGTTGAACGGTTTTAGCATGACATTTTCTGAATAATACTCAATTCAGCTATATAATTCGGAATTTTGCTTCAGTGACTTGGCATACTAAAAGCTGAATCAACAATCAATCGCAAAGCTTTCTGCTTTATCTTTAGCAATTTCGAAGCCATCCATACTATACTTGTTATGAGGTTCTTGGGATTAGAAACAGCCAGAATTAAAGGCTTCTTTATTAAAATGGCTTCTGGAATTTTCACAATAACTTATTTGCAGTGTTAATGTAAGCCTACTTGTGACACTAATAAATAAACTTTAAAACTTCATATGTTGCGACTGCCTGCAGACTCCATCTGCTGGTACATCAAATGAACAAAATTTATACATGGCAATTTCAAATACTAATACACAACATCCTCCTCCAACCTTAGTAAATAAGAGACATAACATGTTTCAATAATTTGTCTTCAAAGTGTAAACAATAAACTTAAACATCATTTGTACATTCAATTTATTACGTATTCTCACTTCTTCTGTGTTAATTTTAAAAAAAATGCTTAGTTATCTGCAATGAGATGAAAGATCTGTTCACCAAGTGAAAATGGCCTATGTCATCGCAAACTCACTTGGATATAAGGGATGTTTTTAATCACAAATTGGATATTGTCTAACATCAGGTGTGATCTCATTTAACTCAAGTTTTTTATCTGAGGCATCAATATCAGAATCAGATTCCGTGTTGATTACTATGTTTTTTGTGCTTTGAAGACTGACAAATTTGTTTACATGCTTGTTACCTCCTGGCTTTGGTGTTGAATTTAATGTTTCGCTGTGCATTCACTTTGTTCGGTCCTTCTGTTCTCAATTGTGTTCGCATACATGTTGTTCATTAGCTCCACAGGGTAGCTCAGGAAGCGGTGTGTGCATAGGATGTGCAAAGTTGAGTATAGCTGGAGGTTTTCCAGTAGTCAAGTGCAGAATAGCTCTAATTGCCAATAAAGCAATTTGTCTCTACTTTCTATGATTTGCTGTCAGCTGTAGCTGTATCACTTTTTTTTCGAGGTACTCACAAATCTCTCAACTTCTCCATTGGCTCTTGGCCAGTGGGTGTGAATTTTGCTAATGGTATGGAAATTTACTGAACTTATCACTGTTGAATGGCAGAGGCTCATTGTCACTTCTCACCATGAGGGATTCCAAGCAAGGCAAAAATCTGGTCAAGCTTTTGGATGACTGCTTTCTTTGAAGTGGACATAACCATTTTCATGATGGGAGATATGCAGTAGTCGTCAGTGCCAACAAGTAAGTGTTCACCAGTGTGCAAGTCAGCAAAATCAATACTAACCTCAATCCATAGTCTTGGAGGTTGTTCAGACATCTTGAAAGGATCACAAACAAATTATTTGACGTTGTGGTTGCTTGACATGCGAGACGCTGTTTTTTTTCTACCATGCAGCTAATTCTTGGGAACCATACCCCTTTCCTAAGGAATTCGGTTTTAACAGTACCGTAGTGACCTTCACATGCTTTGTCGACAGCACATTCCTTCAATGAGTGTGGGATGTCAGTACAGTCATTCTATAACTCAAGATCAGCTGTGGTTATAATAATGAGCTTATTTTGACATTGTGAAAATCTTGTAGTGTAGGAGTGATTTTGTGTGTAGACGCTGTTTCGATCACGTCTTTCCAGTTTGCAATTCCATACCTGTCAAATATAGTTGCAACACCTCATCTTGTCTTGTTGCTGCTTTGATGTAAGCTACTTTTAGTGACTTGGCTGTGCATTTAGACTTATGTAGTTAAGACTTTATTCAGTAACCTTTTCCTCAAGATGAATAGGACTGGCTCTTGGCAATGAATGTTATGAATGATTGTTCGCTGGGTTAAGCTTGCCTGGCTGATAGTCAACATGGAAGTTGTGCTCTTATAATTTGAGTATCTGATGCTCTGCACAAGGAGATAGTTTGCAAAGTGGATTGTTGAAAGTGCATTGAGGCTAAACTTAACGGTAGCACCATGTACTTTCTCTATGATGTAATTGATTGTCAACGTCAAGTGTCTTTCTTGTTACATGGTTTGGTTTGATAACTGCAAATCAATACAGATTCTAATCTTGTTCTCGCTCTTGGGCTTCTTGACAAGCTGTATGAGTGGGACCCAAAGAGTAGGCTGATCCCCAATTTTCTCAATACTGTTAAGATCAAATAGACTTTGAAGTTCCTTCTCAGTCTGCTTCCTTACATGGCATGGTAATCATCACTTTGGATGTGCAACTGGGGTTAGATTGGGGTCATCTGCAGCTTGAAACTGCCAGACTGCCGTCAATTCCATCTGGTTAACCCATCTCCTGAGTGAAGGACATCTGACATTTTTCCTGGTCTGCCTTGCATGTGACCCCATACCAACAGCAATATGCTTGACATTTAATTGGAATCTAAAGTTGCCTAGAATGTCACTCCATTGCAGGAATGAGGAATAAATATTGCCTTTTGCATGATACTGTGAAGATGGGTGTTATTTTTAAAAATATGTTTAGGGAATATGGTGTTATTCTGCAAAGAAGGCTGTTTGACTCTGTAAAATGATTTAATTGTTAGGGAGAATTGAGAGATGAAAAGGTGTAAAGGCGTTAAATGCATGCAGTAGTAACAAAGCTAGGGTCAAGTGGATTTATAAAGTTTAGAAATTTGTATTAAGAGAAAGAGAGGGGTTAGTTTTTCCAGCTGTTAAATTTCAAAGGGGTATAAAAGGCTTTTTATAACTTTCAAAGGTTTTATAAATAAACAAGGAAAAGGTTGTTAAATTTTAATTGACCCTAAAATGGAGGCCTCAGAATGTAGAACATAGAACAGTACAGCACGGTACAGGCCCTTCGGCCCTCGATGTTGTGCTGAGCTATGTTCAAATCCAAGATCCAGCTATCCCCTCCCTATAATTCTGGTG
The DNA here is from genome assembly GCF_965287045.1 of Carcharhinus amblyrhynchos. Taxonomy (NCBI): domain Eukaryota; kingdom Metazoa; phylum Chordata; class Chondrichthyes; order Carcharhiniformes; family Carcharhinidae; genus Carcharhinus; species Carcharhinus amblyrhynchos. The sequence goes on from NC_137331.1 coordinate 48,661,602, forward strand.
TACTCCATGTGCCTATCCAATAACCGCTTGGATGTTCCTAAAGTGTCCGACTCCACTATCGTAGCAGGCAGTGTATTCCACACCCCAATCACTGAGTGAAGAATCTACTTCGAACATCCTTCCTATATCTCCCACCATGAACCTTATAGTTATGCCCCCTAGTAACAGCTACATCCACCTGAGGAAATAATCTCTACAAGTCCACTCTACCTATCCCTCTCATCTTATAAACCTCTATTAAGTCACCTTTCATCGTCCTCCGCTCTAAAGAGAAAAGCCCCAGCACCCTCAACCTTTCCTCATAAGACCTACCCTCCAAACCAGGCAGCATTCTGGTAAATCTCTTCTGCACTCTCTCCAATGCTTCCATGTCTTTCTTGTAGTGAGATGACCAGAACTGAACACTCTATATTCCAAATGTGGTCTCATCAATGTCCGGTACAGTTGCAGCATAATCCCACAGCTCTTAAACTCAAACTCCCTGTTAACAAACGCTAACACACTATAGGCCTTCTTCACGGCTCTATCCATTTGAGTGGCAACCTTCAGAGATCTGTGGATATGAACCCCAAGATCTCTCTGTTCCTCCACATTCCTCAGAACCCTGCCTTTGGCCTTGTAATCCGCATTCAAGTTTTTTCTACCAAAATGAACTACCTCGCACTTATCAGGGTTAAGCTCCATCTGCCACTTTTCGGCCCAGCTCTGCATCCTAGCAATGTCTCTTGGCAGCCTGCAAGGGCCCTCCACCTCATCCACTACTCCACCAATCTTGGTGTCATCAGCAAATTTACTAACCCACCCTTCAGCCCCCTCTTTCAAGTCATTGATAAAAATCACAAAAAGCAGAGGACCCAACACTGATCCCTGTGGTAGACCACTGGTAGCTGGCCTCCAGTCTGAAAATTTTCCTTCCACCACCCTTAGGAAAATATAAAAACATTTTTTATATTTTGGAGAAACTGAGTTCAAAAAAGTGCTGAGAACAATGGATTTGAAACTGAAAGGGAAGAAGGGTATTTAACAAGAGATGTTGAGGTGATTTGGGGTTGGCTCTGTGGGGAATACCTCCAGGTAATAGAGGGTGAGGTTTGAATCAGCCATCCACTCAAGCCAAAAATGTCTTGAGCAAAAAGTTGTCTTGTTCTGAAGTTTCTTAGGTTTCCACAGCAAAATGGAAGTGAGTTTGAGAAGTTGTGTGGTAAACTTGTATTAATGCTGCAGCAGCTTTGCCTTGGGAATATTCCTGAATGTTGCTAGTTAAATATCTATAAAGGAGTGTTGCCTGGAAGATGTTTACTTGTGAGTCTACCAAGTGGGGAGTATTTTGGGGGTAATATTTTGTAAGACTACTTTTCAGAATATAACTGCAATCTTGTGCACTTAAGTTTTCTTTTCTTCTTGTTGGGAAGTGTTTTACTTTTCATTTTAAAAATCCCAAAAGTGTTCATGAACTTATTGCTGCAGAGATCAATACATTTTCTTATCATTTTCAGAATATAAACAAAAATTCTGGCTCATAAGCCAAGTTTCCCTCTGGGATTTTGTTTGCTCAGCGATTAACATGTGTTGTGGTTATAACAATATTCATATCTCTTCAATTAATGTTTAAACAAATCTTTCAATACCCATTAGGTGCAGGAGGAGTGATATGGCCCTGGAGGTTGCTAATGCGATATCACTATTCAAGAAGCAAAAGAGGGATAAACTAATGAATTATACACAATTGGAAACTAGAATCAAGAACAAAATAAATTCTTTGGAAAAGCATGCACCAACAACATGGATTTATTAAAGGCAAATCATGCCTGACTTGATTTGAATTCTTTGAGGAGGGGAAATCTGTGGAATTAAGAGAAAAATTGTGATATTAATACAAAGTTAGTTCGGTGACAGGATGCCAATGTTGGGGGTTGGATTTTTTTTAGGATTGGAAAATGTAATTGTGTTCCCAGTGGGCAGTTTGGCACCATTTTTTTCAACATTTATAAACCAACTAGACTCAGATGAAGGGCATTATCAAATTTGTAGATACAAAATTTGCAATTTAGTAGATTGTGATGAGGACCATTATTTTCTTCAAGATGACAGTGACAGGCTCATGAAATGGCCAAAAGCATGACAGATGGAGTTCAAGAGGTGGAGATGCTGGCGTTGGAATGGGGTAAACACAATAAGAAGTCTCACAACACTAGGTTAAAGTCTAACAGGTTTATTTGTAGCAAACGCCACTAGCTTTCGGAACTAACTGTTCCTTTGTCAGGTGGGTGGGAGTTCAATGCAGAGAAGTGTGATGTGATGCATGTTGAAATGACTTGTATGCAAAGACAATTTGCAATGAATGGCACCATTTGAAATATTTAGATGAACAGAGAATCTGGTGTCCAGATGCACACAAAAGAAGGCATAACAAATTGACATTTTAAAAACATTATGGGTTATTTGCATTTACGACGATATGAAGGTTGGTGGTGTTGTGGATAGTCTGGAGGGATGTCAGAAGTCGCAGCGTGACATTGATAGGATGCAAGACTGGGCGGAGAAGTGGCAGATGGACTTCAACGTGGATAAATGTGTAGTGGTCCATTTTGGCAGGACCAGTGGGATGCAGGAGTACAATATCAAGGATAGGAGCCTTAGCTGTGTTGAAGAGCAGAAGGATCTTGGGATCCGGGTCCATAGGACTCTTAAATTGGCCTCGCAGGTGGAGGGTGTGGTCAAGAAGGCGTATGGTGTACTGGCCTTCATTAATCGAGGGATTGAGTTTAGGAGTCGGGAGGTAATGCTGTAACTTTATAGCACCCTTGTCAGACCCCACTTGGAGTACTGTGCGCAGTTCTGGTCGTCTCACTACAGGAAGGATGTGGAAGCTATTGAGAGGGTGCAGAGGAGATTTACAAGGATGTTGCCTGGATTGGGAGGCATGCCTTAGGTTGAGGGAGCTAGGTCTCGTCTCCCTGGAGAGACGAAGGTTGAGAGGCGACCTGATAGAGGTTTATAAAATGTTGAGAGGAATAGATAGGGTGGATTCTCGGAGGCTATTTCCCAGGGCTGAAATGGTTGCTATGAGAGGACACAGGTGTAAGGTGCTGGGAAGCAAGTACAGAGGCGATGTTAGGGGAAATTTTTTCGCTCAGAGGATGGTGAGTGAGTGGAATTGGCTGCCGTCGGTGGTGGTAGAGGCAAACTCACTGGGGACTTTTAAAAGACTTCTGGATGAGTATATGGGATCTAATGGCATTGGGAGTTACAGATAGTTCTATGTCTTGGCAGGTATAGATGTGATCGGCGCAACTTGTGGGCCGAAGGGCCTGTTTGTGCTGTAGTGTTCTATGTTCTATAAATAGAGGGATAGAATATAAAAGCAAAAAGATCATGTTTATAACTTTAGAATTTAGTGGTTGGACGTCAACTGAAGTATTATGAATAATTCTGGGAACCACACTTCAGGAAGGTTCTAAAGACCATAAAAAATGTATAGAATAGTTTTACCAGGATGTTGACAGTGATAGGGACTTCAGTTATGAGAGGAAAGGTTTGAAACTTAAGGACTATTCTCCTTGGAACTGAGAAAGTTAAGAAATGATCTAATTGGAGTTAGCAAGATGATGTGAGGTGTTAATAGTACAAGTAGAAAATCATTATCTTTTGGTGATTGAATCAATAACTAAAGGTCACAGATTTAAAATTGTTAATTAAAGGGAGATGAGGATAATTTTTTCACTCGGTTGTCTGGATCTGGATTGTTCTTCCTGAGGAGGTGTTGAAATCTGTGCCCATAACTTTAAAAGGGTTTGAGAATGAAAAACATACAAGATTACAAACAAAAAGCAAGGATTAAGCATGGCTGCTCTTTCAAAGAACCAGCACAGGCACAGTGGACACAATAGCCTCTTCCTGCACTATAGGTTTCTATGACATTTTCAAGTCAGGATAATGGGAGACAATGACGAGAACCTTTGGGTGATAGTCTTCCAATTACTAGTCAGTAGTGACTGCACATCGTCAGAACCAATGGTTAATGACAGTGAGGAAACTTGCAGAATATACCCACATGTTTATAGTTCTATTTTTCATTTTATTAATTGACAAAGGTTATGCACAGATCCAATTGGTTCAGTGTAATCAAGCAATGACACTGATCTATTTCCAAAATGACAGGTACAATTTAAGCCATATAAATGCTGCCTATTGAACAACTTAAACATCAGTGTTAACATCTTGGGGATCAACATGTCCAGAAGCTTAATTTGACCAACTATATCAACACTGATTACAAAAGCGAGATAGAGTAACCGGCAACAAATAGCACATCTCCAGATGCCCAAATCATCACCACCATCTATAAACTAAAGATCTGTGTGTGTGTAATACTTAATGTTCACCCACATGGCTGCACCCACAACTTCACACAATCTGAGATAGGGCAGTATTCTCAATTGGTGTTTTGTCACCAGGCCTAATACCATGCATCACTATTAGCATAATGTGACTTTAGTACATGCAAACAAAAGTTACACTGCAGCACCTTACCAAGGTTGTGTTAAAAACCTTTCACTTTCTTATGACCAGAACAAATTGCAAGTGCAACAGTTACGAGAATACCATCACCCCAAGCATATCCTGTCTATTTTATATCTATGCCATTGTCGCTAAATCCATAGCCCAGAATTTCCTACCTAACACCAGCATGGAAATGCAGTCCCCACCCTGATTCAAGGAGATGGCTGATTACCATCTTTTCAGGACAACTGAGGGTAAGCAACAAATGCAACCCTGCTAGCATCAGTCTGAGAACAACATTTTGAAAAAATCCAAAAGTACTCTAGTCACTAAAAATTCTACATATGCACAGTGTTTTTGTGATTCACTATTGCACTAATTTTTTTAAAAAAGCTCAAATTGAATAGAAATTGTCAACTTTAATGTGTAGATTTAGAAATGAGAGGATGAAGTCATACCCTCTATTTGAAAAAGAACAAGTGATGTGATTCCATGTACGAACAGTGGGAGGCAGTAACACTTCTGCGTACACAGAGCTTAGACTGATGCAGAACATGTTTAAGCAAATTATTTTTAAGTCTGTTACATGCTGCTGTTTTTCACAAATTTGAAGCACTCCTTTTGTAGATCATGTAGAGCTACATTGCCTCCAAAATTTTAAAGGTTCATGGGTGAGATTTTAATCTCTAATTTTCCCTACAAGATGTGATTAGGCTCATGAAAAAATGAGGAACTTGTGCAAACAGTTATATAAATTGATCTTGAGTTAATTTCACATGCAGTGTGTACCAACTGTTGAAATATGTGCTAATTCGTGTGCATGACAAGGAGACCTTGAAATTAAAACATGTTGGAAGACCGCAGCAATGGGAGTGTTAAAAAATTGAAAATGCATTTATTTAGTTCCTTTCATGACCACAGGATGCCTTGGACTGTTGCAATGAAAGCCAATTTGTGCACAGCAAGCTCCCACAGCCAGCAATGTGGCAACAACCAGATAAGTTGTTTTTAATATTGTTTGAGGAACAACTCCCCTGCTCTTTGAAATAGAACCATAGAATGTTTTACGTCAACCTAAGAAGACAAATGGGATCTCTGGATGATGTCTCATTGGAAAGAGCATACCACTGAAAATGCGCACTAAATTGGAGTGTCGGATGTGTGTTATGAAAGTTAAACTTATCGTAATGTTGAAAGTTGAGGTTGGGAATTTAAATTCCAAAAGGACCTCAGCATTTGCGCATGGGCATACTGGTATTTTGATGTTCTTTGGGCTCAGCGTACCTGAGGCAGAAGAGAAACGGCACAAAAACGGCGTTTGTGTGACTGGGAACAGAATGCCACTGCCAGTAAGAGTCCCAGATAGGGAACAGGGAGAGGTCGCAAAAGGAGAGGGGACAAGGAAAGGGGACAGGAAGAGGTCCCAAAGTAAGAGTCAAAGACAAGGGAAAGGGACTGAAAACAGAGGAGCAGAGTAAAAAGGCTCCAGATAGTTATAGGGTTGCAGATAACAGTCTTTAAGTGAAGAGGATTCAAGAAGATTTCTGCTTCCGTGTTGCAGGCTGTTGGGGCAAGGATACCCTTTTGGGGCAATAACGTTCTGCTTGGCACTGTCAAAGAACTGAAATTGTGCTTGTGAGTTGGTGCTTGTGTATAGTCAAGAATCCAGGGAACAAAATCTCAGGAAGTGAGAATGAAACCTTGAAAGGTGGGGCCATTGTTGATTCTATACAAATTTGTGACTTTGAGAGAATACTAAAGCTAATCTTCAAGATGAAGACTGGAAACCTTTGTGAGAGATTGAGTTTCAATGAGATTGGTTGACCTGGTTACTGACGGTGTTAAGAAAGCCATGGACTGAATTGGTCATATCTGCCGTTTATTGTATATTGTAGTGGGTTTGATCACAGTTATCTTGTTGATTCACATGTACCTCATACCTCATATGTACCCTGAATATAAAATAGATACTGTAAATTGTTTTATCTTTCCGACCTTATAAAGTTTATGTTGGTGAGTTCCAAACCTGTAGAATTTTGTGGTTTTATTTATTGAGCAAGTGTCTTAAACAACGTCTACTTTAAACAAAATGTTATTAGTCCCTAACTGGATCTCAGTAAAAACCTGGAGGTCTGGCCTAGGATCGTAACATATGTTAAATATAAAATTTAAAAGGGGCAGAGGATTCACATATGTACGGTAGGTAGTATGTTTTAAAAGGAATATAGCCATAGCTGCTGCCAGTCAAATTATGCTGATTTACAGGTATACTGGTGTCTGTAGCCAACAGCAGTCTGTGAAAGTTGATTGTCCTTTTTTTTTAAAAAATAATGCATCAGCAAGAGATAAATCACAACTCAAATTGTCCAACTGGGGAATCTGCTGTGCAGCGAAATGTAGATTTGGTTTCAGAAAATGAGATCCTTAATTGAAAAGTTATCTTGTCCCAGGATTTGTACTTCTTGGGAGCTGTTTTGTGTTTGTAATACTAAACAGGTTTTATAATGGAGCTGAAATTCTGACACCAAATGGCTTGCTTGCAAATAGTTTCCAGGCTTTCTGCTTTCAGCCAACACAAGCTAGAGATGAAGAATGATCATTGGAGCTATTTGTAAACAAATTGTATGGTTGAAATTCAAGAATCCTGCATAAATTTATTCAGAGTTCCAGGCTGGTAAATTTGCAATGTGTTCCATTTGTAACTACAGAATTGCATTTTTCAAATCTATTTATATGTAACTAGAAGAGCCACCATGTTGTTGAAGCCAAAAAGAATGCTGGAAAAAATCTCAGCAAGCCTAGCAGCATCTGTGAGGAAAAGAGAAAAGAGCTGATGTTTTGAGCCCCGATAACACTTTGTCAAAGTTTATTGGAGCTGGTTTTGTGTTACATCCCACAGCAGCTGACCATCTCTTGCTGTTTGCAAAAAAAAACTATCAATAGGCTCCAAAATTCCTTACTTGCAGTACAGCCTTCCATCCATCACAGCAATCAACTATCCTCAACTTTCAATTCTGTAGTGCCACGTATATCCAATGGGAACAGCTCATGCCATTCATAATGTCTGAGATGGAGACCAACTATGTAGTTGATACCTGCTCTTTCATTCTTGATCACCATCGCCAACCTATTCTACTCTTGTCTTGTATTATTTGGCAGCTCCTCTCCCATCTTATCGCCTGTCCAAACTAATTTCTTCCATAAGACTTACATGTTACATCCTCAAGCTCCATGCCAACCAAATCCTAACCACTCAATTATCTTTGATTCTTTGTGCTCAGCCAATGCCCTCCTTTCAAGATTTTTTTAATCTACTACTACTCAAAATTTTCACCCTTGACCCTTTCATTCCTTTCAATTAGTATTCCATCTCTAACCTCTCTTTACTGAATCTATTATTATTATTATTTCCATGCTGACCACTCCCAAAAGCAGTCTATACAAATCCATTTAGTTTAATTTTTCACCCTTCTTCCATCAGCAAGACAGCCTGGCCCATGTTACTCTCATGCAACAAAAATCAGCCATATTCCAAAGTGCTCTAAAGTTTTGGGAAGACAAATTGAATTCAAAGGGAAGACAAATCTGATTTATATTAAGGGATAAACTGTTTTAGATCTAAAAGCCTGTGGATTGTAAGAAGAAGGAGGCATGCAACAAAGATTTTGTTTGCACCACTGCTCAACCCAAATCCCCCTCCTGCCACCCCGATCCCATAATCTAGGTTGCAGGGGAAAAAAGGAAGATTTAAGATTTTTTCCCTTTTCGCAATCAACCCAGATGAAAAAGTGGCAGATAATTGAATAGCTCTTGGATGACTGAGCGTCAAGCTCCTTACCCAGTACTCATTTGCAATATTTCCTTCCGAAAGAAAATATAGTCAAAAGTAAAACTAGAAAATAATTTTATTAATCATGGGTTAACATCTAAGTCAGTTCCTCGCAAATTTTGCACTGCACTCAGTACTCATATCAATCTTTAATATAATGCAGATAAAATGGACACAAATCTGTTTGGTCAAATATTACTTGTCCATTTGTATGTCTATAAGTCTCCCTCCATAGGTCAGAAAACTATATTTATTTGCTTTTGCTTTCTTTGCATTGCACATTATTGGCAGAAAGCGGTCACATTTCTTGGTGCCAAATTGAGAATAATGTAGTGGAGCTGACTGATATCCTATCAACACCAATAAACTTGGTGCGTGCACTGATGTATGAAGAAAACTGATACATTTTGCTTTTACTCTGTGACATGGGTGAGATGCTGGCTGTTGCTATCTTTATTTTGTATACATAAATTACAGCGCCACTTTGTAACTTGACGTCATTGCCCATATCACGAGTGGTTTTAGCTTGCTAAAATGCAGTGATATTTTTGTAATATTACATCAATTGTTTAAGATGTTCATAGTCACAAAGAATTGTTATGCGTGACGTCTGCGGGGTAAATATGGTCCAAAATATTGTACAAGTACATTGACTGTTTAAATATTCGTTTGAAGTACCCTTCCCAGGGATAAGTGATTATTGAGTCAACACAGTAATCAAGTGACAGATTTAATATTGCATTTGCAGCCTAAGTCCATTGGTGCATTAAACTGAGCATGCTGTGGATCACCTTAGCCAATTTGAAACAGTAACAATTGAGAGAGCAGCTTATGCAAAGTAACTTATTAATCACACAGAAACCTTTTAATCGAGTTTAGCCAGTAAAGTATACGCTGGAGTAAAATCAGATATGGCAGTGTTTGGATCCCTCTGGATGGATGAATTAAGATAAACCAAAGCCCTTTCTCATCCATAATTCTGAGGTAGAACATAGAACATAGAACATAGAACATTACAGCGCAGAACAGGCCCTTCGGCCCACGATGTTGCGCCGACCAGTTACAAAAACAATGACCCACTAGCCTATACCAATCCCTTTTCGTCCATAAACCTATCCAGAGATCTCTTAAACGCCCCCAAACTAGACGCATCTACAACTGCAGCAGGCAGGGCATTCCAATCCCTCACCACCCGCTGGGTAAAGAACCTACCCCTGACATCCGTCCTGTAGCTACCCCCCCTTAATTTAAAGTCATGCCCCCTCGTGCTAGCTTTCTCCATCCGAGGAAAAAGGCTATCACTATCCACCCTATCTAAACCCCTAATCATCTTATATGTTTCAATAAGATCCCCTCTTAGCCGCCTTCTTCCCAACGAAAACAACCCTAGATCCCTCAGTCTCTCCTCATAGGACCTCCCCACCATACCAGGCAACATCCTAGTAAACCTCCTCTGCACCCTCTCCAACGCCTCCACATCCTTCTTGTAATGCGGGGACCAGAACTGCACACAGTACTCCAAGTGCGGCCGCACTAGAGTAGTGTACAGTTGCAACATTACACTGCGACTCCTAAATTCAATCCCCCTACCAATAAACGCCAAGACACCGTACGCCTTCTTGACAACCTTATCTACTTGATTCCCAACTTTCAGGGATCTATGTACACACACACCTAGATCCCTCTGTTCATCCACACTATTCAAAGTCCTCCCGTTAGCCCTATACTCGACACATCTGTTGCTCCTACCAAAGTGAATTACCTCACACTTCTCCGCATTAAATTCCATCCGCCACCTCTCGGCCCAGCTCTGCAACCTATCTAAGTCTCCCTGCAGACTATGACACCCTTCCTCACAATCTACCACACCTCCAACTTTGGTGTCATCAGCAAATTTACTAATCCACCCAACTATACCCTCATCCAGATCATTAATAAAAATTACAAACAACAGTGGCCCCAAAACAGATCCCTGAGGCACACCACTCGTAACTGCACTCCATGATGAATATTTACCATCCACCACCACCCTCTGTCTCCTATCTGATAGCCAATTCCTGATCCAACTTCCTAGATTACCCACAATCCCATACATCTGCATTTTCTGCAGAAGCCTACCATGGTGAACCTTATCGAACGCCTTACTAAAATCCATGTATACCACGTCAACTGCCTTACCCCCATCCACCTCTTTGGTCACCTTCTCAAAAAACTCAATAAGGTTAGTAAGGCACGACCTACCTGCTACAAAACCATGCTGACTATTTCTAATCAATTCATTACACTCCAAATAACTATAAATCCTATCCCTAATAATTTTTTCTAAAACCTTGCCCACAACAGAAGTAAGACTCACCGGTCTATAATTCCCGGCAAAGTCTCTGTTCCCCTTCTTAAACAATGGGACAACATTCGCTATCCTCCAATCCTCCGGGACTACACCAGAGACCAATGACGACCTGAAGATCTGAGCCAGAGGCTCTGCAATCACCTCTCTAGCCTCCCAGAGAATCCTAGGGTAGATCCCATCCGGACCAGGGGACTTATCTATTTTCAGCCCCTCAAGAATTTCCAGCACATCCTCTTTATCAACCGTAATACTTTCTATTTTACACCCCTGCGACCCAATGTCCTCCTCAGCTATATTCATGTCCCCCTGCGTGAACACCGAAGAGAAATATTGGTTCAATACTTCTCCAATCTCCTCCGGTTCCACACACAACTTCCCCCTGCTGTCTGTAACTGGCCCTAATCTTGCCCTGACCAACCTTCTGTTCTTGACATACTTATAGAACGCCTTAGGATTCTCCTTAATCCTATCAGCCAAAGTCTTCTCATGTCCTCTTTTAGCCCTTCTCAACTCACTCTTCAACTCCCTCCTAGCCAATCTAAAGCTTTCTAGTGCACTATCTGAGCCCTCCAACCTCATCCGAACATAAGCCTCCTTTTTCTTTTTAACCATCGACTCAACTCTTTTAGTGCACCACGGTTCCCTAGATCTACCAAATCCACCATGCCTGACAGGGACATACCTATCAAGGACTCGCAGTAGCTGCTCCTTGAAAAAATTCCACATTTCAGATGTTCCCAGTCCCTGCAATCCCCTAATCCAATCCATGCTTCCTAATTCACTCCTGATAGCCTCATAATCGCCCTTACCCCAGCTAAAATTGCTGACCCGAGGTTCACGCCTATCTCTTCCCATCACTAAGGTGAACGTAACCGAATTGTGGTCACTATCACCAAAATGCACACCAACTTCCAAGTCTAGCACCTGGTCTGGCTCATTTCCCAGCACCAAATCCAATATAGCCTCACCTCTAGTTGGCCTGTCTACATACTGAGACAAAAAACCTTCCTGCACGCTTTGTACAAACACTGACCCCTCTAGCGAGCTAGAACTATAGCAACTCCAATCAATATTCGTAAAGTTAAAGTCCCCCATAACAATTACCCTATTACTTTCACTCCTAACCAGGATTGTCTCCGCAATCCTTTCCTCAACCTCTCTAGAACTTTTAGGAGGTCTATAAAAGACTCCCAACAGGGTGACCTCTCCTCTCCTATTTCTAATCTCCGCCCATACTACCTCAACTGACAAGTCCTCATCAAACTTTCTCTCCGACACTGTGATACAGTCCTTGACTAGCAATGCTACCCCACCCCCCCTTCTACCTTCTCTACTCCGACTAAAGCATTTGTACCCCGGAACCTGCAACATCCATTCCTGACCCTGCTCTATCCAAGTCTCAGAAATGGCCACAACATCAAAGTCCCAGGTACTGATCCACGCTGCAAGTTCATCCACTTTATTGCGAATACTCCTCGCATTAAAGTACACGCATTTCAAACCCTGCTCCGCCCCACCCCCACTATGCCGTGCCTTGCATTCCCCAACTATGCCCCCCTCACTTTCACCCCCTTTCCTCACTATCCCTCCCCCCCTCCGAATCAGTTTAAACCTTCCTGCATCGCTTTTGCAAATTTACCCCCCAGGATATTGATTCCCCTCTGGTTCAGGTGTAGACCATCCCTCTTATAGAGGTCCCACCTTCCCCAGAATGAGCCCCAATTGCTCAAGTACCTGAACCCCTCCCTCCTGCACCATCCCCTCAGCCACGAGTTCAAACTTTCCCTCTCCCTATTCCTCTCTAATCTATCCCGTGGCACAGGCAAGAGTCCAGATATAACTACTCTTTCTGACTTCGCCTTGAGTTTCCATCCCAACTCCATAAATCTTTGCTTAATATCCCCTTCCCTTAATCTCCCTATGTCATGTGTCCCCACATGAACTATAACTTGGGGTTGATCTCCCTCTCCCCTAAGAGTCCTGAATACTCTGTCCGATACATCCTGGACCCCAGCCCCTGGTAGGCAACACACCAGCCCAGAGTCCCTACCCTTACCTCCAACTCTCCTATCCGTCCCCATAACCGTGGAGTCCCCAATCACGAGGCCCAATCTCTTACCCCTAACCACCTGAGGCTTGCCAATAGGCTCACCCCCAGAGACCTGCTCCCTTTGGCTATCCCCAGTTGATTTCTCCTCAACTGTAGCCTCCAGGACCGAGAACCTATTTTGGAGGGGAACAGCCCCAGGGGATTGTCCCCCCAACTGCTTTTTGCCCCTCTTCCTGGCAGTGACCCAAGACTTATTCCTAGGAGTGACTATCTCCTTATAACTCCTTTCTATGTCCTGCTCCACTTCCCGAATTATACGTGGTCTTACAAATCAGTGAGTTCAGGCTTCCTCACTGTCAACAGTTCGGTTTTAAGTAGGTCAGTGGCACAGATTGCTGTCTTCTAATACTGGTCTTCAGACTTTGCCTTTTGTTTAGTTACTGTAATTTCATAAGTTTTATTATGTGTTTATAAATTTTACTTTTACATATAAAGTGCATTGGTTTATGAATGAGTGTGCTACAGTCAAATGTTTGCATGTTATCTGGGGTATGACTTGGTAATCACCCAGTGCTGCACGACAAAAATACACATTCAAGCAGAACAGCGAGCTACAATCTGAGTGATGTTGGTCATTGCAAAGTGACAGTGAACTGTAGGGACCCCTACTTCAGAGGCAAAATGAGGTGGGAAAATGATCCTGACTTCTTCCCTTCATTCTCTAACTAGTTATATACAGCTGTTTATAAATGTTTGATGTGGCTCCATGCTCTTTTTAACTGAAAACACAAATACTACACAGACTTAAAGGAGAAGTTGAATCAAAAATACTTCTGCAGTCAAAATGAATCCGAGGGCAACAGGAAGAAAGATTAAAGAATACAATTAGATAATTGAACAAACTCAGTGACACACCACCACCTGCCAGATTGTTGAGGGCAATGAAGCGTGGCGATAAAACTTCAAAATAATTGAATTTATTGTTCACGGGAAATAAATACTTCAAACAGGTTATGAGAATTTAGAGATATGAAACAACTCCAGTATGTTCATCTGCAGAAATATTTGAAATTTTAAGTTTTAATTTTTCTTTTGGTAAATTAAACACTTGATTCCAACTTATTAATAGCTGTTTGCAATGAAAATGTGCATCTTTGGAACGTGAGGGGAGCAAATACAAAAGCTTTCATCAAGTGCCAAGGAGCCCAGTGCACTTAAACTTCTGCTTGTTCATACTGCATTGTCAGAACATACTTGTTCAAACTCGCTGTTTTACTAAGTCTGTAATGTTGCGATCTCATTAAAAGGGTCACCAGAAAGTTTGTGAGGAAGTTAGAAGTAGTGGGTAGTTTCAGGTCCTTTGCAGCTTTTGCTCTTTTCATTAACAGGAGATTATGTTTTTCTAATGTTAATTTATTGAGCAAAACCAAAGAAAACACAAGCTGCACTTTGCTGAACAGATTTATTTGAATAGTTAAAGAGAAGGGAATTAATTCTAAATCTGCCATAAATAATCCTCTAGAATAAGACTTTGAACTGACACTGCTTATAGTTGGAAGAATCTGTTGTTTATGACTCTTCATGCAAAATCTAATATGATCAACATAACAGGCAGATCAGTCCACCATTAATTCAGTTACATTTGTTTGTGTCAAATGAAATCTAGTAACTGAGTACCAACAGTTTGACATTTTAAGGGTGATGTGACATTCTTAAATAATGAAGCAGAGAGCCAGAACCAAAAAAAGGTTCTGTTTTAAAAAAGGGGTTGTTGAGCAGATTTCTAGCATTGCACCTATTTAGTCCCTGCAGCATCTATGAAAAAGTAGCCCGATGAAATTTAGTATATACATATCCTAAAGTGCATATAACTCGGGATCCAGAACACACAACAATAAGGGCGGGATCTCTTTTCATGAGATCGCCACAAGGACTCGATCTGACGAAACCTGGAAATCTCAAATCTTGCTGGCAAGACTGCCATCTCCAGTGTAATCAGGTTCATGCCCATAATGAGAGTGAACCTGATTTCAAAACATTTTAATAAATTTAAATCTAATAAATGCCTCCCCTCATCAGATTCCCCACCTCATGAGATTTTCACATGTTGATGAGATGATTGTGGAGTGCGGATGTAATGGAGGGGGGGAAAATATTGGGGATGATTGCGGGGGAAGGGGGTGAGGAGGCATGCTGGCAATGATCGTGGGAGTGGGTGGGGAGAGGACACATATCTCCATGGTGGGGTGGGTAGATTAAAGGGGCATTCTAGCGATGATTAGCAGGGGTAGTGGTGGAGATTAATATTTGTTTTTGTGATCCAGGTATCCGTTCATTTCCAAGCTCTAATAAGAATCTCTGCCCATTTTTATTTTTGGCAGTTTTAAAGTGACAAAATCTGGAAAGAAAACAGGCCTGCGGAGCTGGAGAGTTCCATACCTGTTTTCTCTCTGAAACTGACACTCTGTCAATTCCTTCCTGTATGTTTTGTGTAACAAATGATTTGCACTCAGCGCTCTCTCTCGAACACAGTTTTCTGGAGCATATGCAAGCAAAAGTTTCTCCCATTTTAAAAACCTGTCAGTATTGCAATTAATCAGAATTATTTTGTGTTCTGTGTTACAGGTAATACAGAAGTATTTCCATACTGATGTCATTGGACAGTAGAAATCTGACTCTTTTTTCCAAATGGCTCCAAATTCTGTTGACAATGATGGACTTATGCCAGGGATATTTGACAGTGGACAACACCAATTCATTCTCTGGAGTCTGCTTGCCATTGTTTGTGCCTTCTTGCTCCTGGCCATTCTCAATTTTCTGTGCAATAGCTGTGACAGGTAAGAACACACCTCAAAGGAGAAAATAATTTCCAGTATCAAACCTTGTTACACTAAGGTGATGAAAGAGGGCATTAAACAATTCCATACTAATTGTGGCATACACCAGTTTGCCAGTGAATGGGATGCAACTCTTGTTCAAGTGCGGTTTTTCTATTTTTCAATTGGTGTCAAGTGTGGCTCTTTAGGCACCGATTGCATTCCCTGACATAATACTGAGTTTTCATTAGAGTGGGGGCATATTTTCTTAAGAGGAGGGAAATACTGACAATGTGGTAAGGTGGTAATGATATCAATGCAATGGTCTGTGAAACCTGGTGACTTGGCAATGGATCATAGTGAAGAGGATTTTAGCTACAAATGCATGACACTGTGGATAATGCTTTATGGGATTTTAGGATTAATAATGCTGACACTTTAAAGTGAAGTTATCTTTTTGTTCCTTTTAAATTATTTTAAAACTAATGTTGGCTTTGTCAATCTGGGTTTCTGCCAGTCTGAAGTTAGAGTCTTTGTGGGTTTAGTGCTCTATTACATTACTGTCAATGTCTTCCCTAGAATTTAGTCTAGTCAACAAGAACAGAATAATTAGGCGTGGGGGTAGGCCATTCAGCTTCTTAGCCCACTCTGCTATTCAGTAAGATCATTGCTGATCTGGTTGTGGCATGAATTCCACCTACCGGCCTGCTCCCCATAATCCTTGACTCACTTGTCAGTCAAAAATCTAACTGAGCTTTGAATATATTCAATGACACGGTCTCCACTGCTCTTTGGGGGAAGAGAATTCCATCGCCTAACAGCCCTGTAGGGAGAAAGAAATTCTCCGAATCTTAGTCTTAAATGGAGGACCCCTAATTTTAAAACCATGCCTCCAAATTATAGGCTTCTCCATAAGGGGAAACATCCTCTCAACATCCACGCCATTAAGTCCCCTTTTGTATGTTCCAGGAAGATCCCTTTTCATTCTTCTAAACTCCACGGATGTAGCCCCAGCCTGCTCAGTCTTTCCTCATAAGATAACCCCCGTCATTCCAAAAATCAGTTAAGTGAACTTCCTTTAAATTGCTTCTAATGCATTTATATCTTTTTTAAATAAGGAGACCAAAACTATAGACAGTATTTGGTCCTGTCATTACCTCCTGAAGAATGGATTCTCGCATTTTCCCTGCTGACAGCTGCTTTTTGTCTGCCTCCTACCTTAAATAATGGGATTACATTTGCCATTTTCCAATCCACTGGAATCTAGTGTATCTACAGAACTTTGACCGATCCATCAGGCCTAGGGGACTTGCTTGTCAGCTTCCAGTTCTAATAGTTTTCCAGGTATCTTTCCCTAATGATTGTTTTAAATTTCTCCCTTCCATTTATCTTTTGATTTACAAATATTCTTGAGTTTTTTTTGTCTTCTACTGTGAAGACACAAAATTACTTAGCCAATGCTTCCACCATTTCCTTGCTTCCAATTATTAATGTCCCTTCTCTCTCTAAGGGACCACTGTTCACTTGAGTTACTACTTTTCCTTTTTAGATACTTATAGAAATCCTTATTTTATTTAATATTTTCAGCTAGCTTTCTCTCATACTCAAATTTCTCCCTTCTTATTTTTAAATCATTCTTTGCTGGTTTCTAAAATATGTCCAATCTTTGACCTATCATTAATCTTTGTGGTATTGTATGCTTTTCTTTCAATGTAATATTTTTAATTTCCTTAGCCATGGGTCACACATCATTCTTATAGAGCCTTTCTTTCTTAGAGGAATATATCTTTGCTGAGAATTGTGAAATATCTGTTAAGTATTTGTCACTGCTCGTCTACTGACCTACTCTTTAACCTATTTTCCAGGTTCACTTTAGCCAACTCAGACTTCATACCCTTGTAATTGCCTTTAGATTTAAAATGCAAATCGTAGACCCACACTTCTCAGCCTGACAATGAAAGTGAAATTCTATAATGTTATGATCACTGTTGCCTAGCGGCTCCTTTGACATCGTTAACTAATTCTGTTTCATTGCACATTACAAGGTCAAAAAATGCCTGTTCCCTGGAAGCATTAGAATATATTGCTCCAAGAATCTGTCCTGAACATACTTTATGAATTCAACCTTTAGGCTACGTTTGCTAAATTGATTCTAATCTATAGGAAGATTAAAATCTTCCATGATTATTGCAACACCTTTCTTGCAAGTTCCAATTATTTATTTCTGTGTACCCTATACACTGTCCTACAGTGTAGATACTGTTAGAGAGTCCATAAGCTACTCCCATCTCTACTCAAACCAACTCTACATCTTGATCTTTGAACATAAGAACATAAGAAATAGGAGCAGGAGTAGGCCATCTAGCCCTTCGAGCCTGCCCCGCCATTCAATAAGATCATGGCTGATCTGTCGTGGCTCAGTTCCACATTCTCGCCCTCTCCCCATAACCCTTAATCCCCTTGCCTATCAAAAACCCATCAACCCGCGTCTTAAAAATACTTAGCGAGGTAGCCTCCACCACTTCAACGGGCAGAGAATTCCAGAGATCCGGAGTGTCCCTCTGCAGGGTCTTGTAGTCAGCTGAACTCAACCAATACAGAGACTTTGAAAGACAGCATGTAGTTCAAAAGTGAAAAGAAGTTTATGGCTAATGGATGAATTGGGAGAAAAGATAGTCAGCAAGTACCAGCTACCCTTTCTGACATAACAGTATGAGATTGATATACTCTTCTGAACTCAATTTCCCAGCCCAGCTGGTCACCAAAACTGGAGGGTTCAATTACAATATTACACATTATTACCTTAACCAATAACACCGTCAGCAGGATTAGGAGCTCGTTAGTGCATTGCACCTGAAAGTTCTTCCCTCATTATTAAGAAACCTAACTACCTGAATCTAGATTCAAGGATATTGCTATTACCTGCAAATTTTAATTGGTAAAGGGAGTCAATTTCCTTGCCTGTATCCAGTCCTATTATCAGCAAAAGAATTTGGTCTGTCTGCTACTGTATATTTCCCAATATGCTGAGCAGTTAAATTGCCTATTGGCCTAGGTTTACAAAATATGTACAGTTTAATTTCAAAATACTTCGTTATATTGTGGTTATACAGACAATACCCTTGCAAATTGTATTGGGCACATGGTGAATCCTTATTCTATATACAAGGCATCTTGTAATCTTTACCTTAACCTAATCTGCTTATTATAGTAAATATAAAAGCCCCTTGTTTTAAATTATAAGTTTTATATTAGCCTCCTTCAATCTTCAGAACTAAGATTGTGTCTCACAATTGCACCCATACTAGCCTGATTAAGAGAGTATCCCCACTACCTTTTTCTAGCTGTTGTTGTTCCTAAGTATCAAATGCCATTGAATATTTAGGTGCCAGCTTTGGTCACCTTACAACCATTTCTCTGAAATGGTGATCAAATGAAAATATATTTATTCATATTTGAGCTATTCATTAATCAGTTTTGTTAGAAATATTGTATGCATTCAAGTACAGAGCCTTTAATTCTGCCTTTTCAACATTCTTGTAAACTTTGTCCTTATTTGTTGATGCAATCTTAGGTTTGTTCCCTTTCTCCTTTCCTGCCACATTCTGGTTGTCATCCATTTCTCTACCCTGCTCTAATGCTTTGTCCTTTCTCATTAATTTACATTTCCCTCATAGGATCCCTCTTTTTAGACCCCCACCTCATCCCACTACCACTTTTAGTTAAGATTCTTTCTACTGTCTTAGTTATGCAACTAGCTAGAACATTGGTCCCGGGACAGTTCAGTTGAAAACTGTCCCAATGGTAAAATTCCCACCTTCACCAATACTGATGACAGTGCCCCATAAATCAAAACCCATTTCTTCCACACATTGCTTTGAGCCATGCATTCAATTCATCTTATCATGTTTAACCTATACCAATTCACTGGTAGCTCAGGTGGTAATCCAGAAATTATCTTTTGATGCTGCTTTTTATTTTAGCTCTCAGCTGCTTATAATTCCTAATCATTCTTAGTCCTTTCTATGTCTAGGTACCCACATGGACCACAACAACTGGATTTTCCCCATCCCACTGCAAGTACCTAGCCACCCCCAAGCAGATGTTGCAAAACTCTGACCGGGTCAATGGCAGGTTGCAGTGGAAAGCCAAGTTCCCCTGCATTTAGATGAGGCCATGATGTGGGTATGCCGGCGTTGGACTGGCGTAAACACAGTAAAAAGTCTGACAACACCAGGTTTTAGTCCAACCTATTTATTTGATAATATTCTCACTAGCTTTCGAGGGGACAGCCTCTTCGTCAGGTGAATGGAGAGTTCTGGCCCGGGACAGTTCAGTTGAAAACTGTCCCAATGGTAAAATTCCCACCTTCACCAATACTGATGACAGTGCCCCATAAATCAAAACCCATTTCTTCCACACATTGCTTTGAGCCATGCATTCAATTCATCTTATCATGTTTAACCTAACTCTCCATTCACCTGACGAAGAGGCTGTCCCCTCGAAAGCTAGTGAGAATATTATCAAATAAATAGGTTGGACTAAAACCTGGTGTTGTCAGACTTTTTACTGTGTTTAGATGAGGCGCCAGAGGACAATAGTGCTTCTGGAACTGTGATGTATCAAATGAACATTCTATTTGAGTTGAGAGGTGGGGATGGAAAAAAGTATGAGAAAAATCAATATTTCAAAAAAAATCAGTGAGACCTGATCATCATTCAATTAAATTATATCATGCCTCATGTTTCAAGTTTAATCAAGTTATCTATCAATACTTTTTCCCCAGTGAAGGACCTGGCTATTAGATTGCTTTCCTCTGCAGTGTAAAAGAACTTCTCAGAGTACCGATGTGCAACTTTGTGATTAGAATGAGGAGAATGTTTTTGTAATGCGCTTCACTAATTGGGCTGTGGAATTTAAGAAATAGAACAGTTCTGAATTTTAGCTATCTGGTTCATATGTTAAAGAAGAAACCAAAACAATTTCATTTTAATTATCCACTAAGAATGCTCATTGCGAAAAGAATTTGTGAAATAGATTTTCATGTTGTCCTATAGTTAGATATTTGCCACATTACAAACACAAAATTAAAAGGCTTACCTAGAAAGGGCTGTCTTCTAGTAATTGTCTAGCAATTTATTAGCAGCCCTTGAAATCTGCCCTGAACAGAAATTGAAAGCTGTGTGTAGCAAGCCTACAACTCCCTTTGTTTTGAGGTTGCTTGTGCAGACTTTACAATAGATGATATTCTGGTTACAGTGCATCCCAGAATCTAAATGGATTTTGACATCTGCAACCTGATTATTTAAAAACTTGTGGTTGACTTTTTGCTAAGGTCTGTGCATCCCCTGATGTAAAACATCTGCATGTCATGATATTAGGATTCATTAAGAGCAGCATTTTACTGAAGGTGCATTATTTTTGTGAAAGCTAATAACTGAATTAATCAATGCAGGTTGTTCCTAATTGGCACTAAATGAGTAGGCATTTTGGTTTTTTAAACATGTATAGAATTTAGGGTACAAAAATAGGCAATTCAGCCCAAGAGCTCCGCACCAGTTTTTATGCTTCATATGAGCCTTCTCCCACCTGTCTTCAATCTCACCCTAACAGCTTATCCTTCTAATACCTTCTTCCCTGTGTCCTTATTTAGCTTCCCTGGTGCCTAGTAATTGTTAACCCAATTCCCACGACTGTCAACACCTTAGGGTAGATATTAAACTAAAACAGCTACAAGCAGAACAGGCTGCAGATTCTATGATGAGCGACTCACATCCTGACTTCCTCAAAGCCTGTCAACCTTCTCACATGAGGCATGTGATGGAATACTCACCACATCCCCATCAACCCTCATTGTCCTCACTTGGATCATATTCCTGCTTTGTCACTAGGTTTGCATTCTGGAATTCTCTAATTCATCTTGCAGTGGTGTGGACTGCAGTCATTCAAGGATGCAGGACACAACCAACATTTTGGGTGGTGGGAGAAGAGGGTCATCTTGTGATAAACAAATTTTGGCCTTGCAAGCCATGCCCACATCCAAGGACTAGAAAGTAACAAAACAAAGGAACAACGGTAGAGTACTGCAAATGCCAGTTTGGCTTAGTCACAATGTAATCTGCCCCGTTATAGTCCTTTCTAACCTTAAAAGATTTATGTAAGAAAAGAGAGGAGTCTCCACTGGAGCATAAACATTGGAGAGCACTCAATATTCCAGTGATTGATTTTGGGTTTAATTTCAATAGTTTTATACTCTGTGTTTATATTTATTAGGTGATGAATGTATTTAAAGGACCTTCTCACAGTCCAATTGCATTATTCAGTATCTGGGATTCTCTCCGAACACTCAATGCCTGGACAATAAGAAGAAGCAAGAATTGGGATGGTGGCAGCTGGAGGCCAGACATGAACAGGCACCAGTGTTTGGTTTCTTTCAGAGCTCCACTCTTCCAGTTGAAGGAGCTATATTCAGTGGGGCATAGAGAATGCCTCCACTGTGTAGTTGTGTATATTTTCTTAGAATGTCATATGAATAATCTGTACACAATTACCATGCAAAAATTATGAACCAGCAAAACATCTGCATTCTTTGAGTAACTTATTCATTAACTGCTTCTTAAGTGATGTTGACGTTTTCTATACTGGCAAAAGTGCAAAATTCTATCTTAAAACATGAATAATAATATTTATACAACATGTAGAGAGATAAAGAAAATGTGAGATTTAGAGGTACATAATAATGGTTCCAGATATTTTTAATTGTGCTATCCTAATAGCAAATTTAGACAACTATCTACCCCATTCATTAATTCTGCCATAATAGCAAGCTCATTTCAAATATGGTAGAATAGTATTTTGAAATGTATTGATACAGGACATTGTGGAAATATCACCTGGGTATGATCATTCAGGTGTATTGCTGTATGATCCCCATTTTACACAATGGACCAAGAAGTGGGGGAAATTGTTCAGTGCTTAGATCGCCCAGACTTCAGGCATTGCATGATCTGTCCTATAAGTAGATTCCACTTAAGATTAAAGCTCAATCTTAAGATTAATTTCAAATGGGTGAGCCAAGACTTTTCCATTTAATCAAGTATGGACAACTGCTGGTAAGGCACCAATGCTTCAGAAAAAGCTCCAGTCTTTACCTGTACAAGATAAATTTACTGCAAGTTACGGTTAGAGATCATGGGAGTGGGAAGTTTGGAGGGGGAAGATTGGGACTAGATTGGATATGTGTTGGAGATCATGGGAGGGTGGGTTCAGTGATGGGATGGTGTGTTGGAGGGAGATTAAAGTGAGTGTGGTTTGCTCTAGTGCTCCACCTGGCCTGAGAAGGCATTTTTTCGACAGATCGAGCCTTTCTTGCCACTTTTCATCTGCATGGTTTCCCAGGGAGCCTGGCTGACTAAGGGGAAAAAATAGAAATTCTGCTAAATTGGAGACATGTCACCTGCCAAAAACTCTAATCATTAAACGGTCTCCTGCTGCCATTAAAACTGGTGATCTTTCTGCAATTTAACTATCCAGCTGCCACAAGCCCACCATTTGGGGGATTGCAGTCACTTTTTTTAAAGAAAAATCTGCTATTAATAATAAAGTGGTGCACTAATATATTACCAAGTACTGAATGAAACAGTGCAGTATTTACTTTATATTCTTTAGATTCCATTCAATATTTTCACTTCTCTGAAGTTAGCTAGTTAATTTAACCTCCTTGTCCCAGGTGGGACATAAGGCTGCAACAATGTTCCTCCATCAGGCCCTGTCTTGTCCTATGGCTTGTGCCTCGCCCCGTGTAAAGTCCCCATTCTACCCTACAAGACATATTGTTGTTTTGGGCCCCAAAATACTTCTGATCAATCTCCTGACTTCCCTGGTTGGGCTTTCATTTAAAGCTATCATATTGCTAACAGGTCAGCTGGGGTTCCCCATTGCATCCCTAGATATTGTCGTGGAATTTGTCACCATCCCTGTAACTTGATGTTGTTTTACGGGGTGGAAGACAAGATGCTGTGTTAGCCTGGCCCCTCGCCTGAAACCTGTCTACCGTGGGTAAACCTGTTAGGAGCCCAAACTCCTTCGGTATAGCTCCCAGATTTGCTAACCACTCTATCACAACAAGGCCACAGCATGTGCTGAAGACATTTCTGAAGGCTTTTTGAGCTAACAATCTGAAATGGGGACCTTGACCTTACTTTTCTTCCTTGTGCCATAGCCCAGGAAAATTGAGGACAAGCTGTATTGTCCCTGCCTGTTATCTAGCTGAGAAATTGGATTGTCAGAAACCAACGGATTTCTTTTCTTTATTAGAATGGGCAGCTATGTAACTCATGACAAGTAGTTTAAAAAGAAAATTTAGGCGTCTTATAATCTATTTAAGTTATGAGCCTGTCTCAATGTGATCATCTACAAGAGAGAGAGAAAATGTGATGTTTTTATTTTCAGACCAATATACGGCCTCTTGCTATGCCTAATGTAAAATCGGATGTTCAAACATCAGTACAATTACACATTATGATCCATCTGTTCCGCGCACTCTCCAAAACTTGTACTGTATTTGTGTTGTGGGAGATTTAATGATGCAATACCAATAACTCTTCAGCTTTGCAATATCTTGCAGTTATTCAAGTGAAAGTGGAGTGCTTCAGGCTGCAGATGTGTTTATGGTCAGCAGCAATTAAATGCTACTATGTTAATATCAGGGAATAGTCAGTCTCAGGATAAAACCCAATAGACAGTGTTGGCTTTTTGTAGTTCCTTATCACCACCAGTCATGTGATAATTGACAATATAACCATTTCTAAAAAATGTGGATTGAATTATCTGATACCACTGACATGAAAAGTGATTAAAGACCTTGCATGCAGGAGACAATTCCCAAAGATGAACTCTGGAGCAATGTTGACAGCTTCTTTTTATTATTTTGGACATATCTTTCCTGGTCTATAAAGCGTCTTTGTAAGGTGGTTTGGGATCATTAGTGCAGCTGATATGTTCAGGTTGCACTTTGTGATACATTATAGAGCGTTCAAACGAGCATATTTCATTTTAATGTGCAAATCACTCAAATGTCATGGGTCAATGAGGAGTGAAGGGAACTGCTATTAAGAAAACCTGCTGTCTTGTTCAAACATATCATATGCCATCTATAGATGACCTAATGTTGCAAATGCCTTTCTATTACCAGACACCTGGACATTGCCGAGCCGAATGGGATCAGTGAGAATCTAATGAGAATGGTACGTATTGTAATTTCTTTCAAAATCTATCAGGATATAATAAAAGTAGCCATCAAAAATAACCATCTTGCTTTGACAACCATTTACATGTAAGTGCTAACTTTAGTTTGTCTGGAGGATTCTCAATATTTTAATTAGCGAGGAATACTCCCAGAAAAAGTTGAATTTATCATGATTTTGTTGGACCATATTTTTCAGTGTTAGGGAGTAATCCAAATGACGTCCATTTTCACTAAAAGCACATGCTTGCTTTTCTTTAGATGTTTTCTAAAAGAAAAATCAAAATCAGTGTTTTTCTCAATTCTATCCATCATTCTTTCCTTCTCACACAAGACCAGAGAATGTTAGGAATAACTCAGCAGGCCTGGCAGTAACAGTAGGGAGAGAAAACAGAGTTCACATTTTGCGTTATTCTCTCGTTATTTTGCTTTCTGTACACCTCCATGTTTGGACTCAACATGCCTCAGTAAGAATCCTTCAGTCTGATTAGTTAAGGAGACACACTGTTGGTTGCCCTGCTCACACAGTTCCCGATCCTCTATCGACCTTGCCCTATTCTGACTGTCCAATATCTGCAAGTCACAATGTGAAAGCTCACACCATTGCAATGATTGATAGGTGCCATTCATCTGCTTCTAACCTTAAAATGCTGCCAATTTTTTTTAAAGCTTTTCTTTTAAATTTGTCTCCGCTTCTATTTTCTCCGTTAATTAGCGCTGGCTACCATAATTTTTTTCCCAACCTAGAGGATGAGCAAATGACCTGTGCTTAGTATTTGATGAGCATCATTTTTAGATCAGTTATTAGGAACAAAAGAGGAAACAAAATGATTCACCATCATTTGTCTCCTCCTTTGAGGACACGTCCAGGCAATCTTTTTTTCCTTCGTCACAGATTTAATTTTAGGCTTGCCACATCGAGAATTATAAGCATTTATATCCTGCGGCACCATACTACTTCATATCTTTATTTTCATATGGAGGTCTCCTTGAACCTTTGAGATCATTTCATATAAATGCCCTACATCCTTCAATACTTTTGATTAACAAAAACTTATGGATCTTAATTTTAAATATAACATTTGCAAAAGAGGGTTTTGAACAACTTCTATCCTTTCTGCATAGAAGTATTTTCTAATGGTAAAAATGGAGATAGTTTTCTTTTTAAAGTTTTCCTTCAGTGGTTAAACGGATCTTTTAGTGGAACATAATCTTAAAACATTTAATTTCCTGGGAACAATTTCAACATTTCAGAGCCACATAAATCTGTTAAAGTAACCACATCATTGACAACACCCTGAACACACACATGAATCTGGAAGTGAATCGGCTATGTTCCTGTGTTGCAAGATATTTTTCTGCAGTTTTTTTTCAGGCACCCTATTTTCTTTCAGATTTTATGGAGCTGGTATGAAGGAGAAAAAAGAATCATGCAAGTAAAAATACCAGAGCAACTCGAAGAGTCGAACCATTGTTGACATAGACACTTTCAAAACTAAGTTTACTTCTTTGAATAATAATATTTTAATATAGAATCTAAATTAACTTTTTCAAAATCAGTACATGACCCTAATTATGCAAGTCTTTTTATAGCCTTCAGAAAAAGAGACCAAAAGCTATACAGTCATGAATTGTGGAAATGTGGAGCCAGCAAATGGTCACACTGACAGTCTTGCAAATGGAAATGGTAAGCCATAATTAACATTTTTTAATCTAGTGGCATTTGAAGTAACATTCTTATTTGGCCTGATGCAACCCTAGAACAGTTATGCACATTAATATTTAATTACATAGTATTCATTTCTTAAACAATTTTTAATGGGATGATTTCCTAGTTCATCTAATTAAGTACATGTCCATTTGTGGGAATACAGTTTTAAAATTTTGTCTTGCGTTTGCCAAAACGTTGATTCTTCAGTCATTACTATTTTCTGATACTCTTTGTATCAAAAACATCACATTGCACTTTTTAATTGAATGCTTCTGTTCACTTGCACCAATAGTTGCTTTATGTTGCTTGTTAGATTTTGGAGCAATGTTTACCCAAATGCAAAGAATGCTACATGTCTCATAATAACGTTGATTCTTTTAATTTCTCTTTGAAAGTTCTTTCAGATGAGAGTGCAACTGTTCAATCTTCTGAAGAAGCAGTGCTTCCAATTGCAGTAAACCAACAAGATAGCTCCTGTAAGTCTTCAAAATGCCCTCAGAGTAGAGAACTACCACAAATACCTGGGAATGATTCAGTACCAAACACTGAATCTACAGAAGTGACTGAAAGCAAGATCTCCCATGCAGCATATGAGCCCTATGAGGTGCTAAAGGACAGTTCTTCTCAAGATATAGTCATTGAAGACTCTCTCTATGAAACAGTAAAGGAGCTAAAAGAAGAATCTGGCAGTGTGATCAATGAAATTTATGTTCAGTCAGAAAATGTGGATTTGAATATCACGGTGCAAGGTCAGAATCCAGAACTTGCTGGTACAAGTGCAGAATATGCAACAGTAAGCAAGGCGAAAGTGAATCAGCAGAGCACTTCAAAGGAACAGATAATGATTGTGGAAGGTGATCCTCCACCAATTCTAGTAAAGGAGCTGGGTGAAAATGAGCATGTGGAGAGGAAAGATGCAGAGGTGAGAAATTTTGTTATTTCTAGCTCATTCAGATCTGTTCTTTGAAGTGCTGACTCATATTTGCTCAAAAAGGGCCTGGCACGTGGGGTTTCCTCACCTTATTGACAGTGTTGATTGGGGGGAAAAAAAATGTATTTATGAATTCCTTTTCAGAATGTTAAAGTTAGGAGCATGGATGATCTGACTGTGGACTAGACTCCACCTTCCTGTCTGCTCCCTAGAATCCTTAACTCCCTGTCTTTCAAAAATCTATCTAGCTCGTCTATTTCATCACTGAAGTAATTGGATTATTCCATACCGCTGCTTTTGGTTTCTTGCGATTAGATACCCTTAAAACCCCAAAAATACTTTTACATGCTTTTTTTTAGGAAAATATTTTCTTAACTGTGTTATTTATGTATTGATATTATTAATTCAAACATTCTTTCGACTGCAGGTTTGCATCAGTTAGAACAGCACAATAGCACAGTGGTTAGCACTGCTGTCACACGGTGCCAGGGACCTGGGTTTGATTCCTGGCTTGGATCACTGTCTTTGCAGAGTCTGCATGTTCTCCCATGTCTGCGTGGGTTTCCTCTGGGTGCTCCAGTTTCCTCCCACAGTCCGAAAGACGTGCTGGTTAGGTGCATTGGCCATGCTCCCTCAGTGTACCTGAACAGGTGCTGGAGTGTGGCGACTAGGGGATTTTCACAGTAACTTCATTTTAGTGTTAATGTAAGCCTACTTGTGACTAATAAATAAACTTTAAAATGTGTACTTTGTAAATCTGCTGTATTAAATAGCATAGATTTTCAATTAATTTTACCCAGTTGTGATCATCCTTTTATAAAGATGGTTATGGACATTTTTTAAAATAAAGTAGCTAGCAGATCTCAACTGGTATTTTTTTCCAGTGAATTGAAGGATATTTCAGGCCTGCATAAGAACATAAGAAATAGGAGCAGAAGTAGGCCATCTAGCCCTTCGAGCCTGCCCCGCCATTCAATAAGATCATGGCTGATCTGTCGTGGCTCAGTTCCACATTCCCGCCCTCTCCCCATAACAACTCTAGATATATTGCATCATGTAACATTTTTACAAATCATTACCTTTTTAAAGAGGAAGTGCAAAATCCCAACCCTTTAAAAGAATGAAGCCACAAGATTCCATGGTTTAAAACAAAAGAACTTTTACTTTAGTGTCAACAAAGCAATCTATCAAATGTCAATTACAATCTATCCTGTACACTAACATCAAGAACAAAAGAGTTAAACGTGGATTAAGAGGCAAGTTGTAGTCAAATATGAGCTATAAAGTGCACATTAAATGGCAGATACAACAAAAACAGATCATGCAAATTGACTTAGCAGTCCTCAGATTTTGGTAACCACACTCTCGTCATAATGTCCTTCAAATTGTTTCTTCCACATGAGGAATTTTAGCTTCCCTCCCTCTAAAAGCTAATGTGATCTCCAGCTGGCAGCAGTGCATAATTGTCCTGAGTTACATGAGTACATTCTTCACCGCAAAAGATATACATATGCAGAACCTGTTCAAATTGCTTTTTTTTCCATTCATGGGACATGGGTGTCACTGGTTGGCCAGCATTTATTGCCTATCCCTGGTTGCGGAAGGGCAGTTGAGAGTCAACCACAATGCTGTGTCTCTGGAGTTACGTGTAGCCAGACCAGGTAAGGATGGCAGGTTTCCTTAAAGATATTAGTTTGGTTTAGATTCAATGTTACCTTCCGTACATAGAAACAGCTGCAGCAATCTATTCTCAGCTTCTGTATCTGCATTCTGCTTTCTTCAGCTTGCCTGTTCTGTACCACTGGAGTCATCAACTGCTACTGCTCAGCTTGGACTGATCTGTGTCCTATATATCATT
Organism: Carcharhinus amblyrhynchos; assembly: GCF_965287045.1. Taxonomy (NCBI): domain Eukaryota; kingdom Metazoa; phylum Chordata; class Chondrichthyes; order Carcharhiniformes; family Carcharhinidae; genus Carcharhinus; species Carcharhinus amblyrhynchos. Next base: position 48,690,894 of record NC_137331.1, read on the forward strand.
CAACCAGGGGCAAAGCATATAAATTATACTTAAAGATACAGATTCCCTAACAATACATAAAATGATCACCTATAATGTGCAGCTGTGTATAAAATAGCTGAATCCATTAAGGCACAAGGTCTCATTATTGTAAGTAGATGCATCCTAAGGTAAATTAGATTTGGTATTGGGCACACCTCACTTGGAAGGTGCTTCCTGTTGCTGAATGATTTCCATTAAATTGATTGCAGCTTGTATTTGAATTTTCATGATTGGTGCAGGCTTGGAGGGCCAAAGGCCCTGTTCCTGTGCTGTAACTTTCTTTGTTCTTTGTTCTTTTGTCAGTCTTTGGCTCTTTGCATGCAAAAAGAGTGGGGAAAAACAAGTAAAAAGTCACTGTCTTTCTTCCTATATTCAAGTGTGACACAAACTAAGACTGGTAACAAAACGTGATAGTTAATATTGGACTTCTCAAACCTTTTATAATGTATAGATGACCAATTGGTGTTGCTCATGGGTAGTCCAGGGCCAAGAATGTGGTTTTGGATTGAGTTCTATATCAGGTGATGTCGATCATACAGGTGACAGGAGTATTCTAACACAATCCTAACGGGGGAGTTGCATGGGGAATATTGTAATAACTGAGCCTTAAGGTTGGCATCTATGTTGCAAGGGTACATAGCATCTTATTCTATGATAAATATGTTATATGTGCAATTATGCAAAATACATTTTAAAGGAGAACTGGCTAAAAAGCATGGCTACACACAACTAAACCCTAAATGGATAGTTTTAAGATAAGATAAAGTAGGTGGAGATAGCAATGGCAATTGGTCTGAAGTGTGTCAGCATAAAGATGATGCCACTTTGGATATATAAAATCTGGGAAGATCTAGATCCCCTTTAAACATTGTGCCATTTCTCCTGTAGGTCCCTTTTTGAATCATTGTGTAGACTTCCATACTTTGCACAGCACCAAAACAGCCCTAGGTAAGTAGAGAATTGAATTATTTTGCAGCTGGCCACATTGAGAAGCTGGTTGGCTGCTGTAAGGGGAAAGTCTGATGTTGAAGGCCATAGCTGGGACCGGAGTTGAGAGGTCACAGAGGGGCGGGTAGGCCAATTGCAGGAAGGGAAGCACATCAAGGCAGGTAAATTTAACCAGCACACTTTGGAAGGACAGGGTTGGACAGTTTATGTCCCAGAAATTTAGGGTGCAGAATATGATGCAGGTTTTACCCTACCTGAAACAGCACCAGAACTCATTGTCAGGGGTGGGAAGATGGCGGAAAGTCACTCTTAAAATCCCAGAACTTCATCTCCAATTCTCCTTCCTCCCCCACCCCTTTCCAAAGCTTCTTTCAACTTTCCTCAGTAATGTACCTTTCCCTTCTCTAATGTTCACAACCCCTACATCAGCCTTTCTTAAAAACATTAATCCCACACACCCCAACATGAGAACCTCTTGCGAGAAGCTCTCCCTCTGACAAGATTCCCACCTGCTTTCCTCTCGGTTTCTCCACCAGCTCCCACAATTAACCCACTCCCTTGAGCAACCCCTCCCTCTAAACCTTAGAGGATACAAAAGCAGGTGTTGGAGCAATGTCACTGGATTAACAATCCAGTACCTGAGCCTAATGCTTTGAGGCCATTGGTTTATATCCTACCATGGTAACTGTTGGAATTTGAATTCAATTAATTATGTGTACAAAAGGAAGTTAGGGTAAACTTTTATAAAACACTGATTCAGCTTCAAGTAGGCACTGCACTTTAAAGCCTTCACATTCTTTCTAGAGAGGATGCAGTAAAGATTTAAAAGAATGATTCCAGGGCTGAGGGACTTACTTGTCCAGATTGGAGAAGCTGGGATTGCTTTCCTTAGAGCAGAGAACATTGAGAGGAGATTTGAAAGAGCTATTCAAAGTCATGAAGGGTCTAGACATAATAGATATTGATCAACTGTTCCCATTGCTAAAAGGGTCAAAAACCAAAGTTCATTAATACAAAGTAAATGACAAAAGCACCGAATGCAACATGAAGAAAATGTCTTTACCTATCAGGTGGTTACAATCTAGAAGGGTGTTGGAGGTCAAGACAGTCATGGCTTTTGAAAGGATTTTGGATAAACATTTGAAGGGGAAAGAAAAAAGTTGTAGTGTTATGGGGAAAGGGAGTGGGACTAGCTAAATTTCTTGTGCAAAGAGCTGATGGGTACACAATGAGCGAAATAGCCTTCTTCTGTACTGTAACCATTTTATATTTCTATAATTCTGTGTTCTCTCATCTGTTAAGAAAGAAATCCTACTCCTCCTGTTCTGTAAGCTGAGGAATCACTTACCTGCCGGATCCAGCATTTCTTAACTCCCTTTAACTGTCTGATTTTCCCAGCGCTGAGAAACCAGGCTGGTGACCATTAAGTTTGATGTGATTTGATTTTAAATTGATTTGATTTATTATTTTGTCACGTGTATTAATATACTGTGAAAAATATTGTTTCTTGTGCACTATACAACAAAACATACCGTTCATAGAGAAAGAAACGAGAGAGCGCAGAATGTGACTTCTAAAATCTGAGGATTGCAACCCCGTTATCATATTAAAATTACTTAGCCTCTCAAGGACAGATCACCAGGCCCCTGGCTACATTATTCAAACCGGAAGTTGCTGTTTTCTAGGCAGATTGGAGCCAGGTTTTTGATTTGAAACATCTTGGAACTATGGAATGGAGAATGAGTTTGAACCAGTTTCCTACATTTTGAGTGCTGACTTCATGGAATGAATGATCATGTCCTTCTTCCAAAGCAGAAGTAGTAAAATGAGAGGATCAGCCACTCAGCTCCTGTAGCAGACAGATGTAGAATTGCTATGACAAAGATTTGGGAGCAGATTTTCAGCTCATCCTATTCATTAGAGAAAGGATTTGATTTGTGTTGAATGTTTAAATTTTTTTAATAATCCTATCTTCAGACTAAAAATTGTAATATTTTAAATGTGTCAACAGAGCCCTTCTCTAATACATCTCTACCTACAAAATGAGCTCCATCCCAGATGCAAATAGCCTGCAGGATCCCCCTCAGTATATAAAAAAAAAATGTAGGTACAAAGGTATGCAAAGCCACCTCAAGCAGGTGTGACTCAAGTGCAGAAAAATAAATTGAAGCAGTTGCGATGGCTTCTGTAGTTGGGGTCTCGGTGGTTACTTTTTCAAGTGGACTCAACAGGCAGAACAGATCCTTGGCGTGAGTAAAAATTCCTGTTTTCGCCTTTAAGGTACTGCAGGTAGTGACTATAGGTAGTGTTGATGTTTTGAGTTCTGATGACCCTTTGTCAAAGCTAGTCATCTGGACTCAATATCAGCTCTTTTCTCTCCTTACGGATGCTGCCAGACCTGCTGAGATTTTCCAGCATTTTCTCTTTTGGTTTCAGATTCCAGCATCCACAGTAACTTGCTTTTATACTACAGGTAGTGTGATTTAGTATAGCTGTTTCTGGAAACCTTCCTCAGCGTCTCCCTGTTGAGAAAGCAGTTCCTGTTTCAGGGTGTCTTTCTCATGTTGTTCGGATGGTTCTGCAGTAAAATGGATGTTTGCAGCTTGTCTTTATACAGCTCAAAAAGCTAATATTAAATTCTATGAACAGCTTTGCTGTACTGCCTCCAGTGCAAGTATATTCTTAATTTTTAAAAAAATCATTCATGATTTCTAGGCATTTCTAGCTAGGTCAGCATTTATTGCCCATCCCTAATCACCCTGTGAAGGTAGAGATAAGCTGCCTTCTTGAACCATGTGGTATAGATACACCCTCAATGTTGGGGAGGGCATAGTGGCACAATGGTCAGCATGGCTGCCTCACAGTGCCAGGAACCCAGGTTCAATTCTGGCCTTGGGTGACATAAGAACATAAGAACATAAGAAATAGGAGCAGGAGTAGGCCAACTAGCCCTTCGAGCCTGCCCCGCCATTCAATAAGATCATGGCTGCTCTGTCTTGGCTCAGTTCCACATTCCCGCCCTCTCCCCATAACCCAGTTCTATGAGGATGTGTCTAGGGCGGTGGATAGAGGAGAGCCGGTGGATGTGGTCTTTCTTGATTTTCAGAAGGCGTTTGACAAGGTACCTCACAAGAGGTTATTGCAGAAGGTAAGGGGGCATGGAGTTGGGGGTAGGGTGTTAGCGTGGATAGAGGACTGGTTGTCAAATAGGAGGCAGAGAGTGGGGGTCAATGGGTGCTATTCGGATTGGCGGATGGTGACTAGTGGAGTGCCCCAGGGGTCGGTGCTGGGGCCTCAGCTATTTACCTGTGTGGAGTTTTACAATTTCTCCCCATGTTTGCATCGGTTTTGTCCAGGTGCTCCACTTTCCTCTCTCTGTCCAAAGATGTGCAGGGTAGCTTCATTTTCCATGCTAAATTGCCACCTAGTGTCCAAAGATCTGTAGATTAGGGAAATTAGTGGCATAAATACATGAGGTTATGAAGGTAGGGTCTGGGTAAAATGCTGTATTAGAGAGAATCAGTGCAGAATCGATGGGCAAATGGCCTGTTTTGGCACTGTAGGGTTTCTATGATTCTACATCAAGCATGCTCTCCTGCTTGGTTCCCTTACCAAATGTCACAGACCCAGTCTAGCAGCTATGCTCATTAGGACTTGGCCACCTGAGTTGGTAGTGGTTCTACCAAGATACTCTTGATAATGGGCATTTAAGTCCCACACCAGACTACATTCTATGCACTTGCCACCCTCAGCATTTCCTCTAAGTGTTGCTAAACATGAAGCAGTATTGATTCATTAGCTGAGGGGGTGGAGAGGTTGGGGGTTGTGGTTTCTTCACTCGTGTTTGACCAAGTGTCATTTTTCTGTTCTTCCAACCAAAATCAATAATTTCGCATATTACTACATTCTACTTCACATGCCAATTTGTTGCACTCTCACTTTTTATTTGTCTATGTCTCTTTTCAGCCTCTCTCTATCCTCCCCACAGCTTATCTTTTCACCTAGCTTAGACACATTATTCACTGTCTCTTTATCTAACTTAGATTGTAAATAGCTGAGGTCCAGAACTGAATCTTGCAGCACTCCACTAGTTAGCCTGTCAATTTGAAAATGCTGCAATTATACCTACTTTCTCTTTCCTGTCCATTAGCCAATCCTCTATCCAAACAAGAATGCAGGTCTGTTGAGATGTGGGTATGTGATTTGCCCATGACATCATGAGCATGCCCCCTCCAATTGGAATAAAATAAAAATAAAAGATGGATCATCCCAAAGAATATTCCTGACCACCACCACCACCCCCCAACCCCCAACCACAGAATTCCCAGCACTTCCCTCACGGAACATCCCTCACAGCATACTGGCTGCGCATGACCCTCTTTCCCTACACCTTCTCCAGGTACTATATTCACCAATGTGAATGGATGATCTAACATGGGGGGGACAGCATATGCAAGTGGATGTAAATGGGAATTCCAACTTCTAAAGTCGTGACTTCCATTACATCATCAGTAGGGGGGGGAGCAGGGGCAATCAAGTTGGGAAATCCCACCGGCATGGGTGGGATTTTGGGCTTCCTACCTAATTCTCCACCCCTCTGTTCTCTCCCCACACCTCTCCGCTCCCCCGCACCCCCCCAGCAAAAAAAGGGTTAGAATTGCTATCTTTGCCAACACTGAGGTGCCCCATGGAGATAATGGTGGGGAGTGAAATGGGCCACTTGTGAAACATTGAGAGTTAATAGGTGGATTGGTATTTACCTGGACCTGAACTTGGAATCTTCTCTTGCCCCTACCTTTCCCAACTTCAAGTACCAGCCAGAAGCTCCTCTTCTCTTAATAGTGATGCACACAGTGGGCAAGGAAGAAAAATAAGGCATGGCCAGTGCCCTACCTTCCCTGTTCTGGTCAGGTCATTGAACTTTTCCTTCACTCCTGTGCGATCCTGTTTACAATGGATGTATGTCACACTCTATATCTCAGCACATGCCCTCTTCTTCATTGCATACGACCGCAGAGATATTTGAGATGTGTTGAGCTAATTTCTCATTCCTTCAAATAAAGTTAACATTTTCTGACTTAAGAAATTAAATTCTCTTGCCTTGCTGCATTTATTCTGGGTATAAATCACTCACAAGAAGGGAAATTCAAAGCAATTGAAACTTGTATGAGCTATTTAAATTAATTGCTTAGAAGTTGAAGAGCTGTGTGCTGTTCCTCTGCCTCACACAGAAGGCAAATGTTTTCTCTTCACCATTTGGTTCTGATTTAATTATATTGTAATCACATTGGAGCTATGCAAATTTCTGCCTTTATTTTTGCCTGGGCTTAGCATGATTAGAATGGCTGAATTCCAGTGTGTTTTGATTGAGAAAATAGTATTTTCAGGTCTAACTTCTTGGGTGCAGCCATGCAGAAAATTCAGGCCTGTAGATTGGACTCTGCAGCCTGTTACTAGGGGGACTACAACATCAAGCTATTCAATGGTGTAACAGAAATGAGCTGTGCAGGATTTCTAACACTAACCAGCTACAAAAGAATAAGTGATGTCTGAAGGGATACCCAGTAATACTTGACAACAATTTGGTCCAAGTGTTGAATGAGTGTTCTCCTGGTAGAAGAACAAAACAGGAATCCCTACGTAAGTTATCAGAAATGAAGAGTGATTAATCCTTAATAAATTACTTGTGCAGTTTTCTTTAAACATATATTTGCTACTTAAAGCTAATGGGCCATGTTTGCTCATTAGAATAAGGTGACAGAAAAACAAAATGTCTATATTTTTGTATTTTATATTTTATCTTCTGCCTACTGCCTTTAATACCTACATTTTAATACAACAGCATTGCACATTGCAGCTACTTTGCTGATTGTTTTTACTGTTGAATACTTCAAACTGCTTTCAAATCTATTTCTTTCATTTACTCCAACTTCTTCCTTAACCCTGCTCCCAAGAATGCCTGAGTATTCCTCCTCCATAAATAGTTCTTTCTAAATCTTTTCTACTGATTCTACAGGGTGTGATTTCTGTATTTAGAAGCTACAACACAGAAACAGGCCATTCATCTCAGGGAATCCACAATGGCATTTACCAATTGGCCTAATCACATTTGCCACTCAGTTTCAGTGTGCCTTCACCTTTTTATCTAATCTTCAACGTTGACATTGTTTCTGCTTCAGTCACAAATCCTGGAAGTGAATTCAACAACTTCCTCAACTCTTGAGAAGTTTCTTCTGCTGGCTGTTCTAAATCTTGCATTTGAATTCATGTCTATGACCTGTTTTTAGATTCCTGAACTGCTGGAACCAGTTTGCTTTCTACTCTGACCCATTCTTTTATGATATTAAATACTTCTATCATAGTGTCTGTAATCTATGTTCTTAAAAGTACCATTTTTTTCAAATAACCAGATGCAAAATTTCATTTGTGATTGATATCTTAATTAAAATACTTGCTGTATTTTCATACACGACATACAGATTTACTGTATGAAACCTAACTTTACAATGCCAAAGCTTAACAAAACACCTTGTGATCTAGTGCATCTGGAAAGTTATGAGAATTATGTTTAACATATGTGAGGGGTTTCTGGTTATGGCATTTCCTGTAAATTTGGACTATAAAGGCTTTGTATAAATAGATCATGTAAATATGCTCTGAGTAGTTGATTAATTTTATTTTGATTTACTCTGATTTACAATATACTGTAAAGGCAACCATAGCTAATTGGAGGTAATGTGATTATTAAAAGTGTGGATTGGGAATAGAAAGTGAGTTGGACCACAGACCTCTTGCTGTTGGTACTGTGCCTGAATCCAAACCAGAATGAACATTGCTTTTGGCAGCTGGTGTAAGAAAGAGAAAAGAAAAGGAAATGTGAAATGGATTTTAGACTGACTCTTTTTAATTCCCGCACAAAAAAAATTTGCCCTTAATTTGCATTGAAGTGGTAATCTTGTTCAGAAATGTCAAAGGAAATCTCGAATGTGAACTAGAAAATGTCATACTGGAGCAGTGTGGGGTGCTTTTCAGAGATTAAATTACTATTCTGTCTTTAGGCAGACAATACCTAACCTCGGAGTGCCTGATGCTAGTCCTGCTTGTCTGCCCCATGACCAAAAATAGCTCTTACTTTGAGAAATGCAAAATCTCTTAAACTAAGTCCATTCTTTTTTGTTTTCTGATATTTTAAATTGAGATTGTGAATAAGTTCAGATTTTAGGAGATACATTCTTTCCTCATGGGCAGAATTCTCAATTAACTGGCTCTGGTTCAGCAAATTTGTGCTGGTTCCCTCTGTCTGTAAAACCAACTGAGACTTAATTTCCAATGTTACATGGGAAATCCTGGCAGTATTAGACACAAGGAAAATCAATGAATAAATAAATGCTTCAGCCCCTGTTTATTTTGATGATTCTTTTAACATTTTATTGAGTTGTGCAATAAATGTATGTTAACAACTGCTCTACTGCACATAGCTAGATTAAAGATTTTGCCACAACTTCTCAAAAGGCAAAACCTGTCAATGATTCCAAAGGTGTTAAACTGAGCTCTGTTAAATATTATTGCTGTTAAAACTAAAAGCAGCAAGCTCTGTGAACTCACTAGCAATCCTATTGATTTCATCCTGATTTTATGGAGCTTTCTTGGTGGCAAGTGATAAAACATCTGTTTTTACATTAGAACACTGCAGAGTGAAATCCAGTTGAAGAATTAAATTGTCCCTGGTTTTAATCCTGTTTTTCCATTATTTTGTTTTGCATTGGATAGACTTGGAAAAAAACACAACTTTATGGTACCTTTGTGGAAAGTACCACTTTTTCTATAACATTACCACTATTGTGTTTGCTGCACTTTTGATTTGAAGATGTCTCACACTTTGTTGATATTTTAACTGATTGACAGTGAATACTGAAATATCAGAGATTAGTGAAGAATATGTGGCATGTTTTAAGTATATCAGACCCATAAAATTTTAATTGTTTGGGAAGAGCAAAATAATTCATGGATTCTAAAACAATTTAGCTTACGTAGACATTAAATCTGAATTGTAGCTGTTTTAAGTAAAATGTGCTGAGTTATAGCCATAAAAATATTATATTTGAGTCTGACGGGTTATTTGGAGAGATGCCTTTTATTTTAGTGGAGTAGGCTCGGTGTGGAGGAGGCCCATTCAGCAATTTTGAAAAATGCGAGATCCAGTTGATTTGAACTGAAGGATACACATCAGCTATCTGAAATTGGCCCGTTCAAAGACAGCTGAAATAATGTCTGGGCCATCGATATGGAGCATGAATTAATGAGAGTCAGTTGTTGCAGGGACCAGTGAGGGTTGGAGTAAGTGCTGGAAGGATGTGTTCCAGGGGAGTTTTCCAAATACATGCTGTGTGAAGAGGAAAAAAGCGGACCAGGACAAGAAAGGCCTGAGAATTTCTTCCAGTCCTATAAGTATTACATATCCTGTGCTCCTCTGGTCACTCTGCATCTCGACGCTGGGCAAACCTGAACCTTCATAAAAATCACATGATGGCAATATGGCCTCCTTAAGCTGCAAATTTTCAATTTAAGGTAGACCTTCATTTGCCTACAATGAGATCCTTGGACAACTTCAACTTTGGAGAAACTGAGATGATGTTAGATGGAACTGATATGATCTCAGGCTGGTCTTTAATCCCTCTCTCAATTACATGCAGAACACCATCAACCCTCATGGGGTAGCTCCCCTGAATTCTGCCTCCCAACAACCTGCCACAATGCATCTGTCTCCTCTCCTCAAACCCTTTAAACACCATGGCATCACTACTTTATGATAAAACCTCAAGCTCAGTGAGGTCACCTGACTGTAGAAGTAGAAAAGCACAACCACATAGAGCTTGGTCGACAGAGACTCAGGAATTGTGGCGTCCACTTGGGAAACTCATATAATGAAGGGATGGGGGGCAGAGAGGGTTCAGGCTATGGTTTCAAAGTGAGGGATACAGGTAGGATTTTGGGGCATTTCACCAATAACCAGTTAAATATGGTGAATTATTGTACTACTGTTGGTAGTAAGAAGTGTTTGTTATTGCTTTGTTATTAATCGCAAGTGCAATTTTGATGAGTTATTGTTACTGATATAATCAAAGTTTCTCCAACCTCTGGTTTCCCCGTCATATCCTTGCCACCAGTTTCCTTCCTTTCTGCCCTTGTGTGACCTGGTACTTGAAACAACAAGTGCTGGTGCAATGTGCCAAGCAAAAGTGCCAGACATCACATGATCGGATGTCACATGAATGGGCATCATGTGGTCAGACTACCAAGATAACTAAATGTACTGGAAGCATGGTTGTGTGTATCTTCAGTCTTAACATTTAGACAACCTCTTTGAACGTACTTTAAACTTGTTTCACATGCACTGCGGTCACATCTTGCGGGGGTCCCAATCTGATTCCAAAGGTGCACCAAAATCATTTCTGAAAAGTGGTTGCCATTTTTGTCAATTCAATAAATTATCTTTCCAAAACCATGTACATATTCAAAAACACTCCAGAATTACTGAAAATGTTGCCTTTCATCCATTCACCATGCTTCTTCCATTGCAGGGTTTACTGTACTTGCTGCTGAAAATAATATTCAATATTGCATGTGCACACTAGCACTAGTTCTTTTTTACAACTCCATAAACCAAACTGAAAAGCAAAAGACATAAAAATTCACAAGAGACTGAGGAATACCATCAATTTACTGCAGAAATGAGTCCTTGGCTTCCGTTAACAGACTTGAAGTGTTTTCAAACATCATTATTAGACCACTTCTTCCCGGCCACTTTAATGGGCCCCGCTGTTTCCCCTGTGATGATGTGTATTTCATTATAATGTGCATTCTGGCTGGCTCCCAAGTGAAGTATTGTCGTGAGTTGACTACTATGAGTAGGCTGAGTTGCTTTTCTAAATGTGTTTACTTTCTCTTTCATCCATCCTCTTGGTATGCCCACTCAAGCACTTTGCCAGTTTTATTAATGCCCCACTAGGTCTCCTGTCACTATTGGCTGCACTAAAGTGACAGTAGACAGCATTTCTTTTCAACTGTAGCTGGTGAGTGGTCATACGATCATAACTGTTAGTGACAGGCCAATCTACATGACTATCCATTCTTAGCATTTTTAATTGTTTTATTAGACCTATTATATTTTATATGGCATTTGTTTTCTTACGCATATCTTTTGTATTTTCTTGCATACCTTAATTTTATCCTTCCACAGTATGTGGGCACTGCTGGCTTGGCCTGCATTTTATTACCATCTTGAAATGTCCTTGAAGGTGGTGGTGAGTCACCTTCTTGAATCACTGATATAGTTCTAAGTCAGGATGTTGTTGGGCTTGGAAGGGAATTTGGTGTTCCCATCATCAGCTGCCCTTGTCCTTCGGGGTAGCCAGAATGCACATTATAACTGGGGAAACAGTGGGGCCATTAAAGTGGAAGGTGCTATTGGAGGAGGCATTGGTGAGCTGTGCAGTGCATCTTGAAGCTGGTACACACTGCTGCCACTGTACGATGGTAGTGGACGGAGTGAATGTTGAAGGTGGTAAATGGGGTGCCAACCAAGTGGGATAGTGTGTCCCCAGTGGTGACAAGCTGCTTGAGTGTAAATAGATCTGCACTCATCCAGGTAAGTAGAGAGTATTCTGAAACACTCTTAACTTATAGATGGAAGGTAGTCTTTGGGGAGTCAGGAGGTGAGTTACTTGTTGCAGAATTCCCAGCCACTGACCTGCACTTGCAGACACAGTATTTATATGGCTGGTCAAGCTCTGATTCTGGTCAGTTAATATTAGCCTTCTTGGTCTAACCTGCAAACCTCATGATAAACTAGTCAATTTTAGTTAAGTGGAGCAGTCATGAGTAAAGATTTTAAATAAATAAAACCAAACTAAAGTATTATAGGTTTGGTCATTTAAATGTTTGCAGCGAAGAGCTGAGTTGCCTTTCCTTTGGTTTCACAGATGAGGTGATCTTTTAAAAAAAGGTTCTCGTTATTTGCACAATGCATTACCTGGTGCGAGCACATTGTTTGTAAACTAACATTGTAACAGGGAGTCAATGTTGCATTAGGATTTGTTGTTGCTTTGTTTCTGTGAGCCTTAAAGGTAGTCCCCATACATGAAAATTTATCATTGTGCAAGAAAACTGCAAGTTCTGTTCCTTTTTCCAGTTCTTGCACATGGTATGTTTTCTTTTTCAACATTCCTGGCACAAAATTGTGCTGGCTAGAAAGACATATGGAGATTCAGTATTATTTCCACCAACCCTTTTATGATTATCCATCTGTTAGCTTTAGCCTCATGTAAATTTTCATTTAGTTTTAGATAAAATCAAATTTTTGGTGCGTTTCTACCTCAAATTCTGTTCTATATATGTGGCAGCTGTCTGTGAAATAATGTAAGAGCTGACACTGATAAATGACAAACTTGGTCTCTTAATAAATAATTAAGTGGTGTGACATGTTTGAATAGGCTGCTATCTTTAATACCACTGAAGAGACGTTTAATTCCAAGGCCAGTGCTATAATCGGTCTGAACAACTAATGCTACCAACTTCGCTCATCTCATTCAGAATAGGTATTCATCATTTGCTTCATATGTTCTGTATGTTAGGCTGCAAAAATTGGAAGTTAATTTGATTTTCTGAATACTTTCAATGGGTATTGAGGGGATAAAGTATTATCTCCCTGATGATTTGACTTTCAAGTGTTGTCTTGAATTAACTCAATCAGCTCTGGTACTTCACTGTGCTGTTCTATATTTAAAGTATTTTAACAAAAACCAGAGGCTCGCTAATTTATATTAAAATAATGTGCTTTATTTCTCTTGACTATTCACATGCATATTACTTGCCAGCTTTACTGAAACATTTTCTGCAATTCTCCAGGAAAACCTTAAAAAGAAATACGATGCTCTGAAAACTAATCATCATTGTCTCTCAGGATATAGAAAATGCTTCCACTGACATGTCAGTGTGAAACAAATTCAAACTAATATATATATACAATAAAGTGGTGGTGTGGCTTGGGGGTCAGGTTCTGATCTGACTTGTGAACACTAAATTGAGACACTTTGAAGGTGCATCTATGTTTGCATTAGATACAGAATAACACTAGCCTGCTGTGAAATTACGTTTTAAAAATGCCAGACTTAATTTTCAATGACCTTAATAATAAGATAATGGTTAATCTTGTCTGCACATTCTTGATTAAGTCAGGCAAAAATTGGTTTAAAAAATGGTGGTTTTGGTGACTTATTTTTTAAAAATTCATTCATGAGATGTGGGCATGTCTGGCTGGATCAGCTTTTACTGCCCTTACCTTATTGCCTCTGAACTGAGTGCCTTGCTAGGTAACTTCTGAGACATGTTAAGAGTCAAACATTGCTGTGGATCTGGAGCCACATGTAAGCCAGACTAGGGAAGGATTCAGATTTCCTTCCCTAAAGGACAATAGTGAACCAAATGGATTTTTACAACAATTGACAATGGTTTAATTTTTTTCAATTCAGATTTTTATTGGATTTGAATCCCACCACATGCCATGATGGGATTTGAACCAAGGTCCCCAGAGCGTGGCCCCCTTGTCTCTGGATTAGCATTCCAGTGAGAATGCCACTATACCACCACCTCTCTGGTTCTATTAAGTTAATGAATATATTAAGTATGTTTATTAATAATGCCAATGTGACTCAGTGCTGAGATTCTGGCCTTGAGTCAGAAGGCTATAAATTTTATTAGCCAAATACTACAGCAAAACTTGACTGTGTAATCCAGGCTGATGTTTAAGTGCAGAGCTGAGAAAATTCTGCATTGTCAGAGATGCTGCTTTTCAGATGAAGTATTCAACCCTAACCTCATCTGCTCACTCAGGTGCACATTAAAGATTTCGTGGCATACTGGAAGGACAGGCAAACTCTCCTAGTGTCCTGGCCAACATTTATCCTTTAACTGACGTCACCAAAAAACATTATTCATTGAACTGTCTCGTCACTGTTTGTGGAATCTTGTATAGAAATTATATTTGCATTGTATAGATGCTTTCTTTAATTAATTGGAAACACTTTGTCAAAAAGTTTGAAATAATTGAATTGTTATGATTACAAGCCAAAATTATTTGCAGTTTTTATAACTTACCTCCATCTTATCCAGTTCAGCAATTACTGCATGGAAGATAACGGGGATGATTCTCCCAATAAAATTTTAAGTGTCGAATTCATGTATTTTTTTACAGTGGGTATTTAGAGAAGAATCTCCTACACGCTACGCGTTGCTGAGTGCTCTAACGTGTAAAGTATCTGTGAGCGGGGCCTATTCCCACCCAGGAGGCCAGCAGCAGAGCACTGAGCGGGCCATTGAGCAATTGCTGATCTGTCAGCACCAAGATCGATGCATGTGCAGTGGCCCCTGTCTGCCAGCCTCCCGATTGCTGGCCGAGATGCTGGCCCCCCCCAGGCATGCCTGGCCCAACCTTGATCCCTGACCACTCTTTTCACCACCACACCCCCCCCCCCCCCCCCCCTGCAAGCAGGCTGCTCCCTCCCCACCCAAATAGCCAAACACGATCACTGGTCTTTCCCTTCCCCCATCGATCCGGACTGCAGAGTGGCAGTGGGACCCCCTCACCCTCAAGTTTGCCCCTAGAGGCTCCACCCTCTCTGCACTGCCCCATACCTGATGGGCAATGCTAAAGTGCCCCTGAGCATTGGCACTTTGCCGCTTGGGCAGTGCCAGGGGCCCAGGCTGGCGTTGCCAATGTGTCAATGCTCAAACAGCACTCCCCCAGTACCCAGCCCTCTCGGAGGGCTTGGATTGTTCCCCTGTTCACTTCAGCAAGGTCAGCCTGCTAGGTCCCTGCAAGTGGGGAGCTATAGTAAACTCCACTGGAGTGAAATGCTCCTGGCAGGAGGGAGAGCCTAGCAAGCCTGGAGACTTCAGTCCTGGGCCCACTAATGCCACTTAAAACAGAAGCAAATGAAGGTCTGCATATATAATGCATCTTCACTTCTTTTTCCACCATGGAGCTGATGGTGCCGGAAATTCAGCGCTGGGCGATGTGCTTGGGACCAGACGCCCAGCGCCGATTGTGTTAATCCAGTGCTGCCTAAATCTCCCAGCCCATTGTGCTAAGAACCCAGCGCAGCAGAGAATCACCCCCAGTATTGTTTCTACGCAACACAGGAAAGTGCGACATAGAGCTCTGAGTAGAAGATTAAATGTCTCATATCACTGACAGTTGTGAGATTTATTTCTATCAATTCCATTATAAGTCAAATGTTTGCTTCAGTTGTACTGCAGAATGTCACTGGTTCTTATAGTTAAGTCTACAAATGGTAAATCTGTTCTCAGGAACAAGAAGGTATGCCACTTTCAAAATATATGGGACAAATTTTCCCGTTTTGCCCACCACAGGAATCATAGCGTCTGAGGGGTAGACTGTAGGGCGGGATTTTACAGTTTCAGGGCAAGTGTGGCCAGAAAATCCCACCCAAATCTCTAGTTAATTACTTCTCCCTTTTCCATCACATATTGCACGGTTGGATTTGCTTTTATGCACATTTTTATTTGAAAGGTTAAACACATTAAGTAAATAGGGTATTATTTTCAGCCAACATTTCTGATCAAATAAATGCTTTGCAAGGCTCTGAAAATTTCATATTTCTAAGTCAACAGCTAAGCATCCTCAATTCAGAGAAAAAACATTGTTTTAAAAATATGCATCAACAATATTGCTTCTGAAAAGCAGCGTTCTCACTAAAGATAGATGATCCCCTTTTTTCTCTGCAACCACTGCTGTTTCATAAATACATTTTTGCATCTCCATATTTTCCCACTATTGGTTAGCTTAATGTTAACATCTCTAAAATAATTAATTGTTTAGGATTTGTCATGTAAGTAAAGAAAGGAGTTGCACTGGAATTAAATCTTTTCAGATTATGGGATCTTGGAATCCCTACAGTGCAGAAGATGCCATTTGGCCATCAAGTCTGCACCACCCTCTGACAGAGTATCTTACCCAGGCCCCCTCCCCCACCCTATCCCTGTAACCTCCTCACATTTCTCATGGCTAATCCATCTAATGTATGCTTGGTGGCACAGTGGTTAGCACTGCTGCCTCTCAGTGCCAGGTGAAAAATTAGGAGCAGGAGTAGGTGGGTTTGGAAAGTGCTATTAAGGAGCCTTGGTGGGTTCTTGCAA
This sequence comes from Carcharhinus amblyrhynchos, assembly GCF_965287045.1. Classification (NCBI taxonomy): domain Eukaryota; kingdom Metazoa; phylum Chordata; class Chondrichthyes; order Carcharhiniformes; family Carcharhinidae; genus Carcharhinus; species Carcharhinus amblyrhynchos. Next base: position 48,707,079 of record NC_137331.1, read on the forward strand.
TGAATCTTGTAGATGGTACACACTGCTGCCTTTCTGTGTTGGTGTGGAGGGGATGCCAATCCAGCAACCAGCATGTTCTGGATAGTGTTAAGCTCAAGTTGGAATTGCATTCAGCCAGGCAAGAAGAGATTATTCCATCACACTCCTGACTTATGCCTTGTAGATGGTGAACAGACTTTGGGGAGTCAGAAGGTGAGTTGCTTGCCATAGGATTCCTAGCCTCTGACCTGCTCTTGCAGCCACAGTATTTAGAGTTTTACAGCACAGAAAGAGATTCTACAGTCCATTGTGTCTGTGCCAGCCATCAAAACCTATCTATTCTAATCCCATTTTCCAGGACTTAGTCCGAAGCCATATATGCCATGACAATTCAAGTGGTCATCTAAATGCTGCTTAAATGTTGGGAGGCTTCTCACCTCTACCACTCTTTCAGGCAGAGTATTCCAGATTCCTACCACTCTCTGGGTGAAAAAATCTCTCCTTAAGTCCCCTCTAAATCTCCTGCTCCTCACCATAAATCTATGCCCCCTAGTTATTGACCTCTCTATTGAGGGGAAAGGTTTCTTCCTATCTACCCAGCTAGATCCTTCATAATTTTGTACACCTCAATTAGCTCCTTAATCAACCTTCTCTGCTCTCAGGAAAGCAATCCCAGCAGCACGTTGCCACAATGGTTAGTACTGTTGCCTCATAGAGCCAGAGATCCGGGTTCAATTCCAGTCTCGGCTGACTTTGCGGAGTCTGCATGTTCTCCCCAGGTCTATGTGGGTTTCTTCTAGGTGCTCCTACAGTCCAAAGATGTGCAGGTTAGGTTGATTGACCATGCTAAATTGCCCCTTAACGTCGGGGGATTAGCTGGGTAAATAGATGGGTTTACAGGGATGGCACCATCCCTGTAAACCCATCTATTTACCCAGCTAATGGGATTGTTGTTGGTGCAGATGATGGACTGAATGGCCTCTTTCTGCACTGTAGTGTACCTATGATATACAGTTTCTTTTCATAGTAGAAACATTCCAATGCAGCAAAATCTCGATGAATCTCCTCTGCACCTTTTCTAGTACGGTCACATCCTTCCTATAGTGTGGTGACCAGAACTGCACCACTCTAGCTATGGCTAAAGGAGCATTTTATACAGCTCCATCATAATCTTCCTGCTCTTATATTTTAAGTCTCAACTAATAAAGGCAAGTATCGCATATGCCTATAATATTATTGAATATTAAAGGGTGATGTTTAGATTCTCTCTTGTTGGAGATGGTTAATACTTGCCATTTGTGTGGTGCAGATGTTATTTGTCACTTGTCAGCCCAACCATAGATATTGTCCATGTCTTGCTGCATTTAGTAGTCATGATGTGGGTATGCCGGCGTTGGACTGGCGTAAACACAGTAAAAAGCCTGACAACACCAGGTTTTAGTCCAACCTATTTATTTGATAATATACTCGAAAGCTTGTGAGTATATTATCAAATAAATAGGTTGGACTAAAACCTGGTGTTGTCAGACTTTTTACTGTGTTTGCTGCATTTGGACATGGACTTTTTCAGTATCTGAGACGTCATGGAGGGGGTTACTTCTGACCCTGTGTTGGAAGGAAGGTCATTGATGAAGCATCTAAAGATGGTTGGTCCTAGGACACAACCCCAAGAAACCTCTGCAGTGATGACCTGGGACTGAGAAAACTCTCCATTATCCATTGACCCCAGTTTTGCTAGAGGCCCTTGATGCCACACCCAGTCAATTACTGCCACAATGTCAAGGGCAGTCACTAAGAGAGATTTAAGGAAGAGGAAAAAAGACAGATCAAGTGAGAACAAGAGTATCATGTTTTTAAAATTTCTTCAAATCACAACTTGAAGGAAGGAGACTCCAAACTTAACTATTTTCTTCTTGGGCAAGTGAAGTTGATTGGCAGTTATTAACATTTATCACATTGGTAAAAGGATATTTGCACTGTTAATTTCAAGACTTGACTTTCTGGCGCATGTTTAATGGACAATTGATGTATGCGTGCTGCAATTTCTGAAACTCACCGGAAGGGTTAAGCGTGATATTCCATTTTCACAAAACTAATGGTGGAATATCACAAATCAGCCAGCAACTTTTGGCCAATTTGCAATTCATGGTATCACTTCCTTGCTACAAGCTGCTGAGTTGTTAATTAATATCAGTCTGTGCCATTCATGCCGTTATTTGTTCAAGAAATTCTGGTACAGTGACTTCATTTAAAATAAAAATTGAGAGAAACCCAGCTCATACAATTCTGGATTCAATTGTCAAGGACAAAATGGAAAACACTTAACAATGTGAATTAGTTAGAAGGTATCAGTTGATACTTACAAAACCATGTCAGATAAATTCAATTGACATTTCAGATAAAGTAACAAAGGCTTGGATAAGAGCAAAAACACATAACATGCTTACAATTTTGCAAAGCTTTCCACAAGATTCCTGTGGCAAAAATGAAATAAATGTAATTTTAATTTTGAGGAGATTCCTTCAGTTCTGTCACATTAAACAAGCCGTTCTTTAAAAAAAAGACTAAATTCCGGTAGCTGTTTCGAGGACAGTTTCATTTGATCTTCCACAAATAGCTTCAAGGAGGATTCAAAAACAAACAGCTGTAAATTGTTTGGTTATGTGCATGATGAAAAGATCCTTTTCTACTGAGCTGACGATTACTTAAACCCTCAAATCAATGGCAACTAGTTTGTGGATATTTAGTAAGCCTAAGCAATTCAAAACAAGCATCAGGTTAGCTTATATTATTAATAGATGGCTGTCAGCAGTGTAGTCTCAGCAGTATCAGCCAGGAGCAGTGGCCACTGCTGGGATGACAGGCAGTCAAAACAAACTGGGAGCCCAGGTAAGTCTGGAGCTGAGAATCTTAATAAGTGGGATGGGAGGACAGGGTGAAGGATTAAAGGAAGGAATGATTTTTGGGAGAGTGACTCTGATGGGCCCAAGGCACCAAAGAGGTCCCTTGTCCCACAGCAGTCTGTGCAGCTGAAGTTGTTGGGCTTCCTGCATGGTGTGCCCCCACCCCCATTCTTGGGGATAGGGTGAAGTCCTTAACTGGCCATTAATTGCTCACTTAAGGGCCTTATTTGGCCCAAGTGTGGGTGGGCTGCCTGTGCCTCCCCTGCCCTGCATAAATGTTCGGGGGCAATAGGTAGGAAGGCCACTCTGGACTTCACATGCCCCCCGGCTTGAAATCCACTGGTTGAGGAGCATAAAATTCAGCCCAATATTAATTAACCTGTTTGTTGTTTATCTTCTGTTAATTCACTTTGATTTCAACAGTCAAATTAATTGCTACTGTTGTAATAGGCTGCCACAAGCCAGTTGTTCTATGAGTTCTTTCTGTACTCTGAGCTGCAGTGGTTGTTTTTAGCACATTCCCTGGTGCTGATTAAAGGAGCTTTTGAATTTCTCTTCAAACTATAATTCTGTAATTCTTTACTTTCACCAAACTACCTTCCTCATGGTTTACTGCTATTATTGGTTGACATTTGGAACTGAGATAGTCCTGCATAGTTTTATATAGCCAGGCAGCAATCTCCAATGTAAAGTCATGTTCATTGTAAAAAAAAAAGGTGTTTAAATCAAATACAGCATATGGAGTGAGATATTTCTACAAGTTGATACATTTATATTTTTTCCCCTTTTGTCATTGATTTGCTAGAATGTCCATTTACATGGTATCTAGAACACTGCCTCTTCTAATATTAATAACCATAACTGGCGGTCATATGACATCACTTTCAGGAGCAAATATTTCAGGTCATTCATTAGGCAGTCAGCATGTGAGCTCTGAGCCAGCAGTACAATAAACAGCAAAGGGCAGCTGCATAGGAATATAGGACATGGGAGCAGGAGTGGACCATTTGGCCCTGTATTCAGCCCTGCAAGCTTGCTCTGCCACTGACTATGATCATGGTTGATCTGGTTGTGGTCTCAACTCCTCTTTCCTGTCTGTCATCATAACCCTTGTCTGTCATCATAACCCTTGTCTGTCATCATAACCCTTGTCTGTCATCATAACCCTTGTCTGTCAAGCATCACTCTAACTCAGTCTTGAATAAATTCAGTGACCCAGCCTCCATGCTCTCTGAAGAAAAGAATTCCACAGGTTACAACACTCTGAGAGAAGAAATTTCTTTTCATCTCAGTCTTAAAAGGCAGATCTCTTATTCTTAAACTCCATCCTCTAGTTTTGGTTACCCCCGAGGAAACGTCCTCCAGTATCAACCCTTCAAATCCCCTCAGAATCTTAGATGTTTCAATAAGATCACCTCTTGATCTTCTAAACTCCAATGGGTACATGCTCAACCTCTACCTGCCTTCATAGGTTAAACCCTTTATCCCAGAAATGAGTCAAGTGAACCTTCTCTATACTGCTTTTAATGCAATTATATTTTTCAATTAAAGACAGTAAAATTGTGCTGTGGTTCTGGAGTCGCATGTTGGCCGGACCAGGTAATGACGGCAGATTTCGTTCCCCAAAGGACATTAGTGAACCAGATGGGTTTTTCTGACAATCGACAATGGTTTCAGTAAATTCTTAATTCCAGATTTTTTTATTGAATTCTAATTCCAACATCTGCTGTGGCAAGTTTCAAACCCAGATCCCCAGAGCATTAGCTGAGTTTCTGGATTAATAGCCTAGCAATAATACCACTAGGCCATAGCCTCCCCATGCATTCATTTTTCTGAAGCATAATTTTTCAGGAACATCTTACGAAAGTAGAATCTAAAAGTATATTTTAACCAGTTGTGATTTTATATATACCAGTCTTCAACTGTGCATCATATAATCCTAATCCCTTGGCAAAGGGCATTTTATAGAGGCATCAGTGTATACTGAAATATCTATACCATGTCATTAGTGGCTGTGCATTTCTCTTGATGCCCCAACTCCCATGATCCGTCACATGGCATATGAAAGGGAATATCATCACATGGCTTTGAGATGAATCTACTGTGATGAGGCTATCGACCATTGTCTGAAACGGCCCATGTGACAAATGCAATGGTACAAATCTAACTTTTTTAAATCTAGCAAAAAGTTGGCACAGCCCTAACCTAACTGCTGTTTAACAACACTGACTACAGCCTTTATTGACTGTGGAAACAAAGGGTTAGATTGAAATGCAAGGGACAAATGGGTCACATGCTTATTATAATTTAATCAGTGAACATGTCCAAAATTTCATTACTTAAGCTTCAGTATGAAAAAGCACAAGAGTGCCAATGTGTAAATTGCTGCAAAAGGATTTGTGAAAGACATGACATTATTTTCTATAGGGATGCCCCAACAGAGCACTGAATTGTGACACTGATATTTTGGAGCTTGCAGTTATTGTATATTCAGTAGAGTTTCTGACTCTTGCATGGTTAAACATTGTGTTCGCTAATAGCACATAAATTTTTACATGTATACATGGTATAGCCCAAGTTATGTGCTAACTCCATGGTTGCTTCAACGTAGGTCTCTGTCCCATCCATGACTAACTTTAGTTTCATGGTTATGTGTCTCTTTACATCATACTATGGACAGTACAGTTTCAAAGTCCCACATCGACTCTTGCTATGCCAAACACCCTTGTATTACACCTTACCTCTTTCCTCCACCACCCCCACCAAGTATTTACCCAATGCATTTACATTGCAAACATACCCCTCTTCTCCCCCACTCATGTCTCTGACTTTGAATTCAGATGGTCTGGAGGCTTGCTAATTCTTACAGATCTTGTTCTAGTCGCCGTCAGTAGGCTCTGGTGATTTGTTCATTCTGGTTTGAATTGAAGTCTGTGTTTCTGGAACTTGGTTATTTTCTAATTTTCTCAAGTGTATAGTCAGACATTTGCCTTGAGGGTTGAAGAGGAGGCTCCTTGCGTTTCACTTAATTGTATATTCCAGAAATGGACGACCTTGGCTGATCATCATCCCTCCAGACAATGACAGCCTCTCTTTCAAGATCACTGATCCATGTCCTATTTCTCTTGTGTAAGTGTGGTGGGTTTCTAATGTGGAACCTTCTATTGTTGATAGAAGCCTCTGCTGCCTGTAGGATTGTTCCTTGTCCTGAATGTTTTGGTAATCCTTGACGGCCAGCCCTGGGATTAGTTTTTTTGGTAGCATTGGGAAATGGGTCCGGAGCTCTGGTGCTAATCCACATTGCAACAGAATGAATCTATAAGTTAAAAGCACCAAAAGGAAGTCACATAAGAACATAAGAAATAGGAGCAGGAGTAGGCCATTCATTCATTCATTCTTTTAATGGCGTGGATGCACCTTTCTGCCTTGCAGTTCAATTGTGTGTACTTTGGGACTGTCGGGGGTGGTCAGGACCATGGGGGTCATTAGCCAACAGAATGGTGTTCTGGGATAGTCTCAGTCTCAGTTCTGAACCCAACCAGGTCTATGTTGACCTGTGCCAAGAGAATTCCACCCAGTAACCTCAGTGGACAACAGCCTGACCAAACTCTCCAAAAACAGTGTTTTCCAAGCTTAATGCTAACAGTTCTGGCAACTCAGACTGGACAAGAAATCCAGATTGCTGTATAAACTTCTCACCCCCTTTTAGCAGACTCGATTTAAACCGCTTGCCATTGGCACTTCCTTGGGTTCTGAGATTTTTCAATGTGTAATGTCAGCCACTTTGCAAAGTGTGGAGAGGTCATTGCCATATGGATGATGCTTGGATCCATAGTACAACAGGAGGTTTGTGGCTGTGTTCAACCCTGTGATCACATCCCACTCTTGAGCATAAAAGTCAAGATAGATGCTCCAGTGGACTATTGGAGGTGCCATCTTTCTGATGAAACTAAGGACCCAACTGCCTGCTTAGGTGGATATAAAAGATCTTACGGTACTATAGTGCAGGAGAGTTACCCGACATGCCCTGGCCAATATTTATCTCAATCAACATTGTAAAAACAGGTTATCTGATACAATCAATTGACTGTTAATAGAGTTTGCTGTGAACAAATTGTCTGCTACGTCACAACAATGACTTCAAAACACTTCAGAAGTACTTAACTGGCTGTAAAGTGCTTTGAGATCTTCAATGGTCATGAAGAGTGCAAGAAATTTTATGTACTTTATTCCAAAATCCAAATTATATCTGATTTATATTTACAAGTTCTATTTCCACTGGATTAATGTTTTCAATATTACCCATTTCTAATATGAGAAAAGTGGACTTTACTTGTGAAGTGTAGACATAGAGGTAAATGCTTCTCTAGTTACCACTTCCTTTTTTACATACTTTATTCCTATTTTAACAATAACATGCTCAGCCCTTGTACTTTGCGAGCATAGTTTGTACATTGAATTCACCCACTAGTGCAAAATCCATTATTATATTACATCAAACCTATAGAGCAACACTACATCTCAATAAAAAGTTTGGTTTGAAAAAAATACTAATGATAAACAGAAAATGTTTAAATGGAAAATAAGTCATTTGTAAGCTATGTCTTTATTGATTTTCTTTTAGATTGCAGAGTTGATTCAATCATGTATCCAAATGATATGCTTGAATTTTTTAAACATGCTAATGAATTTTTTTGTAGCTCTGATCTCGACGTGTTATGAGTTTAAAAACTATAGTCTTCCTAGTGTACTGTTGTTATTGAATTGAATGCATCATGGTTGTCCCCAAACATTCATTCACAGCAGAGGTCACATGACTGTGCCAAGCCAGGAAGAACATATAGTCATTGCATTTCAAAACCCCTCGGCACAGATCTTTACTTGGTACAATGGATGGTACATTTATCCTCTTGGTTATCAGATAAGCTAAGTGTTCCTGAAATTTGCAGTACAATAGTACAAATCAAATGGAAGAATACTATGTATGATTTTGGAGTTCACAGATATTTATATTCGGTCAGTTAGCATCAATTTTGAACTTGTAATACAGTGGGTCCAGAATCAGTAAAAGAAAGTGTTTTGGTGTGACTTATTTGACGATCTGGAACTCTAATACTGGATAATTGTTTATTTCTAGATTGCAGCCATGTACTCTACTGTGAATAAACCAGCAAAACAATGGTCTCAAGCAGAGGCAGAACAGGAAGGTGGATACGCCAGCATTGATGAGGTGACTCCTCAAAGACGTCCATCTACAGCCAGTCACCTTTATGCGTCTGTAGCTGAATATGAAAGAGAACCCAGAGTTGCACATAAGGATGAATCTGTAAATGATGCGGGAGAGGACATTGATCCAGGATATGAGCCCATCAGAGCTCTAAAAGAGGAATCTCCAGAGCAGGAAACTGAATCTAATGGAAACCAATCTCTGTGTGTAAAAGGCGAGAACCATTACGAAAGCATCCGGGAATTGCAACAGAAACAAACTGTGAATAATCCTGTTTAACTGTGGACATCACTTAGCACATCTGAGACACAAATTCTAGGCTTTTACTTTAAAATTATTTGCTTGGCATTTCTTATAGAAGACACCTTGTAAACAGAATGTAAGGAGGAAATATTTTCTGATCCATTATGAATATTTTAACTCCATAGAATCAGGCTTTTAGGGAGGGAAAACTAATTCTTGGGTGTCTGAATAGAACAAGTTTATTGGTGGCTTTTTTCTCCAGGAGCCTGCTTTTATGCACAAAGTAACAGACAAGATTGCATAATAAATAGGTGCAACTACTGCCGCAGTGTTATTTACAGAATGCAGTGGAGTGAATGGAGCACTTATATTTTATTTGGGGAACTAGAAGGTGGTTTTATTTTCAGAAATTAAAGAATTCTGAGTGCACAACAAAAGAAGCATTTCTGTTTTGGTGGAGATGCATTAGTTAATTGCTATGTGGGACAATAATCATACGTAATTGAATACTTGTGTAAATAGGCAAATAATAATTTAAAGTTTTCAATGTTCCAATAAATTCAAAGTAGGTACTTAATTCAACAGGGCCTAACCACAATGATGTTTCTTATTGTGAGATTTTTCTGTTTTAAACTTTAGACTGTTTGAATCAGCCCTCAGTTAATTTTCCTCATTGGTACCAGTATCTTGATGTTACGCTAACAGGAAAACCATCGTGAAGGATTTGTTACCTTCCGTTGAGTGTAAACTTTATTTCTACTTTCCAAAGGATGGTCATAAGAATGTATAAAGAGATGTCTTCACCCAACCCATATGTGCACCAGCAATGAAACTTCAGAACTACACCTGCAACTCAAAAAATAGAAAAGCACAAAATCTCCAGGGCATGTTTATTCAACACAGAACATTTGTGATGACTTGGAAGAAAACAAAATTCTCTTTTATAATCCTGTAATTTTCTTCCAATTCTGCACCAGAAATTTGTCTACCTATTAATTCCGGACTTCGCTGAAGAGCTACTAGATTAACTGTTCTTAAATCTATCTGAAGGAAAGCTGCTCTTTGGATATTGATGTAAAGGAAGTACTGGAGCAATATGTTTAGTATTACAAATTCTTCAGGCCTAAATAGATAATTAGAGCTGATCTGTTGACAAACAGAGCAGGCAGTTAAAAATAAGCATGGAAATGTGTCAGTTATTCTCAAGTCAAATCTGGTGCAATTTCTCCAGATTCATTCTTCAAGTAAATTGTTTGTTAAATAAGGGTTTTGCTTTCTTAGATATAGGAAGATGTTAGTCCTCTAAGCTTCCAAGTTAAGGCCTAATAATTCCAAATGATTTTTAGGTCCTCGTTTTTATTATGAACATGTGTTTTGCATCGTGAACCACATTCTTTTAGTTTTTAAAGCTGTTGGGTAGGTACTAGATCTCAATTAATTGCTTCCATTGTTTTCTAATTCCTGTCCTTTAACATTAGTGAACCAAAAAGGATCAAAATCTCATTTCCAGAATCTAGCATCAAAATGTCCTGCTGGAACTATGGAATTATCATCTTTGGAAAGCAACTTGCCAGGTTCAAGTAATGTAGGTGAATGTTTCACTATTTCATTTGATTACCTTTGCAATAGAGAAGAACTTTGCAAAACCTTCACTCAGGAGATCCAAGATTAGGCAGAGATAAAAGACTGCTTAGAAATCAACAGTTAATAGATTTCTGCAATCATGGAAATGATCAACAAGGACTTTAAAAGCATTTGTTAAGTTGATAGTCTGAAGTTCTACTTGATTATCCTCGTCCTTTTAAAGGGAATTTCTATGGTGTGTTACCCCTGGAAATTTCACAAGCTAACTAGTCCATAATATATTAGACTATGGGGGAGTCTTGCTAGCCTCCCTATGGCATGTTCCTTGGCAGCAGGAGATGGTCTGCCACTGGCCAGTGGCAGGATCTTCTGTCTTGCTGCTGTCAATGAGATTGTCCATTGAGTCCACCCCGTGGCAGGGGTGTGCCGTCGGCAGGGCAGAAGATCCCGCGAGTATGAACAACCGGAACGTTCAGGCCCGTATAAATACAGGAGAAAATTAGTTGTCCTTTTCTTATCCTGTTCTTCTACCATAATGTAAAAAAATTAATACAAACAGTTTTTAAGAATTTGCAGAATCTATAAAACATCAAGATAGCCTTAAATTTTTGTGAAATACCGGATCATCCACAGTAAATGTGTTTACAGTAATCAACATGAAGTTAGAAAGAAAAGATCCTATCTAGCCAATCTGCTCTACTTCTTTGAGGAAGTTATAACCCATGTGGACTGCAGTTAGTCCTAAGGCATTGGTGTGCCTTGACTTCCAGAAGGCTTGTAATAAACTTGTATTCCTTAATGACAAAATTGTGGGGAGTTAGAATAAACCCTGAGAATGTTTGAGAAAGCTTAAGAGTAGGAAACAAAGAGTCTCATTTAAAAGGAGTTATATCTGAAAAGGGATGGAATTCTGAATTCAGAAACTCAATACAATGTGGTCAAGTTTACAGAAATTGAAAAAAGAAATGCAGAAGTTACAATCCATGGCAGGTAAAATATGTAAATAGACTGGACAATGGCTGATGAAACTTAATGTCAACAAATGCTTCAGATTGGAAGGCGAAATAGTTTGCATGTATACACCATGAATTATGTTGAAACAACTAAGGGATAAAGATGTAAAGTCTTGGAAGACTTTTTGTATCTCTGACACCAAGAATTCCTGACTAATGCAGAACAGCAAACAGCAAATGTTGACTATGCAAAACAGTAAAATACAAGTCAAAGGAAATAATGATTAAACATTATAGTGCTCTGGTTAAGGCATAGAAGCAAAAGATGCAGAACATTACTTTAAATCACGGTAATAGGGCAAGTAGCAGATCATTGACTGCTATCAGGAAATTCAGTTTCAATATGTGGAATAGACTCTCAAGGCAAAAATCTCAGAAATATTCAAATAATAATTGCTTTCTACAATACATAAGCTTTAGAGTTTCTCCAGACTGACGAATTATGATGAGCCAAATGATCATCCTCATCCTTGTGATCATGCCAAGGAAAGGAACAATGGATTTCAGAATCTGGAAGCTAATTTTTTTTGTTACTCTTCCGATACCATTAAAAATCCAGCAGCAGCATCTTAACTACTAGTTTGCTACTAATTCAAATTCCCAAATGTCAGTCATCAAATAATTTTTTTTTGTGGTGGCAACAGAAATGCATCTGATAAGCATAATGAGGAACAGGAATGGACAATATGCCACCTCGAGCTTTGCCATTCATTATGATCATGATGTGGAGATGCTGATGTTAGGGGTGGACAAGGTGAGAGGTCACAGAGCACCAGATTGTAGTCCAACAGATTTATTTGAAATCACAAGCTTTCAAAAGCTGCTGAAGTAACCTAGTGTCCTGTGACCTCTCATCTTGCTCAATATGATGTAAAACTCCAATATATTTGTCAAATACTATTTCCTTTTCATAAAACTATATTGGGTGGAATTTTATGGCCTCACTCGTCCCGAAACAGTTTCCTTGGCCCACCCCTCACCTGCTCCAATTCCCGAGGCGGGCGGGACAGTAAAATTCTGGCCATTGACTCTGATACAGTAGTTTTCTAAGTGCTTTGTTGAGACTTCCTTAATCAATTTTAGCATTTTCCTGATGGTTCTGAAGCAATGTTTGGTTATTCATACACTTAAAATGGTAAGGTCTAGACAACAAAGTCTACATTCATCCTGTCCCTTGGCAAAACTAACAAAGCAATGAAATAAACTGCCTACAATAAATCAAGTTGGTACTTGCTATGCACAAATAGATCTCAAGAAAAACATGACCCTCAATATCAGTGCCATATATAGAATTGCAAGTTGTTTCAGATCTGTATCATAATTTTTTTTTATTTACAAGTTTTCAGTAAGCATTGATAACACGTTTAGCCAATTAGGCCTTTTTCATGTTTTTTGAAAAAGTATGTCTTGTAATTGTAGTTCAAGTATGAATGCTGACAATATATAATGCACAGTAATGTGCCACATGGAGAGTTAGTGTGTCAATAATTTTAACAGAGTCCTTTCTCTACTGCTGACATTGAAACAATGGGCAAGATTCTCTGGCGCCTCAGCCGCCTGTTTCTCGGTGGTGGAAGGCAACCTGCTGTTTGCTGGTGGCGGGATTCTCTGGTCTCACTGCTGCCAATGAGATTTCACAACAAAATCACCTCTCGCTGCCGGCAAACCCAAGGATGGGGATATGTTGCTGACAGGACCAGAGAATCCTGCTGATGTGAATGGCTGGAGATCTGGCCTATGTCTTTCCAGTGCAGGAAATTGTATATCAGTGAAAGAACCATGGCAAGTTGCTTACAGTGAGTAAATGATTTGTTAGAAATACATTTAAAAAATGTATGTTGAAACAGCGGAAGTGCTAATGAACTGGAACTCATCTAATGCTATACTTTTATTAAGAGAACTTGATGCAAAACTTCCATATTCCATAAGCCTATTTCCAATTAATCATTAATCGTTTGTACTGCAACATTTATCAATCTGTTATTTATCTTAATAATTTGTCTTAATAATAAGAAAATATGGTACTTACTACATGAAATTCAACAACTTTTGTATTCACTTTTGAAAGCTCTTTTGTACTTTTTTAAATTGCAAGATGATATTCGCTTACAGTTGATTTTGCTGAATAACAATAGGATAAATTTTAAACCTATTGTTAAAAAAAAGTTTTGTTTTATTTTAAATGCTTAACAAATTCAGTAAATTTATGTAGTAAAATGGAATCGTTTTAACCAAAAGATGTTTGTCAACGTTATTTTTCAGCCTACAGCAGAAGAGGCTCAATTCTGCATCATTTTCAAATTGGTGATGCAAATGATCTGACATACTTTCATGTGTTTTACACCATGTTGACTTTTGGGAAATATAAACCAGGAAACAATTTTCATTCTGCTTTAAATGTGGGTATTACTCTTGATGCTGAAGCTCTTCATCACAAGGTCTATGGGCAGGGTTTTCCAGGGCCGTTTGCCATCTGGATCATCTGATCCTTCCGAAAGTCAGTGACTTTTGGCTGGCCCGTAGCTAATTCTTCTGCGGCAGAGCCCGAAATCTCCAGCCTGTAGTTCAGTTTTCTGAAATCTGGCCTCTGTTGCCAATAGGTTTAGAATTGATCATATTGATTTTCTAAATTTGGGGAGGAAACTACTGCCAAATACTAACCCCACTTCCTCAACGATGTAAATATACAGCTGATATGTATTGGTTTAGATATGCTGTCAGAGGTCCGATTGATTTATTTTGTTTGTCAAATAACTGTAGTAATAAGACTGTGCTATGATCCTTTAGTATAGAAATAATTTGACCAATCAGATTTTGTTTTTATTTCATTCAAGCAGGAATCAATGATGTCACATGGCAACTATTTCCTCATTTACTCGGTCTTTTCTCTTATTTCCCACCTGGTTGTCTGCATCTGGTCTATTATCATGGTTTCTTGATGTTTAAATATGTGGAAATTGATGGATTATGTGCAAATTTGTGAATAATTGACAATGTTGTTAAATAAAGATGAATTGTTTAGGTTTATTTTGTTGCATAGATGAAGTCCTTTCAATCCTCATTTGATGTGATATTTTCACTTAACTGCAAAACTTTTCATATTGACGCCAAGAAAGTAATGGAAGACCCCCTATCTGCTCCATTAGTGCCTTTGTCGCTATTCTGGATAATACTAACGTAACAACTTGAATGAAGTTTCACAAAAGTGATGCACCTTCATTAAATCACTAAGCAATAGTATATACTCATGATAATGCCAGTTCCCTATGAGCCAGAGTACATCTCGGTGGCCAAACCGATGACAGATCCTCTACTCACTTCTGAGCAATTGATCAAATTGTTCTAACCATTGCAGCAGAGATGATCCTGTGGACTCTTTCTTTAAATCTTTTCTTGATATGGCCCTGTGACATACAAGGGTAAAGCTTGTTTTTGAAAAGAAAACACATCAAAGAAAGATCAAGTTTTTAACAATGTCTGGCCCACACTACCGCCTGCATTTACTTACACATTAGTAGAATAGTGCATCAGATTTCTGAGGCATTGGAACTAGTTCTGGGCCAGGTTAGATCTATACAAGGTGGACGGATTGCATCGTAACAGGATCGGGACTAATATCCTTGAAGGGAGATTTGTCGATGCAGTTGGGAGGGTTTAAACAGGTTTTGTCAGGGGGAATGGAAACCTGAGAGTTTCGTTTGGAAGGAAGTGAGTTAATAACAGGAAGTAGAAGTGTAGCAAGAAAAATTAAAAGGCAGGTGAAAAAAATGTAAACACCAACTATGTTTAGAATGTGGAATGATGTTAAAAGACAAAGTTAAGGGCACTCTATCTGAATGCATACGGTATCTATAAAATCTATTTACAGGATGTGGGCATCGCTGGCCAGGCCAGCATTTATTGCTCATCCCTAATTTCCCTTGAGAAGGTGGTGGTGAGCTGCTGCCTTGAACCTCTGCAGTCCATGTGGTGTAGATACAGCCACAGTGCTGGTAAGGAGGGAGTTCCAGGATTTGACCCAGTGACAGTGAAGGAACAGCATTATATTTTCCAAGTCAGGATGGTGAGTGAATTGGAGGGGAACTTCTAAGTGGTGATGTTCCCATGTATCTGCTGCCCTTATCCTTTTTAGATGGTAGCAGGTGTGTGTTTGGAAGGTGCTGTCTAAGGAGCCTTGGTGAATTCTTGCAGTGCATCTTGTAGATGGTGCACACTGCTGCTGCTGTTAATCAGTGATGGAGGGAATTAAATTTTGTGGAAAGGAAAGGGAAGCAATCAAGTGGGCTGCTTTGGTGTCAAGCTTATTGAATGTTGTTGGAGCTTTATTTGTCCTCGTAAGTGGAGACTTCGATCACACTCCTGACTTGTGCCTTGTAGATGGCAAACAAACTTTGGGAGTCAGAAGGTAAATTACTTGTTGCAGGATTTGTACCCTTTGACCTCTTTTTGTAGCCATTGTGTTTGTATGGTTAATCCAGTTCAATTTCTGATTAATGGTAACCTCCAGGATGTTGCCAGTGGGGGGGATTCAGTGATGATAATACCATTGAATGTCGAGAGGTGATGTTTGGATACTCTGATGGAAATGGTCATTGCCAGGCACTTGCATGGCATGAATGTTACTTGCCACTAATCAATCCAAGCCTGGATATTATCCAGGTCTTTCTGTATTTTGACGTGGACTGATTCTACATCTGAGGAATCCAAATGGTGCAGAACATTGTGCAGTCATCAACAAACATTCCCACTTCAGACCTTGGAATGGAGGGAATTTCATTGATGCATTTGCTGAAGATGATTGAGCCTAAGACAATACTTTAAGGTCTCTTGCAGTGATGTAAGAACATAAGAAATAGGAGCAGGAGTAGGCCATCTAGCCCCTCGAGCTTGCCCCGCCATTCAATAAGATCATGGCTGATCTGTTGTGGTTCAGTTCCACATTCCCGCCCCCTCCCCATAACCCTTAATCCCCTCGCTTATCAAAAACCTATAACCCGCGTCTTAAAAATATTGAGCGAGGCAGCCTCCACCACTTCAACGGGCAGAGAATTCCAGAGATTCACCACCCTTTGAGTGAAGAAGTTCCTCCTCAACTCCGTTCTAAACCACCCCCCCTTTATCCTGAGGCTGTGCCCTCTAGTCCTACTGTCCTTTCTGAGCGGGAAGAGCCTCTCCACCTCTATTCTATCCATCCCATTCAACATTTTATACGTCTCAATGAGATCTCCCCTCATTCTTCTAAACTGTAATGAGTACAAGCCTAGTTTATTCAGCCTCTCCTCATAGTTCAACCCCCTCAACTCCGGAATCAGCCTAGTAAACCTCCTCTGCACTCCCTCCAAGGCCAAAATATCCTTGTGTAAGTGCAGCAACCAAAACTGCACACAGTACTCCAGCTGCGGCCTCACCAGTGCCCTATACAGCTGCAGCAAGACCTCCCTACTTTTATATTCAATCCCCCTCGCTATGAAGGCCAGCATCCCATTAGCCTTCCTGACTACCTGCTGCACCTGCAGGCTGGGTTTTTGCGACTCATGCACAAGGACCCCGAGGTCCCTCTGCACCGTCGCCTGCTGCAGTTTTTCACCACGTAAGTAATAGTCCTTCCTACCATTATTCCTACCAAAGTGGACAACCTCACATTTGCCAACATTAAATTCCATTTGCCAGTCCCTGGCCCATTCGCCCAGCCTATCTAGATCCTTCTGCAGACTCTCCACGCCCTCCGCACAATTTGCCGTTCCACCAATCTCGGTGTCATCAGCAAATTTCGACACCATACACTCGGTTCCCTCCTCCAGATCATCTATATAAATGGTGAATAGCTGAGGCCCCAGCACTGATCTCTGGGGCACTCCACTAGTCACCAACTGCCAATCCGAATAGCACCCATTGACCCCCACTCTCTGCCTCCTATTTGACAACCAATCCTCTATCCACACTAACACCCTACCCCCAACTCTGTGCCGCCTGACCTTCTGCAATAACCTCTTGTGAGGCACCTTGTCAAACGCCTTCTGAAAATCAAGAAAGACCACATCCACCGGCTCTCCTCTATTCACCGCCCTAGACACATCCTCATAGAACTCCAATAAATTTGTCAGACACGACTTCCCCTTAATGAAACCGTGCTGCGTCTGCTCTACCAAACAATTCTCCTCAAGATGCCTTGCTATTTTCTCCTTGATCACGGATTCTAACAGCTGCAGCTGAGATGATTGACCACCAACCAACCCAACCATCTTCCTATGGGCCAGGTAAGATGGGAGAGAGAGAGAAAAAGTGGAACTACAGACCTGTTAGTTTACACCACTAATGGGAAAATGCGAGAATCAGTGACAAAAGAATGTGATAAATGAACACTGGGATAATAATAACCTGGCTCTACATCGTTAACATAGATTTATCAATGAGAAATCATGTTTGACAAAGTTGGAGTTTCTTTGAGGATGTTACCAACAGAATTTACAAAGATGAGTCAATAGAAGTAGTGTACTTGGATTTTCAGAAGGCTTTTGATAACAACACAGGAGGTTGGTTAGCAAAATTAAAGCACATGGCATAGGTGGTAATATACTGGTATAGATTAAAAATAGGTTAACAAGCAGAGTGGGGGAATAAATGGGTCATCCTCACATTGGCAGGCTGTGACTATTGGGATACCATAAAGATCAGTATTCGAGCCCCAACTGTTGACAATTTATTACCAATTCTTCGGATATGGGGACCAAGTATAATATTTCCAAGTTGGCAGAGGTGGGAATGTATGTTGTGAGAAAGATGCTAAGTGGCTTCGCAGGGCTTTGGACAGACTTAGAGAGTGCGCAAAAATTTGACAAATGGAAAATATGTGGAAATGTGTGAAGTTATCCTCTTTGGTGCGAGAAACAGATGTGCAAAGGAATTCAAGAAGGCAGCTCATCACCACCTTCTCAAGGGTAATTGGAGGTATCCAATAATTGGTGGTCTAGTTGGCAATGCTCACATCCCATAAATGAGTTTCAAAAATATATTTCTTAAGTGGTAAGAGATTAAAAAGTGTAGATGTACGAAAAGACTTGGGTGTGCTTGTCAATTAGTCACCAAATGCTAATTGGCAGGTGCAGTAGGCAATTAGGAACCCCAGTGGCACGTTAGCCTTTATTGTAACAGAGTTTGAATTGGAATTTTGAAGACATGCTTCAATTGGATAGAACATTTGTTAGACCACACTTGGGGTGGGATTCTCCCGGAAGAAATTCTAAATGGCAAATTTGTGTAAAAACTGGAGTAAATCCCACTTTTTTTCCAGTGGGGTTTTCAAAATGGATCTCCTATGCTGTGTGCATTGCAGAGTGCACTATTGTTAATCTCATGAAAAATTAATGGGTGGGGCCTATTCCTAGTGGAGAGCATAATGCTGAATGAGCAACTGTGCATGCACTGATCTGTCAGCGCTAAAATTGGCACATGTGCAATAGCCCTGCATTGCCGGCCTCACGATGCTGGCCAGCTCAATTGCTGGCCAGCCCCTATAGCACTGCCCCCCAACCCTCAATGGCTTAATAACTGGTCTCCTGGACATGTCCAGGCCAGCCTGATACCCACCTTGATCAAGTGACCACCATCATGCAACCCGCAGCACCTCCCCCCCCCCACCCCTGAAATCCACCCCACAGTTCTGATCCTCTTCCCCTTTCCACACCCCTCATCGCACTCCCAATCTTTTTGATTCATGACTCCACATGAGGGTTTCCCCCATGCTACCAGGACTTGACAGTTTGAGTTATAAGGAGAGGCTGGATAGACTGGCACTTTTTTTTCTGGAGCATAGGAGGCTGAGGGGTGAGCTTATAGAGGTCTATAAGATAATGAGAGACATAGATAAGGTAATTAGTCTCCCATAGGAGCAGGACCGACTCCATCAAAATTGCAGGGGTCATGTACACAATGAACCTAACAAGGTCGGGAGTGCTGCCAGCAGAGCCACTACTTACTCTGTTATCCTCTGCTGGCAAAAATGCTAGAAACAAAAATGGGGCAAAAATCCTGAAATCAGATCTTGTCCACCATTTTTCAAGTCCTTCTGCCTCTTCCTGCATGGATGGAAGCATGAAAATCTAGGCAAAAAGTCTGCAAAGGGATATAAATAGGTTGAAGTGAGTGGACACAAAGATTTGCAGGTAGAGTATAATGTGGGAAAATGTAAGTTTGTCCATTTTGGCGGGAAAAATAAAAAAGAGTTTTACTTAAATGGAGGCTGCAGAATAGAGCTGCAAAGGGATTTGGGTATCCTTTGTCACAATAAGTTAGCATACAAGTACAACAACTAATTAGAAAGGCAAATAGAATGTTGGCCTTATGTGGAGGATAGAGGAAGTAGGCAGGTTTTGCAAGGATGGAGGAAGTAGAGAGGTTTTGCACCAACTGTACAAAATATTGATGAGGCCACACTTGCAAGTACTTTGTACAGTTTTAGCCTTCTTATTTTGAGAGTAATATTCTTTTGGAAGCAGTTCAGAGAAGGTTTACTAGCTATTTCCTGGGATGAGTGGTTCGTCCACTGAGAAAAGTTTGAGCAAGTTGGGCCTTTGCTCGTTGGAGTTTTGAGGAATGAGAGATGATTATGTTGAAATATATAGAATTTTGAAGGAAATTGATAGGGTGAGAGGATGTTTCCCTTCATGGGGGAATCTAAACCTAGGGGCACAATTTAAAAATAGGGGCCTATTTTTTAAGATAGACATAAGGAAGGATTTCATCCCTAAGGATTATTAAAGTGTTCTCTACCCCAAAGAGCAGTGGAAACTGAATCTTTGAAGACTGAGTTGGACACACTTTTGATCTCTATGGGAATCAAATGTTAGGGGCGGGGGAGCAGGCAGGAAGGTGGAGTTAAAGCTATAGTTGGATAACAAAGTAGGTTAAAAGGGCTGAATGGCCTAATCCTGCTCCTGCTTAAGTTCTTCTATTTTATTTCCTCCACCGCCTCCTAGTCCAGGGCATTGAGGTCAACTGTAGTTTACCACATGAATTGCTAGAATCTGCTACCTGGGTAAATCCCCTCCAGCAACGTAACCAGTAAATAATAAGCCAGTTTAACAGCTTAGATGCCATCCTGTGAAATGTTTTCCTGTGAATTGCACATTCCCTGCTGCTAAAATTAAACCTGTACGATGCACAGGGCCTTTCACTTTCGCAATCACTTGCTGTTTGTCTGTTGGAATTCCTTTGTTTTGAACACTAGTGGGATTTTTATACAAATCTTTCCAGCAAATCTAATATATTTTTAAAAATAGGCGATTGCAGAAATGGCTAGGGTAACCATTATATCCAATCATGCTTCGAAGCACGATTGTAGAAGATCATTGGCATTTTGACAAATACTCCTCTTTAGATATTTAAGGAAAGCTCGACACAGCAGAAATTTTATTTGAAATGATTATTTACAGGTTGTAGAATTCCACATGTGATTATAAAATTGTCCCATTCTAATGTAAATTTAAGCTAAGCCTCGTGTTAGCTGCAATACATTTGAAGACCTGACAAATATGTATGGGAATTTTCTGATAATGTGGACATGCAGATTTGTAGCAGAAAATGTTCACTGAAAGTCTGTAAAATTTCTAAAATCTTGTACATGAATTAAGTTTTAAATAAAATTAAGAACCGGGAATGTCAGTGAGAATAGTTCTCAGACTGTTTCATCTTAATTATAGATATTTTGGTATTAAGCTAATTTGGAAATAATGTATGTTACATGAATGTATTTAATATTTAATTTATTTAAAGTACAAATAAAAACAGTGTGTTGGACTTAATTTATTCCAATTTTGAAGTCAGTTGGCTAGAATTCTCCGGCTGTTCAAACTGGCGGGATTCTCCGGTCCTGCTGGCCATACACCCACTTCACCAGGTTTCCCGCTGGCGTGGGATGATGTCAGTGAGAATTCCCACTGACAGTGACGGGACTGTGTACAGTTCTGGTCACCCTATTATAGAAAGGATATTATTAAACTAGAAAGAGTGCAGAAGTGATTTGCTAGGATGCTACCAGGACTTGATGGTTTGAGTTATAAGGAGAGGCTGGATCGACTGGGACTTTTTTCTCTGGAGCGTAGAAGGCTGAGGGGTGACATTATAAAGGGTTAACAAAATAATGAGGGGCATAGATAAGGTAATTAGTCAATATCTCTTCCCAAGATAGGGGAGTCTAAAACTACAGGCCATAGGTTTAAGGTGAGAGGAGAGAGATACAAATGTGTCCAGAAGGGCAATTTTTTCACACAGAGGATGGTGAGTGTCTGGAACAAATAGCAAAAGGTAGTAGTAGAGGTGGGTACAATTTTGTCTTTTAAAAAGCATTTAGACAGTTAAATGGGTAGCGAGGGATTTGGGCCAAATGCGGGCAATTGGGAATAGCTTAGGGGTTTAAAAAAAAGGGTGGCATGGACAAGTTGGGCTGAAGGGCCTGTTTCCATGCTGTAAACCTCTGACTATGACTGGAGAAGCCCACCGCTAGCAAACAACGCACCACTTCCCCACCGGTGGGAAACATGCAGCTGAGAGGCCGGAGAACCCCACCCAGTGTGTCCTGATCCTATTATTTTCAGGCTCTAATTCTGTTTAACCTGAAGCTATATTTGATCTGAACTCAGGAAGTGGAGGTGGCGGGGGTGGGAACCTTACATCCCAAAAACATGTGCAGGGCTTGCCTTGCAAGATTACCTCATGCTTGTTCAGTATGTAGCCAGCAGCATGCCAATTTTGTGCTGCCTGCTCCTCTACATGCTTTAAGCAACAACCAGCACTAACTGTGCTGATGAGTGGCTGCATGCCTTAGCAGAGGGCTAAAATCAGGAGAGGCTAGCACAAGTTATAGCTAGCCTGCGCTATTTAAAGCCAGCTTTCCATCTTAAATGGGCAATGCAAATTGATGCAGGTGGTGGAAGCCCTTGTACAAGTCACTGACATGGAAAAAAATGAGTAATGGGACAACATAGAAAAGAGCATGCTCCGAGGTTCTCAAGTAACGCAGTGGAGGCTTTCGGGTCCGCCCCTTGGAGTAATCCTGATATCAAGCCAGCACAACCTGGGCACTACCCTCTTTTCTCTCTCAGCATTACACTCACCTCTGAATTCTCCTGGGAGTACTGCTGGCAAGGTTTATGTCTTGTGCCTCATGCCATTCAGAGATCATGTTGCCATGGGGGGAGGCGCTTCCATGAATTACAGTATGAATATATTTTCCAAGTATTGTATCCTAATTAACATTTAGGAAACACAACATTTAAATGTTGAAAAGAACAATTAAAAAGCAAGTTGTGCCAGATTTTTAAACAACCTTTGTTTTTCTATGATTTTGCTGCTACCAATCCAATTTTGTGATTATGCAATCATTATTTGTAATGAAGATAGAAACTCATGCAAATCTTTTAAAGCAGAGTATCCCATACAGATTCCTTCTTTATAGATGGCACTAAGAAGCTACGGGGAAACAAAGAACAGTACAGTACAAAAACAGGCTCTTCAGCTCATCAAGTCCTTGCTGACACACATGCCTCTCTAATCTAATATTTTCTTGCCTCTGCATGGTCCATAATCCCTCTATTCCCTGCCTATTTATGTATCTATCCAGGTGCCTCTTGAACATTGTTGTAGAATTTGTTTCCACCACCTCTGGCAACGTTTTTCAGGCATTCATTTGTGTGTGAAAAACTCGCCCCTTATATCTCTTTTAAACTTTCCCCCTCTCACTTTCAACCTATGCCCCACAATAAATGACCCTTCGACCCTGGGAAAAAGATTCTGACTATCCACTCTATCCAAGCCTGTCATAATCTTGTAAAGCTCTATCAAGTCCCCCTTCATCCTCCGACACTCCGTTGAAAACAATCCAAATTTATTCAACCTTTCTTCATAATCCATATCCTCCAAACCAAGCAACATCCTGCTAAATCTCTTCTGCACCCTTTTCATCATCTTCTGCACCTTCTCCACAGTGTGGCAACCAGAATTGTATACAATATGCCAAATGTGGCATAACCAAAGCCTTACACAGCTGCAACATGATTTTCCAACGTCTATACTCAACGCCCCAATTCATGTCCCCAGTCTACATCCCCTAGCTCCTGCCTAATACTGTTGTAGTTAGCCTTCCCCCGGTTTAGCACTTTCATTCTGGGGAAGAAAGACAGCTTCGGTTTAAAAGAAATTAAACAATAGAATTGTTAAAAATTTAAGCATCTTTTAATATGTCTGGAATTTTAAAGAATCAATTCAGTAATTAATTCCTGTTTACTCCATATCCCTTGAACCAAAGCTCTAAGTTTTCAGATATATTATCATTCCCTCAGATTTAAGCCAATGATGTCAAAGTAGATGTCACTTACAAAATGACTGTTAAGCCCTAATATTTTAAATACTATCTCAGCATTACCAGTTAGTTCATATGCTATACATTTGAGCACCTAAATTCCATTACACAGCAATTAAATATTATGAATATTTCTCAGGTGGTGACAATCGTATCAAAAAGTTATTGCATTTTTAACATGATTTGTTTTTTGTTTAAATGTTTGAGCCTCGTGCTCTGCTTTTGTTTCATGTCAAAGTGATCCAGATGGAATACAAATTCTTGAGTGCCTTAACTAACTTTGTGTGTATCTCTAAGGCATAACCTTTTTCCATCTTTGGAGTTGATTTTCTTGCGGTAGATATGTTTATGTTTCTGAAAAAAAGGGAAAGAGGGATCTGGGGAACAAGTGAAGAGGTGGATTTGAGACCAGGGAGAGATCAGCCTTGATCTGACTGAATGGTGGGGCAAGCTCAAAAATAATTTATCTATTTTGGCTCCTAATTTATATGTTCCTATGTTGCTTCATGCAGAAGGATAACTCTACTGTTAAGTATGAGTTGAACTTTGAAGTATGGTTGGGATAAATAACACTGGGCAATGTTTTCAACTTTTGCCAATAACAAGCTAATCGTTTTTTTTCATAATTCGCTATAGTTAACAAAATTATAGGAATTCATTGTTTACTTCCTGTAAACACTATCTCATGATTACAGATGAAAATAAAGACAATCATAACTTGTATAACAATAAGCTGAAGCAGCTAACAACACCTTAACTGTTTAAATTTTAATAAAATTGTGGCGTGCGCCACTTTTATGACAAATGATTCGATTAGAATTGAGAAAATTCCTCATATCCTTATACTTATTCAGGAGCAGAGTGCAAGTCCTGGGAAGCGGAAGTATTTTCCACTGCAGAGCCTAGCAATGTAAATATGGCTTCATTATTATGTAGCCAGGTGTATCCCAATGAGTCGGCTGGTGAGGCGGGCAGAAAGTCACACATCCCACTGTCGTATCCAGGCACCATATTTAAAAGGCACCCAGATAGCAATTTAGTCATTACACGCTAACTTTTAAGCAGGATGACAGGTAGGAGCCAACCAGCACCGGCCCATACATTACTGGATATACTTTGAACACAGCGGAGGATAGGAATGATGTCTTTTACCTGGGAAATGCGAGGAAGAGACCTGCCCATCTCACCACCCCTGCATGGGAAGCAATCATGAGGATGGTGAGTGCCAACTCCATGCATAGGAGAGCTGCCCTGCAGTGTAGAAAAAGAATGAATGATCTAACCTGTGCTGTCAGGACATGTGAATCTCCTACCCAACATACTTACCGAAAGGGAACTGGGACATGGGCCTCAACGGCAGGGCCTTCTTACTGCCCTTCTCAAGGTGCTGGATCATTGATCCTATGGCAGTCCACATGATGTGCACATAAGGAGGCAACTCTGGATCACTGACCCTGCCACATACCAATTGCTCAGTTTCTTTTGTGGGGAATTGTTTGGCATAGAGGGCAACTGCAGATGGTGCTCCTGCCATCCTGTCTTTGTGCTGGTCTTTCCAGCTACTGGAGTTCACAGCTCTGGAGGGTCCTGTTGAAGTGTCTTTGGGGACTAACAGCAGTGCATCTTTTATGTGGCACACAGTTACTAATGGGTTGGTGATGGAGACTGGCAGAGTGTGAATGTCACCTGCATCGTAAGTGCTCACTAACCATCTTTATTATTATACAGGACAAATTAGCGCACAATAGATATGAGAAAGAGAAGACAGGACCCAATCTCCGTGCCCCCTCAAGAGTACGAAGAGGAGGCTGCTAAGCTGAGAGGGAAGGACCATGATCATTCTCGTGTCAATGGCAAGGCTTGCCTCAATGGCAAGTGAGGAAGCATGCTTGATCGCTGCTCATTGAAAACTGGCGATGGGACTCTATGTATTGTTGGAGGAAGCCCATCCAGTCACTCATTCTCTCCTTCTGCCATTATAGATGCCAGCAGAAACAGGGTAAGGCCAGACTCTGAGTCTGAGTTCAGTAGCAGCATCAACCCACAGAGTATTATAGTTGAGTTTCCTTTAATACCATGTGTAGGTATGCATTTTCCAATAACACCTTAGAGAAAAAACCTACTCCTTAACTATAAATTACTAAAACACACTAGAAATAATCAGCAGGTCTGGCAGCATTCATTGAGAGAAAAACAAAGTTAATATTTCAGGTTAATAACTGTTGCAATATTGAGAGGAACTTGCAAAGAAAAGCAGACATCAAGGTTGTTAGAGCACATTTAATGATATCATTGTGCACTGTGTATGCTCATAACGTATGACTACATGCCCCTTTTTAAAGTTTTTTTTGTTTTTAATGAACGATTTCCTATTTCACTAACAGTACAGCTTCAACAGTGAAAAACAAATAAACAAACCTTTATAAGTAGGCATACTTGGCATTATTACAATAAGTTTTTTTTAAACCACTTCTAAATCAAATCTAGTAGCCGATTTCCAAAGCCTTCCTAATCTTACATGTTTTGGTGTAGAGTCCAGTCTTGGACTGTTTCCTTCAGCTCAGCACTCATAGAAGATCCTGTTTCTTCCTCACAAATTGGATACTTCAGACACAAGTCCAAACTGATTGCCACTTGTGATCGAATGGCTCATGTTTTGGTTCAACACTCGCTGCAGTCAGGCGATCTTGATGGACATTTCTCCATTCACCATCAACATCAACCAAGCATCTTTTAGTTCCACAAACTTCTACTCCACTTCCAGCATCCATCCCGTTCGGGTGAAGGAGGTTCAGAATACAAGCATGCTCGTTCAGCTGAAACTGCATTCTCGTTTGTTTGTGTCATTGACGTTTTTGACAGAACTGTTGGCGTTTCAGTTTTAACAGTCAAAGTCAATAGGTTTGGACTCAGATGTGTCCTTAACCTTCTGTCCACCGAAAGCTCAATGGATGTAGATACCACAGTGAAGTGTGGAGCCAGTCTGTACTTCAGTGGAAAATTAGCCAGCTGCTCTTCCATTCTGAAATTCTGGCAATCTACAACGTGAACTACCCTTGAACAGATGTCTAAAACTGAATGGCCTGCTTGGCCATTTCAGGGTGCAGTTAAGAGACAATCACACTGGCCACGTGTGTTTGGAATTTCATGTAGGCCAGACCGAGTGACAGCAGATTTCCTCACCTGAAGGATATTAGTAAGTCAAATGGGTTAATACAATAATATAGAAGTTTCAAGAAACTAGCATTTTAGTCCAGAAATTTAAAATCAATTAATTGAATATAAATTCCCCAGCAGCCATGGTGGGACTAAAATTCAAGCCTCCAGAGAATTAGGCTGTGTGTCTGGAATACGGGGCTGGTAAGATTACCACTATACTGCTATCCCTTTATATGTTGAGTAGAATTCTCATGTTTTCTGGCTAAGCACCTGCACTGGTGGGATTTACCCACCTGAAAGATGCTAATGAGCCCATCTTGGGGAATCTGCCTGTCACCATCTCTGTTCAGAGTCTTTTTAAAAGGCGCCCAATCTCCGTGCTCAGAGGCAAGCCCTCTCCCCCCAGAAATTGAAATAGTGATTCTCCCCACTGACCAGAGGACCATCACCAACTCCTCAGCAAAGATGGGCATTCTCCTCCCACAACAGGCAGGGATGAGGGTGATCAGACCGACTCAACCCTCTCCCATTCAGATTTCCCACTCAGACCCACATGCCTTCGCAGTGCTAAAGGTGCATTGCCCCCCCGGTACTGACACCCAGGCCCAATTGGTGCTGGCTGGGTGGGTCGGGTGAATCCCATTTGCTTTGACGCACATTGGGAATCCAGACATGTGGCTGGCACCCCATCCTGCGAAGCATTGGAACTCCCTTGGGCTGTCTCATGAGTCTGGAGAATCCCGCCTATTGCCTGTATAATTTGACTACATTACAATGGTGTTATATGTGGCAGGAACTAACAGCCAGTGCTTTGAGAGCAGGCATGGTGACCCAGATCTTACAGCTCTAGAGTATAATCCTTCAGAACAATGTTTACTCAACCATAGATCCCGCTCAATAACGTCAAAACAGCCATATATCTCTAATGTGCAACATCTAGAGTTAAACATCTTAAAAATTTGATAGTTTAGGAGTTCCTTCACAGGATACCAAAAGCAATGCCAATTTGAATCTTAATTGAACCTCAAACTCCCAGATGCCTTCAAAGATTGCTTGTGGATTTCCAGATTTTGGATTTTTTGAATTTTCTGCTGACTAACCGTCTCATCCTATTTAACAAGACTAAACAAAATAAAGCACCAACTAGGGAAACTTTGCTAAATGAAACTGGGAGGGCTATCATGGCATTTGTTACTACAGGATGTCATTTCCACGCAGGATCCAAATGGAAAAAAAGACCTCTCCCCTCATAGCCCAATTCTTTCTAAAATCATTCATCATAAAAGTTTCTTTATAAAAGTTCCAAAGAAAAACATCTAAGCTTTATTAACATGATTTGCAGGCAGGAGCCAATGCTGAGCATCACTCGTCCGCAGCTTAATCTATTCATACACAAACACACAGGTAGGAGCAAGACAGTCATGTGCAAGACACGAGGCCATGACACAAGTACCATGCATGTACGTCAACTATGTTATCATTTATGGACATTCATGGATGTTTATTATTTGTTCCTCTCCTTTTCAGTTTCATTTGGTAAAGCTCCTTTTTCCATTGGCAGCTGAGCCACTGGCCATACTCGACATCATTCAACACCAGATGAGACCTCACATTTATTGCTATATTTCACCACCCAAAAGTATTCACCATGTCTCTTCCCCCAGTACTGACTGTGCTGTCTGACTGATTCGTTGTTCTAATTTGTTGCAGTAATTTAAAGGCCAGAAAACATAGACATCAGTTGTAACTCTGCAGAATCAGCTCCATAACAATCTCATCTCATACCAGCCAACATGAATGTTGAAGTAAATCATAATGTATAACACAAGTGTAGCAATATTATTATTTATCATGCACTATATGAATTAAGATACATCATTCTACACAATCAATATGATTAAAACATACTCAAGACTCATGTCAATTCTATCTTTCATCTCTACATTTCATGCATAGTGTTTGTGATCTAGCAGCCCTGTTAACCACAGGCTAAATCTCACAAGCAGCCAGAATCAGGATTTGCATCAGCAAGATCTCAGTTTGAGCTCTCTCCAGACCCTTTCTGGGTGTGAAAAATTTGCATCTATTTTAATACACTTGAATGTGATTACTGGGCTTGACGCCATAGTGTCCATCCATTATGCATCCTCCCCTCTGACAGTATGACATTACGCCAGCGTGAATTGCCACTGGTTTTCATAAGCAAAAATCAGCCATGATGACCATACTGGGGGCACAGAGGTGCCTGTAGGCCCCAGGGGTTGAGGGACAAGTGCCAAAGGGGCACATGAAGATGGTATGTGCCAAGAGTGCTCTGGCCGGGGGGTGGTGTGTCACTCTTTATGGGGGAAGGGTTCTGCTTATGTGTGGTGGGGGAGAGAGGGGAGAAACCCAATGCCTGTTGGGGGTGGTAACCTAATGTTTATGTCGTAGTGGGTGGAGGGGGGGATGAGTCCTGATCTCCATGGTGATGGGAGCCTTAAATTTATCTTTGAAATTGAGGTGCCCTTTAAAACAGACATCCCGATCTCAGAATCCAGAATGCTGGTGTGTTTAGGGCCCAACCTTCCAGCTGGCTGGGAGATCCTCGCCAGTGATTTAAAATTGCACAGAGCTGTTAAATCAGATGAGAAAATGTGGCCTCTGATTGGCCAGCAATTCTTGGCAATTAAACCATCAATTTCAAAGGAAGGGAAGTCTGAAGTCAGGCAGTTAATTTTTGGGCACAGAATCAATTTGAGGAACCTAGAAATAGCCACAGTAGGGTTACTGTGCGGTTGTACCAGGGCCACTGCAACCACCTTTACATTCAGCCCACTTTGTGCTGATCAAATAAAAAGAAGGTACAAGGGTACAGAGAACCCAGAATCCCCCACCGTCCACTGCAACTGGGATTCAAGGAGCATTTCTAGAAACATCGCTATAATGGATTCGAAATTTGTCCAGCTTTAATCGATTTTAATGGGATATTGTAACTGTGTCTGTATTGTAGCCACTTCAGTTTCGTTACAGCAAATTAATAATACCTGAAGTAAAACTGGAAAATGTAATCACGTGGCTTCCTTCGGGTTCAGGTGATTGCAGGAGCTTGAGTCAGCCGAGGAGGCTGGGCTGTCTGGAGTAAACACAGTAAAAAGTCTGACAACACCAGGTTTAAGTCCAACCGATTTATTAGATAGTACACTCACTAGCTCTCGGGTTAGCCCCGTCGTCAGGTGAATGGAGAGTTCTGGCCTCAGACAGAGCATATAAAGCACAGACAGAGTTGTCAGAGTGAATGCTGAGAGTCGCTTTGATTCACGGAAAACAAGAAATTGTTTGTGGAGCTAGGGTGGTGAGGGATTACCTAGTAAAAGTCTGAATCATGGTAGCTCCAACTTCTGGACTGACAGATAACTGAAAAGCCCTGAGTTGCACCCCAGCTGTCATCTGTGACCAATAATTTTTGACTCTAGATATCCACTGCGAGCAGGAAAACATGTAACTCTTTACACCTTACCCTCTTATCAATCAGTCTGCTTTTGTGCCCACAGATATAGGCAGCATGCTCATTGTGCTGATAAAAAGTGATCTCATAAAATAACTTGGGAGGGAGTCAGCTGAATTTGGTGTGAATATGAATTTTGAAACATAAAGATGGGTTTTAAGAACAATTCCTATCTTCTTCCCTTGTTCTGGTTCTATGCTGAAATATTTTGTTTTGTTCTCAACACACTTAAAGTGGAGCCCTTAGTTACTAGAAACAGTTTCCACTTTTCCCTTTCTGGTTGAAGGTTCACTTAAATAAGACCAGAATTTTCCTATCACCGTACAGGAAAACCATCTCATCTGAACTACATTATAATTGTTGATAGCAGTTCAAAGGGAAACACTTAGTGAAACTAATGAGTTGACATTCCTGTGATATGAATTTCATCTTGAAATGGACCCACTTCATCTCTCCTCAGAACTTCCCAGATTTGTATTCATTCTCACCAGGTAAAATATATAAGAACATAAGAAATAGGAGCAGGAGTAGGCCATCTAGCCCTTTGAGCCTGCCCTGCCATTCAATAAGATCATGGCTGATCTGAAGTGGACCACTTTCCCGCTTTGTCCCCATGACCCTTAATCCCCTTGTCTGTCAAAAACCTATCTACCCATGTCTTAAATATATTTAGCGAGGCAGCCTCCACCACTTCAACGGGCAGAGAATTCCAGAGATTCACCACCCTTTGAGTGAAGAAGTTCCTCCTCAACTCTGTTCTAAACTGCCCCCCCCCGCTTATCTTGAGGTTGTGCCTCTAGTCCTGCTGTCCTTTCTGAGCGGGAAGAATCTCTCTACCTCTACCCTATCCATCCTTTTCATTATCTTATACGTCTCTATAAGATCCCCCCTCATCCTTCTAAACTCCAGCGAGTACAGACCCAGTCTATTTAGTCTCTCTTCATAGTCTAACCCCCTCATCTCCAGTATCAGCCTAGTGAACCTCCTCTGCACTCCCTCCAAGGCCAAAATATCCTTGCGCAAGTGCGGCGACCAAAACTGCACACAGTACTCCAGCTGTGGCCTCACCAGTGCCCTGTACAGTTGCAGCAAGACCTCCCTGCTTTTATAGTCTATCCCCCTCGCTATAAAGGCCAGCATCCCATTCGCCTTCTTGATCACCTGCTGCACTGCAGACTGGGTTTTTGCGACTCGTGCACAAGGACCCCCAGGTCCCTCTGCACTGTAGCATGCTGCAGCTTTTCGCCCTTTAAATAATAATCCCTCCTACTATTATTCCTGCCAAAGTGGATAACCTCACACTTGCTAATATTGTACTCCATCTGCCAGGTCCTCGCCCACTCGCTCAGCCTATCCAGATCCCTCTGCAGACTTTCCACACCCTCCGCACAATTTGCTTTTCCACTCATCTTCGTGTCATCAGCAAATTTCGTCACCCTACACTCAGCCCTCTCCTCCAGATCATCTATATAAATGGTAAATAGCTGAGGCCCCAGCACCGATCCCTGCGGCACTCCACTAGTCACCAACCACCAATCCGAATAGCACCCATTGATACCAACTCTCTGCCTCCTATTAGACAACCAATCCTCTATCCACGCTAACACCTTACCCCCAACTCCATGCCCCCTAACCTTCTGAAGCAACCTTTTGTGCGGCACCTTATCAAACGTAAAACTTATCAAACCTTATCAAATTTAAGAATGCAAAGTTAACTTCTTTCAATCCATTTGTTATCTTGGCATTTGCCTTTCAGCTATACAAGGAATATTCTGAGAGACAGGATCTTCAGGCATTTAGAGATGTAAGGACTGATTAGGGACAGTCAGCATGGTTTTGTGAGTGGAAAATTATGTCTCATGAATTTGATTGTGTTTTTTGAAGGGGTAACCAAGAATGTGGATGAGGCCAGTGCAGTCAACATGTTCTATATGGACTTTAGCAAGGCCTTTGACAAGGTACTGCATGGTAGGTTGTTGCATAAGGTTAAATCTCAGAGGATCCAAAGTAAGATAGCCAATTGGATACAAAATTGACTTGATGACAGAAGACAGAGGGTGGTTGTAAAGGTTGTTTTTCAAACTGGGGGCCTGTGATCAGCAGTGTGCCTCAGGGATTGGTGCTGGGCCCACTGTTATTTGACATTTATATTAATGATTTGGGTGAGAATTTAGGAGGCATGGTTAGTAATTTGCAGATGACATCAAGATTGATGGCATAGTGGACTGTGAAGAAGGTTATCTGGAACTACAATGGGATCTTGATCAATTTGGCAGTGGACTGATGAATGGCAGATGGAGTTTAATTTAGATAAATGCGGGGTGATGCATTTTGGTAGATCAAACCAGGGCAGGACTTACTCAGTTAATGGTGGGGTGTTGGGGAGAGTTATAGAACTAAGAGATCTAGCAGTATAGGCTCATAGCTCCTTGAAAGTGGAGTCATAAATAGACAATATGGTGAAGGAGTTGTTTGGCTTGGTTTCATTGGTCAAAACATTGAATACAGGAGTTGGGACGTCTTGTTGAAGATGCATAAGGCATTAATAATGCTGTGTACAGTTCTGGTCACCCTACTATAGAAAGACTATTATTAAACTAGAAAGAGTGCAGAAAATATTTACTAGGATGCTACTGGGACTTGATGGTTTGAGAGGCTGGATAGACTGAGATGTTTTTCCCCTGGAGCCTAGGAGGCTTAGTGGTGATCTTATAGAGGTCTATAAAATAATGAGGGGCATCGATGAGGTAGATAGTCAACATGTTTTCCCAAAGGTAGGGGAGTCAAAAACTAGAGGGTATAGGTTTAAGATGAGGGGGAGAGATACAAAAGGGTGCAGAGGTGCAACCTTTTCACACGGAGGGTGGTGGCTGTCTGGAATGAACTGCTAGAGGCGAGTGCAATTTTGTCTTTTAAAAAGCATGCCAACCGTTACATGGGTAAGTTATATGGGCCAAACATGGGCAATTGGGACTAGACTAATGGTTAAAAACTAGATGGCATGGACAAGTTGAGTCGAAGGGCCTATTTCCATACTTTAAGCCTCTATGACTTATTTAACTAAAAATTTCAAGATACTTTTACTTCCTACTCTGTTTATCATTTTGGATAGAATGGGAAATCAGAATTACTGTGACCTAATTCCACTTACTCAGGCTTTTTATTTTTAATTTGCAAATCATCAGGTTATATTTCACTTCTTCTTTGTGTTTCATGATCTGATCTGTTGTCACTACCCATGATGTGTAAGGCTTGGACACCATGAAGCAATCTTGCTGAAGTAATAAAGAAGTCTTCATTAACAATATTGAACTATGTACAAATTTACAGTACAGGATAAAGGTATGGAGAGGACCTAGTTGCTATCACTCTCTAGACTAACCTTAGCTGTAGGTCATGTGCCTTCTTCTATCACTGTATGGGTGGTAGTGTACTCAGTCCCATGTTAACCCTTTAGGTATCAGATCTACTACATTTGGATGTGTGTTCTAGCTAAGTCATAGATAGTAGAGTGAAAACTTTCTCCCACTATCTTAACCTCATAGTAACCCTATACCAAATCATGGGTTCATCAGCATATTGAAATAGGCACCTGCACCAGTAGTAAAACAACAGAGGTGCCAATACAACAAAGTATACAGAACCTCATGACACCCTTGACCTAAAAATGTACGGCAGGCAACTGTTTTCTCCCATGCAGGCAGACCCAGAATACAATATGCATTATTATTTCCCTCTTTCGCAGTCTTCCACTGTTTTATTTGTAGCTGCAAAATAATTATTTTAAATGCTTCCGTTATTTTCTTTTTGGCATTGTGGCAGGAGAACATGTGACTAAGTTTAAATTGCCACAATATTTGTACAACATGTTGTGTCTCTCACACTCACAACATATTGCAGTACCCCTTGGTGGATGTGAAGAAAAAGTGAATTGGCTAAATGTTATATTTCTCAGTTGTTTATACAACTCCTTGCCATATCATAAAGTAAATTGTAGTATAATGTAAAAAAACTATAATGAAGTTTTGGTGGTTATGAAGTATGGTGAAGTCCAGAACAAGGGGCATAACTGAAAATTAGAGTTAGGCCTTTTAGGAGTGAAATCAAAAAGTAACTTTCCATGCAAAGAGTTGGAATCTGGAACATTCTCTTCCAGAAAACAGAGCATTTGTGGGCTGCCAGCACTTGACCTAGGAAATCTGGCAGCTTCCTGCAGGGTCGAACTGAAAATGTGCAAGTGGGAGGGAGGGCGAACCTAGTGGGACCTGCAGCATGCTGGAAGATACTCATGTAACAGGGAGAATTGTTTGGCTTAACTTTGAGTCTTGGGAAGGCTCTGCCTGCTCATGCGATATACATGATTTAGAATCAGGATTTAAATTGAAATTTTTGTTTTACAAAGTACAAAGTCTAACTTTTGTGGTTGCTTATACATTATCCCTCTTAATTTTTTAGCCATCTCAACTCATCACTTCTGTCCTACAAATGAAAGTTGCTGTTTATCATTTGTCCTCAAATACGGTTAAGGATAGATTTTATTGTAGGGGTAAACAGGTAATTATTATAGTGTAGGAGAATGATTGATACTTTTGTACTCTCACAGAACCTCGTACATAATTAAACTCGGAGATTAGGGCAGGGGGCTAGGTTTTAACTTTATATGAGATGGTATAAAAAAGCTGACAGAGAACCAACTGCCCGTTTGACATTTCTCCTGGCTTCTGACTCACTACCATGCAAAGTCAAGATTGGATCACTGGGGAATGGGAAAAAATTGTTATATCTTCTGAAGAAGCATGAATGATTGTCGATAAGGCAGCTGATTGGAGTCTGCTGTTGACTCCATTATCAGAGTAGCATGCTAAAATTCAGGAAACTCCTCCACTTTCTATTTTGTGAAATGGGAAGCAGAGCTCATTAGCAGATGTGTTTTTGTTGGCTAACTCTGATCATACAGGCTCTCAGAAATTGATCTTACCATGAGAGTAAGAACTGAAATTGGTAATAACCAGTGGTTTAAAAGTGATTAGGAAGTGGAGCTATTCATCACAATATATCAGCAGTATCTCTACAACATTGCCCTGACACAGCCATATTCCTCAAACAGGAATTATTGCCAATGCAACCTTCCAATTCCCCACAAACCTAAAAACGTTGCTTTGACATCTGTGATATATTGGACCATAATTTATTCTGGCAGCGCATGCAACGTTGTCTGCTGTCAGTTAGACTTGCCCGTACACACTTTTTAAATATTTCAATATTTCTGCGCAGCTGATATTGGTAGAGTGGGGAAAACTGACTATCTGGAACCTGAGTGAATGGGGTAAGTTGTTGTGTATCTCCCTAAACAATCAGATTCAAAGATGTAAAATTAACTGCAGACTGAGAAGGAAGCGTACATTAGAGCGGATGAATTTAATGTTGAATCAGGCCGAGAGAGAGAAATAAAGGGCAAATTTTACTGCCCAGGTGTGAGGATGTGACTTCCCGTGTAGGTAGAGAGGCAGGTTAAACCTCCAAAAATCGCCTGTGTTGGAAAACCAACCATGATCCTGGAGATGGAGGACAATGGGGACTTCAGCTAAAGGCTTGATTCATTTAAATTTCAGCACTGACATTATTATAAACTCCCAAATGAATCCCCTTGTGCAACTAAGAAGTCTCCCTCTTTTGATTTCTATTACTCCTACATGGAGCAATAGCTGCCTCTGTGACTACAGCAAAGCTGGAGACAGATAGGCTGCTTGATGCCTTCTCTTATAGCTAAGATGCCACAGTACCTATCCTCTGCCAACAATATCCTACCCATACTTGTACAGGGGCAAACATTGTCAGATTAACAGGGGCTATATGCATGTGGGGTTCTGACTGAGATGTAACAAGCCATAAGAGGTTGAAAGCACATTGAGAAGTGCCCCACTTACCCTTTTTCTGTCTTTCCTCTCATGACCCACGTCCCCGATAGCCCCATCAGTCCACTCTCAATCATCGGCAAAATGTTGGGAGATGTTGTCCCATGTACAATGAAGCAACACTTATTCAACAATAACCAGATCATCTCTGCTCTGTTGCTGTTGTCATTACAACCTCGGTCCAAATTTGGACAAAAGAACTGAATTCCAAAAGTGAGTTAAGAGTGACTGCCCTTGATATCAAATCAGCATTTGACCGAGTGTAGCACAAAAAAGCACTAGCAAGATTGAAATGGGAATCATAGGGAAACTGTTCACTAACTAGCATCCTACGTAGAAACAAAAGAAGATGGAGAGAGCAACAGAGTTAACATTTCAAGTTCAATATGATTGTTCTCTAGTTCTGAAGATGAGTCATGTTGGACTCAAAACATTAATTCTGTTCTTCCCTCCATAGATGCTGCTAGAGCTACTTTGTTTTTCCAGCACTTTCTGTTTTTATTTCCAGCATCTGCAGTATTTTGCTTTTATTACAACAGAAGATGGATGTGGTTATTGCAGGCTAATCATCTCCGCTCTGGGGTACCAATACAGGAGTAACTCAGAGCGATGTTCTAGACCCAACCACCTTCACTGGCTCATCAATGGCCTTTCCTTTATTATAAGGTCAGAAGTGGGGACGTTTGCTGATAAATTGCACAATGTTCAGTACCATTCACAACTCCTTAAATACTGAAACTAGGATTGGTAAGTGACAAGAACCATTTGTTCTGCCTACACAAATATCAGGCAATGACTATTTCCAACAAGAGAAAGTCTAACCACTTCCCTTTGATATTAAACAGCATTACCATTGCTGGATCCCCAATCAATATCCTGAGGCTAACCATTGACCAGAAAATTTACTGAACCAGCTACACAAATACTACGGTTACAAAAATAACCCAGAGGCTGATAATTCTGTGGCAAGTAACTCATCTCCTGATTTCCCCTAAGCCTTTCCACTTTCTCCAAGGCAGAATGCACAGAGTGATGGAATATTCACCAATTTCCCAGATGTGTGCAGCTCCAACACTTCAGAAACTCAATACCTTCCAGGATAATGTAGTTTACTTCATAGACACCCCACTCACCACCTTAAACATTCACTCCCTACACCACGAGGGCCCAGTGACAGCAGTATATGCCATCTGTTGGATGAACTGCAACAACTCACCAAGCCTACTTCAACAGCACTTCCAAATCTATAACCCCTACCATCTAGAAGGAAAAGAGCAATAGTCGCACGTGAACACCACTATCTGCAAAGTCCCCTCCAAGTCAAACACCATCCTGATTCAGAACTATTCTGACAATCCTTCACTGTTGCTGGGTCAAAATTTGTGATCCTTTCCCCAGCAGTACTCTGGATGCATCTATACCACATGGACTGCAATGAGTAAAGATAAATTACTAACAACTTATCATGGGCAATTAGACATAGGCAATAAATGTTGGCCTAGCCAGTGATGCTCAGATTTCATGAAATGATAAAAAAATTCATGTTAATATTTAATTAGAAGCAAATGATTGAGGGTTTTTTTCTGTAAAGTGACATTCAATTGTAAGGGGTCATATTATAGTTATCCAGGAGTTCAAAGTGGTTTTAATTCTTGATTTGATTTGATTTATTATTGACACGTATATTAAGATACAATGAAAAATGTTGTTTCTTGCACGCTATACAGACAAAGTATACCATTCATGGAGTACATAGGGGAGAAGGAAAGGAGAGAGTGCAGAATATAATGTTACAGTCACAGCTAGGCTATAGAGAAAGATCAACTTAATATATAGTAGGTCCATTCAAAAGTCTGATGGCGGCAGGGAAGAAGCTGTTCTTGAGTCAGTTGGTAAGTAATCTCAGACTTTTGTATCTTTTTTGCTGACAAAGTGAAACAGAGTATGTCTGGGGTGCGTGGGGTTCTTTCCTATGCTGGCTGCTTTTCCAAGGCAGCAGGGAGTGTAGACAGAGTTAATGGATTGGAGGATGGTTTGTGTGATGGACTAGGCTTCATTCACGACTCTTTGTAGTTTCTTGTCGTCTTGGTCAGAGCAGGAGCCATACTAAACTGTGATACATTCAGAAAGGATGATTTCTATGGTGCATCTGTAAAAATTGGTGAGAGTTGTAGTGGACATGCTGAATTTCCTTCGCCTCCTGAGAAAGTAGAGTCATTTGTGGACTTTCTTAATTATAGCATCACATAGAGGAACTAGGACAGGTTGTTGGTGATCTGGACACCTAGAAACTTGAAGCTCTCGACCATTTCCACTTCACCACCATTGATATAGACAAGGGCATGTTCTCCTCAATGCTTTCTGAAGTCGATGACTACGTGCTTTGTTTTACTGACATCGAGGAAGAGATTACTATCGTCACACCAGTTCACCAGATTCCCTATCTCTTTTCTGTACTCCATTTCATCATTGTTTGAGGTCTAACCCACTACGGAGGTGTCATCAGCAAATTTGAAAATGGCATTGGAGCAGAATTTGGCTACGCAGTTGTAAGTGTATAAGGAGCATAGTAAGGGGCTAAGGACACAGCCTTGCAGGCCCTTGGTGTTGAGGATCATTGTGGAGGAGGTGTGTTTGCCTATTGTTAAAGATTGCGGTCTGTTGGTTAGGAAGTCTAAGATCCAGTCGCAGAGGAAGGAGCTGAGCCCTAGGCCATTGAGTTTTGAGATGAGCTTAGTTGGGATAATGGTGTTGAAGGCTGAGCTGTAATCAATAAATTGCTTTCCATTGATAATTATCCCTATAAGACAGTCAGAACCATTTGAAGTCTCTGATTGAAATCGGAGTATTGGATGGTCCCCAATACTGGGTAATTGTCCAACGGAAGTTTGAACATGTGGGGACTTCTGTAGAGTGGGGGGGAAACCCAGTGTGTTGTGAGGTAGCTCCCATACAATGCCCCAGAGATCCGAAGTGGTGAGCTGTAAACACTGTGGCTACAAGAGCAAGTCAGAGACTGTAAATTCTATGGTGAGTAACTCACACCCTACTCCCCAAAGCCTGTTCACCATCTACAAGGCACAAATAAGGAGTGTGGTGAAGTGCAGCTCCAACAACACTCAAGAAGTTCAATGTCATTCAGGTTGGGAATTCCCACCTTGGTTCCCAGTGGACACATCTTGGCACATATGTTAAGATGTTTGTACGTGGGATGTGCTGTTTTATTGTGACAGGAGTGTTGGACCATTGAATGTAAAATATATAATAGATAAAGCAAGTGAATTGTTGTGCAATTTTCAATGGCAAATCTTAATATTTTTGCTCAAGTGGAATTTCCCTTTTAGTTTCTCTACTCACTGGCACTTTGATTTTATTGTGTTCTTTTTCTAAGATTTCTGCAGTGCCAAAGAAGATCTGTTAATATAATTTAATAAATGGTTTGCAGGTATTAACTTCATGTTGGCGACAGTTCCCGTGTCCCACTTAAAACCTCTATTCAAGAGTGAAGGAAGTTTCTACTAGTTCACCCGCATTTCGAATGTGCATTCCACTTACTGTCAATTTAATCCAAACTGTGATTTTAACTTTGCTGGTGAACTTGGCATCTCCAACTGTCTAGCCAACTGTAATTGTAACCAGCTGGAAACTTGTTAGGCTGGCTGGGTGAGGCAGACAAAAGGTATTTTTAAACATACTGATAGTTACAATCAAAGTGCTGATCAGGACAAAAAAACGTCCGTGAGAAAAGTACAAACTGTGACCGTATGAAATGCTTCCCATTTTCTCACAGCTCTCTCAATTTGAACTCAAATCACTCGCATTAAGTATTGTTGATTACTAATGGTATTGCTTCAGGAGAAAAAAGATCATGGGGCAGGTTTTTGATGCAGAAAACCTGGGAAATCATGCTGCCCAGAGGTGCCACTGTTCCCTGATGCAGTTCTCTTGTGCTGCAGTTGGGGAAGCGACAAATTGCCTGAAAATAGCGGGTTTGTAACTTGACATGCTGACAAGCTTAATTGTCAGTGGCATGGGGATCCTAGCCATGAGGAGAAGGCAACTTTGCAGTGTGGAGTATTACAGAACAAGAAGGGAAAGGCTCAGGGATCACCTCATTCATTGCCATACAAGGGGCCATAAAGTGATCAGTTCTCTCTGGGAGTTTGCTTCGTGAGAAGCTGTTTAGAGTGGCCTTAGGCACCAAAGGGTTGTAAAAAGGTCAGGCGGGAGGTTCCCAGGAAGCCATGATACTCCAGCAAAGCCTTTCCAGCAAATGAAGATGAAGCTGCAATTAAGAGAAGCTTCAGCAGCAACAGATGCCCAGTTGTCCTTTTTTGGGGGGATGCCAGTGGGTACCGCTCCACAGGTTGCTCCTTCAGTAACAATGAAGGAGCTGCCTCTGTTGGCAGTGTCTTGTCCTTTTAATAGTACTCCATCAGAGGGGGCTAAGGTGTTGAATTCTGATTTACAGTGCCTTATGAAGGAACCTCCTCAACATCATCTCTGACTCCTTTAGCTCTTTTCTGGAGGACTTGAGCATCAGAAGAAACGACCAGGTAGAATGCAACAATCATCCACTCTATGCATCTTTGAATCATTAGTGCCATAGACCAGTCAATGCTGCAGAAAATGTCGGACATGTCAGCTTACTGCTTCCGTTTCCACTGGGAGTGATGTTGCATACAGCTCCCCAGTAAGTGTGGTTGCCATCTCAATGGAGAAGCTCAATCATTCAAAGCAATAGGGTATGTGATAGGAACATACAAATATAGCAGGAGGAGGCCACCTGACCCTTCAAGCCTGCTCCACCATTTATTACGATCATGGCTGATCATCCAACTCAATAGCCTGATCCTGCTTTCTCCCCATCGCCTTTGATCCCATTCGCCCAAGTGCTATTCCAGCTGTCTCTTAATACATTCAATGTTTTGGCATCAACTACTTCCTAAGGAAATGAATTCTACAGGCTGACCACCCTTTGGGTGAAGAAATGTCTCCTCACTTCCATCCTAAATGGTCTACCCTGAATCCTCAGACTGTGACCCCTAGTTCTGGACTCCCCTGCCATTAGGAATATCCTCCCTGCATCTACCCTATCTAGTCCTGTTAGATTTTTATAAGTCTCAATGAGATTCACCCCTCATTTGTCTGAACTCCAGGGAAAACGATTCTAACCTAGTCAATCTTTAGATATAGTTTTGGAGCTAAAGAGATCAAGGGATATTGGAGGGGCGAATCATGATATTGAATTTGATGATCAACCATGATCAAAATGAATGGTGGAGCAGGCTTGGAAGGCCGAATGGCCCACTCCTGCTTCTAGTTTCTATGTTTCTAATGTCTCTCCTCATACATCAGTCCCGCCATCCCCAGAATCAACCTGGTAAACCTTCACTGCACTCCCTTAAGGCAAGAATATTGTTCCTCTGAAAAGGAGACCAAAACTGCATTCTAGGTGCGGCCTCACCAAGGCCCTGTATAATTGCAACAATACATCCTTGCTCCTGTACTTGAAAGCTCTCAAACGAAGGCCAATATGCCATTTGTGTTCTTTACCACCTGCTGCACTTGCATGCTTACCTTCAGTGATTGGTGCATAAGGACACCCAGGTCCCACTGCACACTCCCCTCTCCCAATTTACAGCCATTCAGGTAGTAATCTGCCTTCTTATTTTTGCTTCCAAAGTGAATAACCTCACACTTATCCAAATTATACTGCACCTGCCATTGATGAGCCCATTCATCCAACCTGTCCAGATCATTCTGAAGGATCTTTGCATTGCATCACAGTTCACCCTCCCATCCAACTTGGTATCATCTGCAACTTTGAGATGTTACATTTTGTTCCCTCATCCAAATCATTAATATATATTGTGAGTAGCTGGGGTCCCAGCACCAATCCCTGTGGCACCCCATTAGTTACTGCCTACCAATTTGAAAAGCACCCATTAATTCATACTCTTTGTTTCTTCTCTGCCAACCAGTTTTCTATCCATCTTGACACACTTCCTCCAATCCCATGTGTTCTAATCTTGCATGATAATCTCTTGTGTGAGACTTCGTCAAACGCTGTCTGAAAGTCCAAATATACCACAGCTACTGGTTCCCCCTTGTCAACTCTACTAGTCACATCTTCAAAGAATTTCAACAGATTTGTCAAGCATAATTTTCCCTTCATAAATCCATGCGGACTCTGTCTGATCCTGCTACTGCTTTCTAAATGTTCTGTGAGTAACTCCTTGGTAATGGATTTGAGAATTTTTCCCATTACCAATGTTAAGCTTACTAGTCTATAATTTCCTGTTTTCTCTCTACGTTCCTTTTTGAATATTGGAGTGACATTCACTACCCTCCTATCTGCAGGGACTGTTCCCGAGTCTGTGAATGCTGGAAGATGACCACCACTGCATCCACTATTTTGGAGCCACTTCCTTCTGGGATGTAGATTATCAGGTCCTGGGGATTTATCTGCTTTCAATACCATCTATTTTCCCAGCACCATTTCTCTACTAATATTGATCTCCCTCAATTCTTCCCTCTCACTAAATCTTGCATTCTCCAACATTTCTGGTATTTGATTTGTTTCCTCTTTTGTGATGGTGCTTATGTGAGGAATGGACTCCTGCATTCTGCTCCCATGATTCTTCACCGCATCAGGAAACTTCAACATGTGGGCAAAGGAAGGTCCACTTTGTGTGTGACTCTTGTGGCTGTGCATCTCCACCCTGCCTGAGCATAGCTGTGTTTGTCCTCCAGCCTCCAATGGGGACTGCCTACAACTGTCTCTGCCTCCACCAACTTCTCCTGTTCACTCACAAAATGTTGCTCACCTTGATACACCCATTCTAAGATCGCATAAGGCCCCACCAAGTGCATCTATACTGGTGAAAATAAAGTTGCCATAGTCCCAGATGCCCATAGGCTGC
This sequence comes from Carcharhinus amblyrhynchos, assembly GCF_965287045.1. Taxonomy (NCBI): domain Eukaryota; kingdom Metazoa; phylum Chordata; class Chondrichthyes; order Carcharhiniformes; family Carcharhinidae; genus Carcharhinus; species Carcharhinus amblyrhynchos. The sequence continues at coordinate 48,749,870 of NC_137331.1, forward strand.
TCTCCCCTTTGAGGGAGAGAACTGACTGCTGGTGATTTAATCTAAGGGTCACCACACCTCAGGTGAGGGGCAAGGTTGAGAAGGTGGGCTTCATGAATAACCTTAGCCGGTGTGGGAATTGAACCCTGTTGGCATCTGTCTGCATCACAAACTAGCCATCCAGCTGACTGAGCTAACCAACCCCCAGTCTGTGCTGGTGAAGAGTGTGCTTGACTGATGTAATGATGCAGGTTCACTCACTTCTTCCTCTTCTACAGTTGATGCTGACACCTTGCTCTGGTCCAGATTGGCTGCCTGGCCACACCAGTTTCTGTGGGAAAAATAAGAGGGTAGTTATGTTAAATCGCCAGTCAACTGCTTCTGCAGAGATGAAAAATGCCTCTTTCAGGAGCTGCCTCCTCCATGATTGCCAGAACAACTAGATGGAGCATACCAACACCTGACTCTGTCCATTTTCTTGCATTTAATGTTCTTTCTTCCAACAAGGTCAAGAGGGTGAGCGTTAAGACCATAATGCTCCCCTTTAGTATTTCTAGCCACATCAACACATGTGAGGAATCTTCACTGTTGCTTCCTGCATTTTCACTAGTGATGAAAACATTGCCCATAGTTCAGTAATGCTCCCGGGCACAAATGGATTGACTGGTCAGAAGGACAATACATGCTCACACTGCTCACTTTGTATGTCTGCCTGTATCTGCAGACCCGGGGGCGTGTCATCTCTTGCAGTTTTGTACTCACTTTGCCAATCTCAGAAAGTAATTGAAGTGTTTGTGGCATTGTATCAAGGTGCTACTCTGCCACCTCCAGCCATGTCTCCTTAGTCTGCCTGGCTGACCATCTGCTGCTGCTCTCTGGGAATAGAATGGCACGCCTCAATGCCAGTGGGACCTCAAGGAGACATCTCTGAATCTAGGGACTTAGCCTTAACTTTTGTTCTCCTCTGCCTTCCAGTTCCCTAGCTAGCAACCACAATAGTGGCACTTTTGCCTACTCTGCAACTCCACCACCAATAATTGGGTAGCGAGCACATACCTGAAACAGACATTGAAATTTTCCTTAAAAAAACTGCATCAGACATCAGGTGTCGAAATGACATCCGGTCCCAACCCTAGGAAGAAAGTTCAGCCCTATGTCTCTCCTCTTCTGAATCTCTGAGAGTCTTTCTCCAGATCTCTATTCTCTTGTTGTGTGACTCTGTCTGCCTGCCTCACTATCTGAGTCCATTTAACTGCCAAAATTTAACTCAGCTCAATGATTCAAATAGAAACTGATTTCTGCTTCTATTATGATACTCTAGTGCTGTAGCTACTGTTGTTCCCACTGATATTATGGTATTAGTTCCAATGGATGTTAAACATTAGCCTTAATCTGGGTTAAAAATGTGTGAGCAAGCCAAAACCAGTATCAGTGTTTTAGGTGCCAATTTGTTACACTGAGGTAGATTTTCAAGCATTTATTTACTTAATGTACAAATTACTTGGAAGCGATAAATATACAGCTAGCTAAGACAGATGGAACAGGGGCCAATTTACAAGTCTTTTAGGTTTCAGTACTAAAATGTACAAATGTACTAGCTGTAAAGCAAATTGATTAATAAGATATGCTGTTTTTGCTATAGCCTCCCTCAAAGGTCTTTGCTGCAGCAAAAAATATAATAACCTCGCCAAAAAATAGCTAATCGTAGTAGCAGTGAATTATCCATTGAAGATTTCTCAGTGAATAACCTAAAAAGAATCCATCTGGATGAGAATCGATTTCCTACAAAATATGTTGCATTATAATGGAGTCTTACAGAACAAAAAATGGTACCAATACAATACTAGATCCAAGAGGCCAGTCAGGGTCATTTTGACTTCACAATGTTAGCTCAATTACCTGTTAAATCTCTCCTTTTTTTGGATTTTGCTTAGGCGTTAATGTCACAGGTGACCCTGCCTGGTGTTTACGACTCACAATGGCATCGCTCTTGAGTACAGTGGAATGTTCCAGTCTCACCACCATGGCAGGTGGCAATCAATGGCTGATCAAGTGGAAGATAACGGCTGTGATAGTGATGGAGGTGGAGCAGGAGAGAATCCCCTGTTGGCGAGGTTCCCTTGACACTGGAACTGGACTTAGTTTCTGACAAGGACCATGAGTCTGCTGATATGCAACAGCATTCCCACATTAGAAAATATCTCACAACAAGTGTCTACCTAGAGGAAATTAACACAATCCTCTCACAAAAAACCCTGCGGTGATCGTTGAGAGGTGATGGGGCAGCACTGTGAGATCTGGAAGTCCCTAGCTTTGGACCAGCATGTAAGCAATGGAGTTTGATTCAGCCTGTTTCACTCTTGGGAATAGGAGCAGGAAAGCATTTCGGCAGCTTTCTTCTGAATGAACAGCCCTCTTTAAGGTCCACCCTGCTCACCTTGCATGGGGAAAGGGCTAGAAAAGGTGTCCTAAAAGTAGTCTATTCTATCTTTAATCTGGCTGGAAAACATCATCCAGCAGTCTCATCTACTTGTGGTCAGAATCAAAGTTAAACTCAATTTTGGAACCTGGAATGTACAAACCATCATAGATAACGTGACCAGAATGGAAAACTGCCTTTGTTGCCCCTGAACTCAGGCACTTCAACACAATGTCTCTTGTAGGGCGGCGATGTCAAAGAGCAGGTGGCTGAGGGAAAATGTTAGTGGTTACATCTTCTTCTGGAGAGGGAAACCTGAGAATCAGCGCAGGATGCATGGAATTGGATTTGACATCAAGAACAAACTTGTCAACCAACTCATGGAACTCCCCGTCAGCATCAATGAGATTCCAACTAAAACTTGCCAAGAACCAGCAGAAAACGGTCACAAGTGCCTACATCCCAACCCTTGATGCCAATGGTGAGTCCAAAGAAGGCTTCTACTCCACCCTGGACACCATACTCTCCAACATTCCTCGGGAAGATAAGCTTGTCCTCCTTGGGGACTTCAATGCCAGGATGAAAAGGACTCCAACTCTGGAAAGGAGCCATCGGAAAGGAGGGAGTTGGGAATTGCAGCTCCAACAGGGTTCTCCTGCTCACCAAATGTGTGTAACATCAGCTTGTCATTACTAACACACTGTTCCACCAAAAATACAAGTTGAAGACATCCACAGTCAAAGTACTGACACTGACTACACCATTATATGATCCTGAGACCAAAAGGATGCCCTAATCATCGAAGTGATGACCAAGCAGACAACTGCTGGACAGAACACTGGCTCATCCACTCGAGTTCCACCAGAAGCAGTGGAAGATGAAAAAACAGCTCAGAAACACAATCAATGAGCAGCTTCAAGAGCCAAGTGTGCTAGCAAACTCCCAACAATGTCTTCACTAAAATTTTCAAATCATTCATTCTTATGGAGTGGAGGAAACCTAGAAAAAGCTGAAGATAGCCATCATCTCAAGGCTGTGAAGAAACCATCGGCTACAAGACCAGGAAACACTCAGAGCATTTTGATGAAAACAATCACATTATCCAAGAACTCATTGACAAGAAGACGCACCTGGCAAAACTACATCACCAGCAATGCAAAGAGGAGAACTCATCAACCAGCAAAGGTGGAGGTACAAAAAAGAACCAAGACCTAATGGTGGACTGAGAAAGCTAAGGAGCAGCAACTCCTCCCCAACAAGCACAACACCTGGAGCTTCTTCAATGCCATTAAGGAAATAAATAGACCCAACATCCTAGGCCTCAAACCAATGCAGAGTAGGGAAGGATCCCTTTTGAAAGACAGAGAAAACATCAGCCTTCGATGAAGAGAACACTTCAAGGAGCTACTAAACCATGATACAATCACTGATGAGGATGTGTTTGAGGACTACCCCCAGCTTCCCATCAAAGATGATCTTAGACTCTGACCAACGTGGATGAAGTTAAAGCCACCATTAAACACATGAAGAATGGAAAAGCCACAGGAGTGGATGGGATTCCAGTGGAGATTTTCAAACTTGGAGGAGAAGAGATTAACAGCCATCTCCATCAGCTATTCCTAAAAATCAGGGACAGAAAAGAAATCCCTGCCGATCTCAAGGATTCAGTCTTCACCGCCATCTTCAAGAAAGCAGATAAATCAGACTGTGGGAACTACCAAGGAATCTCCTTACTCTTCATCGCTGGATAGATTATCACCTGAATCCATACTAACCACTTTTTCCCAGTGTCTAAAGAAATCCTTCCAGAAAGCCAGTGTGGATTCTGACCACACTATGGAACAAAGGACATGATTTTCTCTGCTCAACAACTTCAAGAAATGCCAGGAGCAGCATTAAGCACTCTGCATGATCTTCATCAATCTGACCAAGGGTTTTGACTCAGTCAATCAGGAAGTGCTATGGAAAACACTGTCGAAGACCAGCTGTCCAGAAAAATTCATCAATATCTTCTGACTCCTCCACAAGATGTCAGTGACAGTCCTCACTGACAGAAATGTGACAGAAACCCTTATGGTCAAGACAAAAGTCAAGCAGGGATGTGTCACCACTCCCACCCTTTTCTCCATCTTCATGGCCACCATTCTTTGCCTTGTCGAGAACAAGCTTCCCTTGTGGAGTAGACATTGTCTATAGGATGGACAGAAAAGTTTTCAACCTCAACCAATTGAAATCCAAGAAGAAAACGACATTGATATTGCTCGTGGAATTTCAGTCGGTGGATGATGCCATCTCCACTCTCAAAAGAGAACCTCCAAACATACCGAAGAATTGGTCTCAGACTCAATCTCAAGAACACTCAAGTCCTTTATCAATCCTCCCCAGGGCAAGATTCGATCTCTCCTTCCATCCAGATCAATGGAGAAATCCTCCCAAACATGAAACATAAAATGGGAACTATTAAAGACTGCCACTGATGCAGAGATCCAGCAACATCTCCAATCCATGAGTGCTCCCTTCTGATGCGTAAGGATGACCAAGACATCTGTGCTAATACCAAGATCCTCATGCACAAGGCAGTTATCCTCCCAACTCTTCAATGTAGCTCAGAAACTTGGACTATGTACAGACGATACCTCAAGGCCCTGGAAAGTTACTAACAATGCTGGTACTCCACATCAACTGGAAGGACAGCGCTATTAAGATCAGCACCCTTGAAAGAGCAAAGGGCACCAGCATCAAGGCTGTGATAATTCAAAACCTAGTTGCTGGAATGACCATGTACTTAGGATACCAGCTGCCAAAGCAAATCTTCTTTGTCCAGTTCAAGGAAGCTACCGAACATGAGGAGGACAAAGGAAGTGCCTCAAAGACACCCTGAAGGTTATCTTAAGAAATGCAACATAGATGTCAATGCCTGGGACACTCTTGTTCAGAAGAGGCCTACTTGGAAGAACCTCGTGTTTGAAGGGACATCTTCTTCCAGAACACCGATGGCAAGAGGAGGTCCAGAAAAGGAGCCTGAGAAAGGAATACCAGTGATCTTGAGTCCAAGCATGAATCCCACTTTCCAGAAATACCTGCCAAGTGTGCAGTCAGATATGTGGCTCTAGGATCAGGCTTATCAATCACACAAGGTCCCAGAGAACCCGTTACCAGTGACATGGAGTTTCTTAGGGGGACAATCATATTCATTAGCGAGTGATAGCTGAAGAAGGAATCTCTCCTGAAACTTTTCAGCTGCCGTCACATGACGTTAGTCAACCGATCCCAAGAAAGTTTATTTAATTATTGAAGCAGAAATTCAGAATGGTATTACTTGCATAAAGGTCTCTAACTACTGAGGTATTGGAACCTTCATAAATAGGCTCTATTTTAACTCTGCCTGCTTAGAGGCAATGGCAAATGAGTGACTAAAATAGTGGCCGGATGCTTCATCATGCAGTCTTAAAACTTTCTCGCCAACCACCATTTTAACGATTGGTTTAAGGCACCATTGCGCTACAGTAAGTGGTCTCATGCATTATTTCATTTGGAGTCTGATGCGCTTTTGGTGGCACTAGTGGTGCTTAAAGTTAAAGTTTATTTATTATTCACAAATAAGGCTTACATTAATACTGCAATGAAACTGCTGTGAAATTCCCTTAATTGTCACAGTTCAGCGCTTGTTCAGATCAATTCACCTAACCAGCACATCTCTCAGAACGTGGGAGGAAACTGGAGTACCCAGAGGAAACCCATGCAGACACAGGGAGAACATGCAGACTCCACACGGACAGTGATCCAAGCCAGGAATCAAATCCAGGTCTCTGGCATTGTGAAGCGGTAGTGCTGACTACTGTGCTACCGTGCTGCCCTTGTGCCGTGCTTGGTGCTGGGCCAATCATTGAAACTTGGAGGCAGGCAGGATTATGGCCAGAAAAGACCCTTGTAAGTTGCATACCAATACATTGATTGTACAGCACAGAAACAGCCCATCTCTCTATACCCATGTTGGAACTTCACGAGTCTCCTTCTGTTCCTCTGCATCTAAATGTATCCCCTCGCTTTCCCCTCATGCTTATCAGGTCTCCTCTTAAATGTATCTCTGCTGCTCACTTCAACTCTTCCTTATGGTATCAAGTTCCATAGACTAATCACCATCTTCTGGGCATTAAAAAGGCCAGGTCCTCCCACCTAGCCCTGCCCACCATCCCATGTTAAAAATTGGGCTGATATTTCTGAACTCAATTGAAGCATTTCAAACATTTAAAAAAAATTCTTAAGTGTCATAAAATATAATTATTTATCTTTAAAATTTGAAAAACATGACCAGAACTTTCTGTTCTTCCCCCACCCCACCCATAATGTGCTAGAGCTCTGATAGATTTCTTCCACCTAATTCAGAAAATGATTACTGACTCTGGCCTTATTTCTTGCTTTGGGGTCATTTATATTTTGGAAATTAGCCTGCTGTTCTCCATTTGGATGGTGTGGGGCCAGAGAGTGAGTAAATGGCAGTTTCAGGCAGAAGACGCTTAGTGTATCCAACATACCTATCCACGATGTTCCCTTAGTACATCTCTTCTTGCTCTAAATTCCATTTCTTAACAAGAACCAGTCTCCTTCCTGCCTAAAAAGCATTAATGTCTCTTGGTCAACCAACCGTGGCGATAATCTGTTCCATATACTTACAACTATTTATAAGAAAACAATCCTGCTGCATTTCCGATTTTCTTCCCTTTGATTTGTGCGATTAATTTGTTCAGCTGAGCTTTTGATACGTGGGAAACATAAACACAATTGAATCCAATTTGTCAACACCTTACAAAATTTTAGCATTGCTGTGTGGGGCCTCGGGCACCAGTGCAGAGAGAGAAAGAGGTGGCTGGAGAATTGCCTAAAGAAGATTGAACTTTTCCCCTGATTATAATTTTGCAATTTTTTGATGCGGCCAGTGCACAATTGCATGGGAAGAGGGCTTGCACAGGTCAACATTGCCTGAAGTCGTGTGATAAAAATACAAGGCTAGATTTAAAGAGAAATTTCAGAAAGCAGGTAATTTAGATAACATTGAAAAATACCAAAAAGAATTGGAGAATTACATGGACAAGGATGACAAGGAGGAAGTAAAGGAAATGTAGTGCAACAACATTTAAGTTTTTGATTTAAAAAATTAATAAAAATTAAAAATATATAACACATTTTTTTCCCATTCTTTATAATGGCCTCCACACATACAAACATGGTAGTCTGACGACTGAGAAAAATGATCTTCACCTGAAACGGTAGGTGAAATAGTTGACACCGATTGAATCCAAAATTGCTACCTAATGGTGATAGAGTGGCATAGAAGTGGTCCATGTGCAATTGTTGTTTTGATGCTACTAAGGCCTCATATGAAGGGCAGAAAGTGCCATATTGGGAAAGGACATCCTATATATCCCCTTTACTCACATCTGAAAAAGACAACTGGCCCTTAATGTACAAATATAGGGCCCACTTCCTAATGTTTCAAGTCTGAATGATTCTTTGCCATATGAGATTATGTTCTGTCCCACCATCGGGACAGACCCACTAGAAGCGGCAGTACAGTGGTGAATATCATTCACCACTGCCCTTAGAATCAATCCGAACTTCAAAAATCATAAGAACATAAGAAATAGGAGCAGGAGTAGGCCGTCTAGCCCTTCGAGCCTGCCCTGCCATTCAGTAAGATCATGGCTGATCTGAAGTGGATCAGTTCCACTTTCCCGCTATCTCCCCATAACACTTAATTCCCTTGTCTATCAGAAACCCATCTACCCATGACTTAAATATATTTAGCGAGGTAGCCTCCACCACTTCAACGGGCAGAGAATTCCAGAGATTCACCACCCTTTGAGTGAAGAAGTTCCTCCTCAACTCTGATCTAAAACTGCACCCCCCCACCCCTGCTTATCTTGAGGCTGTGCCCTCTAGTTCTGCTATCCTTTCGAAGCAGGAAGGATCTCTCTACCTCTACCCTATCTATCCCCTTCATTATCTTATACGTCTCTAAAAGATCCCCCCTCAGCCTTCTAAACTCCAACGAGTACAGTCCCAGTCTATTTAGTCTCTCTTCATAGGCTAATCATCAGAGCCCCAGTGCAATGAATTCAGGCTTTGGTAAATATACAACCTTGCCAGTAGCATTGTGTGATATAAGGAACTAGTAGCTTAACCATAGCAACACCCAATATTAACTTTACCTGAGTTTTCTGTGGTATCAGTAACATAAACAAATTATGCCTGAATTATATGATTGACACTAAATGTTCAAACATTTGTTGCTTTCTTTCAATATCTTTCATATCAGCCCCTTTAATTATAATTAAATTATAAAGCTACATATAAGGATAAATACATATAGCAATATACTTTCAATTACCCACCAAAACCAATTATAAAACAAATAAATAAAACTGAGTAACATCTGTTGCTTTTACTTATGGTAAGAAGTCTCAGAACACCAGGTTAGAGTCCAACCAGTTTATACTTCTACTCATAGCCAGCAGGGTTACAACATATTCAGTGCATTCTCTTCAACCATTACTAACCAAATAATGCCCCATATGCACTGCTGCTGAGTATTATGCAGTCCTTCTTCAATTTTTTGGATTAAATACACCTCCTGTTTCTCCATCTTGAAGGTGTTTAGTCATGGGGTGTGAGTCCAGAACTCAGGTCCTTGGCATGTGTTTAAATTGCCACTCATCATCTAAGAATCACTGAGGGAAGCGTGGGCTCTGGCGAGGGGTCAACCTGACTCAAAACGTTGCTTCTCTTCTCTCTCCACAGATGCTGTCAGGCCTACTGAGATTTACCAGCACTTTCTGTTTTTTTTTGTTTCAGATTCCAGCATCCTAAGTAGTTTGCTTTTATATTGTGGGAAGAGCGAGACTTGACTGTGGATGGTATCACAATCAAACCCGATCTTCACCTCACATTCCATATAGACATTTCCACTGGGTCGGTTTTAAAAACCTTTATTCTCACCTGAATTGTCAAAGCAGAACAAACTGGCACAGTTTTGGTGCCTCTATTCACAAAGTCATCAGAAAGTTTTGTGCATCGCTACAAAAGTGTGTTCCGGTTTGGCACCAAAAAAATGAAATTCAACAACTTCTTGGACAGTATCCTTTCTTTTCTTGTCCCGGTTTTGTTTCGTGCTGGATCATGGTCCTACATGTAGCAACGCCTTTCTGGCACCGCACTGAGAGTATCTGTCTTGTTGGAACAAGAACAATGAATTTTGGCAGCATATCCCAACATTGGAGCTTCAAGGCCCAAGCAGTGTACGGAGAAAGACACATATAAACACGTTTATCACAAGTTGTCACTGCCTAGTGGTCAAGTTCAGGAGCTCCGGCTGATGTTTGTCCTCTCAGACCCCACTCCCATACCACCCCCTCCCTTCCAAGGTTTTGAGACCGCCTTGCACCACTCCCAAGTACGAGGCTGAGGTGTGGGCAGTGCTGTACAGTATCTTCTGCATGGCTGTATGTGGTGGAGGAGATCCAAATGTGGCTTTGACAGCTCCAAGCATTGAGTTAGTGCTGGAGGAGTGCCCTGTTACAGCCAATGGGTTCGGGGCACCACCTGGAGCTGCACATGTTTACACAGAGGGGGCGGAGAGCATTCATTCCGCCGGTACAGATAGGGAAGCTCAGGGAAAGCGTGGAGATGCTCAAAGCCGGAGTTCGGATCGGGTGACCAGTCTCAGACTGAGGAGACAAGGCTATTTATTTGTGAAAACGACTGAGGCGAAGGAAAGATCAACCCGTTCATGGATCCATCACATTTCATACTTTGCAAATGAATCAGTCTTTGTGCACAGTAGTGAGTTTTAGTTTACCTGTTGAGTGCTCAAGTAATCATAAAATGGGTATAGAGATAGGAGAAAAAGTAGTCTATTTAAAAATTACGGTAAGTGTTTGAATTGAAGATTGTTCAACTTTTTAAAAAATCCATTCAAATTATGACTGGCCCTTGGTATTACAAATTTTCTGGAATAATCTCACTCTTCACTGATATGTTCATTTGGTCCTGACTCTAGTTTCTTGTAAATTAAGGGTCTCTAGTTTTAAAGGGAATGTACAGGTTGTCATTCCGCTGATTTTGCAGAAGTCCACTCCTAATTTTGCAAGTTGCAATGTCAGCTTTGCGAAGGCTACGAAAACAAACAACTCTGCTGTGAACGCCGGGCGGTTTGCGGCTGGATTTGTTTTTTTTTGGAAGGGGGGGGTTAAAATATAATTCCAATCACTTTGCAATTGCATCCGATTGCTTAAAATAGATACAAGGCAAACAACAACAACAAAAAAACAACAAGGTGGCGGCGGCGGGCGATAAAGCCGGCGCGATGCAAGCTCGCCGTTCTGCAAAGAGGTCGATTTTGGGCAGCCGGGTTTGCGCTCCGAGTCCGGCCGGCAATGGGCAGCTCATCCCCGGGGTGATCCAGGCGCTCAAGTGCCAGAGCCAGGAGTCCGGGGGGCGGTGCAACTTCTACACGGTGATGCTGGAGGACGGGACCCTGAGGGAATACCCGGAGGAGGAGATTGTGGTGGTGGTGGGACCCGGCTTCCACAACCCCGGCAACAAAGTGCAGCTGAAATGCAGAGAAAAGGTGTGTGTGTGTGTGTGTGAAGCTGGATTTGTCAATGGGAAAAGGCTTGTGTGGTCCCTGTGCGTCCCCTCCCCATACACACACACACACACACACACACACAGAGTGAGTGACAGGATCCACACAGCTACAAGCGCCGGGCACCCGCGGAGATGTAGCGACCCCCGCCCCAAACTCACTGCTCCCGGCGCACAGGAGGCTCCAGCAAGCCCCGTCCCCTCCGGAGGGCGGATCATTCATTCGCCTTGGCAAAGGTTACACAGCTTAAACCCATCACAACAAGATTTCCAAATGTTATTGAGTGATAGCCCGACCCAGCTCTGGGGGGGTTTAATCTCCCCCCCCCCACTCTCTTGTGTGTTCTGAAATATTTTCCAGCCGCCTTTTATGAAATACTAGTTCAGATTTTATGAAGGGGTTTTGTTTCTCTGTCTGTCTCTCGGCCCCAGTCTAAGTGTATTTTCGTGAGAGTAGCCGGCTTCTTAATAAGAGGCGAAAGTGGAAAGATCAGGGTTTTCATTGGGGCCAGGTTTGTAATATTTTGGCCGATGTGGGGCTTTTTCCATCTGTGGAGAGGCAGTAGGGGACTCACCAAGAGCTTTCCGAGTGAATGCAACAGCCCAACTCCACACCCATCAGAAAACAGGAACATAAATAAATACCCATCGGAAGTCCCAGAGAATTCGCGCCAAAATTCAGTGATCAGCGATGCAATGTCCACCCATTTAGCAACGTGGGTTTATTGTGGAACAGGCGCAGTGTGTGGAGTCCTTGTTTACTGAGGCTGGAATTAAGTACTGCATTCAATCAGACCTTGATTGAATAAGAGACAAGCACCCTCAGGTGGGGCTGTGTTTTTAGCTGTTGCTTCTTCCAGTATGTTCCTCACTCCAAAAGAATGAGGAGAGCAGGGTCTTCATAAACCAAACGAATTGAATGTGCAATGACCAGCATTCCTGGTCTTTCGGCTTGTATGGGCACATGCCAGAGGCATGGCGCTGGTTCTCTGTTGTTGGTTTGTACTCCTTGGGAGTTGTACTGCTATAATTTGCTATTGCAGTCAAGGAATGTGTTTGTTTATTCATGGAAGTGAAATATTTCCACAGGAAAATGTAAAAGATAACATGCACGGAAATGTAATTGCATAGAGTGTTAGTTTTGTTCAGTATCACTTAGTGGTTAATAATATTTCCAATTGTATTAGCATAAAAGGATGCATTTGGCATAAAGTCAGATATATCTTACGAAAAAATTTCTTGGGGTTACTGGGAATGCAGGGTGCTTTTGTGAAATGTAGTTAATGTCCCTTTACTGTTTCTGTTGATGTTTAACAATAATATTGATAATTTATCATCTGTATTTGAGAATATTGTTTGGTTTTAGCTTTCTGTGACCAGAATCTTAATTCTTGAATAGAACTAATGTTAAAGATAAATAGCACAGTGCCACAGTGGTTAGCACTGCTACCTCACAATGCCGGGGACCTGGGTTTGATTCCCGGCTTGGGTCACTGACTGTGTGGAGTTTGCACATTCTCCCTGTATCTGTGTGGGTTTTCTCTGGGTGCTCTTCTCACAGTCCAAAAATGTGTGGAGTAGGTGGATTGGCAATGCTAAATTGACCCTTAGTAAATGGATAGGGCCTAAGTGGGATTTTGTCAGTGCAGACTTTTTGGGCCAAATGGCTCCTTTCTGCATTGTAGAGATTCTATGTTAAGGACTAACTGAGGTCACCAGCCTCCATTGATGGCACAGTGATTAGCATTACTGCCTCACAGCACCAGGGACACGGATTTGATTCCCAGCTTGGGTCACTGCCTGTGCGGATTCTGCACGTTCTCTCCGTGATGGTGTGGGTGCTCTGGTTTCCTTTCGCTATCCGAAAGATATGCCGATTGGGTGCATTGGTCATGCTAAACTAGAGACTTTGCACAATAATTCATTGCAGTGTTGACACAAACCTACTTGTGACAATAAACTTTAACATCAAAATTCAGTCCATTGGTATATTAACACCCACACATGGCTGGGCACGTGCCAAAATGAGGAAGCTGTTTGAATTAACAGCTTGATGTATTTACAATTGTAGCTTTCTAGCTTGAGATTAGCAAAGCCATAAAATGGGAGACTTTAATGTCTATCATCAAAAGTGGTTCAACAGCACCAATGCAGCCCAAGGTGACTGAGTCGAAGGACGTGACTTTAGACCTGTGGTAGGTGGTAAAATAATCAGCATAAGGGAAAATCCACTTGACATCTTCCTCTCACAGATACATATGTTTTGACAGGCATAACCACCGCTGTTGAAATCCTGTGTTCATGCTGAGGACATGCTCCAACATACTGTATTAAATGGGATAGGTTTGTAACAGATTTAACAAATCAAAACTAGCAGAATTGTAATCCATCCCAATCTCTAACCCAAATTAAAGAGGGCGGGGGCACCCAGGGTATCCAGCACATCAGCACAAAAGACAAGGCCAAATAGTTTGCAGCCATCTTTAGAGAGTCTGGATGGATGATCCACCTTGGCTTCTGCCCGAAGACCCTGAATATTCTAGAATCTAATTGTGGTAATTAGCCCCTTCAAGGAACATTCTTTGAGGGAGGAATCATGTGACCCACTAGGAGTGGAATTGGGAATTCACTGGGATGTGTCAGGACTTGTCCAAGGTTGGACCTGAGAGCTGAGTATGGAAAGTCTGTTTGTAGTTCTAATAAATCATTGGCTCTACCAGGTAACTTATAAAACACTAAAGTTATTACACCAGTCATCACCTAATTCAATTTATTCCATGATATAATATGAAATGGCTGAGATCAATTGATACACAAAGACCATGGGCCCCAATATCATTTCGGCTATAGTACTGAAAACTTTTGCTCCAGAACTAGCTGTACCACTCTCCAAACTCTTTTGTACGACTACAACACTGGCATCTTGAAATTCAGAAAGCTTTTAAAGTAAAATCTGCACTTTAAAAAAATTCAACTATGGATCAGAAGTCTGTGCGCCCAAATCAATTTGGACAAATCCAGATCATAATTGTTGACCTAAGGTGCAGATGTTTAGACAAAATGTCTGAAGTAGAGCAGATTAACACGGGAAAGTAGTAACAGCCAAATTTGTTGCATCTGGTTGGCTTTATTGCACAGGGGAGGAATAAAAAGTGTGAGAATGCAGTAGTTGTAGGGGATTCAAGTGTAAGGGATTACCCTTTTGCGCTGAAAGTGGTCATGTTAGGAATGGCATTAACCAAGAAATTAGAGATGCATGAGATAAAGGAACATCGGTATTTGTGGGTGACTTTTTAATCTGCATAAAGATTGGGCAAATCAAATTAATATTGTAGGGGAGTAATTCCTGGAGTAGGAACAAAGAAATGGCTGACCAATGAAATACATACATTGTTTCTGTCTTCACAAAGGAGGACACAAATAATGTACCAGAAATGCTGGGAAGCACATGATTTAATGTGAGGAGCAAATGGAAGGAAATCCGTTTTAATAGAGAAATGGTGTTAGGAAAATTAATGGGGTTGAAGGTAAATAAATCCCTAGGATCTGATAATCTACACTCTAGTACTTATGGAAAGTGGCTCTGGAAATAGTGGTTGCAAGGATGGTTTTCTTCCAAGATTCTATAGACTCTGGAACAGTTCCTATAAATTGAAAGGTAGTTAATATAACCCCACTATTTAAAAAGAGAGGTAGAGAGAAAACAAGCAATTATAGACCAGTCAGCCTGATGTTGGTTGTTGATTTTAGAGTCTTGTGTCAAGGAATTTATAGCAGAGCACTTGGCAAACAGCAGGAGAATCGGTCAGAGTCAGCATATGTTTACAAAAGGGAAATCAAGCTTGACAAATCCACTTGAACTCTTTGAGAATGTAACTAGTACGGATGAAGGGGAGCCAATGGATGTGGTTAATTTGGACTTTTAGAGGGCTTTCGACAAAATCCCACACAAGAGATTAGTGTGTAAAATTAAAATGCATAGAGTTGGGTGTACTGTATTGAAATAAATAAGAAACTGGTTGGCAGACATGAAACAAAAAGTAGGAATAAACAAGTATTTTTCGTAATGACAAGCAGTTTCTAGTGGGGTACCACAAGGATCAGTGCTAAGACCCCAGCTATTCACAATCTGTGTTCATGATTTAAATGGAGGGACAAGATGTAAAAGCTGGGTGGGACGGTCAACTGGCTGCAGAGATGCTTCAGTGTGATGTGGACAGGCTGAGTGAGTGGGCAAATGCATGGTAGTATAATGTGGCTAAATTTGAGATTATCTACTTTATTAGCAAAAACAGGATGACGTTATTATGTGAATGGGTATAATTTGAGAGAGGGAAAAGTGTAACCAGTCACAGAAGGTAAGAATGCAGGTGCAGCAGGCACTAAAGGCAAATGCTGATGTCCATCATAATGAGATGATGCAATCCCAGGAGCAGGGATATCTTGCTGCAATTATACAGTATTTTGGTGTAGCTGCACCTGGGATATTGTATGCAGTTTTGGACGCCTTATCTGAGGAAAGATGCTCTTACTGTAGAGTAAGTGTAGCACACATTTGCTATACTGATTCCTGGGATGGTGGGACTGATGTGTAAGGAGAGATTAATATTTGCTAAAGCTCAGAAAAATGAGGGGGAATCTCATAGAAACCTATAAAATTCTAACAGGATTAGGCAGAGTAGATGCAGGAAGGATGTTCCCGATGATGGGGATGACCAGAACCAGAGGTCATAGTCTAAGGATTTAGGACTTGGGTGAGGAAAGATTTCTTCCATTGAGAGTGGTAAACCACTGGAATTCGTTACCACAGAAAGCAGTTGAGGCCAAAATATTGTATGTTTTCAAGCAGGAAGTTGATGTTGCCTTTGGGGGTGAAAGGGATTGTGGATGACATTGCAAGATGGGAAAAAAATGAATCCCCTGCTAAATGTGAAGAAGAAATAAAATCGTTCAATGTTTATTTCAACCTAAGAAGCAATAAAATCAAAGCACTAAATTTAACCAGTGAGTTCAGCGGTCAGGGGAACCTGTTGATTCATTCATTAATGATCTATACTGGATTGCAGAAAGTTGCAAATAGGAAGACTTGAAATCTTAACTCATCAAAGAATAGTAGTAGAAGTAGCAGACAACTTGCTCTCTGACCTCATACAAGCAAAGGAAAACCCAACCCTAGAAAAGACAATCCAGGACTGTTTTAAGGGGAGAAAATAAACTAGTGCAAAGGCTAATCCACAATTCAACTTGTTAACCAACAAAGGGACATTCCAGGGAAGGGAGAGCAACGCCTGAACCAGCCTCAGAATGGCCATGCCAATGCTGTGGAGAAAAGTGTCCCCACGGGAGAGATCAGTATGCTTCAATTTCAGCCCAATGCTTTCTGTACAATAGGATTGGACACCAGGGCAAACTGTGCAAGACAAACTGTTGTGTGCAGATGGCCCAAAAGTTTATTTTTGATGTCAGAACTGGAAGCTGGGAAGACACAGAGCCATGCTCCTTTCATGAGGCCAAAGATCTTGGTTTCTCATTTTGGAATGTGGAATTTCAGTCGATGACCATTTAACATTTTAAATTAGATACAGGAGGAAGTGTAATAGTCCTTTTGGACAAAATGGCTGAAAGACCTCTGGCTTCAAATAACAAGACATTTCACTCTCTTGTCTGGAGGAATTCAACTTGCAGTCATGGGCATGATTCTGGAACCACTAAGGTATGGAAGCAAATAAATCTTTGAACTGACGTACATCATCTGTAACCAGCCTTTCTGTCTCTTTGTTGAGCAGTGTTGCCTGAGTAACAGTGGACCTCCTCAAGATGGCAGGAACACCAAAGACAGCTACTATTGTTAATCTCTAGAATTGCAAGTTCTTGAATACTGAAACAATAAAAAGTATCCTGATAGGAATTTCAGCTCTAAACTGTCTTTTGTGGAGCAGTTCTGTTCATCCTTGTTACAGGTGCTGGAAAACCTTCAGAGATCGGACCAACCTACCACACAAGGAGGTAACCACAACACCTCCAATAAAATGTTTTTTAAAGTTCATTTATTAGTGTCACAAGTAGGCTTACATTAACACTGCAATGAAGTTGCTGTGAAAATCCTGTTGTTGCCACGCTCCAGTGCCTTTTTGGGTACACTGAAGGAGAATTTAGCATAGCTAGTGCACCTAACCAGCACGTCTTTCTGACTGCGGGAGGAAATTGGAGCACCTGGAGGAAACCCACACAGACAGTGACCCAAGCCAGGAATTGAACTCGAGTCCCTGATGCTGTGAGGAAGTGTTGCTAACCACTGTTCCACTGTGCTGCCTAGCTGTAGAGGTCGGGAAAGAGAGCGACCAGCAGTCCGTAGAGCCTCAATCTCTGGCTCCAGCAATGGTGCAGCAGGTAAGTACTGCAACCACTGAACACACCTTGCAAACTCCCGGAAAGCATGCCAGAGCCACCAAGGATACTGGAACCTAGTCACAGTGGACCATTGCTGATAGTGAGATGAAGGTGGACATACTACTGAACCTCATTCTTGTCACAGAAAAGCCCATCCTGCTCTGTGGAAGACAATGAAACAATCCACTCAACCACAAAAGAAGCAAAAGAAGTGACAAGGAGCTGAATGCAATGTCGTTATACCGCACAAAAAAGTGAGTTGGGGTAGCAGCCATTGACCAGTGCAATAACCAAACTGACCAAGTGTGATTCAATACAAAAGGATGAGGATGTACTCAAATGCAGAACAACTTCAGTCTACAGGAAAACCATCAGGGAGAGAGGCCACTACAGTAATATGAACAAAATATAGAAGGGTTATAAGGCATACAGACCACTCAAATCTTTGAATTCAAAGACTCGAAGCAGGGCGATGTGGTAGTGATAATGTAGTAACAACCATGTAAGTGAACAGTACATCTTGCATTGTTGTGATCACTTAAAATGCATTGACTAACAACTTGAAGTGTAGCATGTAGAATTAAAATGGGACTGAGTACAGTACCAGCCACACCGTGATGAAAGAGAGCACATGACTTGCATCCAGGATCAGTCTAGAGTTAGAGCTGTGTGGATTGGCAAGCATGGAGACAGCTCCTAGCTTGCACCCTTTACTGTATAATTGTAAATAGTGTCAACTTGCAGTTAGCTTGCATTTGACTACGAAGACTTATTCAGACTCACTGAACTATAGCCAACACCCAACAACAACCATCACTAGCAATAAATTCTGACTTAGTCAGTGATGCCCAAATCTTATGATTATTTAAAAAAAAATTCTGAACATTTCAAATGATTTTGCCCTTGTCTTTTCTTGAGTGTTGTGATATTTTTATATCTGGAATGACTTGGACACCAGCGTAATGTACATCAATTTGTACTGTAAAGCTGGTACAAAATTAGGGTAATTGTGCTTTGGATACAGTATAATGGCTGAGTGCTAAAGCTTCAATGAGCTGTGGCACTTATTGTTTGGATGGAGGTTTGGGCTTATGATTCAACATGACGTAGTTCAATGCTCAAATCGCTCAGAAAGCTTCCTTGAGGAGGGAGAGTAAATGGAAGGGATTGTGGTACATTTATAGGGCAGGTCTGAAATGTAGAACAATACTGGTGGAAACTCAGTAACAAGCTTCAGCCTATCTTCTCATTTAAGAGAGGTATTTTTGCAGAAAGAAATGATTTAATTAAAATTTTAAAAATCCTAGAATTTTCTGATTAGAAGATTGGTATTATAATCCTGTAAATTAACAAGCATATAGAGCACCTAAGAAGGTGTGTGTTTTTGACAGTGCCTGTACTGTTGATTTGCAAGCAGCCCACCCATTTTGTAGCATCTGATTTAGGTTGTCAAATACAAGCATATCATGCTGTCCTTTCTGTAGCACTATTTTGGAAGCACTGTTTACTGTAGAATAGATGGATAAAAACAAAGTGTTGGAAATACTCAGATTTGGCAGCATCTGTGGAGAGCGAACATTGTAAGTCGAATGTGTCTCTTTAGAGGTTTTTTCTTATTTTCAGACTTGCAGCATCCAAAATATTTTGCTTTATTGCAGAATACAAGGAATCCTTTTGAGATCTTTAAAATCAGAATTGAGGAAATTACTTAAAATTGATAGAAGAAAGTTTCATTACTTTTTGTTAGCACTATAAAAGCACCCACAAGTTTGCCCCACCCAGATCGACATGTGAAATTTCATGCATTACTTGATTTTGCATTTTCTGATGAGCTGTGACCATTTTATTTGACCACATAGATCTGGGATACTTTATACAAGAGTCTGAATACTACCTTGTTGACTGGCTACATTTGTAAACATAACTACCCTCTTTTATGTTCATTTTTGTTTTATTTCTAAGGGCTTTCCAAAGGTCTTTGTGTCCTTTACCCGCCTCCCTTCTATGAAACTCCCTGCTCAGCTAATCTCTGATGGGATATGACCTAAGGGACAAACACTAAGGATACGTGATTCACAAGAGCCACTTGTCAGTACAGAGATTTTGAGATTGCATTGAAGAAATTGTGTTAGGAGCTGATGTAGTTCAATTGGTAGCTTTAAAATTGAGTGACAAATTTTTCTTTATCCCAAATTGAATGCTACCTTTGGCTAAGGTGTGTGTACATGCAGTTGGGTTGCAGATCAACTGTGTTTGCATTGGATGGTCAGCCAGTTTTGAAGGGTTAAGTGACCTAACTATGTTCCTTTCCATGCACTATCCACATAGTTAAGGTTTTAATCAACGTGGTATCGCTGGTGTAGCATAGCTAACATTACAATTCTACCATTAAAGTTCTTCCAAATTAAAATTACATTTTTAAAAGAACTCTCATTTGAGGGGTGGACTGTATTGCTGGGTAGCTGTATCTGGGATAGACAGGCTGCACCAGCTGTAATTATGTACAAGTGGCTCCCATCCAATGCATTTATTTATTAATTAGAAATGCTTGCCTTGTTTCCTAGGTGGCAGTTGGTGCAGGTACACATGTTAAGTTGAATCAATAATCACTATTTTATAAAGAAAACACTAACGGTATTGTGATGGACCAGGTATTTCCTGCAGATAAGTTCTGTTAAGATTTTAGTGAAAATTATTTCAATTTTTTTACAATCAGCCTATGCTTGGCAGGGTCAGGTAGGTGTAATGGTGAGGAGTGAAGTATGAAGTGGACAAAAACTTCAACTTATTGAAGTTTTTTTGAGGATGTAACTAGCATGGTAGATTAAGAGGAACCAGCTGTGTTCAGTTCCTGACTTGGGTCACTCTGTGCAGAGTCTGCATGTTCTCCCCATGTCTGTGTGGGTTTCTTCTGGGTTCTTTGGTTTCCTCCCTCAGTCCAAAAGACGTGCAGGTTGGGTGCATTGGCCATGCTAAATTCTCCCTCAGTGTACCCAAGCACGCGGTGGGGTGTGGCAACTAGAGTTTCACAGTAACTTCACTGTAGTGTTAATGTAAGCCTACTTGTGACACTAATAAATAAGCTTTAAAACTCTTCTTTTTTTGCGTTAACCTTTTTGTGTGGCACCTTTATTCAATGTCTTTTGGAAATCCATGTGTACAATGAGTGCTGGCTCCTCTTTATCTACCATGCTATTTATATCCTCAAAAAAAAACTTCAATAAGTTGAAGTTTTTGTCTATCTCATTCCTTTTCAATGTTTAACTTCACACCTACCTCACCTTGTCAAGAGTACACTGAGCTCATGAAGTTGGGATGATATATTAACATGAATAACCAGGATAGAGGATTGGTTCACAGACAGGAAGCAAAAAGGGGGGATGAATGGGGAGTAAGTTTCAAGTTGACAGGCTGTGACTTGTGGAAGCCACCAGGAACAGTACTGGGGCCTCAGCTATTTACAATCTATATTAATGACTTGGATGAAAAGACAGAGAGTAATGTACTACAAGTTGGCTGATGATACCAAGCTTGGTGAAAAGGTAAGCCGTGGGGAGCGCACACAGGTTGCAAGCAGATATAAGCAGGCAAAGTGAATGGGCCACAAGGTGGCAGATGAAGTATGTATGGAGTGGTGTAAGGTTATTTACTTTAGGTGTAAAAATAAAAAAGCAGAATATTGTTTTACAAGGCATGAAATAAATGTTGATGTTCAGAGAGACTTGAGTATACAAGAAGCACAAGGTTAGCATGCAGGTGCAGAAAGCAAATGACGAGTTAGCCTTCATTGTAAGGGGTTTGAAGAAAAAGAAGCCTAGATACAATTGTATGGGATTCCATATTTGAGGAAAGACATTCATGCACTGCAGTGAAGGTTCACAAGATTGGTTCCTGGGATGCAATGGTTATTTTATGATGAGAGGCTGAGTAAATTGGGTCTGCACAAGAGGTGATCTCGTTGAGATATTTGAGATTCTGAAGGGGTTGGAGAGGGTAGATATTGAGACTTTATTCCTCCTGGCTGGGGAAGCCTAGAACAGGGGGGCGCAGTTTTAGGATAAAAGGCTAATTGAGGTGGGTAATATTAGTAAGATTGTTGAACAGTAGACATTGAGGCACTGACAGAGCTACCAGCATTAAGTTAAATGATTCTTAAAACACAGACTCGTAAAGTAATAAGGCATTAAACACATGAAATGCAGTAAGAGATTTGAACAAGTGATTGAGATTTAAAGCACACATGATATTTTTGAATGTATTTATTTTTTAAGAATTATTGTACGCTTTAGTCAAGGCAAATCCTGCAAAACATCATGGTAAAGTCCATTGGGTCAAACCATATCCTGAGAGAATTCAATAGTCTTGAGTCTAAATTGTTACCTAGAGGCAGAAACAATTAGAACACTTAATCTGACTTCTTGAATAGGGTTTATTCACTGTCCAGATGAGATGGTGCTCAGATATGGTGTCACAAATTAATCTGGTTAGATGGTGAACTGTATGGGAACCCATGAAAACATACCCTTTAACTTTTACAGCTAGTATCCAGGGTAACCAGGCAACAGGGAAAGTAGTTTGAGCCAAGAGAGGGAGGAGCATCCGTTTTTAATTAACTAATGAAATACCATGATGCTGGAAATAGACATGCAATTGGCTAGAGTACATGACAGGTATATTGTTTGATATATATTGAAGATGAGTGATTTAACGGAAGGCGGGAGTTATTGATAAGAAAATCTATACTTGACCTGTTTTGAATTGTATACGTCGGATTCATTAGAGAAGTTCTGTTGCTCTATGTCCGGGCCACTTAACACTTTGATCTCCTGACAGCTGCTGGTCTAAATAAAGTTCCGTCTTTATACAGAGAAATGCTGGCTTCATGAGTCTTATACTGTCTCAGTTTTCCTGACAGTACTGGTCACCTCAGATACCTCACCAACAAGATTTATTTAGGATAGAGATGAGGAGAAATTTCTGTGTTCAAAAGCTTGTGAATCATTAGAATTCCCCCAGTTGGAGGGTTTGGATGAGCCATTATTGAATATATTTAAGGCTGTCTTAGATTTTTGATGCCTCAGGGAATCAACTAATATGGAGAAACAGGCAGGAAAGCAAAGCCCAAGATTAACTATAATTGAATGGTGGAGCAGACTCAACGGACTATTTGGTCTACTGCACCGATCTCTTGTGGTGACATGATGAAAAATGTAAGTTTTATTCAGTGTGAATGAGGAAAGAATGACCTCTATGATTTGTTTATGTGGTGATCCTGTGAAATGAACAACTTGCTCTATCATAATATAGAAGACTGCACTGACTGAACAGGGCTAATTATCTCTTACTGGGGAACTGAAGTGACAATAAATAAAACTTAAATAATGTCACAATGCCATTTGAGCTCAGTTTTTCAATTTAATAAGCTGTTTGCTTCTCATGAAGTATAGGAATCTAGCATAAGTATGATCTGCAATATTTAACATTTGATTGTTGCTATGTCAATGTAATGATGGAGACAGAAGTCCCTTCATCAGAATTCCTTCATTTACAATTCCAAGAACAGTATATAGAGTGCTGTCAGTCAGCAGTCTGCCTTCTGGAGTGGCAGAGGAACTGACACTCTGGTTATATACAAAGTAAAGTGTCCTTGAAATCAGGCCCCTAAATCAGGGAGTTTGTTTTCCAATAGGCCAACTTCAATGGCTTGATTAGTGTCATTACTGTCAAGAATCTACTAATAGTCGAATTCAATACTTTGGGGGGATGTGTAGGTTCCATGAAAATAGCCAGGAGCTGTTCTAGAGCAGTTTTCCAATACATTTCTGCACTGGAGCATTTTTCTAGAAGTGGGCTGGAAACCAGGTTGGCTCCCTGTTCTATGGATGTAGGCAGACAATTGATAAAATTAAGCACCCACTTGAAGCCAATTTTGAGGCCACTATTTTGCTGATGTCAGTATAGTCATCTCCTGTGTGTGCTGAGGCCGCCATGCTCCAATGACGCAGCCCTATGTATGTAAGGCTGCTGTCCCATCAATGAATAGAGAAGGGGTTGCCGCACTGCCTATTACAGCTTATAGTAGTCTTTAGTAAAACCCTTTTGTGAGCAATGAGAGATGCTCTTGTGGTTCCTGAAAGGTCTCAACCATGTTCCCATAAGATATAGAAGTAGAATTAGACCACTCGGCCCATCTAATCTGCTCTGCCATTCAATCATGGTTGATACTTTCCTCATCCCCATTCTTCTGCCTTTTTCCCTAACCCCTGATACCCTTAGCAAGAATCTATCTATCTTTCTCATAAAGACACAATGACCTGGCCTCCACAGTCTTCTGAGGCAAGGAGTTCCACAGATTCATCACTCTCTGGCTGCAGAAATTCCTCCTCATCTCTGTTTTAAAGGATTGTCTCTTTAGCCTGAGGTTGTGCCCTCTGGTTCTAGTTTTTCCGACTAGTGGAAACATCCTTTCCGCGTCCACTCTATCCAAGCCTCGTAGTATCTTGTAAGCTTCAGTAAGATCCCCCCTCATCCTTCCAAACTCCAATGTGTACAGACCCAGAGTCCTAAACCGTTCCTCATAATGATGAGCTCTTCATTCCAGGGATGTTTCTTGTGAACCTCCTCTGGCCCTTTTCCAAGCCCAGCACATCCTTCCTTGGACATGGGACCGAAACTGCTCAGAATACTGCCAGTGGAACATTCAAGGCTCCAGACCTCATTGGACCAGCAAGCATTGGTTGCTTGGATGGCAAATGGGAGATGATCAATTAGAAGATTATATCACTGCCTTCACAGCCAGCAAATGTGGGCTTGGGACCACATTTGAAAAAGAGGTTGGGACCTGAAACCCATAGGAAAATACAGCCCTTTTAGTTATTGTTATCCTGTTACCAACACTATTATAAGTGGGGCAGGAAGTGGTAAAAATGAATTTGTGATGGAATAACCTGCCACTTCATCATTATTATTGGGGCTTTTGTTCCAGAATGATATATTGTTCGGTAAAAAAAGGTAGTTTTAAGGGATTTGTATTTGCATTGATAAATATTAGAAATA